>NC_079411.1:17503066-18221400 GCF_029220125.1 Pseudoliparis swirei
CTTCTAATTGGCCGTTGTGACCTATGTACTATTTTGCATATGAATCTTTTGCCATTTTGTGGACATTATTTTCTATAATGCGGGAATGTTGATCTTGGCTACACAAACTAGACACCACTCTTACACATATGTTTGTTGACAGTTTGAAACTACTGAATGTGCCATAAGACATAACTAATACAATGAATGGTCGGCCCTGCAACATGGACCACTTGGAGAAAACGTTGCGTCAAAGTGGCTTAAAATGCTTACACTAAAATGGAAGTTATTGGAAATCTCCCACATCCTAAAAATATAACAAGCTATTTTAAAGTGAACGTATATACCAACAATCAATCATGATAGAATACATGTCAGTAACAGTGAAACAGTCTCACACACTGGATTTGTAGCAACAGATGTGCAACGGTGTTCACAGATATGATGAGTGAATGTTCCAATAAGTAAAAGGCCATATGACATATTGATTGGTTATATCCATGGCATTCAAACGTCTCTCCCAGGGATGAAGGAGAGGACACGGTAGACAGGGTGAAATGAGCAAAACATAACTCATGCTCAGTATAAGATAACCTGTCATTAACCCTCCTGTTACCTTAGGGTCAATTTGACCCCATTCAATGTTTAATGTCGGTGTTCTTTGGGGTCAATTTGACCCCAGGCTGTTTTTCACTGTGTCAAACATATAAGAAATATCAACTTTTTTATATATTTAAAGGGCTATTTAGGTAGTCAACAAACAAACATAAAGTACCTCACACTTAAACTTGGAAAACAATATTAATTCTAATAATTTTCTGGAGGTTTTAATTGCTGGGGTCAAATTGACCCCAAGGGTAAAATATGTCAGTAAATATAAAGGTAACAGGAGGGTTAAGCATTGAATGGGGTCAAATTGACCCAAAGGTAACAGGAGGGTTAAACACACTCATACTCCCTCCTGACAGCATTTTAGACAAGATATCATAGAAAGTGCTTTGTCGGTGAGAATGGACTGCTTCAGGAGCATCGCAGGGCGAGGAAAGAACAAGGAACACAAAGTGACAAGCAGAGAACACTCAGGGTCAAAAAGTCAGTTCAGTTCAGATGAGAGACCTCGTGGAACGGAGGTTAACAAAAGAGAAAAGGGACGCGAGAAAGAAAGGCAGTGGGGGCCGAGTGACACGGCGTGCAGGAGACACGGATGTGTACTTTTCTTGACCCACGTCCATTGGAAAGGCTCTATGAAAGGAGACGGCCATTTGCACTGCAGACACACAATGGAGTGGCCCGCTTGCCTTGCAATAAACAGAGCCAGTTATACAGCCGCTTCCATTGAACCCATTAAGAATCGCAACAATACGCCTCGAGTTTAAAGGTGAAATGGGATGACAGCCACAAGCTCGCTGTGCATGCGTGAGAGGCGAGCCAAACGGGCACCGCTGAGCTCTCCTGGACGGCGCACATACGCAGTCAAACAAAAATACAATTCTCTTCCCTGTCCCTGTAACATCCAAACACACACAAACACAAATACGTCCCCATGGTGCATCATCCAAAACCCCTCGGAGAACATTTTCTCATCATCAAAGTGTTCCTGTCCTCTTTGTATGGCAGGAAACAATGGATGGCCTCTGGAGCACGTGTGTGTGTGTGTGTGTGTGTGTGTGTGTGTGTGTTTCCTATACTTGTGTTGGAGCATGCAAGAGCTCGCGGTGTATGCATGTGTTTGTATATGAGAGGTGTTTGTGCGCACCATAAGGTCACGCGGCCCCTAAACAAATGTGAGAGGATGACTCACTGGGACCTCCCACCTCCGTCCATCAGCGCTGACGGGAAGACATGCAGCCCACTGGGGCCCGGAGCTATGCGGGGCCACAAGGAGACATATGGCCTTATTATTGCTTTTGTCTCTCGGGGTGAAGGGATGGAATAGGTGGAAGTGTGTGTGTGTATTTGTGTGTGTGTGTGTGTGTGTTTGGGTGTGAGTGTGTTAGGCTTTTTCTAGCCTCTGGGGTTGCCACCAAAATCTACCCATCCAAAGTCTCTACTTTTGCTCAGTCAAATGAAGAAAAATGGAATGGCTGGTTGAAACACACACACACACACACACACACACACACACACACACACACACACAGCCCGCAGTAGCATCTCAGGTGTGCCTGAAGGAAGATTGAGAGCTAACCCTGTGTCTGATAGCACCTTTTGGGGACTGAAATATTCATGGCTGGGGTGTTATTGTTATCTCGGTCGTGTTGGTGGCAGAGCGCTTCACGGCGTGCCTTGTGCCCCCGATATTAAAAACAGAAACACGGGTAATGACGAGACAGAAATGTACAGCAATACATCAACCTCAGCCAGGAGATTAATGCAGCAGTGGCAGGGGAGGTTGCATAATGTTTCCCTAGTTATTCACATTCCTCAAATTCAGACTGACAGTGAAACAAACAAACACAAACGAGGGAAATAAAACGAGGGATCAAAGAAAGGCGGGCGCTAATTAAACTTAATTTTAGTATGTAAAAATGTAAACATTAAATTGATTTGCATATAAACAAAAACAATTATTAAAGTTACTTAATACATTCTTGTAAACTGAACCCCAATGGGTTTAGTTGGAATTTCTTAATATAATTGAGTTAACTCTAATCAAAATCGTTGAGCAGAAAATATTAATATAATTAGGCTGAAATTAGTTGAAAATAATTAGTACAATCAATTTAAAAAATATGTCTGGATTTAGATGATTTTATTTCATGCAATCACTGACCTAAAAAGAATTGAGTAATTCCAACATAACATTTTTTTCAGTGTAGTAGTAAGTAATAATAAGGCTGAAATACATCTAATAAGGAATGACTTTAGTAATATAAGCTTCTATTAGATTACACCCTACAGAGCAGTCAAATGTCATGCTATAACAACACACACGCACGTGTGTGTGTGTATGTATATGTGTGTGTGTGTGTGTGTTTGTGTGTGTGTGTGCGTGCGTGTGTGCGTCTGTGTGCTGGCGATAACCCTCTTGTTCTATGGCTCTTTTTTTCCTACATTAATCCGGTTGTCCCCGAGCATTCAATTGACTGGAATCTCTGATCAATGTGAACTGCCAAAGCATGCCGTATGAAGTTAAATGGGGATTAATTATTGAATACCAATGATCCTGCTTGTTCTGTAATGTGCCAAAAAGCAACAAAACAAGGAGGTTCAGAGGAAGAGGAGATGAAGGATGTTTTCCTTTAAAAGATGGCTGTGGGTTAAGCTAAAGATAACACAAGATGTTGTAACAAGATCCGAGAGCTAACGCCTCGGTTCGCCTTGTGTTTCACATTTTTATTGGCTGATTAAACAGATTATGGTTATCCTCCGGGAATTGTGTCTTCGTTTCTGTGTAATTTGAGTCCGCGGTGTGCTGCATGTGTGTGGTTGGACATTTGCTGAATTTATTGTCATATGCGCTTTGGCAATTATTTTTTTCCCCCATGTGATTTTGTCAGACGGTTTATTTTGGCTCTAATTAATATGAATAATAATATTTTCAAAAAATGTCCTCTGCTTTTGTTCAGGCCATTTGTTTTGCATTGTGTATGACGCCCTGCTCCTTTGTACCAAAATCAATTTAAAAACTGACACAACTATAGGTGGCCATGGTTCAACTTTAAGTGCAGCAGAAGGGTATTTATTGTTTATCTGAAGTTAAAGCTCCCAAAGACATCGGATCTGTGCTACAAATGTGATGTAAAAGTAAACCTGATCATCCTGAGGAGCATTTTAACTTCTAAGCCCCGCCCCCTGATGCTACTCCATCTAGCTCTCGGCGCCCACACTGTCAATAACTGCACTCCCTGAAGAAATCAAATTTTTTCAGTGGTCCACGATATGCGTTTGAAAGATAACTCCAGGATGTCTCAGCGGCTGCAAAGACAGGAAGGCGGGTCCAAATGCTTCGAAGCTTCCACCGTTGCCATGGTAATTATCGGCCGAATCAGCAATGCCGTACCCTAGAAATGTCACGGCCCCTCCGCTGCGTAACCTGGCTGTCTGGTGAGAGTGTGGTGTTGTTATTTGTCCAGCCTTAGCAGTACGAGGTTGTGCGCTCTTGTTTGTCCGTCCGGTCGTAAACCCTTTCTCCCCCGTCTCTCTGCACAGCTGGCGATCATCAGGGATCAGCTTGTTTTCCTCCTGCATCACCTGCACTGGGTTCTCTCTGCCAAGCCTCAAACTCTCGCCAGCCAACAACTCCCCATGCCTGCCAGCTTTTCTCAATTAAAGACTTGTCTGCACCTTGCCAGCTTGTCTGGTGTCTGCATTTGGGTTTAGCCTTGAAACTTGACACAGAAACTCCAAATAGCCCATGAAATAATGAACAGTAGCTTCACAATGATTATTATGCATCACGGTGAACTATTTTGAGGTATTCTCAGACGGATAGCGCTGTTTGTTGCGTACACAGGGTGTTAATGGCGCTGTCCAGGGTGCTGAAACGCAGGGGAGGACACCAATAAACAAACAAACACCAGGTATGTTGTTTTAAATTACTGCAAATGCAACAGTATGATCTTTAATAAATTTGTATATTGGCCAAGATATGAACTTTTTTGTTTTCATGGGATATTATTGTAATATATTTGATGTGATTATTGGCCATTTTATAGGCAAAGATTCCCCTACATGTCACACGAGCAGTGTACGATGGCCCGCTTCACAATAAAAAAACATACACTACCGTTCAAAAGTTTGGGGTCACTTAGAAATGTCTTTATTCTTCAAAGAAAAGCACTGTTTTTTCAATAAAGATAACATTAATCAAAAATACACTCTCTACATTGTTAATGTGGTAAATGACTATTCTAGGTGGAAACGTCTGGTTTCTAATGAAATATCTCCATAGGTGTATAGAGGCCCATTTCCATCAACTATCACTCCAGTGTTCTAATGGTACATTGTGTTTGCTAATCGCCTTAGAAGACTAATGTCCCTTGTGCAATTATGTTAGCACAGCTGAAAACAGTTATGCTGGTGATATAAGCTATACAACTGGCCTTCCTTTGAGCTTGAAGTTTGAAGAACAAAATTAATACTTCAAATATTAATCATTATTTCTAACCTTGTCAATGTCTTGACTACATTTTCTATTCAATTTTCAATTCATTTGATAAATAAAAGTGAGTTTTCATGGAAGACACGAAATTGTCTGGATGACCCCAAACTTTTCAACGGTAGTGTAAATATCTGGAAAAAAGGACGTTTTATTTTACAACGATGTAAACATATGATTTTAATGGTTTAAAATGAGTAAACTGTCACTAACAGATGTATGTTAGCTAGTGTAAGCTAATGTTAAAACTAAGTCCACAGCTTACTTTAGAATGTCTCTTTTTAAGATGTGAAAGAGTCTTAATACATGATATCAAACTAACACTGTATGTTCCAGGTAGAAATCAATGATTTCACCATCTCATCAAAAGCACTGCTCGTGTATTGCAGGTCAGAGCCAGATGTCAATCAGATGAATGAGGGGCTGCATCTTTTTACCTGCAGTGCAACCTACATGAATATGGCCTAGTATTACAGTGCAGTATTACAAATAAAGGTTATACTGTATGTTTCAACATAAACATATGAGGTGGTTTGACCAACTTGGAGAAGCAACAGAGTGTTATATCTATGGCTTATTGTTCATATCTTCAGTTACAGTTGGTAAACTGTGATTGCTTACACATTTTCAGCATTCACTCACTTCAGTATTTCCTTGGAGTGGCCGGTGTTGGAGCTCTTTTTGTCGGGTGTCCCGAGGCAGCTTGACTTCAGCAGTGTGTGTGGCCCCCGGTCAAGCATCATGGTGGAGGTCGCCGTGGCAATGACAGCCACTGCATCACGCACCCTGGCCTCGATGTTGTAGTCCCATTCGTCATACGACACGGAGATAAGCCCTGGGACAGAGAGCGAGAGATGGAGTGAGGTGAGAGGAAGGGATGCGTGGAAAGTGTAGAAGGAAATATGGAGAAGGATGAAAAGGAGGGCGAGGGAGGCAGAAAAGTGTGAGACAGAGGGAGGCAGCGTGCAATGTAAAATAGCCAGGGGACGGGCAGGGGGAATACTAAAATAAATCCATTTTAGAAGAGGCAAAACTCAGAGACCAAATCAAGAGTGCAATCATACCTACAATATGTAAATGTGGTCCGAGCCAGAGTGAAGCCGTTTACTTTGTTATTTAAAAATAAAAACACACGTTCACACATGGTTGACATCATGTGGAAAGAAATAGCTGAATATGATCCTCAGTCATGTTGTTATGCTTGGCTTTCCAAGCAGGAGGAGATGCTGGCAACCAGATGTCAGCATCCATTTCCTATTCAAGTTTCTTGTGTGTCGTGGCTGGTTTGGATTCTGTTCTCTCACATTTGAAACCTGCATCGTAAAAATCTGTCGAGGGAAAAAAAAGACAAACCTGCATTCTCAGGCAGCCTCTCCTGTCGTTCCACACACACATGCGGAACGACAGGAGAGAACACTTTCAAATAAACAAATAAACAAAGGGCGTCTTTCCTGCAGAGACGTCTCTTCAAAAACAACAACGCTGGGAACTCTTAATGGGATGGTGGCCGCTCCGACAAAGTCAAGTTTGTCAGTCGACATTCATTTCTTATCGACGTGGCAGGAAGTCAAATGTGACCCAAATGAACTCCCAAAGATTATAGACCCACTTACCTGAGGTTGGAATCAGTATGCGCCCCACCGCTGAATAGCACAGCATAGAGCAAACAGACAAGGGGGACATTTGCATATTTGCAAACAAGCCCATCTGCCACTTGTGCCCACATTGATCAAATGATCACACAATAATGTGACACAGATTCCAGCGTTTTTGCTCTCCAACACCAAGGATTGGTTAGATAGACGAAGCCTGAGACCGACCCCGGTGTTCGGGTGTACCTGTAGGGAAGACCTCGGGCACGTGGTCCGCATCTCCGGCCACCAGCGACGGCACGATCCAAGTGAAGCCGTAACCCGTGAGGCCCACAGAATGGGCCACCTCGAAGATGGTGCTGGCCTCCTCCTTCGTGCAGTACAGCAGGATAACCGGACTCTGCAGTTTCTTCAGCTGGTTCTGGATCTTGGAGTCGCCGTCGTCCACGGACATGTCCAGCAGGAAGACTTCTTGCAGCTCCCAGCCCACGAAGCTGTTGTCGACGGTACTTCGGACCTAGACAGGAGAGCCGGATGGGATTTTTAAATTATTATTATTTTGTTTTAAGTGTAGGCTGCACACATAACAGAGGAGTTGTGATGCTGGAACACAATCGATTGAGATGTCTCCTCCTCCATCTGCCAGATTGCAAAATTGTTCTGTCTTTACACGTCTCTTGGGAGTGGGAGACAGCGGTCGATTAATAACAGATAATAATAATAATGTAACACGAGTGAGATTAGGTAATCTCTTTTCACAAATCTTTAGGCTTTATCCCCACAAAAAAACTGTCATTGAGATGGAGACTGTATTATTTTTCTATGGGCACGGGGTTAATAGAATATGTTTAGCAGAAGTGATTTTTAAGATTGTGGATCGTTTGCTTATGTGGCATTTAGATGACAGATATATGTTTAGTTTTTTGAGGGAGAGAGTAACAGCTGTTCCTTTAGGGAATCAGCCCATGTCGAGTAACAGGCAGATCAAAGTGTTCAGTGTGCAGTACATCCCATGACATCACCCATTTTCTTCTGCATGTTTTTTTACATGTGCTTGATCTTTGCTAGAATGAGTACACTCAAAAAAACGATTCAAGCCCTTCTTAGAGGTGACACATTTAAATATTGTTTGATACATTTAAATAAATCAATTACAAAACGAAGATATTTATATTTAATGGGTGTAACACAAAATGTATGAATACTTTCATTTATTAGTTTTATTTAGGTTACACTCACAAAAACGATTCAAGCCCTTCTTCGAGGTGACACATTTAAATATTGTTTGATACATTTAAATAAATCAATTACAAAAATAGATGTTTATATTTAATGGGTGTAACACAAAATGTATGAATACTTTCATTTATTAGATTTATTTAGGTTAGATGGTGTGCATATCAACTCAAAATAAATGTGTTTCATTGAGGACTACCCTTTGCACATGCGCCTTCTGAAAATCAGTTGTTTACATGAGGTGAAGACACTTTCAGGGCTGTACGGTGGTGTAGTGGCTAGCACTGTCACCTCACAGCCAGAGGGCCGTGGGTTCAATTCCCAGTTGGGGCTTTCCTTCTGTGTGGAGTTTGCATATTTTGTTAGTTAGTTAGTTTATATTTTGAGTTGGACAAACATAGATTAATTTAATTTAATGAATATCGTTATTTTATTTTAGATGTATTTGATACAAATGAGTTGGACTAACTTAATTACATTGTATTGCACTGATGTGCTAAATTTGAGTTGGAGTTGCATATAATTATTGGATGGAAAACCTGCCAACAATTTAATTGAGTTCATCCAATGAGTCATTTCTTTGAGTGTACAGCAGGATAGAATGAGATGTATGGTGCTGGTAATAACTGGTTTAAGCTTTTCTTGTTGGGGCTTTGACTTGTTTGCTTTCAAAAATACAAAGCAAATATGCAATAGGGGCAGCAGACGAGACCATTTGACATGAGATTCTATACATTCAACATAAAGCGAATGGACTAAATGTCCTCGTTTGTAACCTCTGTTTAGATGATTAATACATGATCACTTTCTTCTTCTTTTAACCCTTGTGTTGCCTTCAGGTCAATTTGACCCGATTCAATGTTTAATGTCGGTGTTCTTTCGGGAGTCAACAAACAAACATAAAGTACCTCACACTTAAACTTGGAAAACAATATTAATTCTAATAATTTTCTGGAGATTTTAATAGCTGGGGTCATATTGACCTCAAGGGTAAAATATGTTAGTAAATATAAAGGTAACAGGAGGGTTAAACATTGAATCGGGTCATATTGACCCGAAGGCGACAGGAGGGTGAAACATTGAATCGGGTCAAATTGACCCGAAGGCAACACAAGGGTTAAACCGGATCGTTACCCTATAACTTTGTTGAAAGGAAATACTCTGCCACAGCTGCCGTGTTACAAAGAAATATGATTAGCTGACTTTCAAGAACGTTTCATTCTTTTCAGATGTGTGTCTGCTGTTCAAAGTTATTCAGGATTTCATAGCAGCTCCTTGAAAGAGTCTGAGCCCCGAAGATAAGGAGGCCGAGGGCTCACTGAGTGGCTGCATTTAAAAAGACATGCTGGCCAATCTGCTTCTTTTTTATATTAAAAAAATGGAACTGGCTACATCAAACTCTGCCAAACCTTATCATTTTTAAAAGCTTGAAATGATGGGTTCAGAACCTAACAGTTGTGTCCTGCGAAATCGTTTCTCCAATTGAACATAGTCCTATAGCAAAAAAAACACAAATACAGTTTTCTTTCTTTTTCTTTTAAATAAGTAGGACACACACATTTTCAAATGTTAAGAGAACGATATGAAATGTACAGGAGTAATAATGGGTCCCCAAAAGACAAAAGTAATAACACCTATGTGCCTGTGACCCAGAGTGAAAGTGAATCTTTTATTTGAATTTGTACATTTTGGGCTATTAGCTGTTAAAGTATCCTGCTGCTTCTGGAACCAGCTCTTAGCAAAGGAATGCATGAGGTCTGCCAGGTGTGAAGGTAGTGTGTACACACCTAGTGCCAGATGCACGGAAGGATGCTGTATGCTGTCTGCAATGTGTTGAGTTACCTTGTTGACAAAGTCCTGGTAGCCAGGGTAGTACGTGGTGACTATGGAGAAGATGTACCAGTCATACTCCTGCATGATGTTCAACATGACGGAGGCCTGCTGCTCGATGGACGGGCCGAACTGGAAAAACATGGAGTGGTCGTCCTGGAAACCAGAGGCAAGGAGCCAATCAGCAAACAAGGTCATGAGTCATGCAGAGCACGAGAGCAAACTGGAAGGTAGGGCACAGATGATAGTGGAGCGTGTCCAGCTCCTCGAGCCTCAGGGACAGTAGAGCTCTGTTGAGAGCTGCGCTTTATTCATCAGTGTGAGCTCCGTAGAGCTGCACTCGAGAGTATGCAACAATAATAGAACAGATTTTTCATTCTTTTTATCGATTGTAATTGTGTTTTAATCAGAGACTTGATTGGAAGAACCATCTGTTAATCAAACGTCAATCAAACGTCAATCAAACATCAGAAAAATACATATTTTCCATGGAGAAAGGTCTTCAGTGTCGCTCTTTGCTCCTCTTTGAATGAATTAAAAACTTCTCCGGCTCAGGTCAATAAGCAGGCACTGATGTTGGCATTAGATGTGAGGGTTTGAGTTCTGTCCAGGTCAACCAAACAAGGATCAACATGCTGGTGTGCTTTAGAGATGAAGTGGTAGAGGCTCATTTCTTTTTAAACTTGTGTTCCTCCTGCCTCCAGTCTAAATGTGGAGGCTATCAGCGCCATCATCCCTTTAAACATTCGCCCTCCAGTCAGGGATGGATTAACCAACGGGCCTACCGGGCCTGAGCCTCCGCGCGTGACGTCGCTGTGATTAACATTGTATTGATATGAATATGATGATATGACACGATGCGCCGTAGGCGGTATGCTAGCTTAAGTCATTCATGTCAGTAACAGGGCCCCAATAGTCCTACTGAGGGATGGATTACCGAACGAGCCTACCGGCACCAGGGGCCCATGAGCTCAGGGGGCCCCTAAGCCAGAGCCTCTGTGTGAAGTAGCTGTTATTAACTTTGTATTGATATGATGATATGACACGATGCGCCATAGCCGGTATATGCTAGGCTTAAGTCATTCATGTCATGGTCATATAATTCGCGTTATGTTGTCTGCTCAGGTCCGGTATCATTGTTCCATACTGTTTTGTTAGCGATGTTTACATTTTTTTTTTTTACTTCATTTTTTTTTTTTTGCGGGTGGGGGGGGCCTTGACACGTCCAGGCCCAGGGGCCCGTGGTTTCTTAATCCGTCCATGCCTCCAGTGATTGTTTACGTGTGCCCCCCAGAACAGCGCTGCTCCGCGCCGCTTCACCTTCGCCTGCACTCAATACGCAGGTGCGCGAACGACGCGTGTCAATCCTCATGTGTCATCGCTCATAGATGTTCGTCATGCCGGAGGCGGAGCGCTCACCACTTTGCATCCAAGCCTATGTTTTCCTCTACTTTTTAAAAATGTTTTATCAACCCTCAAGGACAGAAATGATGTGTTACCTATTTTCCCTGTAATGAGGTAATAACAACGCGGTGTCAAGTGATGGTGGAGGGATTGGCAATCGTGGGAACGAGGGGTGCGGAGGGTGTGTGTGGGGGTGGGGGATAGTAAATACACTCGGCTCTGTTCAGGGAGGTAATAATGGTGTCCTCACCCGCGAACGACAGCTAATGCAGCGGTCACCTGTGACCTCCCACTCACATCAATTGTCCAGACGAGCGCGACGTGTAATTTAACCTGACATTATTATTCCATCTGTGGATCCAGTCTGTTTCTGTCAGACACCTCCTCCTGTCTTAAAGGATGGAGCTGGTGGTATTTGTGTGTTATTGCCAACAAATCCCCCGAAAGGCCAAAACCAATGAACACGTTATGTGCATCCTGATGTACGTTACGTATCTGTGTCGTGCAGACTATGAAGAATACATCAACGAGCCTCAACCGAAGGTGTGATGAAGATTAAGTCAAAAAAAGATCTACCAGGTCAAGTGCTGGAAAAAAGTTCCGGATTCAGAAAATTAGAATATAAGGTATTTAATAAAAAATATAAGATGATCACAAAGCATGTATATCTGTCCCAGCCGGGCACGCTCACGCTTCAACGAGTTGACAGGCCGAATAACAGCTGAATGCAATTCAGTTGACTGTCTATCATATTCACCCAAGAGGACATGTGACGTGTCTCACAACTCCTACGGTGGTTAAGGCATCCTTTCACTAGGCTTAGAGCCAATCATTGGTTAGTATGTAGGTCACATGCATACCCTTACATTTCACAGCATGTTATTGGCTAACCTAGTGGTTCTTAACCTGGGTTCGATCGAACCCATCGAACCCCAGGGGTTCGGTGAGTCGCTCTCAGGGGTTCGGCAGGGGTCAAGACACAGACAATATAACCCGGTTCACACTAGCAATGTCGGGCCGTTTTTATTAGTTGTCGACATTTTGGCAACACACACTTTTTTACACCGAGAGCGTTACGGAGTCAACAGACGAGAACTGAAAGAATAGACCCAGCGGAACATCCGCCCGACGCAGTCAGCGTGAGATGCTCCGCCCATCATGACGTCATGTCATTGGTGAATCTACCTGCTGCTGCTGCTCTAGTAGCGCTGCAAGCGGCAGATATTCAGACGAGTCCGTTTTTACGTTTTAACGGGTTCAAACGATATTTTAAATGAACCATAAAACAAAAGAACAAAAGCTACACGGACCCAGACGAAGAGGTGAAAGTCACTGAGCTGCGTGAGCCTCCGGGTGATGTTATTGTAACATCTCGGACGTAATGGCACTTATGAAACGGAGACGGGACGACGTTATCAACCGGTACTTTGTTGGGCATCCACCAACACAGACAGTCTGCTCCTCTCAGCAGCTCGAACATTAACAACAACGGTTCCCGTCAACCACCCCTAAGGGCTCGAACACACCAGACGCGACTCTAAAAAACGCAGCCGCACCAAAAACGCCTTGTCAAAAACCTGCCGGGCAAAACAGCGCGGTGCACCTGTGGAACGGACCTGCGTGCGCAACCAACCGTTGATTTTGGGTTCAAGATATTTAAAAAAAGAAAGGAAAGAGTACGGCGAACACCACCATCTATTCCATGAGTTGTGTCTCGATGGCGAGGCTTTCAGTTGCACTTCCGACCCAGCAGGAGTCAGTTTGAGTCGTGTTTAGATTTAGAATTATAAAGATCTTCGTAATTAAATACCGCTATATAATATATAATATTACAATATTTAACTATATTAAATGTATAAATGCGCATCTGTCCGTAACAACATCCGTGGCCGTACTGTCAAGTTTGCATTCAGACATAAAGCAAATGTGTGATTCCTTTTAACTTTTCAAAATAATAGTCTTATTTATCTATGAGAGAGGAAGTGGATTAAAACCTCTATAACTTATTCATACACAACAATATCCAAAGGCATACATCAAAACCAATATGGAAAATACAAAACAGGCAATCAACACAAAACAATAAACCTTCCATGGGGTTATTTACAGTGGTTTTTATTCCATGGTGGATAAAGGAAATAATAACTTTCCAGGGAGTAAAGCCACGGAGATGAGCCACGCCCCCTCTACGGTGCGAATGATGAGAATAAACGACAAATAGTCATGCGAGTAAAGCATTGCAAATGTGGTAAAAACGTGTTACGCAAAATAAATTCAGCCCACTCGTATTATTTGTGACTCACGCTCCGCTTGGCCCTCGTTGGCTGCAGCTGATCACGCCACATCTGATATCTGTGCTGCAGCAACTTGGTGCGCTCAGTAGTCGACTTGTGGCTGTCGTGATCATGGCGTCCTTAGGCTAATTAGCCCCGAATGTTAATTTTTTTTTTAAGAAGAAAAAAAAAGATTTGGCACACAAGTGGTTAACACCTCCAGGCAGCAGGCGCACGTAACAGCAAGCTGCTGTCTGAGAGTGTTTCTATGTCTAAAAATGTCGCGGCTTCACTCATCTGCTTCACTCTTCTGGGCTAAGCCCAGCGCCGCCGCTCCCATAACGCACAACACTTCTCGGGTCCATCGCTCTGCCGTGATACGCGCCGACACATCCGCGCACACTTGTTTGATACATTTAAATAAATCAATTACAAAATATTTATATTTAATGGGTGTAACACAAATGTATGAATACTTTCATTTATTAGATTTATTTAGGTTAGATGGTGTGCATATCAACTCAAAATAAATGTGTTTCATTGACTACTCTTTGCGCATGCGCCAGCTGAAAATCAGTTGTTTACAGGTGAAGACACTTTCAGGGCTGTACGGTGGTGTAGTGGCTCACAGCCATCCTTCTATGTATTTTGTTAGTTAGTTAGTTTATATTTAAACACAAATTAATTTAATTTAATGAATATCGTTATTTTATTTTAGATGCATTTGATACAATATTTGAGTATAATTATTGGATGGAAAACCTGCCAAAATTTTTATTGAGTTCATCCAATGAGTCATTTCTTTGAGTGCACAGGTGAGCACACTCTCACTAGCACATACTATCTATGTCGAGCAAAAAAAGAAAGTGGTTGGACGAATACGTACAATATGGATTCACGTGTATAAAGGAGCGTGATGGGAGTCGGCGTCCTCAATGGCCAAGTTGAGCAATTCTAGTCTAGCACCACAAAACTAAAGGAACACTTCCTAAAGCTTCACGGAGATGTTCAAGAACACAACGCTGGCTGAATTCAAGGTGGAGAGAGACAGATTCCATGAAAAGGCTACTCTGACTGTTCTCGGCACTTGCCGAGGTGAAGCCGCGCATTTCTGAACTTACTGAACTTGTAAGTCACATTGATTTGCAGTAAATATTGATTGCGTTATGTTTTTGTGATTTTGTTTGTTTTGTTCTTTGAACACAGTGATTTTGTGGAGAAACGATGCATGGTTCATTTTGTGCACTTATAGAATATATACCTTTGTTTTGAAGAAATCATATTGTATTTTTCCCATTCCAAAGGGGTCGACTGATGTACTGATGAAGCTTGCAGGGTTCAGTACCTTCAACAAGGTTAAGGTTATCCTAGCTTTCTTATCTATTAATTGTAAACCATAGACTTTCTTATTTTTATGTGCAAGTATAAATAAAAACGAGCACAACTCTACAATGGCCAGCGCGGCTGATGCTGAGTCAAACCGACCCACTGTATTAATGCGCAGCTGAAAATAGCGCGCAGCCAATGTGCCTTTTAATCCTGTTGGACGAAACACTAAAGCCCAGAGGCTTTGGGAAATTACTGACCCGTTCATCAAAACTAGATGAGACATCTATGACCTGTTTTTAAAGATGCGAGGGAGTCTCGCCTTGGACAAGGTGATTTGGGTCTTTTTGTTGGATTTTGTTGAAAGTATGAAAATTATAAGCAGAAACAATTTTGTATGTTAAAATATTTTGGAGTTTGTGCCTCCACCCTTCTGTGCAGTGAAGTGTAGTTACTGCATAATCCACAGAACATGCTGTGAACAGCTAACACGTCAATAACCACAATCAAGGCCACTGAGGTCATTTCCTGCTTGTCATTTATTCATTTGTGTGACTTTGGGGATGGGTTTTTACATTTTACAAATTAAAACAAACACATTTAATAAGCTGTTACCAGAATTATTTTTGAATACGTTTCAATTTGACTACTTTATGGATTTAAAATGTCTTCACCGGTATTTAATTCCCGACAGTGAGGATGACAGACTTTAATACCACATGTTACAGTTTTTTTCAGGCGCTACCAAGCGTTTGTCCAAACAGTGGTCACATTTTCAAAACTCGAAACACAATTAGCACAGCATCGGTGTTTTGTGGCCATATCATTCACACATTTCATGCCGTTTTCACACAATATGCAGTCAGTGAACACATTTTCACAATGCTTACATTTTCTTCACAGACAACAAAATTATGGATTGTTTTTGTATTATTTACGAATGTTAACACACAACATCCCACAATGGCAAACACAATATTCCAAACCTTAGATGCAGTCTCAAAACCTGTTCTGCAATGATATCAGTTATAAAACAATATATCTCAGCTGATAATAAACAAACAATTGATTCCCCATCTCCTGATGGTAGGTAAGTTTGGAATGTTTTTGAGAAATATGTTTTAGCAAGTTTTGGATTAGAATTTAAGTTTTGATGACAGGTTGAGATGTTCTTCACACAGACCACGCCTACATTGACTAACCGAAGGTTGTTCTATTGCAGCCGTTGCCCCAAAACATAGTTTATTTGTAAAAATAAAAAAATTAACAGTTTGGATTGAACTTTTTTAAAGGAACAATAGTTCCCCCCCTTTTTATCTGGACTTGTTGCCGTTGTTTTTTTGTTCAGAATGCTCTTGTGTGTTTCTTGGATATTTTGTTCACTGTAAGCAATACTGAAAAACGTTTTATGTTCCATCAGACTGTAAACAGTATTTATACTGGACCTCCTGTAGTAAACAGTGAAGAGAAAAAAACTGATTTGGTTTTAACTGGAATGCTTTTGAATGTGAACATTACATGTGGACATACAGTTCCCAACCAAGAAATTTAGTTTAAAAACAGTGGATTGCATGTTTTGCATGCAAATACCTGTAAAACTGAAACATAAAAGTCTATGCAGTTTTTGTAATGTCAGCAACAGCCAGTGTTTTGCAACCTGGTGTACTTTGACTGACTGGAAGGATCTTGTGAAGTGAAAACAAGAGTTATTCTTTGACAGAATAATTTCATTTTGAGTCAGATTTCCAGTGTTTTGGTAAAGTTAATGTCTGCAGAAAAAGATGTGTTCTATTCTGAAATGAAGAGTTAGCATATATTTAACAAAATGTGCTTTTGACAAGAAAATTATACATTTGGCCAATTGTGCTTTGTAGGTGCGAGTCTGTGTAAAGAGTTTAGAAAAAGTATCTGAAGTATGGGTAAGCGCTTGTTAGCGATAAAAAAATCCTGTAATATATAATTGAACAGTCAACGGAATAAATAAATGATGAAAGATCCAAGTTTTCAGATAATTTGTAATCTCAGGGAGGTTTGGTGGGAGATCTCAGTATTTCTAAAATTCTGGCTGCTTCCGTCGACAGAATAGTTCTTATGAAAACTGCTCAGTTGTGTGGATTATCCAGAGTAACCGGGACATTGATTTTGGAAAGACACGTGAATGATGAATTATTGAAATGTGATCGATCCCAATGCTTTAAACCTCCACAGCAGAAATCTTAGAAAGAAATATTTGAAAACTTGCACAAATTAAACCAAAAAAATCTGCATGGCTAGATAGCATGAAAAGCAACTGGTTATTTTATTTGTATTTATTTTTAATTTTTGGTGAACTGCCTCTCCTCGGCTCGACTTCAAATATCTTCTCCACCGTTTGCGGTTCAGATTTTGTTGTGTCTTACTTACTCACTTATCCCTTTCTCCTTCAACCTCCTAAACTCCCTCTTTGTCTTGTTATCGCTCTCCCCTGATTCATGCGTTCTAAGCGTGGGCTCAGAGAGGTGCAATCAGTCGCCAGACCCAACCTGCCATTCAGAGGGATCGTGAGGGCACTTCTTACTTTATTCTCTCCTTCTCAGATTACGGCGAATCATCATCTCATTCAATTTACTCTTTCCTAATCACCACTATTTCACGTCCGTCCTGCATCAACGCAGCATTCGTGTCTGGCTTTTCTTCTCCCTCCCCCTTTCTCTCGACCCCGGCCCTATCTTTTTTTGCATAATGTCCTGCAGCTGCATTAGTTCATATCACAGAGGTGTGAAGTGTCCTGCAGGGCGAAGTCTGCGCGTGTCATTACCGAAGCCGCCCGCTTGCTTTCTGGCCTGTCGCTTCACATCGTCCTCCTCAACCGTCAGCCCGAGAAAAAGGTTTGGCATCTCATTTCCGAGCTTTTTCTTTGTGTCTCCTCTCTTTACATTGTACGTTCCTGTCTGGGGGAGAGGGGTAAAAGTTGGTCATTTGTGCGGTCAGGTTTGTTTAATAAGGGGGGCTGCAGGATGGACGGGTACGATCGGGCCTCTCCAGTTGTTATTGAGAGGACTTATGAAGAATAAAGGACTTCAACCTATTGAAGATACATTACATAACTTAATCTTTTGGCGTAAATGATTCAGGATTACATCTGACACTTCTCCATTCAGGAGCTACTGTTGCTGCCCTGTCAAACTATACATTCTAGCATGTGTGAATAATGGCCACCAATTTCACTCAAAATAAATAATAAGCAATTTATTTTCAACATTGATTTGAGACATTTGGATGCGATTGTTTGTTCCCTTGTGAGTCTGTGTCCTCATGGCAAAACGTGTCCTCCACAGCAGGGGGTTCGAGTATTTTTGCCCACAGAGTTTATTGATGTGTTCCCTTAGAACTTGGAAGTTAGATTTCCAGAGTTCCCAGTTGGAGATTCTACACCAGAAGTCAGAAAAACCCAACCAACCCCAACCTCCAAATCCAAGGGCAGCTGTGGCTCCTGATGTAGCTTACCACCACCGGTATGACTGTGTGTGTATGACTACTGGACTCTGTAAAGCGACTTCGGGTGACTTGAGAAGCGCTATATAAAATAAATGATTATTATTATTATTATTATTATTATAAGATGGCTGCTACACGCATAAACGCAGAAAGAATGTAGTAACATGCCGTTTGTTCGCACTTGTTTCTCAATCAGTAGCACATACAGCACTGTCCAGCTTCTATCTGTCATCATGTTGCTATCATGCTTATATGAACAAAATAACTAGTTTTGCTAAAAGTGGCTAACCTGCAAAAAACACTTTAAGTTTTCCAACTTGTTGAACGCAATTAGTCGTGCAAGATGCAGTCACAAAGTTGTACGGGTGTGTATCTGAGATCATAATGAAGGTTGAGTTTGATGATGGCTGTGGTTGCTTCAAGGAAGGAAGTACACACACACACAAACCGGAGCAGATGTGCAAAGTGTGTGTGTGTGTCTGGGAACAGCTTCTTACACTTTTGTGAAGCCGTGGTGTCGACAAAATCTGACCACGGCCGGACAGAAATATAAACACCTGACGAAGGCCTCAAACGCTCCCCTGTGATAGTTCCCGCTTCATCAAGTGTCTTCAGGACACATTGTGCCACGACGTCTCATACGCACAGACTCACGAGGGAAAACAGAACCAGCGTCGCTGTGATGGCTGCAACATATTGTTATTAATATTAAAGTTGTTCTTGTGCTGCAGGATATAGAACTAGCTTGCCCATGAAAAAGCACAAAGTGTAATGTAAGATCACACCGGAATGTTGTTCTCACTTTAACTGCTCTGTTTCCTATAACTCAGTACACTGTAACTGTGTGTTTTCACTGTAAAGAACAATCTTTAAGATGAGGTCAGGTGTGGAGTGTGAACTACCCCAAATCCCACTGGATATAAAAAGTGACCAGGAAGCCTCAGCAGTCTGGAATCAATGTTTGATGGGACTTCTCTTGTCACCTTGTGTTAACGATGTGTCTATGTTTGCTATGTGTAAAACAGTTTCAAGTTCATCAGTAGAGCTCGTAGACCTGGTTCCCCTTTAGGTCGCGTTTCTTATCTCATTTTTCTCGGTTGTGTTTGCGACCACAAAGAGTTTTATATATCGAGAGCATTTAAATGAAAGAACTTGTGTGCATTCATGAGTGTTTGCTTTTAAGCGGCAGGTCACGACCGACGAATGTGTTTGTCAGTTTTGTCAGTCCCCCCCCCCCCCCCCCCCCTAAAAGACTGGTAGAGGAGTCCATCGGGAGGCTTTATTCAACCTTTGTGCACCAGAGAAGCGACTCTTCCCGGTCCCATAAGGTACAACCTCCATGTGGAGACGGTGACTGACCAGCGCAGATTAAACCTCTCTCTCTCTCTCTCTCTATCAGGGGTTTGCTCCATGCTCAAAACCCGTTAAGACGCTCAACGTAGAGCGAAATGCCACGGACACTTTGGATGCGTGGCCGGCGCCTCTGCGTCGGGTGCGACGCACCGTGCGCGAGCTGAGTGGAGCGAGCCTCGAGCACGGAGGGCTAAAAGGATTTGGAAACTCATCTCCATGCAGTGGCGGCTGGTGAATTTTTTTTTTGGGGGGGGGCGCAGTTGGGCGACGCGGTTTAAATAGCACTCAACAATGAGAAGAAAAGAGGTTTTGAGTAGAATATTGTAAAAAAACAAAGCTTTATTTCAAGAACACAGCGTGCTCATCAACACTGTCCAATAACAACTATCAACACACTGTAACTTTAGCATGAGAGGTTCAGAGCAGCTTTAAGGAACATTGGGTTGGGGTTCAGAGGTTTGCAAAATAAAAGAGTTTCACCCTCACATGAAAGAGGTTCAGAGCAGAATAGAGTCAGAAAGAGATCACATGTTACATTGGGTGACAGAGTAGACCCACTACTGTAAAGAAAAGTAGCCTCCTCTCTTTAAAGTTGGCAAACTTCTCAATAACTCTCTGGTTAAAGTTAATCATGTCTGTGACGAGCCTGTTTCCATTATTCTTGAGGGAATGTGTCTGTTTTTCAGAACTTCTTCGTTGTGTTTTCGATGCCAGTTCCGTCTCCTTCTGCTGCTCTGCTCTGCAAACAGGGTTAGCTTCATGCTGTTAGCGAGTTAGCTTCATGCTCTTAGCTAGATAACGGCGGCAAGATTCGTGCTTCTTACACTTGTCTGAAGCTCTTTAGATCCCTCCCCCCGTTGTAGTCCAGAGAGTTTCAGTCCCAGGACTTTGGAACAACAGACAGGGGAAACTAAACAGCGCATTACTCACTGAGCCTCCAGCTAACAGCTCCGTTAGCTACCTGCTCGCGTAGCTCCGTGGAGCTCTCTGGCGGAGGGAACGATACCGGTCTCTGATTATCCGAATAGTCCAGTCACGTGAAATAAAAAACGATGTCATTGGCCAGGGCGCAAATGTTTGCGCCCCAAGATTCACGTTTCATCTGCCAATGAGAAGCCGTCCTTGCCAAAACGACCGTGAAATGTTTGCTAAATGGGAGGGCTTCTCTCAGTGAGGATGAGTGGCGATATATTATTTATGTCACATTTAACTTAAGTGGTTGTTGACAGGCTGACGGTCTCCCACACACATTTAGCGCGTCAACACGGTATATTTGCTATTTAAATGATTTGGTATATAATGTTTTTTGACAGGATATATTATATTTTTTTCTTCTTCTTTTTTTCTTCATCTCAACATTTTAAGAGGGGCGGCACCCTAGCGCCCTCTATGGACGCACCGCCACTGTCTCCATGTCATGCCAATGAAAGCCTGTCGCCAATTATATTTGCAGAGGGAGAGCGACATATCGGCCCACTGCTCAACAAGCCCTGGTGGGAGAGGATTGGAGAGAGAGAGAGAGAGAGAGAGTTGGGAGGGTTGGAGCTGTTACAGTTTTTCTCGATTGCTTAAACACATTTTTTGAAAGCATGCCTCGTTTTCTCAAAACTCTAAACACAAATCCCAAAACCACTCACACAAAATACAAAACCCTTTATATCTCCTGCAAAATGCAACTTTGCTTTCAAAACAGTGTTATGTCACCTCAAAAGGGTATTTTGTTTTCAAATGACAAACACAGCCCATCATATGAGTAGACATTCTGAGCATCGATTGAACACTGATGTGCTCAATGGAAAACACTACGATGAAATGGGAAAACACCAGTATGAAGGCCTCATCAGGAGCATGCCTTTTCATGTCCAGTGGTACTGTACGCTTTCTCCTGTTGTAAAATATTGTAAATATATAATGTTTTAACTCAAAATATAAAACAATACAACAAAAATGTTTCTTTCTTTTTTCAAATTTTTTCACAGAACAAACAATAGAAAATAGACCACGACAGTCAACAAAAAAAGAAAGAAAAGGACAACAAAATACCTCTAGTCTCCTCTAACTTCCATGTTTTCATCCATTCTTCTTCAAATCAGGAGGTCACCTGTGGCCCTTATATTGTTTGATTCCAAATTGCACAACAGCCATGGAAATGGAAGTTTTGCCAATTGAATAGCATTGTGTTCTGTCTTTGATGAAGTGCAAAGTAGAGAGGATGGTGTTTAGTGTTTTGAAGAAAGTGTATTGAAATCTGTGTCTAAAGCAGATACTTGTGCTTATAGTTTAGCAGAATTGGTTTAGGGAGTTGGCACATGAGTTACAGGTTGTGGTCATTGTGTTATAAGTTCCAGTTTTTGTGTGTAATCAATCGAGAAAAACTGTAATGTAGAGAGAGATATTGTGGGAAGTCTCGCTTGAGAAAACAGGGCGAACCCTCAGAAACTCAGAGACAGGGGCTCACCAATACACACACCAAAGTGGCGAGAGTACACACCGTCCCCTCCAACACTCGGCTGTTTCATCACACTCATCTCTCTCCACCTTTCATCGTCTTCCCTCCGTCTATCCCCCATGCACCCCCACGCTCAGACTGCCGCCATCAATCCTCCTCGCTTTGAGGCCCAACATGCTTCATCATCATGTTTCTAATCAAACACACACTCACACACACACACACACCCACACACTGAGCTTTAATTAATCTCACATTCGGCTCTTTAATTATCAGTGACCCGGCTTTTCGAAAGCGCCTCTCGTTTTAAACATCCCATAATGTTCTGATTGAATTACTCTTGCTATTTTCGTCATGAAAACATGATTCACTGCCACAGCGATGGGACACAGGGCGACCTCGTGGATACACAGCGAACTTTGCGCAGCAGCAACAATAAAGAGAAGATATTAAATCCCATCGGGGGCTTCGTTCGGCCTTTTCAGGGGGCTTCATAATATTCTATTCATAATAGAATAATTTAACCCAGCAATAAACCCATTTGGTCAGTTTGCCTCTTGTAACATAATTGTAGGTCCTTGTCTAAAGTGCAGCTTGAATCATTCTGATATATTAGGGTCAAGATACAGAGGCAGCAGTTAGATGTGACAGAGGAAGGAAACATCGGAACATAATTGTGGAGCGAGATTGTGGAGCAGAAATGTCTTTGTTGTGTTTAACAGAGGTACCGGTACACCGCAGAGGCCACTTGGCAGCAAACCCCCGTGAGAGAGCACAAGGCACCGCCTCCGGACACAACCTGCACCTCGCCGCTGGATTAACAACAACGCAATGACTTCTGGGATTGGTTAGATAGATAGATAGATAGATATATACTTTATTAATCCCCAAGGGGAAATTTGTCGAGCCAGTAGCAGCAACACACAAGAATAAAAATAAAAATAAAAAAACACAAATATAAGAAGGGTTAGGGTGATCTGGCAAGAGGTGAACTGTTGTAGAGCCTCATAGCCGTCGGCAGGAATGTTCTCCTGTATCTGTCCTTGTGGCAGCGGAGCGTGAGGAGACGTTTGGAGAAAGTACTCCTCTGTCCCTGTAGGAGGTGGTGGAGAGGGTGGTCCGCTGTCCAATATGGACACCAGTTTCTTCAACGTCCTCCTCTCCACCACCTGTTCCAGGTGCTCCAGCTGGCAGCCGATGATGGAGCCAGCCTTCCTAACCAGTTTGTTAAGACGGCTGGTGTCACTGGCCCGATGCTGCTCCCCCAGCAGACAATGGCAATGTGCAGCACACTGGCCACAACCGACTGGTAGTATTACTCCAGCATCTTGCTGCACACGTTGAAGGATCAAGCTTTCTCAGAAAAAGAGTCGACTATCCCCTTCTTGTCCACAGCGTTGATGTTGTCCTTCCAGTTCAGCCGGCTGTCGATGGACACGCCTAGGTACTTGTACTCCTCCACCATGTCCACGCCCACTCCCAGGACACTCAGAGGTGTAGGAGCTGTCGCTTTCTCCTGAAGTCCACCACCATCTCTCTGGTCTTGGCCACGCTCAGCCGCAGGTGGTTCTCATCGGCCCACTTTACAAAGTCACTCACCACTGCCCTGTACTCCTCCTCCCGCCCATCCCTTAATACACCGACCACTGCAGAATCATCAGAGTACTTCTGCAGATGGCATGACTCCGTGTTGTACTGGAAGTCACTGGTGTACAGGGTGAAGAGGAAGGAGACAGAACAGTTCCTGTGGGTTTCCACATCACTGACTACCGCTCCAGACAGCACACGCCCATTCTGACAAAACTGTGGTCTGCCTGTGAGGTAGTCAGTGATCCAGAGATGGTGGACGGCCCACACCGCCACCGCAGCTTCTCACTCAGCAGCAGTGGCTGGATGGTGTTAAATGCACTGGAGAAGTCAAAGAAAGTGACTCTCACAGAGACACCGGTTCCATCCAGGTGCGACTGAGCTCGTTGCAGCAGGTAGATGATGGCGTCGTCCCACTCCCACATGAGGCTGGTAAGCAAATTGCAGAGGGTCCAGCGACGATTTCACCTGCGGCCGGAGGTGGGCCAAGACCAGCCTCTCCAGCACCTTCATCACATGGGAGGTGAGGGCCACCGTCGGTAGTCGTTGAGACCTCATGGAGTTGACTTCTTGGGACAGGGACCAGGCACGACGTCTTCCACAGCACTGACTTCCCCCAGCCTCAGGCTGAGGTTGCAGAGGCGCTGCAGGACACCAGACAGCTGAGTGGCGCAGGTCTTTAGGACCCTGGGGCTGATGCCATCAGGACCTTCAGCTCTTCGCTGGTGTAGTTTCTCCAGCTGTCTTCTCACCTGGTCAGTCGTCACAGAGAGAGGGGGGAGGGTGGAGGAGCAGCTCAGCAGGGGGGACAGAGGGGGAGGTGTTTGGGAGGTGTGATGTGTGGAGGAGACAGGAGAGGGCTGTGAACTGAACCTATTGAAAAAACAGTTCAGCTCGTTGGGTCTCTCCAGGAGCCCCTGGCTGTCTCCTCCCACCTTGAAGCCAGTTATCTGCTTCATGCCAGACCACACCTCCCTTGTGTTGTTCAGCTGGAGTTTGGCCTCCAGCTTCCTCCTGTAGGAGTCCTTGCCTCCTGAGCTTCACCTTTAGGCTGCGCTGGGCTTTCTCAGCTCATCCCTGTCTCCAGACCTGAAAGCAGCTTTCATGTTAAGAAGCGCCTTCAGGTCCCTGGTGATCCAGGGCTTGTTGTTGGGGAAGCAGCGACAGTCCGTGATGGGATGGTGGTGTGTTCACAGAACTTGATGTATTCCGTGATGCAGTCGGTCATACTGTTGATGTCCTCCCGTGCGGTCCACACACACATCCCAGTCCGTTGACTCAAGCAGTCCTGTAGAGCCGTTAGCCTCCAGAGACCACCTCCTCACAGTCCTGGTGGTCACCGCAGCCTCTTCACCAGAGGAACATACCTGGGTGTCAGCCGGACCAGGTCATGATCAGACCTGCCGAGGGGAAGGGCAGTGGCGCTGTATGCGCCTTAGTATTAGCATACAGCAAGTCCAGAGTTTTATTGTTCCTTGTTGGGCAGTCTATGTATTGATGGAAGGTTGGCAGAGCTTTTTCCAATGTGGTGTGGTTAAAGTCACCAGTGATAGCCATGAATGCTCCAGGCTGATGATTCAGCAGAGCAGACACAGTGGAGTGGATGGTGTCCACAGCTTCCTCAGCGTCAGCTGATGGCGGCACGCACACGACAACCACAATGGCGGACGGAACTCTCTCGGCAAATAGTACGGGCGCATCCCCACGGCCAACAGTTCAATGTTCGCCACAGAAGCGCCCTTCACGCACACATGGTCCGGGTGGCACCACCGCTCATTCACATAAACAGCGATCCCACCTCTTCTTACCGCTCTGTGTAGCGTCTCTGTCAGCCCGAACAGTCCTGAAGCCGGGCAAAGACGCGCCAGATCCGGATAGTCCGCGTAGCCACGTCTCAGTGAAGCACAAGAGACTGCTCTCACGGAAGATCCTCTCGGTCATTACCAGCGCCGAGCTCATCCGTCTTATTCGCCAAAGACCTCACGCCTCCGTTATGATCGACGGTACCGAGGGTTTGTATCTCCTCGTTTTAGCCCTCCGCTGACACCCGATCTGCAACCATGAGCCCTTCTCCGTAGCTCCAGCGGGATCACAGGTCTTTCTCCAGGCAGAAGCTCGCCTGCACAGCGCGATCAGCTGAGCACGCGAGTAGACGACGGTCCCAGTCATTGTTTTGCTGTGGCTCACCGATACTCACGACAAAGTGAACAAAAGCCACAGTAGAATTATCGAAAAAAGTAGTTATGGTCCAGTGTCCGACCGTAACTAAGACAAACGTGAAAGAAAAGAAAAAGAAAAAGAGAGGAAAAGTGCAAAAAAAGACAATAAAATAAAAGCAAAACGCCACTACTGAAACAAGCAGCCGTTGGCACAGCGCCATTTAAATCAGACACACGCACACAGACACACACACAACATACGCACACACACTACACAAAATCAAAAGGCAAACGCTTGTACTGAGATGTCCACAGGAATATATTCACACACATTTTATAATTCGGAAATTTACAAATATAATGAAACACAGTCCGAACTGGCCCCCCGGGGTTAAAAATTTTAAAAAAACCTTTTTTTTAAAACTCGGGGTTTTTAAAGGGTTCCTGTTTAAAAAGGGGGGAAAAAATTTTAATTTTAATCAAACTCAAAAAATCAAACCCAAAAAATTTTTTTTCCCTTTTTTTCCCCCTTTTTTAAAGGGGGGGGGAAAAAACCCCTTTATTTTTCCGTTTTTTGGGGGGCATCCCGGGTTTTTGGGAAATTTTTTTTTCCCCCAAATTTTTTAATTTTGGGTTTTTAAAAGGCAAATTTTTTTAATGAGTTAATTTAAAGTTTTCCCTTGCGGAATTTGAATAAAATCATAAAAACCCAATTTTGTCTTTTTTTTTTAGGCCTTTAGTTCCCGGGAAGGGATCATTTTTTGTCCTGTATGAGGGGTCTATTTGTTCAGTTACATGAGGGTTTGGTGGGTTTGTTCATTAAATTTGTTTAAATCGTCGGGGAAATTTGAAGGGTTTTTTCCGAATTTTATTTCAATAGCAAAAATCTTTAAAATAATTGAAGTAAAACTCTTCTGGGTCCTGAATTTATAATTGGCAAATCATGAGTGAATGAATTTAAACTGTATACAAATTTTGTGACTTCTGGTGAGATTTATTAATCAGTTCATTAAACTATATATTTGAAACTGTTCAGCATTTACCTTTTAATCAATTAAGCCGAAGTGTAAATACAGTACATTCGGTAGCTCTAAAGGCCTTTAAATGTTTCAATGTCAAGTAATCAGTATCAGTTTAATTGTTGACGTCTTGAGTATGTTGACATTCATAGTCAGAGTTGAAAGAGTTTAGAACTTGCTATCTAAAAATTGTTTTCAAATTGTTGTCATCTGTTTCAGTTAATTCAGTTTAAACAAGGCAGTTTCATGTTTTGATCTTTTTATGCAATAATCGTCAGATATTGAGCATTAAGTTTGCTATTTTTAAATATAATTTAAATTAATGCGCATGTGGTCAATAAGGTCTTTGTAAGTTAGTAAGTCAAGACACTTGACCTCAATTGTTGAATTGCTTTTTCTTAGGCGATTGATTTACGGATGTTTTCTGAATGATGCATTTTCTTGTGGAATTACTTGTTGAAATAACGAGTTGGCATAAAGCAGTACAGTAAGAGCAATCTGTGACATTTTGTCTCGGGCACAGTAGTTACATTGGTTTGAACAACAATGAGAATTACTTGTCAAGATTTGCATTTGAAAACAAATATACACATTCAGGAAACTTTGAGCCCACTTGATAGCGAGCCTGTAGCTGGCCGATAGAACAATGTTCCACGAAGATTAGCCGAATGGATCGTCACTTGTGCCATCAGTTCCGTCCAGACCCTCCTGTGCATTCTGTTGGACAGAGTTCTGTACTGACATCTCTGTCAGTCCTTCGCTTCCCTCATCAATCCCCTTCTTCCCAAAATCTCTCCGTTGCCCTATGTACGCATGAACCACTCACGATATGAATAATACTTCTCTGGCCTTCAAGAATTACATGTCCGTTTTCCCTTCCCTGTCTGGTGCAAACCAGTGACAAAAATGTCAGATCCTTGCCTCACACTACTAATTTTATATCTGCGACCTTCACTTATTACTATAACTGCTTGTCGGGATTACATGCCCTTTTAGCTTCAGCCTAGAATTCCTTGTACAAAATCCTGTCCAATGAATATGCCAGCTGCTTAATGACCCGGCAAAATTAGTAGTTGTTAATCAACCATGACGCTCTGTGTTGAATTGCGACACTGCAGATTCATGAAGCTGCTTTTAAATTGACAATTGGTATCACAGCGATAAACAACATCTATCACAATGTTTCATACTGGATCCTAAGCTCACTCATAAATTATGCTTTAATGCATTGCAACATGATGTCAATTTGCAATCACCACGGCTTGAATGCAATTCTATTCACATTGAACAGACACAAAGCATCCACTCACACTAATGCTGATAAGCTACTCAGACATGTGTCAATTCGACATAAAACTTCACACTCAATCTGTATGTAGAACATAACCTTTATGTTGGACTGATTTTTTGGGGCAATTATTGAAAAGAACATTTTTGGACATATCAAACAAACAATGTAATAAACGTATCTGATCCCGCTTTACTACCTTACATGAAAGGAAAAAATGCAACCATTAGCACAAGGCTAATTTCAAATGGCTCAACTACAAGCACAAATTAGAATTAAAAAGGTTAAAACTTTACAGTAGAAAAGATACAAAAGGATCAACTTTATAGATACAATGAGTAGAACTGATGTAGCATCAACCCTTTGTCATAACACATTTACTGACTTGCAAACCTACCCTTAACCACTCACGCAAGCTAATAGCAATACAAGGACCACAATGAATAGCCATAAAAATGAAAAGATAGAAATGAAGAGACGTTGAAGACAGAAGACTAACAGAACACCTGCTTATCTGAAACAAGGCCTGGTCCGAATTAAAGATCCGTGAGTACCGATAAACAGTTGGCCACGAGTAGGAAAAAGCCGAGAGTAGGAGAGAGGAAAAGCGGAGGAGGAAGGGAAACATGAGACAGAAAACTTTAGTGGCCTGAAAATTGTAGCATGATGCATCAGGAACAGGGGCACTTGAGTGCAGATAGGGAGATCAATTCTGATGAGGAGAAAGAACTATGAAGGGGAGCTGATGGAAAAAATCTGAGTTCAGGAATTGAACATGAAAATCAGTGGTGAAAACTCTCGCTGCCGGGTGGACACACTGTGAGATTAATTGTGCTATCGCAAGAGATGAGAAGGAGATTCAACGCGATGAAAGGAAGGGAGATGTAAAAATCTGAGAAAGCTTCGATCCTTCAACGTGTGCAGCAAGATGCTGGAGTTATTCTACCAGTCGGTTGTGGCCAGTGTGCTGCACTTTGCCATTGTCTGCTGGGGAGCAGCATCGGAGCCGGTGACACCAGCCGACTTAACAAACTGGTTAGGAAGGCTGGCTCCATCATCGGCTGCCAGCTGGAGCACCTGGAACAGGTGGTGGAGAGGAGGTCGTTGAAGAAACTGGTGTCCATATTGGACAACCCGGACCACCCTCTCCACCACCTCCTACAGGGACAGAGGAGTACTTTCTCCAGACGTCTCCTCACGCTCCGCTGCCACAAGGAGAGATACAGGAGAACATTCCTGCCGACGGCTATGAGGCTCTATAACAGTTCACCTCTTGCCAGATCACCCTAACCCTTCTTATATTTTGTGTTTTTTTTAAATTTTTATTCTTGTGTGTTGCTGCTACTGACTCGACAAATTTCCCCTTGGGGATTAATAAAGTATATATCTATCTATCTATCTATCTTATGCCCCCAGTGTGGTCTACTGGCGCTCTAACGGGCTGCCGGGTGGCTGGCTGCCTGTCTACGCTGGTTACCTTCTGCCCCCCTACGGCTGAGCTTGACCACCCAGTCTTTGGTTTACCTCCCCTCCCCCCTTCCTCCATGTTGCACGTCTTGTTTAGATGTATGTGCTTTTGTGCTGAGGTGTTTTTTTCTGCTCCCACACTGTACCCCTCTAGGGGCATATTCTGGGGGTTGTTTTTTTATTTTCTCCTCTCTTCCCTCGTGTTATGCTGTAATCTTCCTGGATCTGCCTGTAATTTCCCGCTTGCGGGATCAATAAAGTATACATCTACATCTATCTATAGCCGTACCTTTGCTTCAATAACGTGTATTATGCATGTATGCATATCGAGCTGCTACTATGCGCATGATCAGTTCTTCTGTTGATCTTTTTCCATGTGAATCATCTGTTCAATAAAATGTCCACGGTGACATCTTCATGGGACCTTTTTTTTCCGGCCCAACAGTCCAAAACCACCCAAAATGTTCAATTTACGTTCATGGTAGATTAATGAAAATAGAAAATATTCACATTTGAGAAGTTAAGTCATTTTTGTTTCAAAATAGTTCAAGCTCGATAGATGAGATATTCCCCATTAGCATCTGATTGGTTTTTTTCTTCAAAATGAAGTCTGTTGGCCAGATGTGGGAACATCAGCGTCCATTAAAGCACCACAGAGCTTCAAACATCGTGACTTCAATTCTGCACCACGACTAAAACGTAATCGTCAACTGAATGTCTAATCAGGACGAATTTATTTCCTTGTCTCTCTCTCTCACACACCCACCCACACACACACACACACACACACACACAAACACACATACCCCCCCCCCCCACACACACACACACACACACACACAGGTTCCCCTGAAAGCACAGGAATCTAGTGCTCGCCTCTCAAGCTTTCTGCACCGCTCCATCGCCATCGCCGCTGTGTGCACCGCGAGCAGGATACAATTAATTGTCTGATTTAATCTCCCACTGTTACATCTGACGCTGCGGCAGCACGCACATCATGTCAGTCAAGCCCAAGTCAAGGGGGGGAGAGAGGGAGTCCATTTAACGCCACCTTTGGCCCAGCAAGTTAATGGAAAGCTCCTTCGTGAGGAGTTGATTAAGCTTGTTAGCGTCAAAGAAAAGGGAGGTAATTAATCACCGTAAGACACACGGGAGCCGTCTGTGCTGTTTGGGCCAGAACCCACCGATCCACAGGAGCCAGAGGCTGATGAGACCGAACCCCGGCTAACACATGAGCTGTCTAACCAACTGGTGTCATTGTGTGAAGTGGGTTGTAGAACAAAGCCTGGATGGACACAATTAGATTGAATATCGGCAAAAAAATATGTTGCTTTAAGACAAATCTTTAAAGTAAATGGAGCTGCATTTTCTGTATATTTTACACTTGGTTCAAATACTTTAATATATCTGTGTTTCCACCTCATAGGCTTTCTAAGAGAGCAGAAACAGCACCTGAATCCTACATGTTACACAGTGCAACTACATTGTTGTTGACCCTCCATGTCTGCATATATCTTTCAAACTCCACGACACAGTTAATTAAAATAATTTGTCTCCAAGCCGAGACAGGAAAACGCCTGATGATGTCGTTCACTCAGAGTTTGGAGAGCTCCTCTTGTATTTACTGGGATGGCTAACGGGGACATGCAGTGGGATTGAGGCATACTCCATGTTATAATTTCCACCTGTGCTCTTGAGTCAAGATGGCTGCAGTGAAAAGAAGAAAAAAGGTCGAGAAAAGAAGAGTTTCCTTTTTTTGGACTCACCGTACACACACACATGGAAAGTGAGGTCGTCACGGTGACCGAGCTCCAGCCAGATGTGTTTCCGGGTCTGATGTTGTTCAAATCAAACACATCTAAACTGATACTACAGAAAACACACACACACACACACACACAAACACACTCACACTGTAGGTACTGTGTAAAATACGTGGATATGTTGAGCTATGTGGCCAACGAGTCCTGTCTTCATAATCTCTCTCAAATAGTCTTTTTTCCTCGTTTAAAGATGAGCCTGATTGGAAATTCTTTTTGTCTTCTTTTTTATTTGTTATACCACCAACGTCCCGAAAAATCATCTCAGCTGCACTATCAATGTGCACTGTTTGTTAGCGTCGTCTATCATGTCTATATGAATTTAAAAAACACACAATTCAAATGATCAGGGAATAAATTATTGTATTTTTTATCAAGAAAATAACCTTTGCATTACTAGTTTTAATTATGTATAACAAGCTGTTTAAAGCTAGTGTTAGGAAGTCTTACAAGTCATAACCCTCTCTCTAATATCTATTTGACAGTTATCACCACTATCTGCGACACAACTGACTGAACATGAAGGATTGTTGTCGGTTAAACGTTTGCAAAATGCAACACCTGCTTAGTGCACTCGAGATAAGGTGGATCGACAACACGTGCTTTTTAAAAATATCTATCGATTGAAATAAGAACTTTTGGTATTTGCTCATTCCAGAAGGACGAGCGCTCTGCCTGTTGCATTGCATTCTGGGACCCGTCAGATTCAGTGACCTGTAGCGGTGCAGCAATGATTTAGCCCTCAGGTGTAACCTTATGGGCATCACGCATGCAGAAGAATCAGCAACCTATTTGGTCGATGTATTTGCTGAATGGAGAATTAATATGCGTATGTTTAACTTGAAGCCTCTGCTGCGCTCTGCAGCTGCAGCACAGTGAGGAGAAACACGCCGTGAGGCAGGACGGGGTCAATGTACGCGACACATTATTTTCCCCAAACGGTTTTACTTTGCTTTGCTCTTAATAGAAACTGACACTTCCTGAAGAGGGTTCACATCTAAAACTCTTCCGGGAAAGCTTTCTGCATTCCTGATGAATAAAGGCCTCTCGTTTGGGAATTTACAGTCAATGCAAAAGGACATTCCATGGTGCTGTGGGATCATTGGGAGAAAGAGTATAATGTGCCAGCGTGGGGAGTAGAAAGCAATCAAGGACAGACGCTAACTCTGTGGTGCATCACCAACGCTTCCTCGGCTGATCGGCACGTGTTTCCTTTCTTCCCCATACAGGCGCTTCATGTCATCCTAACATGTCAAAACGCATGTTTGCCCTCTCTCCTCGCTCTGCCTCCCTCTTGTTTCAACGAACCTCCATCCACACGCCCTGCCTTTTCAATTCCCCTTCCCCTTCCCTCGCTAACAAGTGCGCGAGGTGAGAGTGCAGACTGGAGTCAAGTGCAGGGCGGGTTGAGAGACATGCGGTTCAAAAACCTTGTCATGATGCGCTTTCTTTCTCCTGCACGCCTCGACTCCGTCTCCTTTTTCTGTTTCTCCTCCCGCCCTCCACTTCCCTTACAGTATTAATCTCATTTGCCCTCTTTTAGACATCCATCGGCACCGGGAGGGGGGAGGGGGGGGATGACTTTTGTTACATTTTCATTTTGTACACCCGTCCCAATAACTCCCATTCTCTATCTGTCTGCACTTTGTCTCCCCTTTTACTCTGAAACTCTCCATCTCTGTATGCATGTACCTCTCTCTCTCTCTCTCTCTCTCTTCTCTCCCCTTTATCGCTTGCTGTTAAATCAGATAGGCTGGATAAGCGTGGCAGCATGGTTACACAGATAGAGGCATCAGAGAGAGCCAAAATCAATCACTTCTCCCGTTCCCTTTCATCAGCTATCTCCCTCTCTCTGTCTTTGTAGCTCTCTGTAACACGTCTGTGGGTGTCCGCGGCGTGGAAGGAGTCACACTCAGGCAGGTTTGCAGGGTTTATACAGTTTATTGTATTCCGCTCTTAGCTCGGTGTCTCCGCAGCTCCGTGTCCAGGTTGCCGGTCCTCTCCCGGCGCTAGCTCTGTGCCTATAAAGAGGACAACAACAACCCTCATCCGGTGCAGCCGAGGCCACCTCCCCTTCCGGCACCGTTCCTCGAGCCACACCCCCTCAATCACCCCCTCTGCAGCTGTGCCCACCACTTCCCTGCCACATACCTCCACCGGGCCGGGCCAACATCCCCCCATGCGGCGGAGAGGAAGTCCGCACCATCTGTGCCCCGGCCTATGGATCACTTTGAAATTAAAGGCTGTAACGCCAGATACCCAGAGTGATTCGGTTGGTATCTTTCATGCGGTGGAGCCATTGAGCGGGCGTGGTCCGACCAGAGGGTGAATGGCGTCCCAGGAGGTAGAAGCGAGTCGACCACCCGCCCGGATGGCGAGGCACTCCTTCTCCACCGTGCTGTACCTGCCCTCCCTCTCCGACAGCTTGCTGATGTACAGCAGGCGGTCAAACCCCTACCTGCTGGGACAAACGGCCCCAGCCCTCTGTTCGACGATCAGTCTGCAGAGTAAACGGAAGAGAGAAGTTAGGTGTGGAGGAGGTGGTCTCACAGAGGGCTTGCTTTACCTTTTCAAACACCAACTGGCACTGCTCCGCCCACTGGACCGGATCTGAGGCACCTTTCCGGGTCAGGTCAGTCAAGGCTGGTCAGCTCCGCTGTGGGATGAACCGCCTGTAATAGCCCGCCAGCCCCATAAACTGCCTCACCTCTTTCTTAGTCTTGGGCCGCGGGCAGGCTGCGATGGCAGCGGTCTTGTCCACCTGCCCGGCGCCCAAGTGGTACCCCAGATACCTCCGCCTCCGTCCAACTGCACACTTCCCGGGTTGGCCGTAAGCCCGCCTGCCTCAGGGACTCCAGCACCGCGCCAACCCTCTGCACATGCTCCGCCCAGGTGGTGCTGTGGATGATTACATCATCCAGGTAGGCGGTCGCATATGTCGCGTAGACGCAGCACCCGGTCCATGAGGCGTTGAAAGGTGGCTGGGGCCCCGAACAACCCAAAGGGTAGCGTGGTAAATTGGTATAACCCAAACGGAGTGGAGAAGGCCGTTTTTCTAGACTCTGGCGACAGAGGAATCTGCCAGTAGCCCTTGGTTAAATCCAGTGTCGTGAAGAACATGCAGTGCCCAGTCGGTCCAGGAGTTCGTCTGGGGCATTGGGTAAGCATCGAACCGTGACACATCGCTCACCCTGCGATAGTCAACGAGAACCAATAGACCCATCCTTCTTGACCACAAGAACAATGGGACTACACCAGGCACTGTGAGACTCCTCTATTACCCCCATCTCCAGCATGGCCGCTGAACCACCTTTTTCCTGTGTTCAGGTAACCTGTAGGGCCCGCACCGCCACACCTGGAGGCGCCTCAATCCGTGCTCTATGAGGTTCGTGCGTCCTGGAAGGAGAGAGAACACATCAGCAAACTGCTTTTGCAACCGGGCAATGTCTGTCTTCTGGGTCCCGGAGAGGTCTTCACAAAGGAGCGAGGCGGATCGGTGGATTTTGGGACCTCAGGCCCCAGCTCCTCTCTCTCGCTACCGAGGACACCAGACACACAGACTCCGCCTCCTCCATGCCTTTAGGAGGTTGTGGGGGTACATCTGTGGAGCTCCGCCCCTATCAGAACGCACTACCTCATAGTCGACATCCCCACTAAGGGCCCTTGCCACTTGGCGAGGAGTTTAGAGCTGACCAAGGAAGCAATACAAGTACCTTCTCTCCCGGTGTGAATTGTCTCAGCTTGGTCCCTCTGTTGTACAGCCGCTGTTGACGCTGCTGGGCCTCGAGCAAATTCTCACGTGACAGCTGACCCAGTGTGTGGAGCTTTGCTCGCAGGTCCAGGACGTGTTGGATCTCGTTTTACTGGTGCTCGGCCCTCCTCCCAGTTTTCTTTAATGAGGCCGAGCACCCCGTGAGTCCTGCCGAACAAAAGTTCAAAGGAGAAAATCCGTGGAGGCCTGGGGAACCTCCCGTACTGCAAACAACAGAGAGTCAAGCCATTTATCCCAATTACGTTCATCGTCATTAATAAATTTACGGATCATGGACTTCAACGTTTTATTCAGACGCTTCCACCAGACCGTCGGTCTGTGGGTGGTACACACCGGTCCGAATAGACTTTATGCCCAGTAATCCGTAAAGTTCTCTCAGTGTTCTTGACATGAACTGGGCCTGGTCAGTCAGAGATCTCACTGGAGATGACCTGAACAGCGCCCGCGCGACACTCTTTGCAGAAATGTTGCGGGGGCACCGCCCGGCCTCTATGTGCGCAATCCACGAAGACTAACACAAAGCGATATCCGCGTGCACCGGTGAAATGGTCCGATGAGGTCCATCGCGATGCGCCAAATGGAACCTCCATTAATGGCGGTGCCCTCGGAATGGCCGGAGGGTTTACCCTTGTGGCAGGATGCACACCAACGGCGCACATCCGCCCGGATGCCCGCCAATAGAATCGGATCATTATCCGGTCCAGAGTTTTATCATATCCCATGTGCCCAGCCATTGTTATAGTGAGCCGCCTGGAAAACCATTTCCGGCGGCTCTTCGCACCAACAACTGGGTGCTTTCCTGCCCTGTGTGAGTGTCACGGCTCACTCTGTATAATCTGTCCCTGATCAATGTGAAGTGCGGATATGTCTGCGCTGCGCACCAGCTGACCATCAATTGGTCAAAGGCTGAGCGTAGAGTATCGTCACGAGACTGCTCGGTGGAAAATCTTCCATGGAGTGAAACTGGGAGCCGGAGGAGTCGCCATAGAGGCTCCTCCCCGCCTGCAGTGTCGGACGACCTCGCGTCACCGCTGAGCACGGCGCACACATCGCATGACCCTGTCTGCTGTGAACGCACCGCCACTTTCCCCATTAATTTATTAAACCCTAATCGGTTCCCAAGATTATAAGGTGCGAAGGCGCAGGGGTAGCGTAAGGCTCACTAACGACCTTTACACTATGTTTTTTCCCCCCGTATCTAATTTCCACTGCCACCATAGGATACTCGTGAATGTCCCCATGCACACACCGTATTTTCACCCACAATGCCTCCACCAATGCCCCGGTTCGAACCAGGTTCTGGTGGATCATAGACATCCCGAATCCACCATTGCCTGGTGTATACCCCTGGATTCTACCTTATGAACTCGGTCCCGGACCGGGGGAGGAGGTCGGAGAGCCGGCCACCCGGATCACCTGGCCCACCTCCATCAATGGGCACTCCCTCCGGAAGTGACCGGGCTGCCCGCATCTCCAGCACTCCTGCCCTGGTGCCTGAAAGACCCCTGTGGGCCAGGAAGAGTGCCCCGCCGATGCTACTGGCTCGAGACCATGAGGGATGTCGGCCACGGCACCGCCGTGACGGTTGCGGCGGATGCAGCTTCCTCCGCTGGCCCGTCAGGGGCCCGCTAGTCGACGGCGGTCGATCGCCTCCGCCTTCCCCCGCCATGGACCGCCAGGTGGTCCTCCGCCAAGGTGACGGCAGCCTTCATCCCCGTCGGCCGATGGCAGCGGACCCACGCCGACGGGCGGAGGCCGCCGATAAACTGCTCCAGCACGATCTTCTCCACCACCGCCTGCGCTGTTGCGGAGCCCTCTGGTTGCAGCCACCTGCCTGACGCATCTGCTAACCCCGGTCCTCGGCCCCAGCAGCCTCCCGGAACCTCCGCCGATGGTCCTCCGGGACAGACCGAGCCTGTCCATGACCGCTCTCCGCACCTCCGGGTATATCCGCCTCGCTGCCCTGCGCCTCTCCCGCCAGAAGAGGCAACAGTCGGATCGCCCACTCATCCGCTGGCCAGCCGCACGCCCGCTGTCGCCTCAAAGGTCTTAGCGCGCCTAGGTACGCTCCTCCAAGGCCATCCTCTGTGGGACCACCCCTGTCAGCCTCGACGGCCCCGCCCAGCTTGATGACTGGCCCATCAGCAACCGCCCAGCACCCTTGAGTGCACCTGGGCTTGCTCCTGGAGCCCCAGAAACTGCCTGGTACTGGCGCGTCTCTGCCTCGCCGCCATTCTTTCCAGCATTTGCCCCAATGCTACTAACGGCTGCGACGGTACTCCCGCCTGCTGTGCGTGTAAATCCATCGCCTCCCCCTTTGCTGGGCTCCACTGTAACACGTCTGTGGGTGTCCGCGGCGTGGAAGGAGTCACACTCAGGCAGGTTTGCAGGGTTTATACAGTTTATTGTATTCCGCTCTTAGCTCGGTGTCTCCGCAGCTCCGTGTCCAGGTTGCCGGTCCTCTCCCGGCGCTAGCTCTGTGCCTATAAAGAGGACAACAACAACCCTCATCCGGTGCAGCCGAGGCCACCTCCCCTTCCGGCACCGTTCCTCGAGCCACACCCCCTCAATCACCCCCTCTGCAGCTGTGCTTCCGCACCCCCCACTGCCACACTCTCCCTTTCCTACTTCCGTCTTCCCGCTCTGATCTTCGCAGCATCATCCTCGTCATCATTATCTTTTGAATGCCATTCGACATTTCCTTCCTATTCCAATATGTTGCTTTTGATTAAATACCAATAAGCCCCCCCACTCCCATTCTAAAAGTGATGCCCTCCCTCCTCTTGTTTCTTTTCTTTCTTTGCCTGGAGAGCACAGATGCCGACCCGTCTTCCCTCGGTTTCCTCCATTTCAATGTTTTTTTTGACTGACAGCAGCTGGCCTGTCAAAGTCGGTGGAAGTCAGGAAGAAGAGGACCGGGTAGTAAAGGAAAGACATGCGGAGAAGGGAGGCGTGAGGGATGGAGAAAGACATTTCTAATTCAAAGAGACATGCAGTGTTTCCGTGGCAACTCGGTTTCCATAGAAACCTTCCTGCTAAAGATGCCATTCGTCTGAAAAATGCCCCTACTTACACTCGACTGTACTGTATGCACACAAATGTTGAAGCGTCCTCACGCGTCGGTACTGCGTCTGTGGCGCTCCGAGAGGAGGACGCACGTGTTCGCCTTTCCTCCGGCTCTGAGACACGCCTGAGGTCACTTATAATAGAGCTCAATTATAGGCCACTTATGTTGGTAGCTCAATTATAGGTTTGGCCCCTTTGGGTGGAGGAAGCGACAAATTGTCTCGCTAATATTATTAACTGAGTTTTGTTTTGACTTCACTCCTCAAATGACTGCCTTCAGATTTGGCCGCAGGGCCCGAATTCTGCCATATATTGTTTCATTGACCGTAACAGTCTGCAGGTTGGCACCACCCACTCATCTACACACACACGCACACACACACACACACACGCACACACACACACACACACACACACACACACACACAAACTATATATAACTAATACAAGCTAACCTGGGCTGACAGAAGTGGACTGTATATCAAGTCATGCTGGCTGTGTGTGCTTGGGGTGGTGGTGGGGTGTTGAGTGTGTGTGTGTGTGTGGGGGGGGGGGGTGAACTCGAATGAACTGCATGTGCGAGTCATGTGGGAATGGCCCTCTGCCGTCTCCACTGTGCGGTGGTACGTGACTGATGACTCAACATAACGAGGTCTCGTCACAACAACAAGAGACTGATCGATGTCGTCGCTTCATCCCAACAAAACGTCCCTTGTGTTCATTACATGCAAAATAAAAATATTTCTTCTTGACGTCTTTGGTACATCTTGCTCTTTGAATGCCAAAATACTCAGCTTCCACGTACTTCTGAAAAACAATAAATCGTCTGAAATAAGACAAAACAAGAGTCTCATCTTTATGACACTGTTGCCGGTTACCCATCTTCTGTATCAGTGAACAACACATTTAGATGTGGAGCACCATCTCTCCCTCTGATGTGAAGCACCATCAGCCACCTCCCTTTGAATAAGCCAATCAACTGCATAGATCTACCTTCTACTTCCTGGTACTCGGTGGAAAGGTTTAGCTTTGAGGAGCTGCAGTTCAACTCTCTATATTGTGCGTAAGAAGAGTGAGAAATGTATGCATCACCTGTATGAAGGCAAACACAATGCTCAGGTATTGTGTCCAGGAGGATGAATCCCATCCACAAGCAAAGGCTTTGAAGGGGTTGAGAATGTGAGCTTTGAGCCGGTGCTTGTCGGAGAGCGTTGGCTTACTTTGATGCAGAACAGAGAAAAATAAGAGAAAGAGAGGGAGATTAGAGAGAGAGAGAGAGAGAGAGAGATAGATGTGGCATAGAGATAGAGAAGCCGAGAGAGAGAGAGGGATGGGAAAGAATCCGCAGGAAAAGTGAAAGTAAAGAAAGACGTCTTAAAATGAAACACAGTCACCCCAACAAGCTGAACATCATGAGTCTGGCACTCCCCACCTCTGCATGTTGAATAAACAGGAGTGTGTGTGGTAACACTCTGCAGGGGCCAACGGCTGCAGTGTCACATCACCTCATGGCTTCGCCCTGTTCTTATCAGCCCGAGGTAGTGCACACCCGTAAGGTGACAGGCTAACATTCACAGACACGGCTCTGTCCATCGGTGGCGTGTGACCAGATATCAATTAGTTATGGGAAATGCATCGTGTCAAAACCGTCTCTCGCTCTCACCCACAGTGAGTAAGGCGCACCTCTGCAGCCGCTGACACTCGCTGTATTTCAGGCTTTCCTCGCACTCGCGTTTCAAATCCCTCGAACTAAATATAGAAAGTAGCCCCCGGAGTTGAGAACCACTGCTATTAAGTAGATGAGGTTTTATGTGGTGGAGTCATTTCATAACTCCATCATTGTCATTGTTTAGCTGTCTCAGAGGCGGCTCGGCGTGACAGCTTGAAGGCCGACAACCAACCGTGTGACAACGCTGTGGCGGAGGTTAAACACACTGCAGCGCACACACGGCTTGTTTCCCACCTGAGAGGTAGCACGCAAAGCCAAGGGGGCACTGGTGGTGAAGGGCTTTAGGTTGTACACTATTTTCACGAATATCGAAAGATCTAATGAGACAATGATAATGAGGCGTTTCGCTTTAAAGCAGTTCAGTTAAAAGCACAAAAGAGTTTTCAGTCTGGAGGTAAAAACGCGACTCGGGCCTCAGTTCTTTGGTTCCAGTGCTGTGCTGCATATTGACAAAAAGACCCTTCTCCATGTTTACCCAGGGTACCACGAGCATATACCCCCCAGGGATCTAAGAGGTCCTGCAGGGGTTAGAGCTCTCGGCCAAGTCAGTGCTGTATTTAAGGCCAAGTCAATGTCGACATTTAGAGACAAGTAAAAATCGATTCTGTGGCAAAGTGCAATGATTTAAAGGGACAGTGTGTAGGTTTTAGTATCGGCCTCAGCTCATTCCCGCCTTTTCCAAGCGTGTCCAAGAACTTACAGGTAAGAGCATATATTTTTCTGATTTTATTTTAAGTACCAGCTCTTCTGTACTCGTCTGTTCTCTAAAACTAAATGACTGTAAGACATCAGTCATTCCTCCGGTCATCCGGCAGAGAAGTTCACCAAAAGCTTTTGGCCGATCGTTCACGCTGTGTTTGTGTTAAAATGGTGGCGCTGGACGACTGGATTAAGTTTAATTTTACATGTTCAGAGATTTATTGATACAGTTTTGGCTTTATACTCACAACTGTTTTATTGCAGGTACAGTCACAAGAGTAGTCGCATCAACTCAAGTATCCTTCACTTCGCCTGGTTTAGAGTAGGTCTTTGTGTGTGTGTGTGTGTGTGTGTGGAAGTGTGGAAGTGTGTGTGTGTGTGTGTGTATGTAGTTGGAAGAGATCAACCTAAAAGAGACAGCGGAGCAAATATGCGTTGCAGTGTGATAATAAATTACATCATAATGTCAAAAAGTACGAACAAAGAGCTACAGCAGCATCCATACTGTGATCTTTAATACCAGGGGTCCCCAAACTTTTTCCTGAGAGGGCCACATAACGTTTCCCTTGTCTGCTGGAGGGCCAGCCGGGGGGGGGGGGGGGGGGGTGCTGCTAGTGAGAATATGCTCACCTGTGCGTGCGCCACTCGCTGTGAGCGCTGCGCGTGCCGACAGCATTTAACGGAGCGGTGCGCTCTGATCGCTCTTTTAATGAAGTATCGATACTAAAAATATGCTAAATCACATCGTTTTTAACGTACGGGTACTTTGTTAGTATCGCTACATCGTGCAGCGTGACAGCAGCAGATGTAGCGGACTAACATTCAAGCTAACCTAACTTCCCAAACGCGGTCGACATCTGAACGCTGATTGGCCGAGACGCGACACGTCCATCAAAGATGTTTTATTGCGAAGAGCACCACTTCACATTTTTTCCGCGTCTCACTGTAATCTCAACGGCAGCGGGCCAGGTGAAAAAAATAATAAATCGGAACGCGTCTCTGGTATTGTTCAGGGGGCCGGTCCACATGTGGAGGCGGGCCGGATGCGGCCCGCGGGCCGTAGTTTGGGGACCACTGTTTAATACACATCCCAACCTCCATATTGTGAGTAAATTGCAGGTGCTGGAGAGGCATGAATCATAAGGGAATCTGACTTTGAATGAGTTAATGTGATAAAATGCTGATTCCGTTATAGCTGGCATGCGACTGTTGAAACTCAAGTCAAACTCAATAAAAACAGCATCATTCTTAACCTGCTCTTTTGTTCTTAGTGCTTTAGTATCGGCGAGCAGCAATCGTGAGCCTCTCATCGTCACTGGCAACGAGGACGAGGGTTCTAGTTAGTAATGTTTTGATCGCCGTGTATTTGTATGCGTGCGTGCGTGTTATTCGCATAAGTCAAAAAGTATTAAACCGAATTGCATGAAATTTGGTGGGATGATTGGTTATTATCCGGGGACCATTTTATTAGATTTTGGGATAGATCGGGTCAAAGGTCAAGGTCATGAAAAGGTCAAAATCTTCTTTTTACCATAGCGCAGTCAATTTTTATCCAATTGGCATGCAACTAATGCCAAAATGTTCATAATTCAATGCCCAATCTTGTGATATGCGAAGGTATTCGCTCTACCGAGTGCCCGTTCTAGTTTCTTTGTGAATTTGTCAAATAATTTGAGACATTCAGTTATTCATGTGATGAGAGAGCTGAGTATATTTGAACATCGTCAGTCCAAGCAAGGTTGTTGTGGGACCTTGAACAGATTAAAGAGAAGCGTGCTGAAAAGTGACCCTTGAGGGACACCACAGGTCAAGGGCTTTCTTTCAGAATTATGGTTTCCAATAGCAATACCTGGTCTCCAAGTATAATTTCAGCCATTTAAAAAAACAATCCAGTTTTACGGTCCGTGTTGAAGTTTATTGTTATTGACAGTATCAAAGGCTGCACGAAGATCTAAAAGCACTCAAATGTATGTCTTGCCTAAATCTTTATTAAAATTAGTATCATTTAAAACCTTTATATGAACCGTCTCTGTGCTGTGGTCATCACAGGTTTCTTTTAAGTTATAGTTATAAGTCATGAGCGATCAAGATACCTTCAATTTGTTTTTTTAAAAGGCCTTAAATTTATTACAACTATCAGCGGAGATAAATCCAGGAGCTATCTGCGGGGTGGGATTTGTCTTTCTATGGCAAATAATGTGCGTGCATTGCATTTATTTTGGTTTATGATCGTGGGAAAAGAAGGATTGACTTGCTTTGCAAATTGTATCAAAGTAAGAGAGGCACATTGCTTTGAGGATAGCATAATGTGTTTGAAGTTAGGCTTTATGTTTCATTAGCCTGACACTTGGTTCATGTCTCCAGGGTGCTTTCTGCTTAAGAGTGTTTATTCTGCATTTTACCGGTGCAATGTTGGTTACAATATACAATGTTTTGGAATTTAACTTGTTCAGCAGAAAGTCAACAGTCTGATGTTTGTGCAAAAGGAGCAGCAGTACAGCAATTAAAGAGCCTCTTCTGAACAACCATAGCTCGCGTTTGAGGATTGGATTTTACAGGCAAATAAAACAATAAATATACAGAAATGATCATGTAGACCTTAGCCAGTGTTGAAATACAGAGACATTCAGGGATAAGCTGTAGGCCGCTACAAAGAGTCACGGGGTCCAGAAGCGCTGCACTGATTGGACGATTGTTGCTCTCTGGGACCAGCAAGGGTTCAATGTACTGGCCCACTGCAAGGATCAGGCGCCGATGGACGAGAACTTTACTTCTGCACCAAAATGTCTTTCCCCTTCTTCGTCCATCACTCCTCTCTCTCTCTCTCTCCCTCTTGTGAAAACAAATGGAGGCCCACTGATGAATAAATGACTGCCCTCCTCAGCTCCACGATATTAGAACAAACTCCACGTTTCCTCCTGTTCCGGATTAAACACCGACAAGTCAGCCGTCTCTCCGGATTTAAGAGCCCTTCCTCAGTCTGACGCAAAACCATGAAAACCACCACATTATGTGACACTTTTTCTCTCTTTCTGCTCGAGGCTCTTATCTTAGTATCTTTTTATCTCTCGCTGACTGTTTTCTTTTTTTTCTTCCTCTCTGTATTCCCTGTGCATATAAAAAGCTCAGTCATGCGAAATGGCACCAGAGTTCCCTCTAATATGTACCGCTTCAGAAAACAAACTACTGAATGTAATGTAGTGAGAGTGCACTGTGCACAGCGCTTTAAATTTGAACCCCTAATGACACTGAATGGCGAAAATTGTTGGAGGGTCATCTTGACTGGCCCTGTCTTGAGGATGGGGCTTTGGAGGCTGTGACAAATGAATTGTGCATGAATGCGGTGCTCTACAATGTATTATTTATGGCCTTTAGTATCCTGCTGCTAGGTAATAACACATGATTCTGACTTGCTTTAGTGTACAGCAGCTTTCACATCGAGCACCTCGGCTTCACCAGATAAATGTGCTATGATATCACCAGTGAGACATCTGTCGGCTTTAATGTGTTCAATCGCACGGGCAAACACTTGATGTTCTGATTTGAAACCAACACAGACAGCTGCTGTGATTGGCACACAAGCAGAACAACACAGAACACAACGACTCCATCACTCAATCTGATCAATGCTCGCTTTTCAAAGATCGTGGGAACAATTTCTTTACAGCCAGCGATCACAACAAATCCTTTCAACAACAAAAAATACGTTGTTTGTGGAATTGCCATCCAAAACAACACATTTTAGTGTTCGCTTATCTGACGTCCCTATTGGCATTATTTGAACGTGCCAATTTTTAATTACCATTGAAAAAAGGACGAATATAACCGCTCTCTGATTTTCAGACACTGAAGCTGCTATAATCATTATCTTTACAATGACAATGTGTCAAATGACAAAGGCCATTACACACGGGGGGGACATTTTTCAAGCTGGTTTTGTCTTGAATACTTTCACACAGAACACCAGTATTATGTGGAGAAAAAGCGACTGAACTCTTTTTTTCTGGATGGAGGTTAATTTATCTGAGCTAAAAAGCATCAACCATTTACTTTGTGACATATTCAAACAGACAATGTAATGTGAAACGTGATGTCCCCGTAGTCCAAACCAAGACAGTAAACATTATTACTCCTGTCAACCTTGACAAAGGCATAATGCAGCTAACCAAGGAGCCCACACAAAATAATTTAGCAATTAAAAAGGTTAAAAAGATGAAGTTGAAAGCCAGATCACAGTTTATAAGTGAACCAACACAGAAAACAATGAAAGTAAGGAACAACACTGTCCCTGCAGGTCTTTAATCACTTTTCCAACCACAACCTGCTGTAACCCAGAGCAATGCAGAGAGCCTCCTGTGAGCTCCCAAATTACACATCCTGTCCACGCACAGCATAGCCGCTGATAAAACGAGCTCCTTAGAAGGACGAGGGAGAGGAGGAGAAAAAAACACAGAGGAGGAGGAAGAGGGGCAGAACATTTGAAGGGCAGAATTAAAATCTAGAAAGTTACCAGGAAAAATTGGAGTGTGGAAAAAGCTCATTGTGTGAGTGTGGACCGATCATGGGACAGCGAGGGTGGGACCACATTGATGATCAGATTAGGGTGTCGTGTCAGAGTTCAATGCAATGAAGAAGAGAAGGAGGGCTGAGGTGGGGAAAGGAGGGGGAAGAAATTGCACGATGAGGACAGAAAATAAATCCTTTCAGTGTGCCTGAAAACCATCTTCCTGGCCCGCTCTCAGGATGCAGCACTGACATGAGACATCACATCTCTGTCGCTGCCACTGAATACACACTGTAAGATTTAAGATCTGTATCGGCAAGAAGATCGCGTAACGGAGATTTCAACACGCGATGAGAGGAAGTGAGATGTGATAAATACAACACTGTCTCATTGCAATCAACTCGTCATTTTCTCAAATGGGCTTCGTGTTTTGGAGGCGTGTCGTGGTCCTGTAGTCCTGCAGACGGTTTGCTTTGAGCAACGAAAAGACTCCGATCAAGGGGAACAGAAATATCTGGGTTTTTAGTTAAATAGAGACAGACGAGGTGAGAGAGCGAGAAAGTGTGCTTCAAGCTTTAATCGGATGGGATTAGTTTTACAATGTACTTTCTGAGACTGATCACAGCTGCGCTAATTAGCTTTTAACATTCAACAAATTATATTGTTTTTTAAACTAGTCAAGATAAAATAATAGGACTGAATAATGGGAGCGACTAAATCAAATCGGTATAATAGCTGCATGACGGGTAATATTTTATACACTTGTTAAATGAATAGTCCTTGTTTAAAATGAAGCATTGTCTGTTTGGCTGGCGAGTGAAGCAAATCAACAAGTCACTGGCAGGAGGACAGCGCGAATTCTGTTCCCTCTGCTCCAGTTTATTACTGGAGATCGCGCCTTAATTCTCCTGTCTTTTGGGATTGGTCCGAATTGCGAGAGGCGGCATCACAGATGCAGTCCATTATCCCCTCATGTACAACCAGCACATATAATGGGCTACATGGTGCATGCAGGATCCAAGTCTTAAAACCACAAATTGTGAAAACAAGAGCGCTCAAACAATCATGTCGGCTAGCAAGGAGCCGCGTACCACTGTACAGCCACTAGCTTTATATAATATATATTATGATCATTTACTTGCAAAGAAGGCCTCAAACTCTTCTGCCCATTGAAAGATAGAGAGGCTTTATACTTGTAATAATCACTCAAAGGGGGGTGAATGAGTACAAATAAATATAACCCTTTTCCAAAGCAATGTGTACAGTATTTTTGACTCTCTTTCAATTGTAGAAATTGCAACACAAGAGAGCCGCGGCACAGCGGCCCAATCATACACAAGTTTGACTGCCAACCACATGGCAGACGGTTACTTCACCGCCAGAGAGATCCATTTTAAACAATCAAGAGATGAAAGCCTGCTGCATGGTTACAAGACTTTTAGGGAGTGCTAAATGGAGAAAAAAAAAGAAAGGAAAAAACTACTTTGAGGGGTCTGGACGGTTTATTAGAAATGGATTCAGGAGGATGCACACTTGTTTGCTGTAAAAACAATAGCTTTAATCTCCACAGAAACAGGCAACGACGCCATTATCATGGAACACCAGCCTGCAGTACGTGTCCACACACGTGCACAAAAAGCACACACACACACACACACAGCTTAAGTGCCAACAATAGATCTGGAAGACCTCATTAGACGCCAGAGTGTTGGACGGGGCCGACTCTATCGTGCTAATACCAACACATGGCACGGAGGGAATTAATGGCCGAATGGAAGCGTGCAAATAGTTTGGTCATAATGTGCCTACCTGCATCCGTCCCCGGTTCATTAGAATACTGCAAAGGAAACCATCTTCGCCCGAGACGGTAAAGCGTGTAGAATAATGCGGTTTGAAGATCAAATGGCATAAAAAGGGGAAACCCGTTTGTTCAGTGTTCCAAATGGAAATCAAATTACTCCGTGACAAGATATGGATGAATCAAATGGTTTGCCTCGCAAAGAAGGACTTCAGCACACAGTGCAGTAGAGTAGACGTAATTGTGGGCTGATAAGGGATGGACTTGGCAATCTGAAGGGAATTGGGCTATTGATGCTGGAAAATCACTCACTTGCTCTCATGCACACACAACATGCATCTCCATAGGCTTCATGTTGCAGCTCGTTCCCACTCGTTCGTCACTCTTTTCTAGGTTTTTCTGTCTCCCTTATTAAAAAATACAATTTCATAATCCACGAAATGTGTCTTCCGCCCCCCCAGTGATCATAGAATTGTCACAAAAAGGACCAGATTTAAAGAGCATTGACTAAAAAAAAAAAAAAAAGGTATTTGACAGTTATTTCCTTGATCAGTCAATTCATAGTTCGGAAAGAAAGAAGTGAAAACTAGAATAGAAGAGAGCCCAAGATGAAAGTGTCAAAAATGATTCAATTAAAAAATGTTCAAAGACTTTAAAAAAAGGCCAAATATCATTTAAAGGAATTGAATTTTGGACATTTTACCTCATAAAAGGATTAATTGACAATCAACTAATCAATAAAATAACCAATGGTTTGAGTTCTGGTCTTGTAAAGTCTTTTTTTCACTTTAATAGGTGTGAATATGGATATCAGGTGAAGGGTTTTGATGTTTTTTCTTTTTTGGCGTGACTGAAAAGCTATAAATAAAACATTAAAGAACGCATAGGAACAGCGACAGTCACTGCTTCACCACAGTGAAGGACAATTTCTCTCTCCATCCGTCCCTCTCAGCCTCACCACCCGGTTTTTGATCCTCTTCCCCTCTGTTTCCACCTGTTTTTACGCTTTAATCTATTCATTCATCTATTGAAAACATCTCCCTCACCCCCGTCCCTCTATGACTAGGGCGTTAAACCCTTTTCCTCATGCAGCGCTGCTTTTGTAGGACTACCAAATAATCATTTATTTTCTCCCTCCCCCTGTCACTGCTTTTTTTAGAATATAGAGATAAAAATATAAGCAAGTGGTTGCCATGCAGACCGTGTCCACACAGATAGTTCTGTAGAACTGTGCTAACCATCAAATTACGTCTAATGCAGCCTCCCCCTCCACACATACACACACACACAGACACACAGACACACTTATTCACACACACACACACACACGCCTCTTTTTGCTTGTGTGCTGCAGCCAGGGTGGGCGATCATCTCTCGCTTTTAAATCTTCTAATCGTGGCAACTTAAGATCGCTGATCGCCAGGCGGCGAGGCTCCGAGTCTGATGGGGTTTGGAGATGACACTCTTTTATGAGGCTAAGCCTTCTGCATTTCATAAAAGAGTGTTAACCTTTGATTGACAGTAACAAAAAAACATATTTTTAGGTTAAGGACATCATAAAATATGCCAACAGCTTCATTGGAAAACCTCACAGCTTGAGAAAGAAGGAAAAAAAGGACTAACCAGCCCCGTTATTTACTCTGAAGGAGAGCAACGTGTTGTCGAGCCGGCTCAATGAGAACGGATAGGCGTCCGATCTGGGGGAAAGCGATGGTGTAGTATTGTCTAGTATCGTACACATGGTTTGTATTTAAATTTAAAATTCACTCGTCACATGCGCTGGTTAACAGGGGATTCATGCCACACCACCAGAAACATCTCGAAATGGACTGAAGGACGCAGATTTTAGAGATTATGTTTTACAACATCTTCTGTTCTGATAGTGAAATTCTTTTAAATCCGGTGCTGATGCAGGAAAACCCAATGCGGGCGATAGGATCACCCAGGGGTCTCAGCTCGCGGCCCCACTGCTACGCTCTCAGTTTGTGCCCTCTGTCCCTCTGTCAGCTGTACAATGCGGTGATTATATGTTGAGCAAAGTCCTCTCCCTCCTTCACACCCACACACGAGTTGTGTTACATTTCATAACCTTCCCTCCCCCACTCCTTTATTCTCGTGTTATCTTCTTTTCTTTTAATCTCAACTGTAAAATCACTCCATTGTTCTTTTACAATCATCGCCACCTCCATCGAGTCCACAGTAGTTTGATAGGAGAGAAGATGAAGACGCACTGTAGTGGAGTCATTACGGGTGTTTCTGACCACTGGAGGTATCGCCTTCCTGTGGGGAGCATTAACGTATAATTCTCTTTCAATTGGAGCTTTCATTCGATTATTTCTCTCTTCAAGTTGAGAGATAGCGTTGATTTAAATGTTCAGTGGAGCAACAAGTGAAGCGGGTGATCACATTTACAGATTATAACAGGCAAGTTGCTTGGGATCCAACATAATCGCTGCCATTTATCAAACAAAACAAGTTGTTAATTAAGGCGCTCAGTGAGCTGATGATGACATTGGTAAATATGTTTGTTGTGGTGCGTGTCTTCACGTTGCACACGAATGGCATTCATGTGAAAGCTTTGGCTGCAGTAACGTCAGGAAATCAACTTCAATCTGATTATCATGCATATTTATGCAGCAAAGTTTTTCACAATCTAATCACATCAGATTCTCCACAGGAGGGAACGGCGGTGTGATAATTAAGTTTCTACCATGTATTTATTAGTCTGTGCTGCAGCTAGAACGCCTTCGAAACAACGGTGAACTTCTCCTGACGGCACAAAGGCCTCTGAAACACGGGGAGCACGGAGCACGGTCGCCTACGCTGTGTTAGCTATACAAAGCAAGGAGTCGGTACTTTAGGAAAACATCATTTAGGATCTTATTGTTTGAAGTGGTCAGTGGTCCATTTTCTTTTTCTGAATAATTATATATTATAAACAAGCAGTAAAGACTGGAGGCCATGAAGTTTCTCGGCATCCGATCAACTTTCTACTCATTTTTGAATCGGTGTAATTTGATCTCACGGTGTTTTAGTTTGAAGATCAAGATGTTGGAGGAGTGTTCCCACTGTCACTTAAAAAAAAACTAGTGCTGTGAAAAATAACGCGTTAACTCAGTTAATTCAATTACAGGTTTAACTAGTTGTTTTTTTTAACGCATTTAACGCATGCGCAGAATGAGCTTCCAATCCGTCTGTTGTTGGTCGTCGGGACGAAAAAAAAGTCACTTGCAAAATGAGCTTCCAATACACCACTTCAATCTGAACTCTGTCCGCTCTCATGCAGACGGTCTGTTCATCGGTAATGATCCTTCCACAGGTTCACCTCCGGAAACCTTGTTACGACTTTTACTTCCTGTAGATCAGGGTCTCAACACGTCGATCGCGACCTGCCAGTCGATCGCGGCGTAGTGTTGGTAGATCGCATGACATTAAAAGATTGGCCCGCCCCCTGACATGTTCTCTATAGCACGTCTTTGTTCTTTTATTAAACTAAACGTCTGTTGTTGATCGTATCTCCACAGCAGCATGTCATTTCTGTCTCTTCGCGTTGCGTTAACACTTATCGATCTCCGTCTGGCGCGCCACAGAGCTCCGTGCGCGCGCATCGGGACCGAGCAAAAAAAGTCACTTGTCAATCTGTCCACCTGTCCGTGTCGGTGAGGTTTCAGCTTTGCAGCGGTGTCCCCCCCGTCCCTTTCATCACCCACGGTTCCAGAAGAAAAGAAAAACATCAGTTTGCAGTTTGCAGCTGCTGCTAGAGGAAGACTAGAGGCCTTTAGATTGTATCATGGTGGAGTTAATGGTTGACAAACAAGAAAAATGTTCTGTTTAACCCTCCTGTTACCTTTACATTTACTAACATATTTTACCCTCGGGTCAATTTGACCCCAGCAATTAAAACCTCAGAAAATTATTAGAATTAATATTGCTTCCCAAGTTTAAGTGTGAGGTACTTTATGTTTGTTTGTTGACTACCTAAATAGCCCTTTAAATAAATAAAAGTTGATATTTCTTATATGTTTGACACAGTGAAAAACAGCCTGGGGTCAAATTGACCCCAAAGAACACCGACATTAAACATTGAATGGGGTCAAATTGACCCGAAAGGTAACAGGAGGGTTAAACATTCTGTTTAGGATGAAGATGTATTAATGTTCCATATGGAAGAAAACTGCTAAATAACTGCTGAGTTGCAGCACCATTGTATAGAAGAATGTATAAATGTATATATCCGTCTTTTGTCATAAATCTCTATGTTCTCACAAAATATACCGAGAATATCGGTAATATGTGATTAATCATGATTAATCCACAAAAACCTGTGATTAACCCGATTAAAAAATTTAATCGTTTCACAGCCCTAAAAAAACCTTTACATCTTGTTCACTCACACCGACGACATGTTTTATTTGTGTTGCCCTGTGCTGACAGGAAAACTATCATGCAGCGGAGGAAAAGCGGCTGGTTTTGATCAGTGGCGGATCGGTCAGAACATCTTGTACCAAACATATTACCCTTTGTCCAAAATGTCAACTACATGGAGTTGGGGCGGAAGGCTCTGGAAAAAGATGATAAGATAATCATAAGATTGAATTTGCCAAACTACTATTCGAAATATCCAACTCGAATATCTTGGACCTACTCAACCAAAATCAATCAAAGCACACTTAATATACAGTGCATACCGATGTTATTACTCAAACCTAAATAATCTCTGTTGCATGTCCCATTTTCTCCAAATGGTACAACAAAAGCCCAACCTCAGCGTTGTATGGATGCTGCCGTTCTTCTGTGGGACCTAAACGTTGCTAAGCCTATTAACACAACATTATTTAAGGATACATTTCAAAGCCATTGTTCCATTTCTGGATCATAGATTCTCCTCGGGCCAATTAAATCTCTTGTTTCCCCGATCCCACAGAAATGTGTTTTTTGACTTGCTCTGTGCTCTTTGGTCTCACGCTGGGCGTCCTTTCAGAGTTGAGTCGACTCGCTGTCATGAGCTTCAATATGACGCCGGGCTCACAGAGGAGGTCGATTAACATCTAAATCAATCAGCGGGCTGGGAGAGAACAAGTGGCACTGAGTGGTGGGAGGCTGATACATCTCAAAAAAGAATGTTTTTCTCTTGTTTTCATTATTATCTATGAAGCAAAAAAAGCTCAAATCAAAGAACCTAAATCGTGACGACTCTTATGGATGAGTCACCAAAAGAAAGAAGAAAAGTACATTATCTTACACATGAATGATGCAGCTATTTTCTGTCAGGGAATTTTGAATGAAACTATTGAATTCATATGAAGGTTGCTGTTGACCCATCGGCTCACTGATATGCTATTTTAGAAGGAATCACATTAAAAAAACACTATGCTGGATGAACAAGCAACAACTCGTCTGTTCCCACTTTCCTTTTCACCGCCAACAGTCGGACCCCATTATCGTGCAGTGTGGTCAAATCGTGGATGAACAGTTCACAGTTCGGTGTTTTTCTTTTTTTCTTCCTACCTTGGCAGCCATGACCATGGAGGAGCCTCCCCTGATGCCCAGGATGGGCATGTGTGTCTGGGCAGATATGAAGTCCAGGATCTGAGCGATGGCCTCCTGGTCCGTGTCGTCTCCGAACACCACGCCTTGCAGAGAGCTCCTCGTCATTTGTGCGCAGATCCGATTGATGATGCTCTTTGGGTCTGTCTCATTCATGGTGACCAACTCCACTTTGGGAGGGTAAGGGATGTGGAGGAAGTCCTCTTTCTCGAGTCCAGGCCCCAGGGCCACGTCACTAGAGTTGCCCACCAAGATGACAGCTATACTGAGCGAGTTGATCAGTTTGGGATTGATCGGGGGAAGCGCCGGTATGGCGGGAGAGTATTGAGGAGGGATGACGACGCCCCTCTGGGTGCCGCCTCCCCGCTGGCCTCCTTGTCCCCCCGGGGCACCTCCAGGACCTGAGCCTGGACCTCCGCCCCTGCGAGACTCGCAGCCGGGCAGGAGGAGTAAAGTGAAGAGGAGCAGAGAGAAGGAGAAGGAGAGGAAGGGCAGGGTCAGCCGAGGCCGAGAATATGGACAAGGGGAGGACCGGTGTGGGGGAGGAGGAGGAGGAGCATGGGGGGAGTACGAGGAGGGGGAGACGCAGCACTTGTCCTGAAGACGGGAGGGACAAAGGTGGAGGCTGACAAGCATTGTGGAGGAGTGTGAATGCCGTCCCTAGAGGGAGAAGGAAAGAGAGACAGAAAGATTATAAACCAGGATAAAGTATAAAAATTCAACCTTTAAACTTGCTGGGTGGATCTATATCTGTCAATATTAGCATATCAAAGATGTATCCATGTAAAAATATGTTAAATGTCCGCTGATACATAACTGTGGATTCACAGTTGGTCCACCAGAGATGGGTTAGTTAAGCGTGAACATTTAGTTGGATATGAGGCCAAACACGGAATTTGATCACATCCGTCGTCGGCTTGAAATCCAAAAGATTGCCATATTGCCATATATATATTTAACTAAACTAATATTGTCCTATGAATAATTTTCTAAATAATTTAGTTTTGTATGCGTACTATGCGAGTCAGAAATGCAGCGCACATGTGGAAGATATGGTAGCATAGAAATAGAATTGAAGGAGAACGGACATTCCCAGTCAGGATGGGGTGAGTGGCGGCCATTTCTGTGGGCAACGTTGCCACAGCAACCAGAGCCCGGCGGAAAAGCGCCTGGCTTTAAAGCGCCTGGCTTTAAAGCGCCCGGCTTTAAAGCAATTTTTACGCAGTGGCCAAACCTCGGAATTACAACTTCTGGTCCGTCACATCAGGCGATGGGGCCCAAGAGGACTTTTTGCCATAGACTTACATCAGGAATAAGCCATAAATATGGAAATTAGTGGATAGTTTTTTTAGGTACATCTACTCCCCAGTACACTTAAATCACCCTTTTTAAATCAGTAGTTTAAAACTAGTTGCTGAATCCAGATTTAGTTTTCAAATTCCGAGACCAAATTAAAAGCTGTGCAACAAGATGGTGAAAAATGAGCAAACGCGGCAGATGAGAAGAATAATACTTTTATTTTGACGAATAACAAAATCAGCATATTATTACCTTCGCATTCTGAGAATGCGGAAGGTTATGTTTGATCGCTGTGTTATTTATTTGTATGTGTGTGTGTTTGCGTGTTATTCGCATAACTCAAAAAGTATTAAACCGAATCACATGAAATTTGGTGGGATGATTGGTTATTATCCGGGGACCATTTGATTAGATTTTGGGATCGATCGGGTCAAAGGTCAAGGTCAAGGTCATGAAAAGGTACCAAAAAAGTGCCTGCGGCGAAGGTATGCGCTCTACCGAGTGCCCGTTCTAGTTCTATTATTGTTTTGTCATTAAAAAATTTTTTTAAGTTATTCCAAATGAAGTCTATTGTGTGGCCATTTAAAACATACGACAAGTCACTCTATGAACAAGAAACCCGCCCGTGTATGAAATCATTCATTTGTTCATTCATGTTTCTTCTCATCCGATACATCGACGTTGGGTAGAGCATCTTTCACTATCTTGAAAAACATATATTCTCGCTGTTTTGCTTCATAGACATATGGCTGTCACTGATAAAGAGATTTTTTTCCAGTAATGGTCAGGATGTAAAAACAAATACAGATGCCCCAACCCCTTAATTGCCAATCCATGTGACCACATATCAAACCCCACAGTGAGAGAGACCTGTAAGCTCTTATAGAGCGTCAAGTGACAACGCCACTTCCCCTTATCCTGCACTCCCACTTCCCTGTGGCACTAAGACAGAGCGGGAAGGAGAGAGTGTGTGTGTGTGTGTGTGTGTGTGTGTTTGAGAGTCAGGACAGCAATGGGTTCATTTTGACAGATTGACAGCCTCACAGCTTCATGGACTAGCCGCCAGGCTAAGTGACCATTAGACACTCAGACCGGGCTCAGCAGAGTCCATCTCTATCGCTCGCTCTCGCTCTCTCTCACTCTTACCCCCCTTTTTGTCTCTCCCCTCCCACCCTCCTCTCTTTTCATTGCCTATTCTCCTTTTTTAACCTCCAAACATGTTTTGTTTCAGTTGCTCCCTCCAACGCTCTGAGATCCCTTCGCTGCTCTTTGAAGTCAACTTCAGACCTATTATTTGCTGTTATTGCTATTAACAGATGTATAAAGAGCAGTGGAGTGGAGTTCAGAGGAGACATGCTGGGGTAAGAGAGAGGCAGAGGGCGGTAACAGGCAGGGGAAACACAATTAGTCATAGCCTGATGTGAAAATTACCGTTTATTACTGTGTGTATCGGAGGGGGGCGAATTTGGGCATATTTTCTGCAGAGATAAAGACGTGGAATATTAATTTAGTGTATGTTCATTCTCATTTTATAAACCAAGCACGGAGAAGCACTTTGGAAGAGGGGATGAGCGAAGGGCAGAGTGAAAAGCGTGCTCCTCTTCCCCGCCTGCACAACAACACCTTCGCTTATCTTTTATTTATCAAGCGGCGAGGAGCCGACAGTCAGCACCGAAAGAAAAGAACCAGAAGTCCAAAGAAAACGAAGAAGGGAGAAGTTGTGGGAACTGAAATCCAACAGCGACAGAGAGCGAGAAGCAGTGTGTGAGACGGGGGCGAGTGGAGGGAGAAGAGGGCCTAACAGTGAGGCTGATCTGCACACACACACACACACACACACACGAGTAAAACATTAAAAAACAGTTTAAAAGGTCTAATTACCAGAAGTTTGTCAGGCTCAATTGCAGGTGCACATACTAATTGTAAACTAGCTGAATGTTCCATGGGGGCGAGAGAGAGAGAGAGAGAGAGAGAAAACGAGTGGGAGGAAGGCAGCAGAGATAAGAGGAGAGAGAAGTGGGGCGAGGGAGAGAATAAATAGAGACATCCACAAAAGAGGAGATGGAGGTGGAGGAAAGGAACAGCAATAAGAAACCCAGAGGAGGGAGGGAGGTGTGGAAGAAAAAAAGATGAAAAGAGGACATGATTAGCACAGTACTTAAAAGAAAAGTCAAGGGGGCGGGTGAAAGGGGTGAAGGAAATCTGAAGGAGAGCAGGAATACTAAGCAATGAAGAATGAAAGGAGCTCCATTCCCAGTGTATTTAGGAATAAGAAGAAGAAGAAAAGAAAGGGAGGATATTCTGCTCAAGGGATGCTGAAGCTATGAGAGGAAATGCAAGAAGTGTGACAGTGAACAAGGATGAGGGGAAGGAGAGGAGAGAGAGAGACTTGCTCAGATATGTGTTTCCAGTAATAATTCACATACGCCTGCTTCTGCGTAACACCCGGATGGACCGGAAGAGACGCGCAGCTCGCAGTAATTCACGAAGCGCGCGCCCCTCTCTTCGTAATAAGCACCATTTTTACTTTCATCCGAGCGTTGCCGCGTTTTTTACTCTCGCTGGCGAAGAAAACAACAAACAAACACCCGTAAACACGAAATGAAAAGCACAGACGTATGACCGCGCACACACACATGCGCGCGCACACACGCGCCGGGTAAGTTAACGCGCTCCTGCAGACAGATGATCCGCGCTGCTCCGCCTCTAAGTGTACACCTCGCATTAAAAATGAATTCCGGAGACGGGCTTCTACAGGCAGATAAACAGAAGTACCGGGATGGAGGGGCGCGTTCACGTCTCCACCGACATTAACGGCCAATTAATTAGGTTTAAATGGAGGACGTCAAGAGTGGATCACGTACTCGTTGCATAATAGGACAAGAGTATGAAGCGCGCGACCGAACCAACAGTTGACCCATGCAGTCCGGCGCTCTCGTGTGTCCATTACAGCACTCACGCCGCAATTACAACATGTGCGCCGCCGGGGAACACGCGGATAAGTGCCCGCACCGAAACGCGCCCACGGGTCATTTACCGCGGACGCGTCTGTAACCCCGCGGGGAATTGACACACGCGTGCGGTGGACACCGAGCCTGGCGGCGCAGATGGTTGTTATTGTATAAGGTCGATAATTTGTTGGCTCACACACCAGAGGCCTCCTCATGCGTGTATAGTGGGTGCGAAAAGTATTCAGAGCCCTTTACATTTTTCACTCTTTGTTTCATTGCAGCCGTTTGCTAAAATCAAAAAAGTTCATTTTATTTGTCATTAATGTACACTCAGCACCCCATCTTGAGAGAAATGTAGAAATATTTATTTAAAATATTAAAAATATATTTTAAAAACCCCTGAAATATCACATGGTCATAAGTATTCAGACCCTTTTTCTACATTTCTGTTTTTTTCTGTCAAGATGGGGTGCTGAGTGGACATTAATGACAAATAAAATGAACTTTTTTTATTTTAGCAAATGGCTGCAATGAAACAAAGAGTGAACAATTTAAAGGGGTTTGAATACTTTCCGTACACACTGTATATGGCTCCATGTGTTTCCAATACACACACGCACACACACGCACACATATACACACACACACACACACACGCGTAACCAGGTTGCTGGGCGTACAGCGGGGCTCTGGTCGATCATGTCAGTCATATCACACTTAACATTTACAAAGGGTCACAGCCAGAGCGGCTGGAGGCCGGACAGCTCACACCGGCGGGCTTCCAATCTGCCGATTAAGACATTCCGCGCCGATTAATCGAGCCACGAACGATCGTCCTCAGCAGTCGCAAACATGTGCCGGAGAGAGACATTACAAATGGATCTGTCACCCTATTTAAAACACACGGAGGCCATCATTATCAGGCTCCACGACGTCCCCGCAGACTTGATGTGGCGGGCTGTCTTGAGAGGCATTGTGGGTAACAGAAGCTGACAGGCATATCTAATAAAAAGCCCATTTATATTCAGATGGTGGTCAGTTACAGGTGAGAGTGGCACTTTTGTTTGTCATCTCCACCGACGGACACGCTACATCAGGTTGGTAAATAAAAGCACAAGGTACTAAACAGTGTGCTTTAAGAAGGCACCGCTATCTATAATAAAAGTGCCCACTGAGGCTTGACAACCGTAAAAAAAAAAAGAATCGAAAAAAACCTCAGAGAATTGAGTTTTTATTTAATTTAAAGGTCCAGATATCCCCTGGAGGGACGCCACGGTAAGTGACAATGTTTGACATTTCTGTTGAATGTTTCAACTCAAATGTATCATCAATAAATAAATATAAATACTTTATTTCACTAACGAGAGACTGCTTTTCCAACACTTCCCTCCAACATGTCTCCCATGACAAACGCTTATGACTTCTGTTCTTCATTTTAAAGGTGCAGTGTGCAGGATTTGGAGGCGTCTCGCAGTGAGGTCAAGCGCGTCAGAGAACTACGGTGACCCAATCCAGAGCCAGTGTGTGGTTTGTCCGTTCTGGGCTACCACAGAAAAATGGTGGCCGGCTTTCTGAAGAGGACGCACTCCGTATGCAAATATAAATGTCTCATTTTGAGGTAACACAAACACAATACTTATTGTCAGTTGATTGTACATGAAAGAAAACCCACTGAACAATATCGTATTCCAGTTCTGGCAGTAGATCTCCATCAATGCTACACGCTGTTCCTCAAAAAGAGTAATACACATGTAACAAAAATAAGGACATTATCTGGCATTAACATTGGATTTAGAATAATTCTAGTGTAAAACAGAGTCCAAAAACCAGTGAATGAGTCCCTATCTTTACACGTATGGTTCCCTTTAAGTCAATGGGTTTTTTAAGCTTCAGAGATTTAAACCTTCTGTTCTATAATAATAATGAAAAAAATACCTGAATAAGTATCCCTCCCTTGAATGTTGAAGCTTTTTCAAAAAGAAAGGTGAATACTAACAAGTGGCTAGGCAGCCTTTAAACGTCCTTGTGCTCATGCAAAAAAACATGGGGTAGTTTACTTAATACTTTATATGATATTTTTGTTGGTAAAATGGTGATGCGGGTGACCTCAGCGCACAATAAAATGGAGCACAGGAAAATAAAATGAATTTTTTAGACTGCCAAAGAAAAGCAATCCTCTGGGCTCATACAAAGCACCCTGTGCCATCTCTAGCTTTGACACAAATGTGTAAAAGACGAGGAGAGTTAAGCCCCTCGCTGCTTTTCGTTCACATTTATTCAACGGATGATGGAAATGCTGCCGGAGAGAGGGCAAAGGCCAACCGTCCTTATTCTAAAATCATCTGCCCATAAAAGGCCGGCGGTTCTTTTAAAGAAGGACACTCAGCCTGTCGGAGCTGTGTGACGTTGTGCTCAGGTAATGATTACATTAGATTACATTACATGTCATTTAGCTGACGCTTTTATCCAAGGCGACTTACAATAAGTGCATTCAACCATGAGAACAAACTCAGAACAAGAATCAAGAAAGTAACGTTACTTCAAGAAAGCTAAACTACAAAAGTATCATAAATAAGTGCCACTGAAGTGCTAATCTGTTTTTATTTAAAGTATATTCGGAAAAGATGTGTTTTTAGTTCCGGCGGAAGATGTAGAGACTTTCTGATGTCCTGATGTCAGTGGGGAGCTCATTCTACAGCAAACAGTCTGGATTTTGTCGAGTGATTAGCTCGAAGTGACGGAGTCACAAGTCGATTTTTTGATGCAGAGCGGAATGAACCGGCTGGGATGTAAGGCTTGAGCATATCCCGGATGTAGACGGGGCCCGATCCGTTCGCGGCACAAGAACCAATGTTTTGAAGCCACCGGTAACCAGGAGCGGAGCGGAGTAGTGTGGGTGAATTTAGGCTGAAGACCAGTCGAGCTGCTGCATTCTGGATGAGCTGCAGAGGTCGAATGGCCTTAGCAGGTAGACCTGCCAGGAGAGAGTTACAGAAGTCTCGGCGTGAAACGACCAGAGCCTGGACCAGAACCTGTGCCGCCTTCTGAGTAAGAAGAGGACATATTCTCCTGAATCCTACAAGAACGGGCTGTCGCAGTAATTTGGGCAGTTAGGGAGAGTTGACTGTTGAGTATCACCCAGAGGTTCCTGGCAGTCAGGGTAGGGGCTAACACAGAGTTGTCGAAGGTGGTAGTCAGGTCGTGGGTGGGAGAGCCTTTCCCTTGAAGGAAAAGTAGCTCAGTGTTTTCAGTGTTGATTTTCAGGTGGTGTGTGGACATCCACTGAGAGAAGTCAGTCAGACAGGTAAGAGATTTGTGCCGCTGCCTGTGTTTCAGATTGGGGAAACGAGAGGATCAGTTGGGTGTCATCAGCATAGCTATGGTAGAAAAAGCCCTGTGAACGAATGACAGACGAATTAGTGTCCAGAGAGAAGAGTAGGGGACCCAGGACGGAGCCTTGAGGAACCCCAGTAGTAAGAGGGCAAGGATCAGAGACAGGTCCTCTCCAAGTTACCCGCTAAGTGCGGTCGTTGAGGTAGGATGAGAAAAGGGAGAGTGCAGTGCCTGAGATACCAGGTCCTGAAGGGAGGAAATACGGAGCTGGTGGTTCACTGTCAAATGCTGCAGAAAGGTCTTGAAGGACAGATGAGGGAGAGTCTGCTCTAGCAGTGTGGAGCTGCTCAGAGACAGCAAGGAGCGTAGTCTCTGTTGAGTGGCATAATCAGACATCATGCCGTTATAATGACTCCCTTGCAGGGGCGGTGGAAGTCAACACAAGTTCTATTTACATCCTCCGTAATTATTCAATTCGCTCTCACGAAGTCGACTGCGTCCGTGAGTTTCTCTCTGCTGTCATTGTCAGAAGTTGAATAAAAATTGCACTACTGCACGGTCGCATGTGAGTGACGTGAGTGGTCGTTATCCTATATTCTAATTTCTCACTTCCTAATGTCCACACATCCAGTGAAGAGACAGAAAGGAGCAAAGCGTTCAGTCCAGAAACAGCTCCGACATGGGATCCAAACACATTTGAGTTACACATCCGTGACTCTCAAACGCTCATCCGGGCCAAAACACTACGCGGTGATCCATAACCATCCTCCAGAAGATTTCCCACAACTCAAGAAAATTATTGTAGCTGGGTTAGGGTTAGGGTGAGGGTGAGGGCTAATTATTTCATCTTCTGTGGGATGATGTTGCGTTGGGGTCAGGATAAAAAGGCTCATGAGCAGGCACGTGCACAGGTAGAGCCCTAGTGGTGCTCAAGCACCAGCCCTTTTGCCCTGGATGAGTAAAGTGCCCTTTATGCTGGAGCCCACTTGTTTCATTCATCAGGATTTAAGAATAAAAGTTACTCTCGCCGCGCCCCTCCCTCCTCCTCCTCCTCCTCCACTTCCTCCTCCGCCCAGTGCTCCTCGCGCCACCAAACGGGTGCACCTCCTTCTCCTCTGACCCGCAGCATCAGACAAACAGGTCATGACGTGTTTGTCCCCTGACGATGTTTGGTGATAAATCAACCACAACATTAGCGCTGCTGAAAACATGACGTCACAACTGGTCCGACGTTTCCTAAAGAAATAAACAGACAAAAACTCACGAAATCCGTGATTTCAAAGCCTTGCAGCTGTTTACTGTTTACTGACGTTAGTTATGTTAAGAGAATAGAGAGATGGAGAGAGAGAGAAGAGAGAAGAGAGAGAAGAGAGAGGGAGGGAGAGAGAGAATTCATATTCCGTTCTATTCAACAGGGGCTAGTCTAGGATTTGCGAGGCCAGACTGAAAAAAAAATCATAAGGCCTCTGGTATTGTTCAGAGGGCCGGGCCAAATGTGGAGGTGGCCGTATCCGGCCCGCGGGCCTTAGTTTGAGGACCACTGCTCTTGGCTGTTGATGTCTATCAATATCGCTCATTTTGAAAATGACGTAAGAGGGCAATACGGATCCATATCAGACCAGCGAGGAGGGCAATACGTGGCTGGCATGACGACCCATTAGCCAATCAGAACGCTTGTACTGTTGTTGCTATATAATAATTCATCTTTATTCATAAAGAAAATGTAAGCTAGCGGTCTGATGCTGCCCAGAGGAAAAGCAGGCCGAGGACAGGATCATCAGTTTACTGATGCTAATGCTTCAACTCTGTCAGAATTTTTTTTTGGCATTGGGTGCCCTTTTTTTTGGTTTGAGCACCTGCCCCCCAAAATGTCTGTGCACGTGCCTGCTCATGAGTATCTAGTTTCATTTGTAAAATAAATAAATTAGTGATATAAATTCCCCAAAACATACAGGCTCTTAAGTTCCTCTCAAGCGTTACTCAACCAGTAAGATCTAGAGCATTGGTTGGGGACTATTTTCAGCTGTGGATTAACACACATTTTGTGGCCTTGTGAGTATTAACGGCAGAAGGACGGTTATTTTGAGATGGATTGGAAATAAACTCCCGTCCCCATCATAGCGAGGGAACGCGTAACCTACTGCAACAGTTTGGCTCAATAAGTTTGTAACCGTTTTTATTTTCAATGAATCATGTCTTTCAATGGCTTCGTTTTTAGGTCGTTTGCGGTCTGTTGAGTCCTGCAGAGTTCTTTGAGCAACGAAAGACCGATCAAGGACGAAATATCTGGTTTAGTCAAGAGACAGAAAGTGGTAAGTTAAGCGAAGTGGATTAAAGTTTTTAACGAATGGGATTAGTTTTACAATGTACTTTCTGAGACTGTAACTCAACAATTATTTTAACATTCAAAAAATTATATTGTTTAAACATCAAATAAAATAGTATGGACTGAATAATTAAACGTTAAATAATGTTTTCCTTGTAAAGAAATTTCCCGTTAAATGAAAGTCACTTGTTAAAGATGCGAGGAGCGAATCTCCGCTCATCTTTACTGGAGATCGTACTAATTTCGTCTGTTTTGGATTGGTCCGAATGCGAGAGCGGCATCACGTCGTCCATTCCTCATGTACAACCAGCACTATAATTCATGTGCTGAGGCAGTCAAGTCTAAGCACAATGGATACACAAGATCGTCAAAGCAAATCATGTCGGCTAGCAAGGAGCCGCGACCACTTACAGGCTAGCATATTATATTATGATCATTACAAGCTAAAGAAGGCTCAACATTTCTATGAAAGATAGAGAGCTTATACTTGTAATAAAAGGGTGATGAGTAAATAAATATCAACCCAAGTTAGTAAATATTTTGACTCTCTTCAATGTAAATTGCAACACAAGAAGCCAGCCAAGTCCAACACAAGGACTGCCCCTCACCAAGGTGACTCCAAAATCAACTTTTAATCAAAGAATGAAGCCATGTTTAAACTTTAGATGTTAGAATGGAAAAAAGGAAGATGAAGAAAGGATAAAACATTTGTGAGATGAATGCGTATCACACAGCGTAACAACACGCCAATCTACACCGCCGTAGAACAACAGCCAACACACTCACAACAAACAGCCACAATTAGTACATAGACGCAGATTTGGCAATGGCACAAGCAAAACAGAGAGGAATAATGGCATGAAGTGTGTATAGATGGAATCTACGCTCCGCAGTTTTGTACCAAAGGAAAACATCTTCGCCCGAACTAAAGCGTGAGAATAATGCGTAAGATAATGGCAAAGGGCCATGTTCCTGTCCAAATGTCAAAATGATGACACTACAAGATAGTGGTGAATAAATGGTTCTCAACAAAATGCATGAAGCGTAGTTAGCGTAAGTGGTTGATACGGGCGATATTGGCATGACTAACAATTGGCATGAGGGAATTCATGCCGTCATGACATGCAAGCATGGCTCCCATGTGCACTTTATCTGGGCTCTTAATCCTAAATACCATTTTTCCCCAAATGCATCATAATGTTGCATCGCCCAGTTAGATTTAAAATTGTAAAGTATTCTAAAAGACAATTCATAATAAAAGTTTTGACAGTTAGAATTCAAAGTCGTAAGAAGTGAAATAGAAGTGAAAACAAAAAGTTCAAAGATTCAAAAATGATAATTAAATTGCATAGCTTTAGAAAGAATTGAATTGAAATGAAGGATAATAAAAATATCATAAAAATTCATTTAAGTGTTTCAACATTAAAGTGGAAAATTTTCGGTGGTTTGCATTTTCATTTTGCGTGACGAAAGCTATCAATAAAACATTAAAGCTTTAGACAGTCACTGCTTCACAAGGAATCTTTTCCCCTTTCCTCCAGTTCCTAGATTCACATTTGTTTCTTTTCACCTGATCTATATAAAATTAAAAAATCACACTCCTCTTCTTGACAGGGAAACCTTTTCTCTCAGCGCCTTTGTAACGTAGAAATAACATTATTCCTGTCCACTGTACGTTAAATAATATTAAATTAAAACTTCAAGACGTCTTAATGCTACCTCAACCATCAATCAGCCTACACCCACTTCAGCCTTTGCACTACACAAGACACACATGCTACTTTTCACTAACCCATCAGCAGCTGGGTGATGTTGATAACTTTAAGTCTTTGCATTTAAGAGTTAATTGAACAGTCGGAACTGTTGGTAGACTCATTGAGTCTTGGATAACTAACTTAGAAAAACAATAATAGGAACATAACAGCCGTTATCTTGACACGGTGAGCAAAAAATATCTCGTTAAACTTCTAATATGCAACTAGTCCGGATTGGTCATCCTCGAAGGTTGTAGGGATAATCTACAACAGTTCATTTCATAAAAGAAGAGTGATTTAGGATCATCACAAGCATTTCGAATAGGATCTAAACTGATTTGATATGCGACATCTCCGTGTAAACTAATCCTACGATCCAGCGTCACCGGTTTACTGACACGAATTCAGTGCAAATGATCTGCGGATCGGATTGGAGATTGTCTCACACACAGTTTGTTATTCTTAACTTACCGTCAACTGCAAAATCGTGTTATTTACTCCCCCCACTCATCATCCACATGTCTTAGACAGTAAGCATCTTTACACATTTGGTTTAAGAACCCTTTTAATTTCTGTCGACCCTGGGCGTTCCCCTTAAATTCATTCTTTCAACTCATTGTCCCTATTCTCCAGGGAAAGCTTGATTTATGTTGAGCAATCTACCTGTGGGCAAAACCTTTATTCTTAAATTTAAATTTCGGTTTTTTTCCCAATTTAAGGGGAAACAATATTTAAATGTGTCACCTCTAAGAAGGGCTTGAATCGTTTTTTTGAGTGCAGAGGCTGTTTCATTGCTCATTAAACATTCACGGCTATAAAACAAATACAGTAGAAAACACTAAATTGAGCATTCGTCGAGTTCATCATCTGGACAGGACCAGCGCCCCACAGCAGAGTTCTAGCCTCAGATTATGAGCTGGTGATATCCCTGAGCATCTCATTCATTATCTTCACAAACCTCACAAGATTTGGTGTGCAGTGCAACAGGCTCTGATTTTCGTTTACGTCAGAGTGGATCTACTGATGCGTTACGAACCGCCTCGTCTAAAAGGGCGAATGAAACCTGAAGATTTGTTGCTGATAACCGGAGATGAGCAAATTATACGTCCTCCACTTGCTACATTTTGTGAGCAACAGTCTCATGATTCAATTCAATTCAGTTTATTTTGTATAGCCACATATCACAAATTACAAATTTGGCTCAGCGGGCTTTACAGTCTGTACACATACGGCATCCCTGTCCCAGGACCTCACATCGGATCAGGAGAAACTCCCGAGAAAAAATAAATAAAAACTTTCACAGGGAAAAAAAGGGAAGAAACGTCCAGGAGAGCAACAGAGGAGGATCCCTCTCGAGGATGGACGGATGCAATAGATGTCATGTGTACAGAATGAATCATTACAGAGTTACAACACATTCAATGAGTATTCCTGTATGAGAGTGATGATGCAATGAACAAGGGGCTCGCCTCGTGTCAGTCAGTTGGTAATGTGTACAAATATGTCGGCGAAAAAGAAACAGTCCAGCTAAACAAATAAAGCCCGCTCTGTGGTGAGTTTAATGAACCGAGCACTATGTACCATCATGCATTGCACTGAGGGAAAAACGGCAGACGGATGAGAGCCGAGACAAATCCAGGTCAATCGTTTTTATCGAATTTCGGACATTACATTATAAAAGTTGGAAAACATATTAAAAGCTTTTGTCCGACTAGCAGCCAAAAAACAAAGATATTCCATTTTACAAGAATACCAAGACGGAGAAGCTAGAACGAGGTATGGATGGACTGAAATGATGAATTATCAGTAATACAAGCCCTCACACTGCCCTCCACGTAGGCCTAAATGTGGCAGCAGAGACCCAGACGGTCCTCTTTTTGTCTTCCCTCACTTTTAAGATGTACCCCCCCGAGCTTTTAGCCTCCATCTTACTGATCACCTGGAGCTCTGCTTCGTAAGAAAGAAAAAAACGCAGCTCTTTCCCACTGAGCTCATATTGTTCCCTCTTGTCAGAGTGTATACTTTGATTTAAATCCCCCCCCCCACCATGTTCTTTAACAGGAGATGGAAATGAAAACAGTAACTTTTCGCTCATTTCCAACATGTATCATTGTCGTTGTTTCGCTGTTTACACAAATTAATTACTTTGCCAGCAACATCTGAAGCTTTTAAGATTCCCTCCTCTTGAACGCAAGCCATCTCTGTTGATAAGTAGCACTACACAACCATTTCTTCTTCTAAAAAGGTTTTGTTCCCCCTCCCCTCCCCACCACTCTTTGAAGACATAATCATCTCTTATCATCCTCTTCAAGCACAGATTTCTTGTGAGCCTTGACATGAGAACAGTGTCATCAAACATCCGGTTTCCCTCCATCGGTTCCTCTGATCTCTGCACCGCGACCCTTTTCTCGGCCAGGAGATCTTTGTCTCTCCATCTCTCTATCGGTCTCTTCCCTCCATCTGAAGTATTATATGAAATGTATTTTCTCTCCGTCAGTGGAAGAGCTTCATAAGATCTCCCTTTTGGCGTGACATGTAACCATGTGACACGTTCTGCTCGGATCTGTGTGACAGACGCTCTGATCGTGTTATCAGCTAACGTAAACGGGGTGAAGGACCGATCCCCCGTAGCTCCGTGAGCGCGGCATTCGCCGTGTGTACCGGCGGCTCCCGTTTGCATTGTGTTCAGCACAGACACGATGCCACCGGCAGGCCGGTTGAAGGCCTTCAGCAACAGAGCGGCACAGCGAGAAGCGGAGCAACGTGGGTAGAGGCGGCATCACAGCGCTGGGCCTCCTTTTCTCTATTCTTAGCTCTTCCTCCTTCTCTCGCAGCCACACATGACGAGGTGTAGAAGAGGAAAGGTAGAAGAGACAGCTTGACTGAAAAACAATGGAAGGGCAGCTGTAGTCGGTATGAAACTATACGTTCAGTCTGGACTGGCTGCTAATGTTACATCTGTAACCATCTGCCGGAAAATCTGTAAATGCATGGATGATAGAGGTTTTGCTAAAGCATTGTGTAACTTTCTTGCACCTTTCTCTCTCTCTCTCTCTTTCATGCTCTGAGTAAACAATAAACGACACCAGGCTGCTCACTACCTGTAATCCTTGAACGACTCAATCAATATTTGTTTGAAGCCGGTCGCATGAGACTTGGCATCCAGAACTGAGTCACAGCGAGCAAAGGGTTAAGGCGTGGCAGACAGAAATGCGAAAGATCCAGGCGCAGGCAGCAAATCCGGAGGGAGCTTCACAGACAGTGGATGAAGGAGGCAGCTTTGTAGACAGATGCAGCTCCGAGTGCGTACGCATCGCGGCCCTCGGACGGGCGTGATGTTGCAGCGTCGTGATGCTGCATGTTTTTTGGAGAGAGGGCATGTCATACTCTCTTTCTCTCTCTTTTAAAAAACATTTCTGGGATGGGAAATCTGCCCGAGAAACACAGTTTATGTGTAGCCATAAGAAGCCTGCAGTGTTAGCCAATACCCAACTGTGGAGACGGAGGGAGACGTTTCAGCCTGAAACATGAGCGGTGCATGGGTCACCCAAGAGCTGAAATCAATGCAGCCAGGACCTGGATCCTGGACCTCCATTGGCCCCAGGATTTGAAAGGCAATTTTTATGTTGCAAAATAATCTTCGCACACACTCACACAAAGACAAATAGGACTGTTAACTAGTCTAAAAGCCTTTTGAGCTGCTGTTACTTTATATCTCTACTCTTGTACTCTTTGTCACATGTCGGTGACAAGTCCCTGCAGCTACCGAACGGGCCTTTTTAATATCCGTCAAAGTCTGGAGTGGCTGTTGAATGGAGCACATGCTCAGCAATAAAAAATGGGCCCCAGCTCCCAGGCATTTCTCCTGCTTTACACGGTTACTATTGTCTCGCCCTCGTGGAGCAGCACCGTTGTCGTTTTGTCGGGCTTATTGAAGCTGGTGCCTTGTTATCCGTTATCTTTACGCTGGGCTAACGCACAAAGCACAGCGAGAAAGAACGTGACACAAAAATATGTATAAGACCATTTTTCCTTTCTTCTTTTGCAGTAGAACTTTTCTTTATCTTTCTCCATCCTCTGCTTGTCTCTAAATCAAGATCGAGAACTTCCACAAGCTTCTACGCACTCATTTAAAACTGAAGATTTGTGCACTTTACTGTGGCTTTTTACTGTCAAACTATATGGAAAAACACAAAATAATTCCCATGCAGATCCGGGTTTAGAGCGAATTTGTAGAATATATTATAAAGTAATGTGCAGGATCACTGTGACCCAACGTGTACAGCCCAGTGAAGTCCCAGCTCCTGACTTCAACCCTCTGAACCCTGAAACTCACCGACGGGATGGAAAAGTCTGTTTTCTTGAACAATCAGCAAAACTACCCCGTTTATCACCGGAAGTTGTAAAAAATATATATATATCGTCAGATTTTCATCTCTCCGAAAGTCCTTGAACACTTCAACCAACCTTAACTTAGCTTAACGTTGTGACATATTATCAACAACATTGTATTTTACATGTCTCATTTAAGCTCTAGCCCCAAATAAACCATTTGATAGTAACTAGAGCCTCTAGAAAACATTACGTTCTGCATTCCTCAGTGCCACTAGGCAGAGAGCACAGTGCAATGAGGCTGTAAGTAGAGGTTGTAAAAATGTGAAAGACAACATTAGTTATACTTGTGGACACTTACCCAAAAGATTGGATACATAAATGCAATTGTTTGCCAATTTTAGTCATATAGAATATCAAAGAAATGGTCTTTATGGTTTATAGGTTCGTAACTGTGTTATACTGCACAGAAGACTTTTTTGAGTTCTCTCTGCTTCGGGCCATGGTTGTGCTGTTTCCATAGAGGTGCAGGACTTCTGTACTGCAGTGAACATCACAACCACAGAGATGAAATGTGACAGAAGCCACAAAACGCCCCGAACCTGCTTGGGGTTCAGATGGTTTTAATGTCTAAAATATCCTTCTTTACATGACATATGAAGTCATTGCCGAAACAAGCCATACGGAAGATCGGTGAGGCTATTATCTCAAGGGTCGCCATGTGTGTCCTCACAAATTACTAAATAAACTGTATGATCCAACGTGAAACATCTGGCGACGAGTTTCACCCAATTATTTCCACCTCCTCTGATGTTTAATTTGACCCACATTGACAACTTTAACCTGTTCTGGGACCGCTCTTCCTCTTTGAGGGACGATGCTATTCACCTCGACAAGCTGGGTAGCCGCCTGCATGCTGTATGTAGCAGCTTCCGGGCCACTACCCGTGGGTTTCCCCCAAAAGCTCCAAGGATCAGCCAGGCACCATGAGGTTTCGTTGAACGACATTTTATTCACACACACAGCAGACCGCAAAACCTGCGCCTCTGCTCACTTCTCCCTGCTCCACCCTCAACTGGGAGCTTTTATGAGGGCGGCCTCAGCTGCTGACTGATTGCCAATCACCAGCAGCCGAGGCCAAATTAGAGACAGCTGCCACACTCCCCACCACCCGATTTAGGCCGGGGCTCCATCCGGCCTAACCTACTCCCGCTCCCCCCCCCATGAGAGCTTGGGCGGAGGAGGGGGCTCTGGGGTCGACCGGGACGGGGGGACGGGGAGCTGAAGCCCGTCGGGACGGGGAACGGGGCGCTGGGACCGGCCGGGATGGAGACGGAGCCGGGGTAGCTGGCGCCGCCGCCGGGGCCCGGGGATCCGGGGTCGGCCTTCCACCGACGGGTCCCAGGGAACAAGGGTCGTCGGCAGCGCCGACGAGACGTGGGAAACCGGGGTCGGCAGCTCCGACGGGTCCTGGACCTCAGGGGTCGGCAGCTCCGACGGGTCCTGGGGCTCGGAGGTCGGCAGCTCCGACGGGTACTGGGGCTCCGACAGCTTCCCCTACTGGCCAAATCTGTCATGAACTCCCTCATCTGCAGCTCTCCCCATTGTGACTCCCACACCGCGACACAGAGCCATGAACAGAAACAACCTCTCTTATCCGTCCCAGTGATGTCCACATCTGCAAACCCACTTCTGTCAGCTCTGTGGAATCAGCTCCCTTTTCACGTCATCACAACAAACGGCATGTGAATTCAGCCAACCTCAGGACCTTACCGAAACCTCTCAAGCAATCACAAAACACTCCTTGAAAATCGCTCTGTTCACTAAGCAACAACGGCCTAATCATCAATTAATGAATTATCGACAACAACCTTAATATCCTTTGCCTCACTGAAACTTAGCAAAACATCTGGACTCAAATGCACTAAACCAAACCTCCCCTACTGGATATCCTGACCTAGACAAACCACGCCCTGATGGTCGCACGGAGGAGGAATCAACGCTGTTTACCGCCAACACATAAAAAACAGCCTGATTACCATCCAAACCCCATCCTCATTTAAACTCCTGACATTTAAACTCGTCGATCTTAAACCCCTGGTCATCTATTATCTACCGACCTCCCAAACCCAACCCCACCTTCCTGACCCAGCTCTGCTCCCTCTCACCTTCCATCCTGCTGCTCTGTGACTTCAACGTCCACATCGACTCCTCTGACCGTAAAACAGCCACAGCATTTCTGGATATGCTCGGATCCTTCAACTTCACTCAGCTCATCGATTTCCCCACCCACAACCACGGTCACACCCTAGACCTGGTCTGCTTCACAGGAATCACTATCAATCACCTCTCTGGCTCTGACCTTACCATCTCCGCCCACCTAGCCATCATCATGGACATTGACTTCCTCACCTCAGAACACAAACAGACGTGCACCATTACCCTCCGTAATATAAAGTCCATCTGCCCCTCATCCCTGTCCGCTTGTCTCACTGAAAGACTGTCCACCTTCCAGCACTTGTTTAGCCCCTCCCCCACACAACCAGAACTGTCTCTAACACCCACACAGCCCCTGGTTCACACCTGGACTCCACCTCATGAAATCCCGTAAAAGGAGACGAGAGCAACTCTCAAACGAAAGTGGACTCACACTTACAAAGATGACATGCAGCAATACGAGCTGGCTCTCAATAGTGCCGTTCCACCTACTACTCTAGCATCATCCACTCCGGTTCCACCAACCCCAAGGTCCTCTTCATCACAATGAATAAACTTCTCAAACCTATGGACAATCGCTCACACTTCTCCTTCGCTGAAAAATGCAACTCCTTCCTATCTTTCTCCAAAACCAAAATTGAAATAATCTACAATAAACTGGCCACTCCCTGCCCCGCCACCCCCGACCCTGGATCTGCAAATCCCCCACGAACCAACCAGTCACTCTCCCACTTCTCCCTAATCTCCCTCTCAGATATTAATAAATACATATCTAGCATTTGGCACGACTCCAACCTGTGACCTGGACCCCATCTCTTCCACCTTAGTCATGACCCTCCACCCGCTCCTCCTCGTCATCAACTACCACCCAAACTGCCCTAATCAAAGTCACCAATCACCTCCTCCTCTCCTCTCATGACCACTCCCTCAGTATCCTCATCCTACTGGACCTCAGTGCAGCCCTTGACAACAATAACCACTCCATCCTCATCTGGAGTCCTACCTCCATATTACTGGCCCAGCCCTCACCTGGTTCAACTCCTACCTCTCCGACCGCCAGCAGTTCATCATCATCAATAAATATAAGTCTGACACAGATAAGATTAGATTAGATTATATATTACTTTATTCATCCCCAGGGGGGAATTTCTTGAAGCAGCAGCAAACATGTTCACAAATATACAATAAAATAACATAAAATAGCAGGTTCAGTACTCGGCCCCCTCCTCTTCATTCTCTATTTGCTCCCCCTTGGCAACATCATACGCCACCATGGTGTCATGGTCTGGGTTTTTGTGTCTTGTTTCCTGTTTTATTTTGAAGTCCTTGTCTCTGGTGTCCTCTGTTTCCCTGCACTTCCTGCCCCTTTGATTGTCTGCCCTGTCCCTGATTGTTCATTCCCTTCACCTGCCTCCTGTTTGATTGCAAGCTCCGCCCTCATTGTTTCCACCTGTGTCTCGTTCCACTGTGTATTTAGTCTGTGTCTACGCCTTGTTCTGGGACAGTTTGTTACTTTTTGTACTTCCTGTGGTCCTCGTCCTCCTTTTTGCTCGTAAAAGAGTTTTTCTTTCACCTCGCCTCCCGTGTGTTCCTCTGCTCCTGAGTCTCTGCCACGGCCCTCGGACACGTTGCAGAACGGGCCGCATGGTCTCCACTTTCACTGCTATGCCGACGACACACAGCTTTACATCCCCACCAAATCCATCACACCCACCACCTACTCCACCATCAGCAACTACCTCACATGATGGGAGCCAACTTCAAGCCTAAATCATCAACAAACTACAAAACATCCAGAGTTAATTTGATCGTCACCTCTCCCCTCTTTGTCCAAACATGGCACATGGAGGGACAGGGCCTTCTTCATTGCTGCCCCATCACCTCAGACAGTCTTCATCACTCGCCACATTCAAAACGGCACATAAGACCCATTTATTTAGATCTACATTCAGCCTGTGTTACTAGTTTTTTCTCACAATTTTCCTCTTCTGTTTTGCTGTTGATTGTATTGTTTTGTCTTTACCATGTAAAGTGCCTTGGGTGCCTTTTAAAGCTCTATACAAATGAAATGTATCATTATTATTAACTGCAATAATCTCGAGTGAGGAACATTTCTGCAGTTTCACTAGGGTCGAACTAACGGACACAGGAAACGGACCACTTACAACTGTAGTTACTGTTTGGACTATTTTAGATTCTAGGATACAGTTAGGGCTCGGACTGAAAGGCCTCGATGATTTATCAATACAAATACAAAAGTAATATATTTTGCAGTTTTAATAATCAACTATCAAGATGAAATGTCGCCGATTCACCAACAAGTAATTTGAGGGTGTCGCTTTGGATTCTCCAGCTCGTTTTTTTACGTGAATAAAACTATATAATCGCACAACTTAGGACCATTTGTAAAACGGAAAATGTTCCGCAAAGGTGCTGCTGAAATGCACATTGCCAAATGTGGATTTTGGTCAAGGGGGGTAAAAAGTTTCATGAGATTCTCACAGCCAAACAAATACAATCCAAAGAGTCACGGGCCTACCTTGAACATTGCCAGCCCGGATCTCCTCTCTGCTCTTCAGAACTGGCATGATGGAGTGATCTGGGATTCGACTCCTCCTCTCATAGCCTCGGATGAAGGGATGGTAGACAGATAAAGTCACGCGCGGAAGAGGGGGGGGGTGTCCCGCCGAGCGAGAGGTGAGCGTCCTCGGGGGCTTTATCAGGTTGAATGTGACTGTTTGTGGAGATACATTTATTTACAAACAAAGAAGCCCAAAAAAAAGGATGTGCAATATGATTTTGACTTCAAAAGTTGACCATCAACTCGAAATGTCAGTGTGCGTGTGAACTCAGGAAAGAAAAGAAAAGCGGTGACAGATGGCGAGTGATAAAGGGACGCTGCTTCATTCGTCCCTTTTCCATCCGCTTCTCATTCCCTTTCCTCCAACGCCGGCGATGCAGCGCGCCAAGGTCTCCACCCAGAAGTCTGCGAGCGTGCAAACACAGTTGCCGTGGAGATGAGGAGATGAGCAGTGGGTGTGCACGTACTCCTCCTCCTTTTCTTCTTTTTCTTCTTCTTCTTGCCTTCCTCCCTCGCTTCTTTTCTCCCTTCTTCCCTTCCTTCTTCTTCTTCTTCTTCTTCTTCTTCTTCTTCTGGCGGTGCTTGCCTTCGCTTCGCTTCAGCCGGTCATGATGATCGGTTTCCTGGCCCGCTCTGCGCTCTCCTCTCTCTCAGTCTGACGGGGAGAAGAAGAGAAGAAGAAGAAGAGAAGGACAGAGTCAGTTGGCAGGACAGCGGATGTGTGTGTTGCTGGTCAGGGCTGAAGGCTCCCAGTAATCTCTACTGGGTGCACAAGTCAATTGCCTCAGAGGTTGAGGTTTAACTCAGTCAAGCTGCTGTGTTGAACATTGTTGTCTCCTGATATTCCTGTGCTAGTTCATCCGCGGGCGGGAGGTGCTCACAGCGCTTTTGTTTTACCCGCGCTTTAATCCTGCGTTTCATGAACTATGTGCAGCCTGACTTCACCGCACTGTTTATTATATCTCGTTTTATTGGGGCACTTATTGCAATTCACCTGCTTTACGGCTTATTTGATGTTTATTTAATCCCTGCATCAACGTGATAGAGCACCTCTTTTGGTGCTTTTTGTTTTTTTTTATATCAAACTGTTTCCCAATTTAAACCGAAACTTTGCCGATTTTCCACCGGCTTTGTGTCGCTGCAATGCGAAACGACGAAGCAACGTCGAAAATATATATCACTATATAAAACCACTTGCACCGTGATGGATTTGATCCATAGTCCCTACTTCTCTAATCTTCTCTGTAATTATTTCAGATTTCATTTATTAATGTACACCTACTTTTAATTAGTTATATTATGTTTGCCTTTTACCCCAATTATTTTTTAAATGAATCATCTCACAAAGTTTTTACGTGCGATTTGTTCACACATATTTAATATGCGTGCCGGTACCGATAGCAGGCTAATGTACAGGGTGGTAATTAGGGTTTTGGAGAAATGTTTTTAATGAACTCCGGCTTTAATCCAATGTGAATAAAACTAATTGAGGGGAAAGAATTTAGCATTTGTGATTATCACTGAACATTATTAACAAAGGAAGGAAGTAAACTTACATAACTCATAACGTTGGCAATGTAATCTCCACTGGAGATGAAACGCTGAACCATTTATTTAATGGGCTAAAAAGATTAATCAGCAACTACTTTGATAATTCAATATTTTATTTTATTTTTTAATTCTCTGTGACCTTTGTCTATAACTGAATATTTGCTGATGTTCTTCGTCTCTTACGATTATCAGTTCAGTTTCAAGGCAAAGAAGACATTTTAAGAGGATATTTCCTCAACCAAACAATGAATTGATAAAGAAAGGAAACGATCCTCAGATTAATCACTACTGGACATAGTTATTAGTTACAGCTGCAGTTACATATGTTCTGCCTATTGCCTCATCCGTTTAGTCTTTAACAGATCATGTGTGTGTGTTTGTGTGTGTGTGTGTGTGTGTGTTTATCTGAGGAAGTCGGATATGTAGGTATACACTATTTAGCCTCAGGAAAACTGTCAGAGGATATCTGCATGTGTAGAATTCTAATCCTGTCTGGCAGTGCAATGAATTATTCATTCAAAACGTGTATTTACTAAAATCCATCGTTCTCTCTCTGACTCGTTCAAAGTCTAATTATCTCCGACTCTCACAGTCTTATTAAAATGACACTGATAGCTTGACTCATGCGGGATACATTATTTCCATAAATAAACCTTTGCAGAAAATGTCTGAAGACGGCTTGTTGTTTGTTCCCTCGCTAGCTTGATGACTCAATAGCTTTTCAAAATGTTGAACACTGGTATTTTGTGCCAGTTATTCCAGTGAGTCTTTTTTTTAACTGAAGCAACGGTTTTAGTGTGTTACTTCCTTACTTTATCAAAATGCCTAAACGTGTATGAAATTAAACCTCTTCCTGTTTTCCGTGTCCTTCGCTTTGAGGACGCTGTGAGACGTGAACTCAACCAACACGCCAGTTCTTGATTAGCTGAGCATCAGAAGACCTCCACAATCTTAATGACTCATGTTTCAACATACATCCTTCAGTAGCCTGAAACCCAAGAGGTGAACGTGCCCTTTTAAGACTTTATATTTTAATTATACGGTCTAAGGCAACATCCTCAAAAAAAATTTTTAAAGATGCCCTCAATCATTTAGTCTGTTTGGACTTAGAAATCAACTTGAAACTCTGAGGGCAGGACCCCGCTCATTCACTCTGTTAATGGAGAATATTGAGGGAGGGAGCAGCCATAGGACCCTTGTTAGGTTTTTTTGCGTGTTTTAGAGTATTAAGTGACAGCTAAATAGCGCAAATGAGTATTTATGAAATCATATCGTAAGGATTCTCTTTTGTTGTGTAAACAATTCAAAATGTGGTGTCAATCTGTCCAATCATCGTATTTATTTCCACTTTTCATTGGCTATTTAACTGATTAGCGTGTTAAGAGACACAGCAAGACTTCTGGTTGTAGAACAAAGCAAACACATCAATGGATCACCCGTCCGCCGCCTCGCTCGCCATCTATATGTGTGCTGTGTGCTCATTAGGGTCATGCTGTGAGAGTCGGATCTGGCTAAGCTGGTGTATGAGTCACATGAGATCTGTGATTCATTCCCAGGGATCTAGGCATTTTAGGAGATCGCTTGCAGATCCATCGAACAGGAGAAGAAATGTAATGGAGGAGGAGGAAGAGAAGGAAGAGGAGAAGGAGGAGGGCATCCACGAAGCACTGGTTGACGAAGCTTAACCAACTAAGATGCACAATCAGGAGAGGAAGAGGGCGAAAAGGAATGCATGTAAACGCATGCACCTGCCCACAGCACCGGACTGGTGGAGGGAGTCAACTGACGTAAACTGACGAGCAGAGATTCAACCAAAGTAACTCAAAACGGTTTAAACCGAGATTAAGAAATCTCCCTTGAGTGAGAAGTCTCTGTTGCTAGTAAGGAACTATTGAGGGATGTGATAATGCGTGAAATCGTTAGATATATCAGTGTATATGGAAATATAGAAAATGGATAGAGATCAAAGGCATGGTCTGATGAACAACCAATTAGTCACAGCAGGGTGAAGAAGGTTTGGCGGCATCAGCAAATGTGGCGAAAAATATATAACACGCTTCGCAGAGAACATTAAAGTTCATGCACAAGATATTGCCATCAGTACCATGCAGGCATTCAGATGCAAACACACACACACACATACACATCTACACACACGCAGCAGATTAGCTGTACTCTTGCACACACACACATATACACATACATACGTTCAGTGTCCATGCATTTGCATACACTCAGTTGCGGAGAAGAAGTGGGTGCTGTATTAATTCACTACTCACCTAATTAACTCTTTTCTGTAACACATAATTTATAGACTGTATTGGAGATGTTTTACAGAGGAGCAGAGTTGAGACACAAAAGCAAAGACAGAGCAAAACGAGTGGTCCTTCATGTTCCTTCATGTCGACATCAGAACAATCAGAGAAAGAGGTGTTTATTAAGCCCCCTCGTCAGTCCATAAGAGCGAAGGAGGAAGGAGACTAAAGTGCTGGTGTGGGCCTACGCTACTGGGCGTAATGTTTCCCCTTAGTGCACAGGTGGGTGTCCAGGCTATACAGGCTAAAGGCGTACAGCCTAGAGAGGGTGACGCTTTAAAACAGCGCTCCCAAAAAGGTGTGGCAGTGAGCGGAAGAGACGAGGCATCGAACACAACATAAAGAAAGCAGGGGGAATGTGACAGAGGAGAGGAGCGAGGTCTTGATGAGATGGGGATATTAAGTTATGTCTATTTTCATCTGTCTATCAGTCTGTCTCTATATCTCACGACCTGCACACCGGCGATGACAACTCGAAATCCACCGCAAGGCGCGTTGCCCACTTAATCCACTGTTCAATGTCCAACTCATGCCAATCGGTCTCTCTTGTCCGACAGGGGATGAGAATGGAGACGAGTGGAAAGGAGGGAGAGCGTCAAGGATGGAAAACACGAACACTTCTGGGGGGAAAGCAATCGATGCGAGGGGATCGAAAATTGAAAACGTGCAACGACAAGAATAGGCTAAACAATATTTTTATGATAGTATGAAGTGTGTTCAAGGTTGGTGTGTGTGTGTGGGGGGGGGGGGGGGGTTAGATGAGAACTGATAGCTGTTGATGGATTAGAAAAATTGGACAGGAAAAAGGGAAGAGAATAAAACAAATATGAAGAGTGTATCATTTAGTTCAGACTAAATTCCCCCCCCCATCTTTGCCAAATTGTAGCCAAACATAGAAGGACGCCAAAGTGCCAAGAAATTAATCTCATCCTCCCTCGGGACTGAACTTGTTTTTTTCTTCCCTTGTTGTATCACACCAACAGGTAGCAACACAAATTGATATGTTTATCAAATGGAAAAAATGACACATGAAGAGAAAGATTTCTCACAGACAACGATTAAAAATGGGCGCACTTTGCCACGATGGGATGGACAGATGAGGAGGAGGGTGTGAAAGCGGTGCAAGACCAGACCGACGTCGACCCACTGAGCGCTGTGGTTTTAGGCGTAGTTTAGTGTGCGAGCACATGTGTGTGTTAATGTGTGTTTTATGTATACGTAAAGCACACACAAATACACACAGACAGACAGATGGACAGACACTAAACGATAGTTAACCTACCTAGAGTAACATTTAAGAATCCCGCACGGGTGTGAGGCAAAGAAAATGGGTGTGGAGGGACCAAAAGAGAAGGAAAAGGGGGGAAAAAAGAGTCATTCATGAGGAGTTTTTTGTTGTCTTTGAAAAAATGAAGAAAAAAATCATCCAAGTTCATAAAACATCAGACTTCAAAGACAGAAAGAGGCGTAGAATGGGGAATGATGGCGGCAGCTAGAAATGAAATGGCAAGGAGGGACTAACAGGTAGGATATGGTTTGGTGGAAAGGGGGGGAAGAGTGGAGGGAAGAAAAGGAAGGACAAAAATTCAAATAAAACTCCTCCCTCCTTCCTCTTTTCTCTCACTCATAGATAGAGGACATTGTACACCAGGTAGATGGAGAAATAGATGAGGAGGCAAGTGACGGAGAGAGAGACTATATGAAAAGATGAAGCACCTCCCAGCACCGCGATGAGGAATAAGAAAAAAATAAAACGAAAGAAAAAATTGAATACTCCAAAGCCTTCCGTTTTTGCCCTGAGAAGTGAGGGGAGGGGGGGATTGTCAGTGATATATCCCCCCTCTCTCTGCAACTGGTCAGTCTTCTTTTATCTTCTGTCCTTCTCAAAGCAAGGTGCCACCTTCCCCCTTCAGACGAGCTGTAACCCTTTGCCCAACCAGCTGTTAGACATGGCACTCAAGGCTGGCTGCACGGCAGGGTGCTGCTCCCCAGATACAGAGCGCGGAGCCGAAAGCACACCTCTGGCTGGCAAAGAGCGCAGAGCACAACTCACATTGCACTCGCTCGCTCGCTCTCCTCCCCCTCTTCTAGAGAGAGAGAGAGAGAGAGAGAGAGAAATGTGGAGGTGGGTCCCTCTGTAGGATTGTGAATTAGAGAGATACAGTAAATGCGGGCTGTTGCAACAATTGTCAAGAATATTGTTCAGACAAAGTAAGCAATGGCTCCCTCTGTTGTCACACTGTGGCCGGAGATGAAGATAAAAATCATTGAAAAGGAGATTTAATTGGACATTATCAGTTGGAGAATAACGCCTCTGCAAACGTTATTTTTTCCTCAAAGGCAATTTTAAAAGTGTTGATGATGTCATGTCCCTGCAATGCCTCCGGCTATGTTGCATGCTGAGAATGGGTTTATTTAAGCTTATATCAGCCCAATAGAATATTCTAAGTTTACTATTGTAATAGTATAATTATATATACTTACAATATGTATACACACACAAAGAGAGAGAAAACATAATTAAGAGTGCTGGGATCATACGTTCTCAAGAAAAGGTTTCCCAGCAACATTTCAGAAACCTTAACATGTATTGTAGGCTACACAGTATTCTCTCACTATCTCTATTATGGGTTTCCACTTTCACCAAAAATAGATAACCCGTCAAAATTCTATGAACAAACGTTGGAAAAAAAAAAAAACATTTACACTTAATGGAATAAATGTCTCCAAAAGTAATAAAGTACATTTACTCACATACAGTAACGTTTTGAGGTAGTTGCAATTTGTCTAAGTATTTATTTGGCATGTATAGTTTCTAGTTACTTTATTGTGTAAGATATTACACACACAGTATTTGACTATAAATATGATGTATTCCTCATTAAACTAAACTCAACAGCACAGAAAGTATACATTTCGTTCCCTGTAGCTAAAACGTTACAACACAGTTAAACGTTACGTTGATGCATCGATAAAAAGAATTCAGAAACATAATGGCTAACGTTTAATGACTTTCAGTGCATTTTACTATTGACACACTTTAGCTTTAGAACAGTTTTATGCATTAGTTATTTATAAGAATTATTGTCACTATGGTATTTACACTGTTATTGAAGTATTGTGAACGTCAAAGGACTTGATGTTACATGGTTCATCCGTTGGTAACGCTGTATCAAAAGTATGATAAGTGAACCTTTTGCAGTGGCAATATGATAATGGATGATTTTTTTCTGTATTCAATTGAATGCCTTATAGAGGTCACAGAATTTGATGGATTTGTTAAACCGATATACAACCAAACACTTTGTAGTCAGTGCTAACGTTAAGGTTACTGGCTAAGTTAACATCAACTAACGCTCATGACTATTCACATTGGTAACATTAAAGTTAACTGTTTGATGGAGGTTAGATTGTCAAGGTTGTCACGGGGTAAAGCTCAGGTGCAGAGAAACAGGCTGGACTTGATTGGTTTGAGCGAAACAAAAAACACTTTTTACTGAGCAAAAGGACATAGACAAGTTGGCACAAGAGACAAAACACACAGGAACAAGGAGACTAAAGAAGACAACAATCTGACAGGAGACAATGGAAAGACAGGCACAATATATAGGGGGGGGAACAGGTGTACGGCATGAGACACTAACGAGACAAGAGTGACTGAGGACAGGTGAAGGGAATGAAACAATCAAGGAGAAAGAGGAACGGCTGAGGACAGGTGAAGGGAACGAAACAATCAAGGAGACAGATGAGTGACTGAGGACAGGTTAAGGGAATGAAACAATCAAGGAGACAAAGGAGCGGCTGAGAGCAGGTGAAGAGAATGAAACAATCAAGACAGAGGACAAACAGAGGAGACACAGAACAGGGCCTTACATTGAAAGACGTAGTGAAAAAGAAACTTACCTTGTTGTTGTGAGCAGTCTGAGATGAGGGTGCAGTTCTGTGGGAGACTCAGCGTGAATCAAATTTCCACGAAACACATCAAAATACTCAAATATGAATGCTCACCCGGTGCACTTGGTGACACCTGGGTGGAAAGTGATGGTGAGTGTGCGACCTGCTGCTGTCGAAAACACTGGCGACGTAACGTTAGCTAGCTAACATAACCTCAAACTTAGCGAGCACAACAACAACAAAAAGTTAGCATAAATGAGTGTTAAATCAAATTAATGGATAAAAGGCCACAAAATTAAATTGTATCAATCTAATTTTAGTCTTAACATGTTTACTATAATTTAATATTCTTGCAACTCATTTCAACAAATCTTTCAAATGTGACATTTTTATGTTCTAATTATTTTGTGCCTAATAGTAAGATCTAGAGCTGATGCCACTGCTGTGAGCGCTGCGCTGCGCGTGCAGACAGTATTTAACGGAGTGGAGCAGCGCGTGCGCTCTGATCGCTCTTTTAATGAAGTATTGATACTAAAAATCTGCTAAATCACATCGTTTTTAACGTACGGGTACTTTGTTAGTATCGCTACACCGTGCAGCGTGACAGCAGCAGATGTGGCGGACTAACATTCAAGCTAACTTCCCAAACGCTGTCGACATCTGAACCCTGATTGGCCGAGACTCGACACGTCCCATCAAAGATGTTTTATTGCGAAGAGCACCACTTCACATTTTCTCCGCGTCTCACTGTAATCTCAACGGCAGCGGGCCAGGTGGAAGAAGAAAAAAATCGGAACGCGTCTCTGATATTGTTCAGGGGGCCGGTCCAAATGTGGAGACGGGCCGGATCCAGTAGTTTGGGGACCACTGGTTTAATGGACCCGTATGAGGCTAAAGCTCTTAGGGTGGTGATAGTTTACCAGTGTTTATGAATGTATTGTAACGGACTGAGGGAATGTTATGTTATAAATGTTATGTTCCGGATGTAAGTGAACGCCTCACGAGCTGGTAGCTGTGAGGCGTGTCTGTGATTGGACAGCGAGTGATGTTGTTGTGTGTGTGGTGTTGTGTTACGGCTCGTTCGGAGCAGAGCTATGACCCGGAGCAGACGTGAAGCTGGTTTGGAGGTTTTCACGGCGTTTTGCTGTGGTTTTGGCGTAGGCTACGGCCAACAGTAGCTTGTTCTATGTTCCTTGAATAAACACCCTATAAGCCATCTCGTCTCGTAGCGTTCCTGACCCAGGGTCGCTACATTTGGTGTCAGAAGTAAAACTTTCGCTATCATCAACATCGCCACGCGAGGTAGCAGCAGAGAAGCTAAGTGGCTAACGCTGCGTCAACGGTGAGAAACATGACGTCGGGGAGCCGTCTCAAGATTAAACGGGAAGGAGGAAGTGACGAACGGAATTGGACGGCGCGGCCGAGCCTGGCAGACGACGGAGCACCGAGAGCGGGTAAAAGAAATGACCGCTAGGATGGCTGCGGAGGCTGGCTTTGGCCACTCGGGCCGCCGGTGAGGGAAATGGCGGCGTGAGGAATAACTGCGGCCGCAGGAAGGGACATGACTGAGCACACGGAGACACGGAGAGAAGCTATTCCGTCCACAATAAAGACCCCCAGATATGACGGTAAATCCAACTGGGAAGCTTTTCATGCACAATTTGAACTATTAGCCCATGCCAGTAGATGGTCCACTGACGTAAAAGCTCTCCAGTTAGCGATGTGCCTCACGGGTGACGCTTTATCAAGCCTGCTGCTGCTGAGTCCTGATGATCGGAGTGATTATGATGCACTAATTGGGGCTCTAAAGCGACGATTTGGACAATGCTCTGCCACTAGCCTGCTCCGCTCTGAACTATGCAGCAGACAGCGACGGCCAGAGGAGCCGCTGAGGGAGCTCGCTAATGACATTGAGGGGCTTGTTCACGGCACCTACGCCCACATGCCCCGTCCATCCAGAGTGAGCTAGCTAGGGACCATTTCCTCCAGGCCCTGCTGCCAGCTGACCTGCGCATCCAGACACTACTCGCTCACCCTGGGTCGCTCCAGGAGGCTTTGGAGTCAGCAACGGAGAGAGAGATGCTGTGTGCTGGCGCCATGGGTAAAGTGGTTGAAAAAGCACCAAAAGGGAGCGCTGCTTGTGAGACGGAAAGGGAGTTGGCGCAGCCTGCCTGGGTGGGGGAGCTAACCCAGCTAGTGAGGGCTGCCACTTCGAGAGATGAGAGGCAAGACAAGCCACGACCAAGAGTCTGCTGGGGGTGTGGCCAGCCTGGCCACCTGATCCGACACTGCCCCCGTGCCACCGCGAACAAGGGAAACGAGCCGGGGACCGCATAATCGGGACGATGCGGACCCCTGGCACTCTGTCCCAGCCCCCTCTAATTAACAAAGCTACGCAACAGTCCGACCAAATAAGGGCAACCAGACCACCGGAGGATTTTGATGGTCAGCTAGAGCGACTAGTGGTGCTGGGTCGAACATGGATAGGAGACTGTTGGTATGCAATGCTCACCATTGGAGGGACATGCTGCTCTGCACTGGTAGACACAGGTTCGTCAGCAACCCTGGTGAGGCCCGATGTGGTGACAAATGGAACTGATATTTTTCCCACTATCGTGAAACTGCAGTCAGTCACCGGGGAGCGAACTCCTATGGTTGGGGAAGCAATAGTGACTCTGGGCCTGGGGAAAAAGTCTATCCGCTGCCCGGTGTGGGTTGCTAACCTGGAGGACTGTATACTGGGACTGGATGTTCTCGGGGCATTGGACTGTGTCATCGACACAAAGAGAGGAACTCTCACGTTCCCTGATGGTCATGTCATCCAGATGTGGCGCCAGCCACCCCGGCCTGGCTGTGTTGCGACCCACACCGTTGCCACACTGACGGCTGAGACAACAAATGATGCTGCCCCTAGCTGCATCCCTTCAAATGAGCTATCCACACTGCCCTCCACCCTGCCCGCTGCTGAGTTGCACCCACCCCCAGCCTCGGTCCGGCCAGCTACAAGTCCACACACACAGGTGACAAACGCCTCTCCACCTGACGACAGTGAAAGAGTCTTGGCAGTGAAGGAGGTCTGGCAGGCAAACTGTGGTGGTCTGACTCCTAGCGAACAAGACCTGTTGTGGCAGCTGCTTCTTGAGTTCAAGGACTGTTTTTCAATGTCGGAGGACGATGTGGGCCGCACAGATCTCATCCAGCATGACATCGAAACAGGAGATGCACGGCCGATTAGGATGAGACCTCGACGCCTCCCACTGGCCAGGCAGGCTGCGGCAGACAAAGCCCTGCAAGAGATGCAGCGAGGGGGAATCATCGAGCCTTCCACCAGCCCCTGGGCCTCGGCGATCGTCATGGTCCCCAAAAAGCAGAAGGAGGCGTGGCGTTTCTGTGTGGACTTCAGGCCCCACAACAAAGTGACAAAAAAGGACTCCTACCCCCTTCCACGCATCGACGAGGCCCTCGACACGGTGGCAGGGTCAGCCTGGTACTCCTCTTTGGACCTGCGGAGCGGGTATTGGCAGGTCCCTCTCAGCCCTGAAGCTAGGGCCAAAACTGCCTTCATCACTAATGGGGGCTTGTGGCAGTTTAAAGTCCTTCCGTTTGGCCTCTGCAATGCTCCTGCCACGTTCGAGAGGCTAATGGACAGGGTACTCGCTGGTATCCCTCGGCAGGAGTGTGTTGTGTACCTGGACGACATACTGGTGCATGGTGACTCCTTCCAGGCGGCTCTCGAGGCCCTGAGGCGGGTGCTGGAGAGTGGCAGCAGCAGGTCTAAAGCTGCACCCACAGAAATGCTCCTTCATGCAACGGGAGGTCACATTTCTGGGACACAAGCTTGGGGGCGGCGGTGTCGGCACCATGGATGATAAAGTGCAGACGGTGAAGGATTGGCCTACCCCCAACACTGTGCAGGACCTGAAAAGCTTCCTGGGCCTGGCCTCCTACTATAGGAAGTTTGTGAGGGGTTTTTCCTGCATAGCTGTACCACTGTTCCGCCTGCTGCAAAAAGGGGTGGTGTTTGATTGGACAGAGGAGTGCCATGCAGCGTTCACTTCACTGCAGAGAGCCCTTGTGGAGGCCCCAGTCCTCTCACCGCCTGACCCCACCCTGCCTTTTGTCCTCGACACGGACGCCAGTAATGCAGGCGCAAGTGCTGTGCTGGCCCAAGTGACTCCTGAAGGAGAGAGAGTGGTGGCGTATCACAGCAGACAGTTTAACAAGGCTGAACGCCGCTACTGTGTCACGAGACGGGAGCTGCTTGCTATGGTCTGTGCCATCCGACATTTCAGATATTACCTTGGGGGCCTCCACTTCACAGTCCGGACCGACCACTCTGCCTTACAGTGGCTCATGTCTTTTAAGGAGCCAGAAGGCCAGCTGGCACGCTGGATTGAGGAGCTACAGGCGTATGATTTCACTGTGGTCCACAGACCGGGGGCACGCCACGGAAATGCTGACCCGCTTTCACGCCCGGCCTTGCAGCGCTGATGGCTGCAACTACTGTGAGAAAAGAGAGGCGCAGGAAGAAGAGCGGCTGCAACCTGATGTGAAATGTGCTGCCGTGGGACCGGTGGGCACGCCAGCAGGCCATGGACTGACAGCTGTGGACGCAGCAGAGTGGGGGTGCAAACAGGAAGAGGATGTCGACATAAGGCCAGTGCTCGCTTGGGTGGGATCCCAACAGCGACCACCTTGGGAGAGGTTACCATGTGTTCTCGAGCCACAAAGGGACTCTGGTCAATTTTTCAAGCCCTGCGACTGCGTGATGGTGTCCTGCAGAGGGGGTGGAAAGAGCCGGCGACTGGAGAGACACGGTGGCAAGTGGTGGTGCCCAGGGCTCTGAGAGAGACAGTGCTCCGGGCAATGCATGGAGCTCCGGGATCTGGTCACTTCGGCGTTACGAAGACCCTCCGTCGCCTCCGCCAGGGGTTCTACTGGGGCCAACATAGGCGGGATGTGGAGGACTACTGCCGCCGCTGCGACAGCTGCACAGCGAAGAAAGGCCCTGCAGACAGATCTCATGCCCAGCTCCAGCAGTTTCCGGCTGGGTGTCCCATGGAGAGGGTGGGGATTGATGTTCTTGGACCGTTTCCTCACTCAGAGAGGGGCAACCGTTACATCCTCACTGCCATGGACTATTTTACTAAGTGGCCCGAAGCGTACTGCATGCCGAACCAGGAGGCGGAGACGATTGTGGATGCTCTGGTGGGGGGAATGTTCAGCAGATTTGGGGCCCTGAAGTCATCCACACAGATCAGGGCAGAAACTTTGAGTCCCGTGTCTTCGCCGCCATGTGTGACAAACTGGGATCCCACAAGACCCGCACTACACCCCTCCATCCACAGAGCGATGGGCTGGTCGAGAGATTCAACCGCACGCTGGCACAACAGCTGGCCATTGTGGCAGCTAAACATCAGCGCGACTGGGACGACCACGTGCCTCTGGTGCTGATGGCTTACAGGTCTGCGGTGCAGGACTCCACTTCCTGCTCTCCTGCCCTTCTCATGCTCGGCAGAGAAATCCGGACGCCAGGGGAGATGATGATGGGGAAACCTCCTGACGCCCCTGCGGGTCCCCCGGGGCTCGACTATGCTCGGAAACTCCAGGACCGCTTGGAGTCGGCCCACGAGTTTGCCAGGAACCAGATGCGCAGTGCGGGCGAAAGGCAAAAGAGGAACTACGATGTGCACGTCAGACGACGACATTTTGAAGTCGGAGAGCTGGTCTGGGTGTATAGCCCTCAGAGGAAGAAGGGCAGGTGCCCAAAGCTCGACAGTGAGTGGGTGGGGCCCTGCCGAGTCCTGGAGAGACTTGGAGAGGTGGTGTACAGGGTCCAACTGCCACCACGAGGAAGGAAAGTCGCTCTGCATAGAGACAGGCTGGCCCCCTACAGGCACATCCACCCCATCAGGACAAGAGCCTGGGGCACGGGAACCCTGGACTCAGCCCAGACTACCCCCAAACCCTTCCCAATGGGCCCAGCCTTCGCCGCCTTCACAGACTCTTAGTGTCCCTGGCCCCGCCCCTCCCTTCCCATCCCCTGCCCTTGGTCCCAGCGTCCCCTTAACCCCTTTTCCTTCTCCCCAGCGCCGACGGCAGCCGCAGAGGAACCGCAGGCCCCCTGACCACCTGAGAGACTTTGCTTGCCCCCTCGGGGGCGAGGGACTTTGTGGGGGGAGGGTAGTGTAACGGACTGAGGGAATGTTATGTTATAAATGTTATGTTCCGGATGTAAGTGAACGCCTCACGAGCTGGTAGCTGGGAGGCGTGTCTGTGATTGGACAGCGAGTGATGTTGTGTTGTGTGGTGTTGTGTTACGGCTCGTTCGGAGCAGAGCTATGACCCGGAGCAGACGTGAAGCTGGTTTGGAGGTTTTCACGGCGTTTTGCTGTGGTTTTGGCGTAGGCTACGGCCAACAGTAGCTTGTTCTATGTTCCTTGAATAAACACCCTATAAGCCATCTACGTCTCGTAGCGTTCCTGACCCAGGGTCGCTACAGTATTGTCACTCAAAGAAAGAAAAGAAAAGAGTAATTTCACCAGCAGTAAGTTATATGCCACTTCATATACGGGGATCCTTTACAACCAATAGTTCTGCTTTATACTTGTTGTGGAAATCCCACAAAACATCGGAACATCTAACGCCCTTGTGTTCGGGTTCATAACAGCTCAGTGACTTTCACCTCTTCGTCTGGGTCCGTGTAGCTTTTGTTCTTTTGTTTTATGGTTCATTTAAAATACCGTTTGAAACCGTTAAAACGTAAAAACCGACTCGTCTGAATATCTGCCGCTTGCAGCGCTACTAGAACAGCAGCAGCAGCAGGTAGATTCACCAATGGCATGACGTCATGATGGGCGGAGCATCTCACGCTGACTGCGTCGGGCGGATGTTCCGCTCGGTTTATTCTTTCAGTTCTCGTCTGTTGACTCCGTAACGCTCTCGGTGTGAACGCAGCGGCGAAGAAAAATGGTGTGTTTGACGACCGACAAAAACGGCCCGACATTGCAAGTGTGAACCGGGTTATATTGTGTGTGTCTTGAGCCCTGCCGAACACCGGAGTGACTCACTGAACCCCTGGGGTTCGATCGAACCCCGTTCGATGGGTTCTATCGAACCCAGGTTAAGAACAGCTGCTCTAGAAGACCATACACATTGACAGGCTTGATATATTAGCCATATCAGATATTGAGGTATCGTTTCGTTTTGGTCAATACAAAACGATTGCAGTACTGAACTGCCAAACCAGCCTGATACGTTGATTTCTTACTGGTGTTTTAACTGTTAAATTTTCTAATTGGAATTTGTCACAATTTCCTTAAAAGTACATTTAGATTATAACAATCTTAGTATAATGTAAAATAAAAACATTATAGACCATTATATTCAAAAGCTTACAAATACCAATGTCAGTACTATATAAACCTTAACTCATTAAAGAAATGTATTCAGTGCAATACCTCATTGTACCGCAATGTTGATTAGTGGACAGTACCAGAAATAACTGTTTACATTGAACACACCTGAGAGGATCACGTGCCAGAGGCGTGGACATGCCTGTGTTTAGGAAAAGGACAGCTGTGGGAGAAAGTGAGAGACAGCTAACTACACACGAGCCGTTTCTCAATCGCCGTTTCTCAATATGCGTTCTTGTTCGTTCTTCTCTGTACGTGTGTTCTCGGGGACTCGTGACACGTCATCAGTCGCAGCCCGAGTACATGTTCCAAATAAAAGTTCGCTTCTCGCAAAGCACGTTCAAAATACCCCGGATGCGACTCCCACTTTCCGGAGGATGCATCAGAGGAGACTTGTGCGTACTCTGGTCAGCCGATATCCCAGAATGCATTTCGCACCAGCAACAGGAAACAATAGCGGAGGAGAAAATAAACAACTGACAGTTGACTTCTTCGAAATACTACTGTTGTTGAGTCACGGAATGTAATGTTAGGATGTTTTCAGGCGAGAAGTTAGTCGTTTGGAAATCTGGCAACTGGCCCGCTGGCGTTGAGATTGCAGTGAGACGCGGAGAAAATGTGATGTGGTGATCTAAGTACTTTGGCTCCAATGCAGACAGGCTGTCAAGTTATGTAAACAAAAAAAGGAAGTTGGTTCATGAATGACTTTAACCATATAATATATAATGACAATGTAAAGTTGTTCTTACTATTTGATCAGAGCAGAGGACCTTTTGTTCTTAACATGTTTGTGGTCAGAACAATCAAATGACCGTAGTTCTAAAAGCTTTGAGGTTTCATCAAACAATGTGGATGTGGTGTGGCGACAACAAAAAATCACCCCCCTTGGGTTTTGGAGGATCTAACGAGCACAAAGAGTTTATTATTTATTCACAGGTAACGTTAAATCAGTTTGACTGAGGGTTAAGATTCGTAACTTAATATTTTAATTAAACTTAAACGTTGAACTATACCGGAGTCTTTTTACTTTTGACCGAATTGTTTGCAATTACATGTGTAATATAATGAGATATGTATATATATATATATATATATACATACATATATGTATATATATATATACATAACATATTTATTATATATACACTTATTTATATATAAACTAGATATTTACAAACAATATATATGTTTATATATATTTATAAACACAATACAAATATACATGTGTTTTTATTTTTTACACAATATATACAATTATATTCCATTCCATTCCATTTTCAACCGCTTATTCCGGGGTCGGGTCGCGGGGGCAGCAGACCCAGCAGGTTGACCCAGACTTCCCTCTCACCCGCAACATTTACCAGCTCAGTGTCCTGGGTCTTCCTCGGGGTCTCCTCCCAACAATTATATGTGTATGATTATTTTATTTTGAATTGTGTGTGTATACACACACAATTCAAAATGAACTAATTATATTTAAAGGATAATGAAAAAAAGCAGGGTAGTCATATTTTGTTTAACTGTAGAAAAATACTTTACAGTTAATAATTGGAGTAAATTCATGAGCAAGAACAGCTGATGTGGTGACGTCATCAAGTCAGCTGCTGTTCCAATCGCAGAAAGACTGTCCTCCCCCCAGTCATTTGGAGTCTGGATTCCCAAGTTCAAACTAAAAGATCACAAGTCTGTACTCGGCGTACTTGGAATTGATAAACGGCTACAGAGAACTGCACGTGGACTGTAGAAAGCGGAACCCTACGGGACCTTAGCTGAGATCATACTCTGTATCACAACTTATTTTTACTTTATTAAATAAGTTTTATTATAACCATCTACCTGAGACGTCCTTCCTGCTTCTTTTGAAGATTATTTAACACGACACTAGCGAACGTGACGTTCAACTCAGCCACGAACACGACCTGACTGGATGGTTAGGACCACAAAAACAAAGTGAACAATCATTATGTGATGATTCCTGAAAGGTGGCTTCAGCCAAAGATGCTTATAAACCATTCTTGAATATGCCTAGATCAATAATCACAGCATGAGTAAGAGTGGTGCAATCCTCAATGTGTGTTCGGAAGTACATGTGAATAGTGGTGAAAATGCTTCGCTGAGAGAGAAACAAAATAGACCAAATAGTCAGTGACCTCAAGTCTCTGAACTTAATTTAACAACACTTTTTGAATCAGCAAAGTGATTCGTCATTTTCATCTGACATACTAGTGTACCCTTGAGCCCACTATTGCTTTTTCTCCTGATTCAGAACTTGAACGTTGATTGAAATAACTGCTCAACGTGACGTTGTGATTTAACCCTCAGTTGCTTATCGGATTGTCATCTTGAACTTGGACAGATTCAAAGGTCTGGCCACCAGGCAACATTAACAGTACATCTGCTCTTGTCAATTTTCCAGGCCTGACATTGATGCAGCACCCCCTGGATGCAGGTATGTCTCTCCGCCCTCAACCCCTCCAGAGCCTTACATGCATGGTTGCACTTTCAGTCGTCCAGTTGGCCACCCCAACGGTCAACTGGACGCCACTCTGGCGGTCATCCGGGTGGCCTCTATCTCTCTTGCTTTCCGGTTGACGCTACTTTGTTGCAATCAGCTTGATCCGATTGATCTGATTTCTTACTAACTGCTTTCTCCCCGGAGTCCTTTTGACTTCACGTCTCATAGGGTCATCGGACCCTATGAGACGACATAGATCCTATCTGCTGATGGATCATCGAGGTCTGGGTCGTGGAATTCCTGCTACCGACCACGCCACTGCCCTGTTGAGACTCCGCCCACTCCTCCTCTCTACCTCCATCTGCCTGATGGATCGTGGAGGTCTCCATCGTGGAATATGCCTACTATGAACTATTCATACACTCTGTCACATTCATTGAATGTATTTAAACTCTAAATCTGTCCTTCTGTACACATTACATCTATTGCACCTGTCTATCCTGGAGAGGGATCCTCCTCTGTTGCTCTCCTGAAGGTTTCTTCCCCCTGAAGGGTTATTTGGGAGTTTTTCCTGATCCGATGTGAGGTTTTGGGGCAGGGATGTCTATGTGTACAGATTGTAAAGCACTCAGAGACAAATTTGTAATTTGTGAAAATGGGCTATACAAATAAAGTGAATTGAATTGAATTAAATAACTGCAACTGAACTTGTTTCCTACCAGCTCAGATCCCCCGGTCTTCGACAGGTCCCTCAAATTGCATGAAACCCCCAGGATCTGAGTTTCTCCTTTGGTTCCAATGGGGCTGCGTGGTTTACCTTCGTCAGCCCCACTATGGACCACCTGGCCACCCTCCTGAGCTGGTGCTGCCTGAGTGGTTCCAGCTATTTCTCGTGCCTCCTGATGGGTTCAGGAGAATGTCTCCTGATATTTAACAACGTAAAATACTGGGACACAAGAATGTTGGTGACCCAATGACATCTGTACATCCACAAGTAGGAAAATATTTGACCGCCCTGTTACACCTATACTTTTATTAAAGCAGTAGAATTCTGACTGTAGATCTATTTGTTGAGGTAAATTATAACAACATACTTTCAAGCACATTAGTGAAAATGAAAGAAAGGGACAATCTGGTATTTGGCTTAAAATTGAGATCTGCAATGAATAGAGTGCTGCAGGTTTGCTTGAGTTCACGTGTAACAATGTACTTTCTGCTCTGCTTCTGCAAATAAAGCAAATCAGAAATGCCCCAGTATGCCAGACAGACGTTCTCCTGTGGTCTTTGTGAGCCACATTTAAAGACGAGACCTGTCGTTAAAAACGGGACCAGAAAACATTTGCAAAACTGCTTTTTAAAGTATTGTAAATGTAGTATTGCAAACAGAATAACAGCTCCAGAGACCCTTTTGCAGCCGACACATCACAAATATACACACGTTTGTTGGCCAGTTTAGACGAGTTAGTAAGCTTTTAAAATGAAAAACAATAATGTAAGACTTTTTACACGGAAGACTACAAGATGGCGTTTTCAACAGCTGCCACTACGAGCAACTGACGACGCAGTCGGAAGATTCACCAGTGAAACTATCTCGGACTGTAAGATATTGTACACGTTGACCATCACCTGTGCCAATAAAAAATAAATAGAAACTGTCTTTATCAAGGTATTTAGTGTTCTGTAAATGACTGCAGATAAAAGTTATTAACAACTACGTAGTGACTTCAAAGCTCGTAATTTCCTGTTGGTGTAACGTGACACTCGTCATCTCAGCCAATAAATACAAAATCTATTGGTCTAGGTTGCATTTGCGCTCTTTATTAGTTGATGCCCTTATATAGTTGACAAGTTGCATTCTGCCCGACTCCCGCTGCCAACCTGCATGCGCACACTAGCGTACCTCATCATTTTGAACCAGCTGTAAAAGCATCTATAGCAGCATTAGTCTCAAACGCCACAGGGACCAGATTCCCGAGGAGACCAAAGCTGCAGCAGGTCATCATCTCACAAGAGAACAAAGTACTGCACATCAATTTAGAAATGTCGAACAGGCGACTTTTGTCACAGACGTCCTTTTAGTGCCAATGTGGCCACTGGTGTGCCCAAGGTGGTAGATCGCTAGTGTCGTACTTGGAGTGAAAAGCTTCGAACCACAAAACAGAAAATGCAATTTGTCAAAAAATGAATACGCCAAGACTTTAATTGTGTTTTTCAAAGTCTGGTTGCCAGACAGAACTTACAAAAGTTATCATTCAGTTTCTACCACACTTATACATTTCTGTGCAACTCCGAATTTACATGGATGCTCCCGTCGGCTGTTCTGAAGGAAAGCCAAAGACATCCAGGTCAGACGAACAGGAGACAACAACATAAATATCTGACTTTGTTGAGGGCGAAAGTAATCAGACTATATACAACAGCTTGAGTCACAGAAAACACAATGCTTACATCAACCAGCCAAAACCAACCGTTTTCCACTCTTCCATTCTCCAACTCAGTCAGAAGTCCAGTTGTTATGCAGAGATATTTACAGATACTGTATGAGTTCAATGCACAATACTCGAGTTTCTCGAACACAAAAAAAAAAAAAAAAAGTAAAGGAAATCACAAACTTTCAAATTCTAAAAATTGTCTTTCGCTCCTCAACTGCTCAGCTGGAGCTGGAATTGATGACATTGGTGCACTGAGGTTCGCAGAAGGAGCCAAAGCGCCCGAAGATGTCTTTGGCTCGGACGGCGAAATGATACGTGGAGCCGGACTGGAACTGGGTCAGTGTACAGGCCATGGGCAGAGGGAGGGCGTTCACCTCCCCGATCTTCTTCCAGTGCTGCTGTGCTGCGCTGCTGTTGGAGTTGTCTTGATGGAAGGCGTAGAGGTGATAGCTGTCCACGGCCGCGCAGGAGCGGTCGGTCTCTGTGACGCACCAGGACAGCACTATGCCCGTCTGACTCGGCACAAGCTTCAGCTGAGGCTGCTGTGGAGGCGAGGACCGCTCCGCCTCAGGGAGGACGCGCGACGGTGTGGGCGCAGCGGGGAGGGGGGGCAGCACCACACTCACAGTGGTGTTCCGGATCGGCGTACCTGTGGCCGCGGGGCGGGGTTTCATCGAAGAATCCTAAAAAATAAAGGCAGACAGAAACTGTTGTCATGAGCCGTTTCAAGGCAAAAGCGTGAATCAAATAGCTGAGAAGAAAATTCTAAAATCCAAACAGTGGTGAATTGAAGTTTTTACAGCACAAAAAAAGATCAATCGTATGCAAATAACCATCACCCACAACATAGCAGATACGTTATGGATTACAAAATCACATTTATGAAGAATGTGTAAAATGCTGTTCTGGTCCTCACCTGTAGGGGGCGGTGGTGGACCGTCAACTGAGGATTGCTGGGAACGCTCTGAACGCTTTGCGGGGACGACCTTTGTGTCGCACCTGAGGGCAACAATTACAGACGTTTATATTCTGTGTTTTACATCTATCAATCTAATTATGTATTTTTTTTCAAACCCACTGAACAATTTGATCACAATAGTGCCCGATAGGCAGAAAGACGTGTAGAGAGCTAGTTTCTGTGCTCGTCACGATATCACACGCAAGTCCAAATCAATCCATAGAATGCGGTCTTACTGTTGGGAATGCTGATGACTGGATTTGGTCGCTGGGTCGGTGAGTGAGCCGCGACAGTGGCGCTCTTCACTCCCGTCACTGGAGAACATGGAAGTACAACATCATTAGATTCCTTTGCATAACAGTGTGACAACACATCAGGATACAACAAAAGGAAGTATTATATAGGGGGGGGGGGGGGGGGGTGTACCTTGTACATCATCATCGTCTTCAGTGAGATCGATGACGGAGCCTTTGGGTCGACCCGCTGAAGCAGCTGCTTTGGATGGAGTGGATCCTGGAGCTTGGTTGTCTGAGAAAAAGAAAAGAAAAAAGGGACAATGTTGAGATCATTTAAAGATGAGAAAAAATAATCATAAAAAGCAACTTCTCACTATTATTTGGCCAAAACAAAGACAAGAGATGGATCAGGAAACACAAGTTACTGACAAGTGTCTGCCATCACAAGGAACCCTCCTTTGATCGCCGGATAAACAACAAGCTTTTTTGGGGGGACATTATAAAAACCCCAAAAGAACCAAAGGGCCACCCCACCTGTCTTTGATGTCAGAGACGTCCCCTGTGGTGGTCCTGGAGCGGCGGAACCTGTTGCCGCGGGTCCAGAGGTTGCCGGGGAAGAAGCTGAAGACAGCGCTCCCGCTAGAGACACGGACTGAGCCGGCATCCTGGCCGTGGTCACGGATACCCCCGCGTTGGGCGGAGCTATCCCCCCAGCTCCACCTTGGAACATCATAGCACGGCTAAGGGAGATCTGGGCGGGGGGCATGTGGCCGGCCGCGGCCTGGAGCGCCGGGACGGTCGCGACGGCACCCGCTGCCAAGGTGGTAATGGCGGGGGCAGGCTTGAGGATAAACGTGGCCGTGGTAGTCGTGGTCTTGGCCTTGCCGAGCGAGCCGCCCGCCGAAAGCGTGGAGACGGGGAAGTTGACCAGAGTTCCTCCCTGGCCAGTGGTCATCGATAACGGCAGCTGGATGAGGAGCGGTTGGCCCCCCGCTATCAAGCTGTTCCCGCTGGCCGTCTTCAGCAGCAGCGTGCCTGTGGGGCTCTGAGTGGTGATGCCCGTGGCTAAGTTGGAGCCGGCGTTAGACGTGGTGGTGATCAGCTGGAGGATGGGGGCCTGTGACACCATGGCGGAGGCAGTGGGCGTATGGGCCAGACTTGAGATCGGAACCGACAGGGATGGATTTACTGAGGGGGAAAGGAGGAGAAATGTTTCAGAATGTGACATTTTGTGTTCTCCTTTACTCCCGAGTGCAGAAACCAGGAGCAGATTAGTTGTATCGCTCACATGCAGCATGCCGGTCGACTCCATCACACACGCCCCACAGACACTTAAAGGATGAGGCATTTTGTAAATAATTCCCAGACCAAAACCAACAATGCATTAAGTCTATTTTTAAATACTTCACCCTCAGCTGGTAAACTTAATTTAGTAAAAAAAAGAAAAAAAGGCAAATCCCTCTCTTGACAGCTGGGCGCGGTTGTTTGTTTGTAAACAGTAAACAATGATGAGACCATTCTCCGCCACCGATTCTGTCTGCTAGTGAGTATTTACAGCAGCAGGAAGGCACGTGTTGAATCGAGTCTTCACTTAACTCAGGCCCCTCGGTGTTTGGTAAACACTTGTTAGAAGGATCAATGTCTTGTTTGTTTTGGTCTTTTGAGTCGGTCTCTCCCACATCCAGACAGAACCACATGGAGAACATGCAACGCCACGTGGGAAAAATGTGGGAGCCGGGATTCAATCATTTTAAAATAATTTTTGTGAGGCGACATCGCCAACCATCGTGCATCCGGTTATTCTCATCATAAAGGAAAAGGCAAACACAACATCCAGCTTAATGGGAAATCCTGCTACTTACCAACTGTGCTGGACGAAGAAACGCTCGTGGCAACCTGCTTTAGCTCCATGGCTGGGCGGACTGGCCTGTTTAGAAAGATTGCTTATGCTTAGAGCTGTTTTTATCCATTTAAGGAAGACAAGTGAATATGGTACGGTGGTTTAAATTTATTCAGTCGCATACATCATAGACAACATATTTGAACAACTGCTGGGGAGATTGCAAGTCATAATTGCCGTGACATGTCCCACTTTTCATTAAAGCATTCATCGGTAGGGACTGGAGGTAAAGTTTTCAAGTGAGATGCCAGATATCCTTTTTCAATCTGAAAGAAACTTTAATAAACGCTGACGGAAAATCTGCCAAAATGCCATGATATCTGGAGGAACCGTTCTGGATCATTTCAGCGATGCATAATGACAATTGTCCCGGTATGCTTCTGTGCCCGTGGCGTGAGACGGTCAAAGTGACGTGGTAGTTCGGTCACCGTACTCCCGAAAAAATTCCGGTTTCCGCTCCACACGCAGTATTTCGTTGATGACGTCGCGGATCTCTCTCCAGCCGTCACAAGACAGCCGAGGGAACCGGCGCTCAATGTACATCTTCAATGTCCTCCTCAGGTTGGAGGGCAGCGCCTGCTTGCCCAATAATCCGTTATAATTGACCTTCAACACCCACTTGTAGTAGACAGTGAATGGGACTAGGTAGCGGAATAAATAGGACGCGTAGCGGTCGGGTCTGGGATTCCCTGAGCTCCTCTTGCAGTTCTGGAACAGCCCATTCTCCAAGTTGGGCGTGATTGGGCGCAGTTCAATGTCCGCATGGCATGTTCCTTCGTTGTACTCGGCCAGCTTTTTCGCCATGGAATTGTGACGTGACATACGCTTGTCCTCTTCTTCCTCCTTCTTGACAGGCAGTGCGGGAGTCTTACCGACAGAGGGCGCCACCCCCTCTCTGTGCGTCTCCGGCTGCCGACGGAGCACGCTGTTGGGAGGAGAGGTGCAGTTTTAACCACACTCTGCACTGCCTGAGGAAACGGCTTCACATTGTAGAACGTCACAAGACTCAGGACCTGGACCACGCGGGGGGTGGGGGGGACTTTGCAGGTGCGAAACACAGACCGAGTGTTTATTTGGTTTGATTGTTTATTCCAAACCAGTCTTAACTATTTGGAAGTTAAAGAGTTTTGAAAAAAAAGTAGATCCGGACAACCCGAACAGGGGGACTTGGAATCTTGGGTTCCAAAAACGGGATGGGTTTGGAGGATGTAGGGATTCTTTATTGTGTCCATTAGATGTTTGAATTCAGTCTCTGGTGACTACAGATAGCAACCCGGGACAATGCCAACTATTGTCGCTGTGAACGGCTCCGTGTGTTGCACTGGCTTCAGTCCGGTATTGTCACGTTCGTACAAAGGCCAAACTCTGTTCACACAAAATACCAACGTGCACAGACTGCTGCATGACTCAAAGATAGCATGTTTCAACACATCTATGCTGTGAATGTTGATTAGGGGAAATATAAACCACTTCCAAAAAGGAGAACATTATTTCTACATTCATAAGAAAGCACATATGCAGTTTGGCTGACAGGGACTTAAGAGGAGATATTGCTCCGTGCACGGGCGCACTTACCGTTGAAACTGAGGGCTGTTCGTAACAGTCACGTTCTTGGCAGCAGCGGCGGTGGCGGCGGCGGCCGCGGCAGCAGCAGCAGTGGCAGCAGCAGTGGCGGCAGCAGTGGCAGCAGCAGTGGCAGCAGCAGCGGCAGCAGCAGTGGCAGCAGCGAGGGCCTGTGGAAAACCGGACAGCAAGCGGTCAGCACATCTTCAGACGCCATCGCTTCCATACCAGGTGCAAAGACGTCAGCGTGTAGCAAAAATGAAAACCATTTCTTACTTCCTGTTTCCTTTTGTTCTCCGACGCCTGATTGGCCTCCCCAAACTTCTTTGTCAGGCGGTTTATCTTGGCCTAAAGAAACGCCGGAGAGAGAAAGAGAGGACCTTTAGAGTCGGGGTCTGCGGGAAGTGATTTTCAGCAGCTCCTTACCCACATAGAACGCACCAGGAACAAAAAGGGCAGCGGCTAAGTGCTGCGTGCGATCGACCGTCGACTTACTTGGAGCATGGTGATGGCGGTTTGGTGTTTAGGGGCAGAGTCGATGTTGTCCACTCGTTCCTTCAGCTCTTGGAAATGTTTGTCAAAAATGGTCAGCTCCAGGACCTTCAGCCGTTCATCGACAAGATGTTGCACAATCTGAGAAGGAATGTGAAGCGAAGGATGAGAAAAGAGGCAACGGTAGAGCAGTGAAAGACCCGTGAGCTCAGACCCCGGCGTAGATGCTCGTACAAACCTTTTCAAGTTTGTGGTGTCCCCCGGCTTTTGCGGTAAATTTAAATTCCAGTTTTGCCTCCAGCTCCTGGCGCTCCACCTTGGGCCTCTTCCCCTCTCTTTTTACAGTTTGTCCATCTTTTTCAAAGCCCTCCGACAAAGTGCGCTTCAGTCCCGACGTGGTGCTCTTTTCCTCCTGCACTACTTGGGGAAACAAAGAACACAAACTAGTACCTTGAATGCATAATATGCTTGCGGGCACTGTTCTGTTGAGGGTTGGTCTCTCTCTGTTGAAGCAGGATAAGAACAGAACATGCAAAACAGATTTCAAAAACACTAAAACATGTGGAGGATTCCTCGAGGTTAGCTGGATGGTCATGTTTGCAGTTGATGTCTCACTCTATACTTTAGTTCTAACCGTTGCCAGGGAGTCAAACTGCATCCAGTCTTTCGAGCTCCCAGTCCAATCAGTTTAGACTGAACCATCGGATGAGAAAGCAAAGACAAACCGAGCATCAATTCAGAAACTATGCTCCTGAGAAATAACCATGACTATAAATTAAACCTGTTTTGGTTGATTCTTGGCTTTACAGCGAAGAGTTTGCCACATCAGACCAAGGGTAGTCATTTGTAATTGTACCAACTTAAATTACATCTTATCAACATGTATTACTATATTGCTAGCATAGTCTCTTTCGTAATTTTGAAGCATAACATTTCCATCGCCTCCCATTTCAGGTCTTGGTTGGTTCAACAAGAGAACAGAAACTTAAAGCTCTGCTGTAATGAAATCATAGGTTAGGGCACTTATAAGCTAGATAGCTTTCGGTCAGCCACTTTTTTCTTTTGTTGAAATCTGATTGTTGTATATTTTGCTGATCAAAATAAACTAAACTCAAACTAATACTGCATATAATTTATACATATAATAATGACATATCTAATATGACTGCTATTTACTTTGGCTTTTATATTGAACAATGTCCACTTGTTCATACCTGGATGAGATGGGGGAGTGGAAGAGGGCTGAGATGGCTTTTTTGTTTGTCCAACTTCAGCCTTTTCCTTTTTGGTCGAGTCTACCTCCATCTTTTCCTCACTGGTTGATCTTTTCTTCACACCCTTCTCTTCTTTTCTGTCATCGTCTTTGATTTCCTTGTCCTGTTTCAGATCCTTAGAAGAGGACCCTGGGCGAGAAGAGGAAGGACAGGGAGGAGAGGAATCGGAAGTGGTAGATTTGGGGCAAGAAGGCTTTTCCTCTTGTATTTTGGCCGCGGGCTCCTTGGCCTTTGTCGTGTCAGAACCCGTATCCATCGGTTCTGTGCAGCCAGACGCGGGAACGAGCGAACATGGAGACGAACCATTGACAGAATTCTTTGACAAATCCACAACTGGGTCCTCTGTTGAAGTCTGGTCCTCCTGGGGAAATACATAATTAACCATTGATTAATGAAAACAATATTTTTTGGACTCTTAATCTATCCACATTAACAGAATATAAAGCCGTGTGTGACAAACAGGTTCCCAAGAAAGTCTGTGCATTCACCTCTTTCTTTTCCATCTTTGGGGTCCCCTCAGAATCTTGTTCCTGGTTTTCCTTGGATTCTGATGGTGCTGGTGTAACGGACTCCTTTGATGAGGACACTGGTGAGACTTTCTTTTCCTTCAGCTCCACCTCCTCCTCCATCATCATCACATCCTCCTCCTCCTCCTCATCGTCCATCTTTTTCAGTTCAAAGTTCAGGGAGTGGAATGGAGACGAGGGAGAAGTTGGAGCGTCGTCCTTGTCTTTTGGACTTTGCGAAGAGGCCGGCGACGGAGACAGATTGAGTGACAGGAAAGGAGATGGGGAGGCGGGGGACGTGGCTCGGGGGGAGTTTGAGTCTGAAGTGTTTTGCTCCCCGTCCCCCGCTTTTGGTCCGTCCTCTTTGTGCGTGCCGTTCACTAGAGGCGGCGGCGGCGGCGATGTGTCCGACATACCCGGACCGGCTGTCAACAAAGTGCCATGAAGACTATCCAGTTGCTGTCGGTCGCTGATCTTCATGGTTTTCCTGGCACGGAAAATCTTCTTCTTTTCCTCGATTACAACAACTTCCATTGCTGCCTGTGGAGGGACATGAGAGATGAGATGCTATCAGAAGGCTTGATGAATCGATGAATCTTGTGGAAAAAAATTTAAATAATCTTGTTGGCAGGACAAGTACAGTCTCTCCCGCTTATGAGCCTGCCCTGGACTTTACGCACTGCATGGTCCAGTAATGGCTGCAGAGTTTCAGACCGAACACTAGAGGGCACAGTGGAGCCCCGTGGCTTTCCCGTTTGTTCTTTTCTGGAGGGTTCTTCATTTACCGAGCTCTACAAACCAAACCGGTCAGTTCCAACTGGCAGAGGATTTATTACAATTTGACAAGCTAAATCAGACAGATCCTCACTGCTCGATCACACGGCGATGGATCTGCCCAACAGTGACAACAGCCGAGCTGCGGCGCAGTAAGCCACACAGGCTTGTTTCATGTCACTCAGAAAAACTGCTCTGACAAATTCCACCGTTGCTTAATTTCCTGATCAACCTCTAGACCTCCTGTTTACCAAAGCCCCGATCCCGAGAACAGAAACGGCATTGAAGTTAACAGCGGCAACCAAACCTTCCTATTGCTGAACCTATTGGTTCAGGCCTCAGCGAATCAGAACGGCGAGTCAGGGCCGTGGGATGCTGTGTTGGCAGCAGTGAAGAGGTTATGCAAAACCGGCTGATTTTTTTTTTTTTTACGAACTTAGGTCTGATGTTGCACACATTTGAGTGTTTAGGCTAGTTGTGAAATGTCATACGCATTCACTTGATATGTATTAATTTTGACATGCATACGTGTGCGTTATGATTATAACTTCTTCCAAGGTAGTCCCAAAAAATCTGAAATTTATTAACGCAGTGTACTGCAGAAGACTATTTCTGAGCTGCAGTAAAATTCTCATTCTACATTCAGTAGCAAACAAGAAATGTGCTATAAATATTAAATAACATGCAGAGCATACCATAATTAGATTATCTATGGATAACTCACCTTCAACCCGAGAGCTTCTTGGTCATTGATTTACCGCAGAATCCTTCGACAACCTGAGAGGAAAAAGAAATTAGAAATTTAGTAAATTCTATATTACTGCTTGAAACTAGGAAGACGACATCAACTATGTATTAAATCCACAGAGCGTGCAAATGGAAGTGGAACCCTAAATTTAGCTCCTCTGAATTAAGAGTCCGATCTTCATCCCTTGAGCTGAAACACGTGGCACCAAAAGTAGAAATGCATTTGTGGGGCTGCAACTAATTTTATCAAACTGGAGGTACAATTATGTTGATGACAATTAAGTACATCCACAATTATTAAGAATTCATTGAATACTACCCTTGTGGACACAAAAAAGAAAAAATATATACACATTGGAGAGTGACTGAGAAGAAAATAGAAGTATATATATATACACACACACACACATATATATATATACACACACAAACATTCATACATACCGGACAGTGACTGAGATTGTTGTGACATTTAAATGTTACTCCAGTCATACTTTTCTTTGCCAACAAATCTTAACAGGATATTTCCTGAAACTAAAGCTGACCAATAAGCTATTTCCAGGCTAACGAAACCCAATTAGAGACGTGGCGTTCTAATCAATCACACGAAAAAGATGAAAAACAGGGACAGAAAGAGGAACTGCAAGAAAGAGGCTTTCATACACTTTCCCGACCCGCATTGCCATGAAGATGAGAACAAGAAATGTGCGGACACAAAGGACTCATTTGTGTGATCAGTCCGTCGACACGACTAATGCAAAGCAAACAGCAGTCCGTCTGAAATGGTAGATACTGTATGTACGGGAGTCAAATCCGTCTGTCGGTTTGGGCGCGGGAACCAAACGCAAAGCCAGCTATCATGCAGGTAACCCTTCAAATCTGCTGGGAGGAATAAGCTGCTTCGGTTATCCACGGCCAACACTCCCGGTCGGTTAGCTGCTGCATTGCTGGACTGCAGCTGACGGAGCCACCTGATTGGGTCCTTTTTCTGAACTTAGCCACGTGCAGTGCAACTTCCCCGAGGGTACTGATCCCGACTTAGTGCGGGCCTATACCGTAAACTGTAAAGCTGAGCACTCAGATTCTGGTGCGTGCGCACAACTCCTACCCGGCTTCCACATCAGCAACCATGCGGCCGGGAATGACAACAAACCCCTGAAGAAGCCATTGCAGCAAAATTGCTTTCAATGTAACCCGAGAAGAGCAGCATCAGAAACAAACGAGTGACAATTAATTAAAAGAGAAATGAGCGGTGGAAGTTACGAGCACGATTCGTTGTACCTCACATTCCAATGTTATTGCACACTGCGCAGAGCACAATAATTCCCCTCCCCCGTCCCACGGCCTCGTTCGCTGCGCCTGGATTCAGTGGAGAAACTCAAAATGGCCGTCAGCTCTGCTCTTTGCTGCCCGGCTGAGCTCTCGGTCGCTCGCTGAACTGGATCCTCTCGGAGATATTAGGTGGCAGCACCGGCAGCCTGCTGAAGATCACGGTTCTGTGCAGCAGAAAATATCATTAGGAATATAAGAAGTCCCTCGTGAAACATTAAAATGTGTATTTCTCTCTTTTGTTCAACTCCTATAATGCATGCTATAGCTAACCCTCAGCCCTGTGTTATTGATTTGGGTGGCCATGTCAATATTTAGCCTGTTGGGGTTTGTTCATTATGATGGACACTAACCATAGAAGAACTGCAGTAAGTCTAAGAACTCCTTTTTTAAGCCCATATTTAGAAATAGGGCTTCTCCACGAATGAGTGCACTGCTGATCCCGACTGAGAACAGACGTTACACGTGTGCGTCGAGTATTCACACGTCGCGTGTGGCATTACTGCTGAGCAAGGTCATCGCAAGTTACACGAGGAACACCAACTTCGTTCAGTTGAACGTCGCAGATCCACGTCGACTCAGACATCCACTTCAGAACATGATGAACTCCCAGGAGCTCTTCATTCCCAGCCGGGACCAACTGAAGTCTTGTGAAATGGGAAGTAATGCTTCTTTCCTGTGATAACGTCCATTGACACAAAACATTAAAAGAGACCCCCATGAAGTGTGTGTTTTATTTCTTCCTAAAAAATCAATTCAACAAGCTCTGATTTTCAATGCACAGAAGAGAGGGCTTTGCACAAACCAACGTATATTTATTTATTTTAAAGTCGTGATATTGTTCGAGGACTACATTAAGTTTGTTGCTTTGCCTTTGAGAACTAGCCTACCAAGAGGAGAGTTTTCACATATGCCTACATGTGACGCCAGAGGCAATAGCAGACGAGGAGAGAGGTCAACCGTCTCTCTCTCTGGGTTTTGACAACTGCTTTCTCAACTTGCATTACCAGGGCTTGTTGTTTCAGAACTTTGCCACTGCAACTCCTTGTTTCAACACCTGGTGACAGGCCACAACGTGGTAACTCGGTCAGACTCGGCATACAAGTCTCCCGAACCTCAAATAAGCGCTGCTCAAAGCGTAAGCCTCCGAGAGGCCAAGCAAACAAACATTCCTTCCAGACAGTTGAGAGGAACATCAAACCTCTTTCAGGACAAATAAATAAATAAAATCACATTATTGGTTCAAATGTGTTAGATGAAACCCGACTTCAACAGTATGTTTTCTGGCTAAATGTGATTCAAAGATGTTTAGAAGATGGGAAAAGTTGATTCTACACCCACAGCTCAAGTCATTTCAGTCTGGGATAGCCAATGTGAACACGCATGAACATGTTGGACTCGCAGGGTCAGCATCCAGACTGGGATACATGGTTTTTAATGGCGGTGTCATTCATCTCTGATACAAATGATTGATTAGTATCTGACATGCGCCTACCAATCTATTTCCAAACCTTTATTTATTCAATCCCACTGAGCTCAGGCTACTCCAGCTTTCAAAAATGCATCGCCGAGCTCCATAGAAACACCTGGACCTATTCCTCAACACACACAATCGTACGCGAGTGAATCACGTTGAAGCGCCGGCAGCAGGAGCCACGAGTATTGCCACCATTTTAAATGAAATAAAAACAGTGTAAATGCTTCTAAAATTAGCTTGCTTTAGCCCAAATGCTGTTCAACGCTTCCTGCCACTCCAAGGAAACAAACACAACCCTAGAACCCTAATTCAAGAAAGATATACCTCCATCCGATCGATTGCAATCTTGTGTTGCGTAAAAATCTAAAATGAGTGGCCACCTTAACGATTGTAAATGCTGGATCACACAACTACAAATGGGTCGACAGTGGTACGAGTGCATATATGTACGGTCACTTGTGTGAATGGTCACAGCACATGCATGACTCAGCTTCCGCCACCAAGGCCAAAGATGTGCGTGCAAACAGGAACAAACGATGCATGTCTTGACCCGGTGTCGCGCACGGCGTTGCAGGGAAGAAAATGTCTCTCCTGATGTCAGCGATATCAGTGACACTTTACAGCAAACTCCCGACATACGAAGACTGTTGGCAATCCGTGTTTCTCGTTCAAAACAAACACAACACACAAACAAACAACATCAAACTTCAAGTTCTTCACTAGCATAGCACTCCCTGCCAGAATCAAGAGCTAACTTTGAGCAGAGCGTGAAGCTGCAATGACAAAACACAGTTAGATTTGAAAGGTTAAACATGCTTTAAAAATACAGATATAGCAACCTTTAGCAGCATGTATGGGATTGAGGCCTTCCACGTATTTGTTGACTGTGGGAGCAGACTGAGGCCAGCAGAACATAAAAGAAAGGAGGGGCTCACTTAGGACTAGACCATGTTGTTACTTGCAGGGGTGTGTACTAGAAAGGGTGCGTGGGCCTATAACGGATATCAACTGAACCCTTTAAAAAGAGAAAGTCAGGTCAAAGCTCCTGACAGCAGTCTGCATTAATGCATAATATGAGCCACAAAAAGACATATTTCCCTTTTCTGTTGACTAAATCAAGTGCATGGTATATTTGCAGCTACTACAAATACTAATTAAATCTTGTGTCTAACATTTTAAGGTGCAGCGTGCTGATCGGCATTACCATTACTAGCTAGCAGCGCAGAGCCGACAGAGGGGAAGTACACGGCACAGACTGTTGCTTAGCAACACCCATCCCCCAACTCTAGCACAAACTAGTCCACAGTAAGGAAATCTGCAGCCAGCCCGGACTAAACCATTCTGACAGAGGGCAGGGGGGACTCTCCTTCCTAAAACAACACCATAGGCAAAGCCAGGTTATTGATCTTTTTAAAGACCACGGACAAGACTGTTCCACAGTAAAATTACAGTAGTTTAGTACTTATTATTATTGTCATTCTGTGTAACAGGTTAAATAATAAAACAGTGCTTAATCCATCATTTCCTTGTCATTGTTTTAAGATGACTTCTGGTGCTACGGTAGTTTATTTTCACCAGTCAAACAAAAGACAAAATTAGAAACCTTGACATAGCAGTACATTTTCCCATATCAGTGGAATGCATGTTGCCTGTGGCCTTTGAATTTTTTATAGACGTTTGTCTGGAGTGCTTTCATGACGTGGTCACCCGAGGTAGCATGTGCACACAAAAAGTACTCGCTGCCGCTGAGCATGTTAGCCTCAGCCAAATACTATCCCTCCTCTGACCCGACCGCTGTGGCCCAGAGCTAACACAGTCTGTAATGTGATCTCTCACAGATTGAATGACTCCCTTATAGATCATGCGACGGGATAACAAGAGTCTGCAGTTAAAAACGGCAGAGATGCATAAAAAACTAATGAGCTGCATTTGACAGAAGCTCCTAATGGGATACATTGGACACATCACGAGTTTAACCCCGGTTGTTTTTATACCCTAGAAATGATAAAGAGTCCGTTCTGGCCGAGATGGATCTTCTTTTGCACTGAAGAGGTAAGCCACTGTCTCTCAGCAGTTACCATCGGGAACTGAGGGAAATCAATGGCATCGACAGTTTTACAGTCTTTATGTTCTACTTGTTAAAGCAAATCAAAACCATGTCCTCCTTTGTCCTCCAGAAACATCCCGCGACACACCCTAGGTCCTTCCATGAATGTCTCTTGATCCTTCGCCACACACACACGTATTTATATGTGTGCGAGTGTGTGGGATGTGTGTGTGTGGTAACAATGATACACCCAAAAAATTCTATCAAACAATAACCGATGAAGCACAAACAAAACAAGTGAAGATACTTTTTTGCATGACAATGCAGCATTACGTTCACTTAAGTCAGGGCCTAGCTAGCCGCGCAGAGCCAGCGCTAAATTGCACATCCACAGCACTCAACTTAGAGGCAGCTGCACCCACCCTCCCCCGCCTCCCTCTATCACCCGCACACACACTCCTCTCTCCTTCTCTGGCACTCAGCCTCTTCAAGCCCAACATGGACTGAACCATTCTGACGTGGGGGTGAACGGGTGGGGGATGGGCATTGAAAAACCAGAGCAAAAAGGATCAAGTATTAAGTAATCGAACAAAGTCGAGTTGAAGATTTGCTTAATAAGGGGCAAGGAGTTACATTTTCACTCCTGCGCTGTCGTATTTATTTATTTTTTGGTGAATCATTCTTCATTTACAAGCATATCGCCTTACAGCCACACAACCCAACGCTAGCGGGGCACAGAATTGGAGTACAGCATGACACGGTAAGCAGCCTCCAGCGGCCGCCTCCCACAGCAGGGAGGGCTGCTGTTGAATAGACTGAACCATTCCAACACGGGGAGGGGGGGGGGTTCTTTACTCAAGTGGAAACAAAGGACAACCACCTGAAAACTGAGAAATTGACTTGGTGCCTTTTTACTTCTCAAAATCAAGTTCTTACATTTTAGGTTTGTTTAGACAAAATAGTTTATTAGAGTAATTTCCAGTTTTGTCTTTGAGACTCAAAACCAAGAAAATGCACTGTTGAAGCAGCAGCAGGAGTAATGTGTGATTAATTAATTACAGTGAACCGTCATTTGACACTTTCTACAGCCTCCATCAAAAGCCCTGGCGTGAGAGCAAACACCACCTTGCTGTGCGTTCTTTGACCAGACCCCCTTTCTGCTACTGCAGGAAAACAAAATGGCCACCAGCCGTGTGCTGCGGGCAGCATGCCGAGCAGACTTGAGCGGATCCTATAACAGACCCCGCCTCCTAAAAAGGGGAGGAGAAAAAAAGCACAGTATCTACTGAAATCTCCATACTCGCACATTGGTCTTTAGGGGCGGAAAAATACTTCTAAAACAGCAACTGGGATTTAGTGATTTAAAATAATGTTATCTCCAGCCATAAATGCTGGTTTAGAGTTTCACTGTTGTTGCTAAGAGCTGTTAAGCAACACCCTGAGCTATGATTGAAGAGCTAACTAAACCGATTTATTCCCATTTGTTCACCTCTTATAGATCTGAGTTATACTGCAAAAAGTTTTATAAAACTAGGTCTAGATAACTCGGTAAAAATGCTTTTCTCTCCTCCGGGCTGCAGTTGGTGCTTCAACCAATATGCCAACAGTCAGACCCAGAGTTTAAAAAAAATAATAACATTTTAGACATTTTCTATGTAAGCTAAACAGAGTGCAAAAAAAGAAGAAGATGTCAGCCAGTGAGAGCAGAGTCTGCATTCCAACATTACTGCGCACTGTGCGCAGTCTTCCCCTCCCCCACCACTCGCTGCCTGCATCTGGATCCACTGAAACTCAAAATGGCCACCTGGTCTGCTGCGCGCAGCCACATGGAGCTGCATCTAGCACAGCATCGTGCCCTGTTGCGGCAGCACCCCGTGATCCAAAGTCACTCCTGTGTGCAGAACTCTGCCTGGGAGACATTTCAGTTGAATGGACCTCCAAGAATATTTAGATGAATGAAACAAAAGCCGATTGTGCACTTTTGTACAGGAGGTAGCCAGTTTATGAGGCTGTTACACCGATCTGGGCTTCGCTTTATTCTATATTTCCGAATTGGTCAAATCCCTATTATTATTATTTTTTCTGTCATACTGACTTATTGCACATCAACAGGCTGGTTCTCAAACAGTCAGACCGGTCCCCGTTGATATTCCCTCGCTGGCTGATTTCACCCGAACACCACTGTGAAATGAAGAAATGGGGTCTTTTTTCTGTCTCTGGGAAATGTAGTTTACGATCTGTCGAGACGCATGCAATTCAGGTGCAAACTGCCTCTGAGCCAATGCATGCCGAGGAGAGGCTCCAGTCTCCAGGGTGAGCGGTATAGACGGTGTGTTGATGGCTGTACCTGGATGTGAAATCCCACGAGCAGTATGACCGATTCATTTAAAACGGTAACATAAATAAATAAAATAGATATAGTGTGGCAATTGCATCTTGATGATATCGTAATTTGTAGGGCTGTACATGAAAAGATACTTCGAGTTTGGTTTTTGAGAGCAACATCAACCGGAACAGGGTTTTACTCGATTGCAAATTCTAGATATGCAAGACCGAGTGTCAACAAGGTAGCAGGATGGATCCGGAGCCTAATGATCAACAATCGCCGTACGCACTCACAAACAAAGTGAAGTACACGGCGAAGTAGATATGAGTCATACACCTGAATATCCTCGTGAAGTGGAATCGCTCCCATTTCATTAGCTCACAATGCACTTCATATTAATCTCAATCGTGGCCTGCAGAAAAACTGAACACATGTCCACGTCATCTATCACCGACTGCTTTCCCGTATGACCAGTTGTTTGCTGCTATACACAAAGCAGGAGGCCGGAGGTCTTTCCTGTAACATTTCTTCACGTATGATTATTTGTTTCTCGTTTCTGATCATTTCAAAGAGGGCATTTTTCCTTCCAATGTAAAACCAGGTTAACTCATATTTTCTTCGACATATTAGTCAGAATTTAGATTCCAATTAATCCTGGAAGCTAAATAAATCGGTTGAATTTACTTCAGGCTATTGTGACATTACATCGTGTTTTAAGGAGATAAAAGACAAATGGACAGAATGTAAACATGTAAAAAAATGACACTCAACAGAAAGTTGTTTCTGTAAAAGAAACAATGTTGACCTGTACTGCAATCAAGACTGCCAAACATTGTACGTGTGATTTCTTTTGAATAGAGTGGAGACTAACAAGAGCTGGGGAAGAAGGAAACGAGGGAAGAAAAATAGGATGGGGGTGGGGTGGGCCAAACCAGGAGTTTCCATGTGAATCTAGCAAGCACATGGTGATTATTCATCAGCCATGTGCTGCCTGAGGGAGACTCCTGGCATGGCGACACAAAAAGCCAATACATGTTGATTGTCATACCACAGAATAAACTAACAAACACCAGATTCAAAACAAAAAGGTAACTCAGGTACTGAAAACATAGTAATAAAAATACTTTTGGTGAATTTCACAACTCAAATATCTGCATGTAGTTGCTCCTTCCTTTCTCTGGTCGAACTCTGAAAACCTAACGACAATCTTTGGAGTAACTACAAGTAAAATCAGATCCCATACGCTATAGCTAGCACCACGCAGTTAGAGCTGAAGTCCACAGGCTTACACAGAGCGCCAACACCCCTCCCCCACACCAGCAGCCGGCTCCAGTCTGGAGTTTTACAGCCAAGCACGGACTAAACCATTGCAGCAGAAGGGTGTGCTCACCAACGGGGGAGGGAGCTAGAGAGGTGAAAGACTAATTCAAAGCTCCCCAAACAATTAGAATATCATGGGAAGACGTCATGGACTATCTTAGCCTTTTTGGAACAGGAAAGTGTAGTCTAGTCCTCCAAACATTCCCTCAGCTCAGGGATTTGGATCAGTCCACAAGCTAGCCACTCAGCACTTCCCCCATCTCCTTTTCCTTTGATAGATAGCTTGCAGTGAATGCTACAACACAAAATGGCTGCTGTTGTGTGCGCAACCAGAGCAGAAATACTCCAATTTAATCATGAGCATGGCTGACTGTCTGTACCCTGCTACTCATATATATATATATATATATACTGCTGCTGGTCTCGCTGCCGTTTTAGTTTCTTGAGGTATTGTTGGAGTAACAAACTGTATTCTTGCATCTTGCATCTTGTATACCTGCAATGTGAATTTCTATCAATTTATCTTACTTATCTTGTTTATTATGGAATTACTGTGTTCTACATAGTAAAAAACTATAATCTTTAGTTCTAATAAAAGAATACAATTTCAACTTCAATGTGACCTTTCAGTTACATTTAAGATATTCACTAGCTAGCTAGGCTTCAACAGAACATCATTTTAGACACCCCAGACAAAAATATTCACATATTGGAATTTGAATTGTATTTCTCATCGTTTAAAATATTATCTTCATGCCCCGATCACACAGAGACGTGCCACTAGAAAGTGAGCTTTACCTCTTTACCACTGACTTCCTGTTTTGAAGCCGATAGATATGGTTAGAGCTGACAAGGTGGATAAAGGAGGTTTGTAATTCCGATCATTACAAAGTGATATCATTTTATTATTAGACATTTATTTAACTACGCCATCCAAAGAATCCTTTGCAGAGACAGCAGCAACACAGTAAAGAAAACAATATACCCGCAAACATTTAAAACATAATTAATTAATACAAGCTCGCGATTATGAAATGTATTGATGGTACATTTTTCCACATAAGCGGAAGTGCGTACAGTAGGGGTGTACCCAAGTAGTTCACTCTCCGGATATTCGTTCGTTAGCATTAGCTGTTTGGTTAAGCAGTAAAACAATGGCTCACAGGATTGTGTTGGTTCCTGAACTAACCTCGTGTGTAACTAATGTGTCACTCGAAGCTTGTCAGCCCGAGGTGGGCTGAGCAAAGTGCAGCAGACACACCACCGTAGTCCCGCTGTGGGCCCAGCAGGGACAGCAAGGACACCAAGGCTGAGCTACATCCAGTCCGCGGCAGCTTTTTGCCACTTCCAGTCCGCTAGTTAATCGATCACGGATGGGGTCGTTCTCTCGGATTAGTGCTTTCCCTCGCAGCTCTCGAGGAGTGGATGCTGAGGCACCAACTGAACTAAGTGGAGATTGTGTTCCTCCTTGGGATGTGCGTGATCAATTGTCTAGTCAACTAAATATTTGCTTCCCCGTCCAGTTGGCACCAGGAACACTGCTAAAGTTTGACACACATTTAAACTGCATCTTGACATATGCTGTGAAGGGCCGCCACTACTGCAGGTTCTATGGTCTGATATGAAATCCTGAATGCTGCGTTTTCCCGTACCCCGCCTGCCACCGCCTCGTATTTTCATAGGTTCTGCAGTCTGCTGAGACCTTTACACCAACTTGGACCGTAAGCTGGATGTGACCCTGCCACAAATGGCCAATAACAGCAGAAGCACACTTGTAAAAATCTTTTGAAAGCATGTATGCAGAATCTGTAGACCACGGGACAAGATGTTGGTATCGGAAACATTCTGGATCCCGTTCAGGCAGACCGTGGTTGATTACGTTCGCCAAAATGCAATCTCACAAGTAGCTAATTGGACTGTCAACATTGAGCAGCGCACAGAAAAGGAAGTCTGAAGCCGAATATCTGCTGGCGACACCGGATCCCAGATGTATAGCCCCCATGCTTTGAGAGGCTTGCCGGTTGTCAGACCGAAAGTCCCGTGGTTGGCTGGCCCCGAACGGACGAATGCAACTCCTTCCTTATGCCACATCTCTTGGTCCCAGCTACCAACTGCGGCAAGTCCAGATGGCTGCCGCCCAAAATTGCACCACGCCACTCCACCTATCTGTTTGCAACAATGGCTCCCTTTTGCAGCTCACATCCAGTGGATTATCTGGTGCTAGCCGACAGGGAAGTGAAGGAAACTGCTCTTTCCTATTTCCAAACCGTGTTCAAACCATCCACTCCGGCATGCCAATTGTGAGTGAGGACAGCAGAGTGATCCTGTCCTCCTTAGCAGTTTAATTTTCTTTGTTAAAAGAGTGCATCTTTCTACTGGTCTACGAGCCCAGTTATAACCCTGATCTGGGAGGCATTGTGACGCAGTCTCGAGCCCCCAGAAGCCTCAAGACCTTCATAAGACCATCATGATGAAACACAAATCGACAAAGGCAAAGAAATCTGAACACTTAAAGATGGAGAGTGAAGCCACACACGCCCACACGCACGCCCACACACACACACACACAGGGCCGTGTGTTGCTAGCTACCGTACAGCTAATATCTGAACTGTGGTTATCTAGTGTTTAGGACAAATTAACGCAGAATACACCAAAAGTACAGTAAAACAACCAGGGCTGCAACTCCTAATTAATCGGTTGATAGATGTAAAAAAATATATATATATACATTTTTAACCCTTTATTAAAAAAACAGAACTGACAACGCTTTACTCGCATGAGTTTACTCTTCGGACTATTTGTGGTTTAATCGCGTCATTCGCATCGGTGAAGGGGCGAGGCTTATCTGTGTTAATTTGCGCCCTGAAAATAGGTACCATTTCCGCCATCCACCACGGAAGAACTATCCACTAGTTCTGCTGTATACTTGTTGTGGACATCCCACAAACGTCGGAAGATCCAACGCCCTCGTGTTCGGGTTCATAAAATTGCCCTTAGGCTCACACAGCTCGATGAATTTCACCGACTCAGTCTGGATGAATTCCGCTTCCAGCGCTACTCCAGCAGCAGCCAGTTAGATTCACCAACGGCGGAGCGTCTCAACACTGATTGGCTTTCGCAACGCTGCATTTTGGTCTTTCCTCTACCACCGTTTTTTTTTTTTTCCCCAGCTAACTTCGCTTTAGTGATTTGGATTGCAATTTTCGTCTCTCCGGACAGAACTGTAGACCTTTGAAAAAAACTGGGAAGGAACCCCGATTGCTTCTTCCTTAGGTCTCATCTGTAATGACGAGTCCTTCCCTGGTTCCGGAAGGAAGCCAACATCAGCTGTGCGACTACCAGGGGTTAATTCAACATGTATAATAAACTACAGGTGTTGCGGACCTTGTTTTCAATGCTAGCAGTTACATTTTGCATTTGTAATGCTACTACTACCCACTTGTGCAGGAGGCAAGCTATTATTTGAGCAATTTGCGAGCAGTGAGTACAGGGGCATTAACTAGGCAATCAGCCGTTGAGTAGACAAATCCGCTTCATGCTTACAACAGCGTGGCCACGCCCAATGTTTGTTAATGGTCATGCGATATGCGTTTTTTGTCATGTTAGTATGGACGGAAATCATTTCTGAAACGATGCTGGAAGGCTTGTTTAGTTAACGAAATAGTTTTAATTCTGAAACAAAAATGCAATGGTGTGGATTACACCTCAGGCTGCATCAATGATATATTTAAAATCGTATTATGCTGTTAAAAGTCATAACCATCATTGTGAGTATTAGGCACACCCCTTCTCTTCTCACAGCGAATTTGTAACAAATGTTCTCGTTATTTGTGTCTATACTCAATATATATAAAATCCGTTCGCATTAGTAGAAACTGAAATTACTAGGAGGGAGTCACTTGATGCTTTGTTTGTATGTGGATAATTTTTTACTTATTTTTCCTCACCCGGCAAGAGGAAACATCCCTTTAAAAGACATCAAATAGGCTCATTCGCAGTAGTTTATTTCCTTTATGCAAAAAAGGACGACAGTCGTAGTTTATAGAGTGCTCAAAAAAGAAGATGTGCGTTTCTTTTTCTGCATGTTTTACCCTGCTCTGCTCTTTACACAGGGCTACAGCACTAAAACAGGGCCACATTGCGCAGACAGGATTGATTTTGCGCTAATAAATTCAAGCAGTGGGCAACCACGACGAAAACGTCTTTCAAAGTGGCAAATGAGCGTAACATTTGAGTGGGATTTTATTGAAAGCAAATCATTTCAAATGTTATGATGATATGATTAAATTGTCAGTGTGTTGCATGTATATAGTATGCACAAGTGAAAGTCAAACATGGATAACACAATTTAAATAGGACTCCCTGTATTTAGGACTGACTTATTTATTATTGGCTATGATTGAAAAGCAAAATAGTAATTTAAAATAGGCCATTTATTCTATTTATCAGCATGGCAATATATAAATAAATAACAAACACCTGGGGGTGTTTTGAGACTGAGCCAAGATCATATTTCTTATCACTCTCATTTATAGCCTAAAGCAAAGATACCAGCTGTAACTGGTTGAAACTGGTTCTAGTGTAAGTGGCATATTGCGGAAAAACGTAAAAATAAATAAGAGACATTTTAGGTACGCCCTTTTACATCAACATTTAAAATGCAGGATTGGAACCTCGTATCATCCCTGAACTGTAAAAATGGCAATGAAATGAAGCAGAAATGCTACAGTTTCTTTAGATGGGAATCACTTCTGAATATCTACTTGCATTCACTTCCTGAATCTTAAAACTTGAAAAGGAATACTGCTAAAAATTATTAGAAATAATCAATATTACAGCATTAAAGAGCCTCAATACCTGCAGTGGCATGGTCACAGATGTTAGCTCTCTTCTGGTAATATGAATTGGCTGATTTCCCTGTGAGCAAATGTAACATTCACATCCATCTCATTTGTCTGGTTGAATTCACTAACATGTATTACCGATAACACAAATATGTGGGACCTATGGTAACTTATGAGAAAGCAGCTGCACATCACTCACTTTCATTTGGCCCCAGACCTGAGAAGGGAGCCACTGCAAGGCACATAAAGTCCTCTTGTTTTTTCCTCATGAAGGACATTTGGAGTCCTCATTTTTAAACTAAAGCCTCAGATGTTCCTTCAATCTAATGTATTCTCAATTTGAATGTAGCTAGCCCTGCACATTGTTGTTGCAGTTCTGCAATTAATAAGTAATTATCATTGGTCGTATTAGATGAATGGTAATCATATTTAGTCTTCTAACATCTACTAGAAGTCTTCTATTCAAAATGTAGGAGGAGCCTTTCCAGACTGCTTCCTCTTCAAAAGAAAAAACAGACAATGAATTACAAGTGCACCATGTGAGCACTGCCACTGGGTGAGGTGGGGGAGGGGAAACTAGAGGACGGTATGTACCATGTTCCACAAAGGTAAAAGCAAACGTGAAACCGTATCGACTAAACTGGGTAATTTGTAAAAACTATTAAAAAAACATGCTGAATATGATGAAACAGATTGATAAATTCCCCAAACTGTGTGGCTTGGTTTTAAGGTTCATAGAGCAAACACTCAGTTGGTTACTTATCTGTACATCACTTCAACAAAATAAAAAAGTTTCAGATATTGGTCTCTTTTAGAAACCCACAGGAAAAGGCAGTGAGGGAAAACTGCTAAACTCTTGCATTACCATTGACATTAAGCCACACCCACATCCTAGGACAGTGTGGCTCATGGAAAATTACTGGACTGTACCACTTTAGACCAAAAGTGGGGGTTAACTGCACCCTTTTGGTAATGCAGCAGTTTCCTCCATTTTGTATAGTATATGCTCTTGAGACCTCAATTTAGTGTTAACTTTCAATTCAGCAATATTCTCTAATATCTAAATAAAATTATAGGATGTTTTAAGAAGAGGCCACAAACTCTTCATCAAAGCTCTTCAAGGACAATAATTAGTGTGAAAATGCTAAAGTACTACTCTTTTTCAATTACATACTTATTATCTTGGGGTAAACAACTTCTCTTCAAAATGTCTTCCTTCGTGCTCATCCTTTAAACTGTCCCCTCTGCAGAATGCAGGATGTGCTTGATGCCTATTTTACCACCAATACACCATAGATCCTTCAGCGGACTTTAGTTTGGATCAAATACATCCATGACACAGAAGAACATCTTCGGTTTCTAAATGGGGAAGTTACTTAATTACATCAAAATAAATGTTTGATTGCTTGTGTTGGACTATGAGCAACATACATGTGAGTGGGGTATTTCATACTTCAACAGTAATCTGGGTCACATTACTTCTTGTTCATATACAAGTGTGGGTATAAAGTGTTCTTCACCTCAAAGTTACAACTGCGTAACTTAGCGGCACAATTGGCGTAACACAGTAGCTATGTGGAAAAGAGTTCATTTTTAAATTTAAAAAAAATAAATTACATGTGTCATCAGGAAAAAAAACTAATGTCATATGTATTATTATGTTAATCAGAACTTAAAAATGTGATAAAAAACAAACGCGATGGCAAAACACACAAGACTGCGTTCACAAAATAGAAATTCCCGTAAGTAAAAACTAAAATGACAAATAAACGTGTAACCATTAAAGTAAAAAGAAAAGAACACTGGTGTTGATTAAATGTCATTGACGTGACCTTATAACCATGAAGCTAGTATCTAAGCGAGCGTATGCTAACACAACTAACGCTAACACGCTAAAACCCCAACCTCTTTGAAAAAAAATTACACCTTGTTAACCAAAAACAGATCAAATATATTGTAATTGAAAACGAAATGTGCATATTCATAAGCCGAGTTCCAAGAAGCATCCAATATACTGCCCTTAAATACAACACGTGAATGCTGCTTAGCTAGCATGCTAGTTGCAATACCTCGACTCGCCGTATTTTCGCGTCGCCACGTTCCCGCGATTTTCGGTCCCAGAGCCGTGTCCCGAGCAGTCTCAGACCGTCTCCTCCTGCTGCTGTCCGGAAAGCTTCCGCACGCTGCAACACGTTGTGCTCCGGTTGTGGTAAAAGTCCACCGGTTTCAGCATTCACCGGGAAACTAGTGAGTTGAGCCACAGCGACCGAGTAGTTGTGCCTTCGCGGACCCGACCGACTGCTCTCCCCTCTCGCTTGCGAATAGACTCCTCCTCTTTTCGTCCACAGCAAAACAATCCTCACAGAACGGTTGGTCGACGGTTTCGGTGCATTGACCAACCATTGTTGTCTGACTTCCCTTCGGGTCTTTTTTTAAAAATCGCACCAACGATACTTGTGGCGGTGTTGAAGTCGGTAGCTGGAGCCGGCAAGCCAAGAATGAACAGCTCCGGGACGTGACCGGTCGGTTTGTATGGATGTGCCGGAAGGACGGACACAAGTGAGTCTGCTTGGAGGAACTGCAGTGGGGACACAAGGAGCTCACGGAGCCGACGGTTGGACCAGGGGGACAAACGGGGAGCGGAACATTAGCATGGAGAGGGGTGGGGGAGGGGTTTCAGATATGTGCACGACGACGACGGAGGGGAATCTGCGGGGGTGAGGAGGCGGGGCTAAAGCGGAGGAGGAGGAGGAGCCAGTTGACAATCTGAACAATGGTGTAAACTTAAGTATGTCGTTGTAGTTAACACATCTTGGTAAGGCGGTGTGTTTTGTGTGGTTGCTTTCTGCCTGTGTTCAAGTGCGTTACCCAGCATTCAAGTGGTGTGTGCCTTGTTTAACAAGGATTATTTTTAAATGGCGCGCCTTAGAAGAAGAAAAATCCAAACCAAAGTTATAGAACGAATACTAATCCGACTGCTGACTGCAAATTTACTGATGTAAATAATATACTCTTTTTTTTTCTTCTTTTTAAAAATTTGCAAAACCTATTTTATCGATTCATCATAATTCAAGAAGACACGGATTTATTCTTATCTTTAAAAAAATACACACACAAAAGAAGAAGAAAATACCTTACATTTAACACATGGTCTGTAAAATGTTACCTCCCCTCTGACATTACACAGAACAGTCAGCCATTTTGTTGTTGACTCACTTTTGGAACTTGTAGTTCTGCAGGAGGCCAACAGAGGGCGAATTACACTGATGTTCTAAGCATAAGCTTGCAGATGTTCCTGTCCTCAAGGATCACCTCTGTGCTCTCACACGCACACCGGCTAAATGCTCTATTAGAAGAGAGAGCCTTCTTGTCCTCTGCATGTGTGTTTAAAGCAAGTTGGGCTGCACTGTAACGCGTTGCCTCTGCATTGACGCTGACTTAGAGAATGAATTTACATTCATCAATAAGAGCTCTGTGTGTTTTGGGCACACTGTACGCAGCCCACAAAGCAAGGCAGTAAACGACGAGGAACAAACATGTGAACGCAGGCGGTCACAATTGTTGAAGGAGAATTCTCACATGCGTTTCCCTTGAAAAAAGGGGGGTGTTCATTGTTAATTCTAATACTTGTAAAGACAAATTCCCATATACACAGTTCAGTCCTTGTTTTCGTAAGTTAAAGCTCACGTGGAGCTCATCCTCCGTGCTCCGCGTAAGGAAAGGCGATAAGTGAAGAATCAGGAGAACCGACACGTGAACAAAGTCAACACGAAGAATGAGCCAAAAGGTCACAGATGAGCCACAGACGGGCCTTTTTCTCAGCTCTCGATTTTTTTGCGTCCTCGACCCTCAATCTACCGACTTGGTGACCTAGACATCAGACCCTGCGATCAATCTTGGAAGAACTTCCCAATTCCGAAAATGCATCGCAAGGATCGAGGAGGTTTGCCAGAGGAAACGCAGGTATATCCTTTGTGGAAGTGTTTTTTCTTTGGCACCAGTGAAATAAAAAAACCCAGGCGTGACACACAGCTGGAATATTATCAAACCGTGGCAGGACTCCACAAATGGAACCATTCCTTTCAGTTGCAGCAGTTACTTAAGATGATCAAACCTTTTCTCGCGCCGCGCCTTGTTTTATCTTGAATGGAGGCTACATCCAAAGCAACTACTTTTATCGACCTGACGCGTCCAAAACGCTGCCAACGGCAAATTCATTATGTTGTCGGCAACATTCTCTTGCGTTCGGCACTAATGTGTTGCATTTCATGTCATCGTGAGAAACAGGACTTGGTTTGTTTGTATAGGATGTTGGGGACTCAATCATATATGTGTGTATGTATATATGTATGTGTGTATGTATATGTATATATATATATTATACACACACAAACACATGTCTTTATTTGTACAGTACTTTTCATCCCAACATGTGTTGCACTTTACACAATAAAATCGATAAAGGCAATAATATATTTGTGTGTGTTGTATAAAAATGAATGACATCCGTATTTTAATCAAATGTGAATATATATGTATGTTGTCGTAAACACTGTTGCGCTGCTCGTGAGATCAAATGCAGCGGTTTAATAAAACACAGGACAGCTAGCGCAACTGAGTCAAGCGACATATTCAACTGATGCATTAAAAACGTCTCCATGGCAACAGTGTCTCTCAAGCGTTAAGCGCCTGTTGCCTCAAACTCCCCTTTCTCCCTCGCTTCTCTTCCTCGCCTGCTCCATTCGCATAGACCCCCGGGAATAGGAGAGGAGGTGAGGAAAAGGAATCGAGGATGTAGAAACGGGGAAGGACTTCGGTGCGTTCAGACTCGGTTCCCCATCCGGGCAGCGGAGCATGCAAGAGTAAAAAAATAACAATTGGGGAATAACTTGGAAGAGAAATCACTGGATGCTGTCGGACTCGTTTCAAGCGGGGTCAAACGAGAGCACAGCACAGTTCCACTACAAGCATCCGTTACAGTATATTCCTGTTCAGCAACTTACATTTATATTTATTTTTAAAAAGAAAGACAAATATATATAGATGTACAGTAGAGTGTCATTAAACTGTTGTTTACAGTTCATTAGCTCAACGGCCTGTTGGAAGAAACCGTGTCTGGTTGTTTTTGCTCTGTGGCGCCTGCTAGAGGTGAGAAGCTGAAACAGGTTGTGTCCTGGGTGAGAGAGCCTGCTGGTTTGGGTCCTTAAGATGGACGTCAGGCCGGCGCGGATGATTTCTCCCTGTATTCAAGTTGTGACCGTCAGTTTCAGTCTGGTCCTGTTCCGTTTGGTGGCTGATCCAAAACCACTCACTGAGGCAGGATGAACTCCCTGAGCTGGTCCAGAAAGACTAGACGCATGAAGAGCGTTCACCTGAAGGTTTTTCTTTCCACCCCACAGCTGGTCAACCTCCCGTTGGTTTGCCGACTCATCGCCGTCCCGGTCGAGGGCGATTAACCTTTTGGCTGTCTTCTGCAAATGTCCTAAGTTTAATTAACAGACGGGTCTCCTGAGGTGCAGTAGGGGGTGTAGAGGGAGAAGAGCAGTGGGGAGAGCACACATCCCTGAGGGACACCAGCACTGGATGTGATTTTTTTTTCCCCTTCTTTTTCTCCACTGAGCCACAACAACAGGTGGGGCGTGGCACAGTGAGCTGGGTTAGTTTGGATCCGAGGATGTCTGGGACGATGGTGTTGAACGGCGGGCTGAAGTCCACAAATAGAATCTTCCTATGGGAAGTTACATGAGGGGATCCTCCCACGCCGATCGGCCGCCCCGGAATCCGCCCAGCAGGGCATGGATTCATAACCCAAGATGAAATGGGTGAATCATTACAAAAAACGGAATAACCGTTTTTAACCCCATAATCTTGTTTTCATAATCCTTGGAGGCCAACATTGTAATCAAGAAATATAATTGGTTTATTCAACCGGTCCCTGTGATGTCCTTCAGGTGTGACCACACACCAGACTCTCAAAGGATGCCATGACCACAGACGTCAGGGCGATCGGCCTGTACTCGTTCATCCTTGATGGAGGGGTTTCTTTGGGACCAGGGGTGATTGTGGAGCGTTTGAAGCAGTGGGGGGAGGGGGGAGGCGGGGCTTCAAGATGAGTGGCCAGCTGGTCGGTACAGATTTCAATGCAGCAGGAGGGGGAGGCGCCAGAAAATACTGGTGCCATCCTGATGTGTGAAAGAGCTGAGACACACACACACACACACACACACACACACACACACAAACCCTTTCTCAGGGGGGGGGGGGGGGTGGCAGTTGTTTTATGTGGGAGCGGGGGAAGGGGTGTGAATGTGGATTGTTGTTCTAACCTGGCCAGTTGTTGATTCTCCACGGTGAGAGTTGATGTCCCTGCAGGCCGCCCCACGCTTCCAACATATCGTCACAGTAGGTATTTTTGTTTTGGCGACTGTGTGTCAGTGGTTAGCAAATCCGTCTTTCAATCAGGGGGTTGGCGGTTCAATCCCCTCCCTAGTCAATGTGACCTTGAGCAAGACACTTAACCCTGAATTGCTCCCTGTAGCTGTGTCTACGGTGTAAGCGTCAGCTAATTTAAATGTAGTGGAAAACACTAAAACTTACTTTGATATTCTGTGTATGAAGACTAGAGCTCCATAGAGAATTCAGCTGGAATGGGAATTAACAAACAATAAATAAAGGCCCAGATATCCCTGGTCTAGTGACACCTAGAGGCAGCGAGGGGCATTTATGAGTGACGTTCTGTAGCAGCACGGTGACGGGAGATCACAAACCTCTGACAGACGATTCAAGGCATTTTTAGCATTGAGATGCTGCCCAACTGCTTCTACATTTTAAGAATTAGCTTGTACTTGTACAATAAGTAATATTAGTTTGTACTCGTCCAGAAGAAGTTAAAACACCCACTCTCCAAGTTTCCTGTATCAGGTTCAAATGCATGTATGTTTGTCTTGTAGGAGTGGGGTTCAACAGAAAAGATAATTAGGTGATTCAAATAATAAAAGGGGTGTGTCCCCCTTGGATCGTGAACATGCTCGGGGCTACTGTCATGGCAGTTTGCATTGAGATACTATATGTGCTCCCGCTTGCTCAAAGCAAGGAACAGGCAAGAGTTAAAACCAGGTGGGCAGTCGAGGCGGAAAAACCTGTTCATAATATTTTAGTTATTGTGGATATTTTACGTTTTTTTATTGCTTATTTCTAATACTTGTTTATTATGTCTCTTGTTTGCACTTTACTTTCTGCTGCAGTAAATCCATAACTTACCCAGCTGCAGGGCTAATAAAGAATTATCTTATTTTATCTTAGCAAATCACGAATCATGCGGGCAGAACGAAGGATGGGAAGCGAGTCCAGGTAGAAAGTAAACAACTTGGCAGGGAATGAATGGAAACAGAACGGGTTAATGCACCACGAGGCCCACATGTTCGTGATTTGAAAACGGGACGGTGAGAAACGGGGCAGGGATACATAATCCAAGCCTAACACGTCTGAGATTTTCCATTTATTTGACACCTGTCTGTTTATACAAATGCCTTTCATAATGGAATAATGTTTTTTCTTTCTTTCTAAGAACCAATACAGAAGTCTAAAAAAAAAAAAATTTGCAGCACACTGGAGGCCCGAACTGCACAAAAGCAGCAACAGCATCCCCAGAGACACAGTACATTTAATGTAGCACCAGAACATAGTCCATCAAGAGGAAGCAAGAAAACTGTGAATTTTACATTTGCCATATTTTGTGATTATGCTGATACTGGGGAAGGGTAGGATAAGATATGACAAGATAAAAGAGTACTAGTCCGGAAGGAAATCACTCAGAATTGGAGTCGACCTTGGTCGATCATTCAGCAGAGAGAATTTAGGGATTTGAAAGGATATAATCAATCCCGAATTTAACCTCTTTCTCCAAGACTGGTACGTAATCTGTTTATTTTGTTTATCAAATATATTGCCAGCGTGGGCGCTGGGACTGTCTTTCACTCACTTCCCGAAAACAAGCGTGTGACACGCCAGCCAGATAAATGCAGAGGTCAACTTGTATGCTTAACAATTGTAACAAAGTTTGTGTGGCAGTGCTTCGACCTGAAAAGGTTGTTTAACTACTCAGAGCCACCGCATCGGCAACATCATCATCTAAAAAGACACCCGATGAGCTGATTCACTTTGTCCACTTCACTCCAAGCACAAAGCACTTCACAGCAGACCAAGTAAAGGACACGGAGATGTGGAATTTTAAGCAAGATTGTGGCAGGTGATTGCAGAACTTGGAATCGATGGTCGCAAAACAAACGATGTATGGGTCACGACCGGGGTGTGGTGGGGCAGAGACACAGACGCAGAGGAACAGACAGGAGTCAAAGTGAGGTACATACATATATATGAGGGGTTACCACATGTATCGTGCATGAACAATCAGGAAACACACGGGAGGCAGGGGAGTGGCTGAGGGCAGGTGAAGGAACGAACAATCAGGACACACCGGGAAGACACACGCGAAGCAGTGCAGATCTCCAACATGTATGTCCACAAAAATCAGTGCAGTATTGTGTAATTTAATGAATAAATTAGCTAAAACCGCCTCCCGCCAAACCGGTGCTGAAGATTTTTTTAAAATTTAAACTAAATAACCAAGCGTCAATCTGCTCGTTGTGATAGTATAAAAGACAAAACCACCGTGCTGTCTGCCAGCGTAGCAGCAGCTGAGTGTCGGCGATGTACTAAGCAGTGTCCTGGTAGTTCCGTTAGCCGTCAGCGGGAACAGAAAGCAAACAGTGTCTCTGGGCTCAGATTAGCGTTTGAGAGATGTACTCAGCAGAGTGTGTGCTGGTCGTTCTGTCAGCTGTTCGCCAAACACACTGTCCAAAACACTTTATGTGAGCTACCCGTGTCTCTGGGCGCAGAGGAGGTCAGCGATGCCCTCAGCTGTGTTATCGCTCGTGTTAATATAAATCTTAAATATGGAAGGTTCTGATGTGTTCGTCAAGGTCTCTCATGTTCAGAATAACATCACGTAGCAGCTGGGATATGTGTCTGATAATAAATGTTATGTCTGCGTCTCAAGTTCAGCTACGCGCCTCACACAACACTCACGCATGTTATCGGTATTGTTACATGAGAGGGACTCGTACCGTGGGACGGCCCCGTCCTGTGAGAAGGGGTGAGGAGATGGAATTAGGATGACGTGATATGAACCGGACGATATCTGTGTATTAGAGGGCCGCACTTTGCTGGAGTTCTTTTTCGCTATCAACCTGTGTGTGTTGTCGGAGAGACTTCCTGTGATTGCAACCACAGCGAGAGCTCGTACTTTGCTTGTGATCAGAGAATTAATTTACCAGAATGAGAGAAGTTGTTGGCTGAATTCTTCTGAAGGCTCGACCAGGCATCACATTTTGACGCACGCTTTTACTAGCGGCCCCTACTGGCCAGTTAAGAGTATGCAGTTAGCTGCAGCAGTACGTAAGATTAGCCGTGGACGTGCACTGACACATGCGAGTGACTGCAAGATTCTCCTGGCGGACAATAAAAATACTCCAAATATTAATTCAAGCACACAGCCATTAAATACATATTCATGCTATAGTTCATCGCGCATTGAGACAATAATAAAAACAGCTTTTTCCAAGAAAAAAAAAACCATGGGAATGTGATTTTATTACATAAAGAATAAATTACAATAATAGGACATTAATGTACAAATAACTCAATATAACACTGAAAACGAGATCTCAATGTGTCACGACAACTTTGAGAAAAGTGGTTATCAACTAAATGTACATTGTGAAGTTCTACCGGTTCAAAGGGGTGAGTGATAGCGGGCTGTCAGTTCAGTTACAGGGAGTTAAGACAGCAGCGATTTCACCTCACGAGCAATTCAATGTACACATGACACATTTAGAAGGAGCGGATCAGCTGAAGTCGCAGCGATGTGTGAACCGATCGTCTGTGAGCGATCAGGCAGTACGGACACAAGCATGCACACAACAACAGCACTTCCACATCTCTGCTTCACACCTTTGACTGCACTAAAATCACAGACGACTATTGGCAACGTGTTGCAGACGAATCACATTTCATCGATCGAACTCGCACAAATGTGTGTGACTGTATAAACATGACGACTCAACCCAAAACAAAGAAAGATTGCTAGATGGATAGATTGAACTACTCGTAGTTTTGGCATATTCACGCTGTGCTGCAGACACACAGAGCAGCGTGACTGTTGACCTCTGGAGGAGCTCTCGATAAATACCAATTCAACTTAGTTCATCGAGTTGCTTTGAGTGCATCCCACTGGGGTAATATACTTAAAGTTTCTTGTAAACCTGGTCTGGAGAGATGTTCTCACTGACCGCTGTGGAGGACCCAAACTCTGTCAACGTCATCAGGAAATAACACTCAACTGTGTATCAACTACCTAAAATAATCTGAGCGGTCGGAGTGTCTGAGGAAGTCCCTGCTCATACGTGTCAGAGTGCTGCCCCCGAGTGGCGAACATCAGGAACTATCTTTTTAAATGCCATCAACAAAAATACTGGTCACGTTAGATTTCTGTATTGTTCACACAAACAAATGATATCTTTGCAGAAGTCATCAAACAAGTTGAATGTGTTTCTAACCACCGGCACCGTGTGCTTGGTGGGAGTTATTTTGGGTAAGAAAATATTATTTTCCTGAGTGGCTAATGGGGAGGGTGACGAAAAATGCATCAAATCTACCAAGAAAAAAACAAAACACGAGGGTAGTGTTTATTTTTGCTGACATGCTGCAGGCCTTTAGATTACCGTGAACATGTGGGGTGGGCGGCAGGGGCATGTTGTCAATCAAAGAAAACATGTAGATATTAAAACCACTGATATGTGTTATAATTATCCTCCAGGGAGCAAACGCGGCTAATGCATGTGATCACGAGCATTAGAGCATTTATTTTCCTCTGTACCTACTGTGGTGGAATTCTTTAATTACACACACACACACACACACACACCCTTACACATACACACACGGATGCCCACATAGTTGCATTTCATATGTGAATGATGTTGCAGTTTTCTCTCATGCAGGCAGGTAAAACTACACAAACTATTTTTAAATGGTAAAAATCAAACGTAAACAGGTCGGGGAACTGTTCATTGGCTTTCTTTGTGAGGGGTGAATATCTAAACAGACGGCGCAGGGGAAGCCGCCGGGATTCTTCCCTGATATCAGCTGTTTTAAATCAACAATGTGTAGCTGTCTCGAGCTGTGCAGGATTTATGATTGTAACCATTTCTGCAAATTAATTCAGGCATCCGCTGCTTCACAACACTCAAACTTAAACCGTGCCTCTGATACACAAAGTAACGTGGCGCTTTCTAATCCGACACTAACCGTCAGGCGATGCATGACAAGGCATTGGCAGCTGATTAAGTGTTAGTTTTGTAATGGCACTCAGCCTGTTTAATTCAATTCAGTTTATTTGTATAGCCCAATTTCACAAATTACAAATTTGTCTCGGAGTGCTTTACAATCTGTACACATAGACATCCCTGCCCCAAAACCTCACATCGGACCAGGAAAAACTCCCAAATAACCCTTCAGGGGGAAAAAAAGGGAAGAAACCTGGAGGAGAGCAACAGAGGAGGATCCCTCTCCTAGGATGGACAGATGCAATAGATGTAATGTGTACAGAAGGACAGATTTAGAGTTAAAATACATTGCTCTTTCCAAATACTCATCGGAATGACTTTGAAATTGAACCAGAGGGGTTTGATGTGTGTGTGGGGACCAACGTGTCGACGATGGGAGGAGTTAGGGATCAGGAGGAGAAAAAAAAAAATCACATGTTTGAATGACACCGATTTTTACAGAATGAAACGTTTTTTTCGAGCATGCATCAATGCCGCAGTGACAATGATTACAATATTCTGTAGATTCCTCTATCAGCTTGATTGTTTTTATTCTCACGCTGACTGAGCTGACTACAGGTTGCTTTCTTGGGTGCCGTGGGAGGATATGGGGTGGAGACCGCCGTTCTCGTTCAGTCTCTTGGCACGATAGGTTTCATAGTGAATGTTGTGAGTGACCTCCTTCAAATCCTGGAGGTGAGACCTGAGAGGGGGAGGCACAGGAGCACAGATATATCGATATATATTTATATAATCTATTTGACAAGGAAGCAACAGCATTTTTACCAGGACTGGAACCAGCAGGCAATCCCAACCAATGGGATGCCACAGAGTCCAATGCAAATTATACACAATATATATACCATTCAAAATGCTGAGCCTATTATGTTTACTCTCGCACCATTATTTAGTGTGCCGCCAGAAATTATTAGTTGATTAATAGAGTAGTCGATCATCAGAAAAGTAATCAGCAACTATTTTGATAATTGGTTCTAGCCCTCAAATGTGAATATTTTATGGTTTTCTCAGCTTTCTGTGGAAGTGAATATCAATAAATTATAATAATATTACATTTTTAGGATTTTTCACTATTTCCTGATATTTTACATACTGAAAATGATTATGGAATACATCAAGAAGATAATCAGCAGTTTATTCCATAATGACAATATTATTAGTCCTGTTATTGTTACTCACAATTTGTTTGTTAAAATACTACGACACGGAAAAAAGTGACCTAATATGGCATATACCATCATCTCTTATCGCTCCTTAAAGATGCTATGTGTAAAGCCCTTTTACCTGATAAGGAAGTCTCTCAGCAGAGAAAACTCACAATGGTTTGGATTTTCAACTGAAAGGAGAAAAAAGGAAATTGAACAGAATCAGATGTCATACCTCGTCTTTTACCCGACACCATCAATATTAGCTGCGTTTAGTACGATTACAAAACCGCCCTCATTCAGAAAGGCCATGTGACTCACCTTCTACCACGCCCCACGCCGTCCTCCTCCCCAGAACACATTTGCCGTTCACTTGATATTCTTTGTCGCTGCCCACCACAGCGAAGGGTATCGCCTCCTGTGGACGGAGACATTTCAACACGGCTCAGTGCGGCGGAGAGTTTATCAGATGAAGCAACAAATACACAACAAATACACAACATGCCCCAGTGCCCTGACCTACTGTGTGGAGGAGGGAGGAGAGACTCAACTAGGGCTGCTACTAACGATTATTTTAATAATCGATTCATCTGTTGGATATTTTCAAAACAAGGTTCGTACGGTCATGGAAAACCTGGAAAAGTCGTGGAATTTTATAATGGTTATTTCCAGGCCTGGAAAAGTTATTGAAAAATATAAAATCCCCAAAGTTTTGGAAAGATAATGCAAATTTGTTATATTCATATGTTCATTTACGCTGTGTAAATACTGTATGCTTTGGAATTCTCATTGTTAGTTTAAATACTACTTCTCACTTTTTGATGTATACACCGAGAAATCCATTAGTCGGCATGAGTATGAACCATGCCATAATAATCGTGCGACACAACGAATCCATAATGAAATTCGATTTTATTGATTCTTTGTTGCAGCCCTAGACTCTACGCATTAAACGTGTGAAATAATGAACACAACCGCTTACTCTGATCTTGTCATTGTCGCTCTTGTCCTCCATGTCCTCATCGAACTCCTTCTGTGGGTAGAACTCAATCCCGGCCGTCTCCAGATCCTTCCTTACCTACAACACAAGCCAGACAGTGTAGTCGACAAACTGGAGAGGCTATTCATAAATAGTCCAATCCATATTTGGATCGCTTATATTTTGTGGCCAGTGGGGGATGCAGAAACAAGCAAATACAAACAACATTGACAAACTGTCGCCTTATAATTCGGATAGAACGAAGTTGATCGCAACCGGCTGCATGTTTACACATCGACCGTGAGCTCTTCAGCTGCCGAATGCTCCACTGTGGTCACCAGCTGGTCGCTAACTGTGTGTGTCTGCTGGTTTGGTTCTGAGGAGGTGGTGCTGCCTGCTGTGAGAGTCTTCTAATTTAACCCCCCAAAACTGCAGGAGGTAATACTAAAACAGTTAAAAGATGCTCAAATGCTACGAAGAAAATGGTGGAAGTGCAGAGTTGGTGGTGATTCTTTGACATTTTGTCCGTCACCATCTTTTAAAAAACCCCCGAAGTAACACGAGAGGGTGGAGCTAAGTGGAACTGAACGCTAAACAAGATGTTTGTAGGTGATCAGCGTGTTACAATTAACTTTCATGAACTGAAAACTGTGGACGAGTTAAAGCTTTAGGACAAAAGAATGAACGGCTCACCTTGTAGCCCCGCCCTAAAGCACAGACATGTGGTCTGTTTGACTCTAAATGGAACATCAGTTAGTAAATTAACTTCATGCTGTATGGAAGAAGACTTCAAACTAGAGATTGAGACCATAAACTCATGTTTACAATGTTTACTGAGGGAATAAATCAAGTGAGAAGTAGAGGCATTTTCTATAGACTTCTATACAACCAGACTTCTTTTTGCAAACAGAGGAGTCGCCCCCTGATGGCCATGAGAGAGAACACTCTTCCTTATTGGATTTAATACTCAGAGCCGCAGGAGGCTGCCCGGTCTCCACTTTCTCTCAATTTAGGGTGATGTCATATCGCCCATCTTTATATACAGTCTGTAGTTTGTCACTATGAGCTTCACCTTTCAGTTATTTCATCTGTTGTTATTATTAAAGTATGGACCAGAGCAGCTTTAAATACCAAAACATATTGTAAAATACATGTGTCCATAGAGGACAAACAATAAAAAAATGCTAAATAACTCAAGCGTATCTTTAGCATTTCTGGCTAACTACAGGCATTGATTTTTACATATAAATGAATCGTGTTATAATCATAACTTTGGCTGATTATGGCTTTTATGTAGGTCCGGGTGATTTATCAGTTCAGACTCACCCTTTGTTTGAACTCCAGCCTCTCCTCGATGGTCATCGTGTCCGACTTCGCGATGACGGGAATAATGTTGACCGAGTGACTCAAGCGCTTCATGAACTCGATGTCGAGCAACCGAAGTCTGGGACAGAGGGCAGAGAAAATAGAGAGAGAGCGGGCGAGTGAGTGAGTACATTTAGGGGCTGTGATTGTCCCAGAGGACTGGACAGTGAAAAGAGAGATTTACAGAGGCACAGAGATTTAACAGTAATATGTCATGTTTCATACTTCTTCCGCAGCTCACTGCCTTGCAGCAGTCACAACAGACGTACAGTATGGATGCTATTTGAAAAAGTTTTTGTCCCAGTTCTTTTTTTAATTCGTTCATGCCTGCACACAAAAGCATCCTGTCGGTGTCAATTCCAGCAGCGAAGAAGGACGACCGTAACACAGAGAGCCGTGACGCGGGCGTCAGCAGCCGCTAATTGAGAGGCGCTCAGAGGCGAGAGAGTCGCCTGCAGCACACAGTCGGCCGCTCTCGAGTTCAGGCGTTGCTCCTCGCGAGTGAAACATCAACAAAAAGGTGAACTCACGAGTGTCCAGTCGGGGAGATGAAATATATGCAGCAGTGCACCCTGGTGTCGGGGATGCGCTTCTTCCTGGTGATGTTGACCTCCTCCTTCAGGAACTTCTCGTACTGCTCGTTGATGTACTTGCAAATGGGCTCCCAGCTGCGGGTACGGCCGAGGAGGTGAGAGAGGAGGAGAGAGGAGAAGGAGAAGACTTTTAAGAGAGGGGGGAGGGGCCTGTTCTCTTAGGTCGTTTGGGGTAGGAACCAAGATGCGCTGTCGCATTTTGTGAGGTGACGAGTGAACAATGGAGGCCGGTGAGGAGGGGGCAGCACCGATGACATGTAGGAGTCTTTGATGATGCATGAGGTGGAGAAAAACCCACCAGTTGTTGTTGTTGATTAGGTCTCCAAAGCCCGGGGTATCCACAAGTGTCAGCTTCATCTTCACACCGCCCTCCTCGAGGACTGTAAACACACACACACACACACACAAAGAAACAAATGAACCACAGCTGTTGCTTTGTACGTGTAAACACGATCACTTCTACGCACACGGCGGCTTTACAAAGGAGTCATCTGCTGTGTTCGGCTATTTAGGATTCCTGTCAAACGCCCCAAAAATCGGCGGCGGTCGCGCGGATCCCTGCTTAGCCCCGCCTTCTCCGTTGGAGGAACATCACAACGCGAATGTTTTAGGGAGAGGAACTCCGTAATGAAGAGAACGCATGTCCCGGTTCCCCTCGGTCCACGACACTGTTGGCAAACCACAAATTGAGCCGCGTTTAACTCGGTTGTGTCGGCAGGGGTTCGGTCGCCGTTACCACGGAAACAGCGCTCTCGCTTCGGAGTCCCGTCTGGCGCTTTGTGGTCGCAAACTTTTAAGCTTCAAATGATGCCAATCTTAGCTCTGTGACTTGTGTTGAATAGAGTCTCATCTCTTTGTGAAAGTAGTCTCTGGTGTTTGAGAAAATAAATTAGGGAAGAGGGGGGGGGGGGGGACGGGTTACCCCTACGTGAAAAACCCTTCCTCACAGTTACGGACATCCCTCTGAAGGCCGACCACTGAACTGAGTTAGAAAAATTGTGTAATAGCAGAAATCCTAGACCCAGATTATCACAAAAATCTAGTGAACCATGAACAATCTGTCGTCTGTCCGTCCAGATTTCAAGCCAATCTTTGTTCATTAACTTTCCGACATGATGGAAAACACTTTTTAATGATTTATAGAACAATTATTACTGATTTTTGGGCATTTGCAGCTCAACCCAAATAAATGGCGAACTGACTTGCCAGCTCCCAAACCTTCAGGAACGCGGCCGCAGATCGTAAATGTCTGCTGCCGTTGAGCGCCGGGCTCGCCGCGGCTGCGTCACTCACCGTGGGACACGGCTTTGATCTCGACAGTTTTGGGGATCTTCTCATCGCGGGACCACCCTGCACTCCTCCGGCTCACCTGGGACTTGAACAGGGTGTTCACCAGAGTTGACTTTCCGAGGCCGCTGTTACCTGAAACGAGAGGGGAGATGGGGGGGGGGGGTGAACACTCCCGTAAAACTGTTCTCTTCCCAGCTCCCCACCGACAGTCTGGGACTTACCGACTACCATGATGTTGAAGTCAAAGCCCGTCTTCATGGTCTTCTTCCTCATCTGTTCGATGATGGTGTCAATACCAATATAGCCCATCAGAATGGATCCACCGGCGGACCTGTTGGAGCCTGCATGGGCTTGACCCCCGTTGTGTGCTGCGGCGAGACCCCCGACGTGGCCCACAGTGTGGCTGGCCACGTGACTCCCGATGGCGACCGGAATGGCACTTGGAGGCAGAGATGAAGCTCCTCCTCCTCCAAAGCCCTGGGGCGGGAAGGGGCTGGAAGGGGAAGGAGCCCCCACATTTGGGGGCTTGGTGGGGACGGCCGGTTTGGGTCTCACCTCTGGGGGAACTTGGTCTGACATGTCTGCAGAAGAGAAAGGAGAGGGAGGTCATACGAAAGGAGTTCTCACCGACAGGAAACACCACCACGTGAGGAAGTAGGCCAGTGGAGCGGGCCGAGGCCGCTCCTCCTTTTGACTCGTTCTACTTTGAAAGAAATGGGTCGCGGAAGTCTTCAAGGGATAGTTCATCCAAACGACCAATGTACATGTATGATGTACCTCCAGTGTATCAGTCAGTGTGTAGGTTGGCTACAATTTCAGTTCAGGAATGCAAGAGATGCGTTTGAAGTTGTTGAATAAACAGTCAACGACAGTGTTACAAGTGTTGTCTACCAGAGACCACTGATACGGTTATTCTAAGATACATTCCAACATGACAAAACATCCCTATATCCGAAATGTGGAGTGTTTTAGTAACAAAATGAATGCCTCAATGATCCCTGAGTTTATGTATCTTCTTAAAACTGTGAGCTCTATAGCTGCAACAGTTAGAGGATGTATCAATTAGTCGATGGACAGAAAATGCATCAATATTCACAACGCTTTTGGTGTGAACGCAGCATTAGTCCACTGTGATGGTTTGTTCACACCAAAACAATTCATCTAAGGATGTTGCAATGGACTCTGGCACTCTGACTAACCAAGAAAATATATATGACAATATAACTAGTTAGTTGCAGCCCTGGTGACTCGTTGCATCACACAGCGGCAGCATCACGCATCACAGGAGTTGCTGTATCGCGTTGACACCGCCATGTTGCTTATGAGCTGATCTGGTAAAGGGAAGCAAACTTAGGGCTGCAACAACGAATCGATAAAATCGATAAAAATCGATTATTAACATAGTTGGCAACGAATTTCATTATCGATTCGTTGTGTCGCGCGATTATTACGGCGCTCAATAAGTCACGGAGTATAAACAAAGTTGAGTTGAGCGCAGAGCGGCGCAGGAGAAACCAGAGCGGAGGGAGAGGACAGAACGCTGCGTTGTGAGAGCCAATCAGCGCTGAGCTGCTCCTCTGTTGATTAATCTAATTGGCTGCTGCTGCTCTCGTGGCGCTGGATGCGGAAGTCATTCACGTAGTCGGAGTGACATTCACGGAGCTGAGTGCGCCTACGGGTGACGTTATGAACCCAGACACCAGGGCGCTACATGTCACGACGTGTGGCATTTCCACAAGAGTATAACGTAGAAAACGTGGTTATTTATTCCGTGGCGGATAGCGGAAAATATTTTTCCACGGAGAAAGGCAACGGAGATAAGCCACGACGCCACACGCTGTGTGCGCTGCGCGTGCAGACAACATTTAACGGAGCGGAGCAGCGCGTGAGCTCTGATCGTGCGCTCTTTTAATGAAGTATCGATACTAAAAATATGCTAAATCACATCGTTTTTAACGTACGGGTACTTTGTTAGTATCGCTACACCGTGCAGCGTGACAGCAGCAGATGTAGCGGACTAACATTCAAGCTAACCTAACTTCCCAAACGCTGTGGACATCTGAACGCTGATTGGCCGAGACGCGACACGTCCATCAAAGATGTTCTATTGCGAAGAAGAGCACCCCTTCACATTTTTTCCGCGTCTCACTGCAATCTCAACGGCAGCGAGCCAGGTGAAAAAAATAATAAATCGGAACGCGTCTCTGATATTGTTCAGGGGGCCACATGGGGACCACTGCTCAGGAGAGGAAAGCTGTCAGTCTGTTTGTGACGGGTTCATCACCATGGTGACCAGTGAACAGGTTCATCCACATGCTGACCAGTGGGTCTCCAGGACCTTTCCATGACTTTAAACCAAATGTCTATGATTAAACATGTTGTGAAAACTCTGTCTATACGTGACAAAGTGAGAAGATGTAGTATTTAAACTAACAATGAGAATTCCAAAGCATACCGTATATATACTGTGTAAATAAAAATTTGAATGAAACAAATTTGCATTACTTTTCCAAATATTTTGGGATTTTATTTTTTTCAATTACTTTTCTAGGCCTGCTAATAGCCATTTAAAAATTCCATGACTTTTCCAGGTTTTCCATGACCGTACGAACCCTATTTTGAATAAAGGGTTGACAATTAAAGTTTTTTTATCCGATTAATCGATAAAATAATCAACCGATTAATCGATTATCAAAATAATCGTTAGTTGCAGCCCTACAAACAGTGCAGGCAGATGGTAACGTTAACAGGCACGAGCCCCCCCCCCCCCCCAAGTGTGTCCACATGGGTCAGCCTGCTGCCATGCCTTTAGGTCAGTGCATCTGGAACGATACGGGTCAGAGGGGCATCCATCACCTACTGTGACCTCACACGCGGATATGAGCTGTCCAGATGATGTGGGTCAGCATCACGCTGCGGGCGGATTGCATTTACGACATGACACGTGGAAAACCTCACGGAAAACCCGTTATTTATTTGTGCTCTGGGTGGCGGCGCTAATCACCGCGAAGGGCCACACACACGCACACGCACACACACACGCACACACCGTGTTTAACGCTGCCTGCGCCTTTTTCTCATACGACCCGCGAGGTTATAGCTCCATCCCCGCCCGTCGCCCCCCATTGTCCCCGCTGGGTAACGACGTTAACGGCTAACGGCAGCTGCGCGTTAGCTGCTAGCTAAGCGGTCGGCTCGGCGGCGCCGATTGTCGGATGTAACGGGCGCGTCGCACTCACCGATTCCCGGTCAGTTGTTGCCGTGAGTCTGCTTTCGGCTGAGCGGCGGATCAAAATGTCGCTCTCGGTCCAAAGAGCGAACTACGTGCATCCAAAACAGAGCGGCGACGAGATGAGCGGCGGTCATGTGATCAGTTTGGGTACCTCTCCTTCCCTCCGGCCGCGAGCCCCCCCCTCTCTCCCTCCTATTCCGTTACCGTGGCGACAAGAGGAGAGGGAGTGGGGAGATGCAGCGCGCACGCGCAGTAGGATTTCACCTCAAAGGGACTTTGTTTTTGGTACAGCTTCTTCTATCAGTGGTGCAGACTATTTTTAGGGGATCATTTTGGAATAAATTATAATTAGACTAATTTACGGAGTGAAATACGAGGGAGAAAGAAGTATTCAGATAATGTTAAAGTGACAGTTCAGTCCAAATATATATATATATATATATATATATATATATATATTATTAAGTTTAAAAGTAAAATGAAAAAGTAAGTAGAATAAAATTGAAATACCAAAGCAAATTAAACTGTGCGTAGATATGACCAGCGGTGAGACCAATCAGATTAATGAAGAATCTCAACAGCAATGGTTCCCTCTGCGACAGAAACTGGAGTTTATTTCTCCTGACTTTTTTTTGCAGCTTTTAAATGTGAATATATCAAAAGATCCACCTCCATGACAACTACTGAAACGCTATCCACCAATGAAGTCTGTGTGATACAGTTGACGGCTAAAAAGGAGCTTGTGAGTGGATCCAGAGCTATTATGTGCACTGATAAGGACTTACGTCTTGAATCCCCCTGCTATCCTGTTGGATCCCCCACACACACACACACCCTTGGACATAAAGTTATCGAACTCTACAAAGATTAAACCACAAACGCTGAGAGAGTCCCTGTCTGTCATGTGACCTTTGAGGGATTTGTTGACTGTTCAGTGAAAGTCTTCCAAGTGTTGGATACTCACCCACGTACACCGATCCAGGGTAATACATGGTGACGTAGTAAGGGTCCTCTGGGTCCTCCATGATAAGTGCTCTGCCTGCTGGAGGATAGCTCGGTCGGTGTAGGAGAGGGGAGGCTCCTGTTGTTGTCTCTCCTGGTCTCTGGCTCACTCTGTGCCGTGGCTGCGATTGCAGGCCACAGAGCCCCTTTGAACTGATGCCAACACTGTTTGTGTTGAATGGGCAGTATCCCTCTGGGGGATATTCCAGTAGCTTGACCCCGTGATGGTCAGATGGTGCAGAAAGATCTGTTTGAATGAGTGCTGTGTCACAGAAACTCACCTCTCGGTGGCTTTTGTGTTGTTTGGGATCGGACGGATGATTGTTGTGTGAGGTGACATCGGTTCTTGAAAGGGCTGTTTTTGACGTGGCATACTCATCAGAAGCGGCTCGGGGGGCCTCCTGTGTCCGAGGGGCCAACAGGCGTGTCTTAAATCGATTGAATCTGTCCGCACACTGAAGAGACTCTGTCTCACGATCGATGTCTCTTGACTGGCAGCTGTAATCCTTTGAGACACAGTCGGACTGACTCGCGGGGAACGGAGCCTTCGACCAGAGTCTGTGTGTCGGAGGAGCCAACGCGTCTCGACACACACTGGTTTGTTGGGGCAGTTTAGATGGATTCCCCAGAGTCGTCCGCGTGTAGCTTTCCTCGTTGGGTCTCCTGAGAATAGACAGAAACCCTGCATCTGCTTTGTCGTCCTCGTTGAGGTCAAAACGTCTTCTCCTGCTCTCGACATCGGGCGACGGGTTTGTTCTGGGAGTCGTTGGTGAAGCTGCACTTCCCTGAGAAGACATTAGTTCACACGGGTGTTCACTGGAAGAGAGAGTCCTCCTCTGGGGGAAGTCGATACGTTTCCTGGGAAGGTTCAGGCTCGAGCGAGTAGCCGGTACATCGAACAGCGACTGAGACTCCCCCCAAACAACATGAGCACCGCCCTCATGCTCTGAGGGGGATGTTTGTGTACCTGTCGCTCCTCTTGGCAGAAATTCCTGCTGCTGTTTGTAGTTTGACTCGGGTTCACGGATGGAAGGTATGTTTATTTCCCCAGGCGCAGGCTTTGGTTTATCTTTTGGAATATGCGATAAGCAGGAGTTCTGAGACGGGGCTGCTTGTCTGCGGAGCTCAGAGTCAGTCTGGTGTCGAGACACGGGAGAAGCCCTCCTCGACGCCGGGTGAGCAAAGTCCACGAAAGCTTCTTGGTCCAGTGTGTCCCGCTTGGCCTCGTCTGAGGAGCTCTGTTTGACGGACCCGGGCTCAACTTTAGCGTTCGATATGGCAATGGATCGAGCTTGTCTCTCTTTGGCGACAGGAGAAGGATTCTTGCCTCCTCGGCCATCCAGACCCGTCCCGTGGGACGGCGGAGAGGGACTCAGTCTGGGCGTGGGGACGGTCAGAGTTGGAGACACGCACGGCTTCGGCGAGTGCATGGCCGGAGGAGGATCGCTGAACTGTGAGGCGGGGAGACGGAGAAAGTCCCTTGGCTTCGGCTTTTTAAGAGTGGGAGAGGAATTTGTCTTTGGAGGGGGACAAACGGAGACACTGGGCTTTGTGGAGAGAGCGGGAGAGCTGTGTGTTCTGGGTTTGGTTCTCGGGAGCGTTGAGGCTCTCTCTCCGTGGGTTCCCCGTGTACTTGGTTTACTCCAAGTGGGCTGACTGGATGTCTTGGAGGGACAAATTGGGAGAAAAGATCTGCAGCCATGAAAAAAAAGTGTCAACTAAATTTATTCAGCACAATACTTACAATATTGACTATATTACATAAACCTGAGAACAGAATAGCTGTTCCGTTCACCTGTCAGCGGTTGGTTTTGTGTTGTGTTGTTCAGCGACGAGCCCCTTCTCGTCAAATGATGGGATCTTGATGGCTTTCTTTTTGATGACAGGAGAAGACAGGGACAGAGGAGGAGACAAGCAGACTGAGGGACGCCTGGAGGATGCTGGTACTTGAGGGATTGAAGTGGCCGGGCGGTCAGAAACACTCATTCTGTTCTGAGTTGTGCAGGAAGAGATGAAAAGGAAGACTGATGCAATAGATGGGAGAGATGAAATGAAGGAAAGTTGGCATTCAGATCCTTTATTTATGTAAAAGAAAATGAATACCACAATGTAGAAGTACATTACAAGCTTTCATAATCGTAGTTCAAAGCAAAGAAATATCTCTATTACACAGCGAAAGTGAAGGTTAACTCATTGTAATTAATATTACAGGCAGATTGTTAATACTAATGCATTCATGTGCAGCTGGTATTTTACTGCTGCAGCTGGTTGAGGCAGAGACAACTTTACCTGCTTTATATACTGTTGGGTAGTTAAAACCAGCAGTGCATCCTATTCTATCAGTGCAAAGTAACGAGCCACCACAGCTGCAAACGGGAGTAGAAAGTGCAGTATTTGCCTATTTGAATAGTCGTAAGAAGCATAAAATGGAAATACTCACCTCAAAAGTGTTCTTACGTACAGCACTTAAATAAATCTATAAACACAGCAGTCTGAAATCACATGACATAACATGTTTACAATAAAAAATGCAATACAAATAAATAAATAAACATCACGATAGAGGAAAACAGACACCAACCTGCTGCCTGAAGTCTCGGCTGTGGACACACGAAGTGAGCAACAAAGTCCCGGAGGGAACTCTGCAGCTGGAAGTCGTGGGCCACGGAGGGCCATTCTCTCCATTCCTCGACACTGAGGCCACACTGTTCCACTCCCACTGGTCTGTCTTGCTTTGGTTCATGGGCGACATCTGTGGAGTCTCAGTGTGGTCTTGTTTGTAGTACTCTGTCTGATGATATGTGGTTTATCTCAACCTATAGGGGTCGGGGAACCCCACCCAGTTAGTCCCAAGAGTCTTCTGAGCAGGGGGGGACAGAATTGATGGAGAAGCAAAGAATAAAAACAAAAGTTCTGCCACACAAATATGTATTTTTTGTTTTCATTTTAATTATTCAAATTATTATTTTAAAAAAGCAAATTTATTTTTGTTGTAAATACGTAATTAAAAAACTAACTATAGCGACATCTTTCGGATGAATGTAGTGAAGTGGAACTAAAAAATAGTAATCCCAAACACAACAACCTTCAGCACAGTATACTTGAGTAGTTATACTTATAAATCTTACATTTAACTCAGATTTGATCAACTTCATCACAACATGCGGAGAGTAAACCCAACGAGTTGAGGATTGAAGAGTTTTATTTTGTGTCAATGAAAGAAGCATATGATCATCAAGAGAAGGCTGGTACACGGCACCATGCTGTCAAGTAAAAACAATGGAAACAAACCAAATTGTACACTTTTGAGAGGTACCAAATACTCGTTTTTTTCTGTAATCTTCTCGGATTATCTTGGCACCTTGATCAAAGTCACTACTAACGATCCACCAGTTTTTCAGCCTGTGCCAACATCACCGCCGAGAGAGGCTCCTCCCCAAAACTGTGGACAAACTTGTCGCACTCAAGCCGTTCACTTCACCATGAAATGCACAGTATGAGTCGACTCTGGGGTGTACGCATACAAAAACGTATACGTAAAAGTTAGCACGAGTATAAGATGGGGGTGAAATTTACATCATCACATTAGGAAAGGGCGAACATGTCCTCCCCACACCTGCGTGAAGTCTGCTCCTCCTTGCCCTCCTCTTCCATCTTTTAAGGTGTTGGCTCCCATCAGCACACCTGTCCAGATGTCATCGTCCCCCCCCCCCCTACCCCCTATCATCCCCCCGCCCTGCTCCGCCTCACCCTCTTCATCATATCAGGGCATTACTATCGTCGTCTCTGCAGTTCACACTGGCCACCAGCGGGTGATGCCGGACTGTTTTGTTGCTCCACTTGTGGGTGTCCTGCAGCCCGGGCTCCAGGAAGTACAGGCACGCTCCGAAGCCCGCCAGCACCAACACGGACACCAGCAGGTAGAGGGGGACGAACCAGTCCAGGAAGAGCCACGACATCGCTGCTGTCGGAAGAGAGGGGAATGGGATGGGGAAGGGTGGAGGAGGAGGAGGAGGAGGAGGAGGCATGACGAAGAAAGGAAAGGAGGAGAGGAGAGTTAAAAAAGAAGAAGTGATCCTTCAGGGTGAGCTGTCCGGCGTGACACAGCATCCCATTATTTTCAACCATTTCTTAACAAGTCTTCCTCATGAGACACTCTGGAACCACGACATCACACAGCCAGCTCCCAGAAACAATTTTACATTTGGAGAAAACACACAGAGATGTTGACAAGCAGTACAACAATAAAATGATATATATATTAGCCAGCGTTACCTGCGGACACTGCTGAATCCGAGGGCGTCCTGGTCTCAGGTGGTCGGTGATGAGCAGCTCGGAGTCAGACTCTAATCACCAGATTGACTTTGCAGCGCCGCAGCTCTGGTTGTTGCATGTGCTCCTCTGAGCGGCACCGAGGCTGCATGCGGCTTCATCCTTCCCAAGCTCCTGGCTCTGATGGGGGGAAAGGAAGGGGGGGGGGTTGCCATGCCAACACCCCCTGCTGTTGGCAGAGAGGATAGATGGGAGTGGGAGGGAAAGTTATATAACTATAATATTTTTTGGGGCGGAGAGGGGCTGGAGGTGTAGGAGGAGGAGGAGGAGGAGGAGGAGGGGCCCCTTCAGATGTCTGGATGCTTGCCGCCTCGCCGCTTGCTGCGTAAAATTAATTCCACTCCATTTAACAGCAAGGCCATCAGAGTTTATGTGACATTGAGAGAAAGAGTGTGGGGGGGGGAGTGAGAGCCACACCTCTACATATCTGCTCTGACTGACAGCAGCTGCAGTGTTTTATGTATTTACTCCTCTGAGTGATATATACACTACCGTTCAAAAGTGTGGGGTCATCCAGACAATTCCGTGTCTTCCATGAAAACTCACTTTTATTTATCAAATGAATTGAAAATTGAATCGAAAATATAGTCAAGACATTGACAAGGTTTGAAATAATGATTAATATTTGAAGTATTAATTTTGTTCTTCAAACTTCAAGCTCAAAGGAAGGCCAGTTATAGCTTATATCACCAGCATAACTGTTTTCAGCTGTGCTAACATAATTGCACAAGGGTTTTCTAATCAGATATTAGTCTTCTAAGGCGATTAGCAAACACAATGTACCATTAGAACACTGGAGTGATAGTTGATGGAAATGGGCCTCTATACACCTCTGGAGATATTTCATTAGAAACCAGACGTTTCCACCTAGAATAGTCATTTACCACATTAACAATGTATAGTGTGTATTTTTGATTAATGTTATCTTTATTGAAAAAACAGTGCTTTTCTTTGAAAAATAAAGACATTTCTAAGTGACCCCAAACTTTTGAACGGTAGTGTATATATATATAGATATATACCCGACATGATGAAAAGTTGTCAGAGGATGCCATCTCTTTTAAATAACTGCCATTTTTAGCTCGTTCTGCACAAGCGTGAGATTCAACAGTGCAGCCAATCAGATCATCAGATCAGCTTCAAATGAAAAACGATGACAAGCTGAGATGTGGAGAGACGTGACGGTTTAAAGCTGCGAGTTCCGTCAGGAAGGACGACACTGATTGGATTCAGATCGACATTTAACATCTTCCTGAGGGACAGAATAAGGAAGTCTTTATTGCTGGATTTGGTTTTGATGATTTCTTCGTTGCAGCCTTGACTGAAGCCCTTTGTAACTTTTTTTAATTTTGGGGGGAAAGATTAATATAATATGACTTATTTGATTGTTGATTAAAGTCTTATTTCCATCATTGCCCTTGGTATCTTCACAGTTCAGCAGAGATGCAGGTACTACACCAACTTATCAAACATTAGAAAACCATAAAGAGAAGTAGAAAAGTAACATATGAACAAAGAACCGACTTACATGGAAAGTTTGCAAATGTTCAATCAACAGAAATTTCAGCAACGGTCGATTCAGTGGAGGTTCACACTGAATTGTATTGTTTATAGCATTGTTACCAGACCAGAGTTATGGAAATGACTCATCTGAGAGAAACGAGAGCTATGTAATAAGTCTTCAAGTGTCACATTTTCACAATGAATGTGTGTGTGTGAGCGTGAGTGAGTGTGTGTGTACATATCCTCTCTTCTCACATTACTCGAGCCATGGAGCAGGTTCAATGGGCCGATAGTTAATGATCCCGTCTCTTTATTTAAGAGAACCATCTCAGCGTGGGAATCCATATCTGACAGAACAACTACAACCGACGCTGGAGTCTTGGACAGCATCGTCAGACTCCTCTCCAAAACTATGCACTCTATGTTTCTCACAAAAAAATAGATGAAACACACGTATTGTAAAAATGCTAAACCACTGGTGTAAGAAAAAAAGATAATAGAAGAGTGAACAGAGAGGATGCGGGGATACATGAGGGAAGGCCTCGGGGGAGGGGAGAAGGTGACTTCAAACATGAACTTGCATGTCTGAATATCACAAAGTAACCTGCTCTGAAGAGCAAATCACTCATATTAAACAGAGATATGAAAGCCATGCAAAATGTACAAAATGAAATATCTTTAATTTTGTCTTTGTTTAGACATCTTCACAAGTCTATTCCAACGTCTATAAGCAAGTTTACGTCTGATGGTTGGAGGAACCCTTATCCCCACTATGGCCAAAACCGAGTAGATTTGTGAACTCCTGAGAAGGATCGAACAGCTCTGTCATGCCCAGTGTTATAATGTAACAGCCCAAACACCTGAAACATATATGAAATAAATAAAGAGTGGAAACGGGGGAAACAGCTGGCCTGTCTCCATCCGAAGCTTATATGGATATTAAATAGTCGGGCAGTTAATCCACCGTAAAAAAACACAACTCGTGATCATTAAGAACTTGAAAAAGGAAAAGAAGGGCAGCACTGCTTGTTGACTTTGTTCCTAAATTCATAAATGACCCACAAGCTTCATATGTTGTTGTTGTTGTTAGTTTCGTTTTTTTAATTGAAAGGAGCATGTTTGAAATGTTTGAAACAAAAAAAATTAAACCCTAAAAAAACTCTGATTCTGACAAACACATGAAAGAAGACAAAGCTGAGAGCACATTGGCTCACAGTGAAGATGAAGACTTCTGTACAGTACAAAAGAACTAAAAGCTGCCAGTGTGTTCGTATCTCATAACTTTTGCTGTACGTTGTTGGACTGGGACGGCGCTCTGTTCCGCAGGAAGTCTGACACGATGGGCGCGACGACTTCAGGCTCGTCCAGATGAACGTGGTGATCGCCTGGTACCGTCACCACCGTGTGCTGAACAACAGAGACACACAGGGAGCTTAAACCATACAGCATCAATAACCACGGAGATGTTTATGTTTTTAATTGCTTTTGTGGTCAAGTTGCAAACTCACGTTTCGGTCCTTTAAGCTCCGGAGGAGAGTCGAGTTAAACTTCCTTTGAGATGGTTCGGAAAATGATCTACTGAAGCCTTTATCGGTTCTGGAGAAAAATATATTTTGAACATACAATGTGAGACTTATAAAAATAATGCAATGATCCATTTCAGTGGGGTGAGCGATGACTTACAGAACAAGGAGAACAGAGGCCCGAACCCTCGACTGCATCTCCAGGCTCTGCTCCAAACTCATGCGCCATGTGTTTTTCTGAGAACACACAACATATAAAACACACACACTGTGAAAGCTGAACGGTAACAGAGAGGGGGGGGGGGGGTCTGGGGAGGTGACTCACAGAATAAATGCGTAGGTCTCTAGAGAATTTGAATCCTGCGGAAGAGAAAGGCGTTCAGGTGAAAAGCACAGTGATAGTATTCCTCCCTGTGGAGGAGGAAGAGGAGGAGAGATAGGAGACGCACCTCCTTCCACTTGAACTAGACCTCGCTCTAACAGGACGTGCACCGACTGTTCAGTCAGAGTCGGGTTTGCAGCCAACAGCCTGAAAGAAATAAAACACTTCAGCCATTCACTGACAGGGAGAGACAAAGAAATCGTATAAATCTGAAATAAATCTGAATGGTACCTCTCGACTGCCTTCTCATGGGTGTACACTCTTTTCTCTTCTTTGGTCTTTTTCTCCAACTGGAGCATCTCCTCCATCCCCTGCCTCACCACTTCGGGAAGTTCTTTCTGCGGGAAAAAGGGACAAGAAGATAGTTTCAGCTCAGTGTCAAAGATATAGCAGGATAAATGTTCACCACTTCATGAAGATCATTCAGTTCTTGAAAGCCTCCGGTGGATATATTAAACACACATTTCATACAGATTATGCATCGAGGACACGGAGGTCAGGTCCTCTGCATTTGTCTCGAGGGAGGTTTGACATCTGGTGGGCATTACATGGCCCGAATCTGGGATTTCTGTTTTCGAGCTAAAACTGAATTTAACTACTTTGAACCAACAAAATAAATAAAGAAATATATTCTCTCCTCTCCTGTTTAACCAGCTCCCAGGCTTCAGATATTCCTCTTTGGTCACAGTTTTCGTGGCTCAGCCCCTCGTTTTGTTGCCGTCGGCCGCGACTCCTCCCACTGCTTCTATTACAAACAGTCATATTCCTTGTACTACTACTGCTGGGGGGGCTGTCATAGCATTGCGTTCCCCCAAGCTTCACAGTGAGGGGAACCCGGGGGAGTCAAAATTACATCGTACTGAATCTGTCGGTAGGAATCCGAAGGAGTCCAGAAGCACGAGGGCGTCCACCATCTCAGGGTACAGAGCACTGAACTGCAGAACACACAATATGAACCGTACAGTGATACAGGGAAACACACACACACACACACAGTAATCTGTTTGAGGGAGAGGAAAGAGATGAGACGATGACGCTCACCATTGCAGCGATGTCAGCACCTGCAAAGGAAACGATTTTGCACTCGAGATGATTTTCGTGGCACAGCAACACAGATTGAGATGAATCCTGTTGTCACGCCGCACTCACCCATGCTGTGGCCGATGAGGGAGAATGTCCTCAGCTGCAGGGCTGCGGGAGTTAATTTCACAGATCATCAACCTGGTTTTGGTATCTCATCACAGAGTTGCCACAAGTCCTTCCGTGGTTCATTTTGATGCATTTAACTCACACTGTTCATGATCATATTCATGCACACCATTATGAACACACACACCGTCTACAACTCGCCGTACGTCCATCACGTATGTAGGACAGGAGTAGGACTCTCCGGGAGGAAGATGCGATGACAGGCCGTGACCCGACAGATCCATCGCCACGTATCTGCACTCTGAGAGGAGATGTGGCAAATATTCACACAACAAACTCAAGTTTTCATTGTCAGATTGTAAAGATATGCAAGTGGCTCTGCAACAAAATCAGCATCCAAATAAAAAAAAGTAAGGCTCTCTATACAGTCAGGCCTTGAAGGTTTCCTATGATCTCTAGGCTTTTAGGGCTTTATGAACTTCCTGCACAGGAAATGGAGTCAAATTAAATTAACACCGGTAGAAGGTTTCACAGACCTTGGACAACAAGAGTCAAACACAGAGCCAGAAGAAGTATTTGTTTAAACAATTCAATTCCATTCAGGACAGAATCCTTCATAATGAAAATCAGGTTAAGCTGAGTTTGTGCTCTTAGAGGGATTTTATAGTTTTCCAAAAACTCCTCGGATCATTCACATTTTCAGCAGTAACAAATAATATTCCGATTTTGCTTTCTAGATAAAAGAGGAACATTGTTTCTTAGTTGCATTAACACAAGCCAGTCAGTGGCTAAACCCAAACCAGTTTTTGCTCATGAATACTGTCTGTTCGATCCGAGAACCAGGGATGATCACGTGACTGCCCTCTGCGTCTCCTGAAAGGGTCGTGTGTATTTATTATGTCAAATGTAAAGCTCTTTTCCAGGGAAAAGTTCTGGAGGAATATCAGACCCCTATCAAGTAAAGTGTTACCCACGAGCGACAGTTCACCTTTGGGTAGAAGGGGAATGAGGGTGTTGAATGTGCCACAGTTGTCAGCCCAGCCGTGCAGGCACAGCACGGGGCGGCCGTGGTCAAGACCCCAGACTTTCCCCCTGATATGTCCCCATGGCACCGGGACGGAGAGCTCCGAGCCCACTGCACACATTGCACAAGAATAACGGAGTTCAGAAATTAAACTGTTGACATTAACACGGCTATTATTAGTATTAACGGTCGTCGCGTGAAATGTGTGACTGTAACGTAACGCCTCTGCATCGTTACCGTCTTTGGCCATCGTAGAGTACGTTGCGCAGTGTCGAACTTCGCGTAAAGTTCGCAACAGCGATCGCATTTCCACGCATGAACCGGAGCCGTGAACAGAGCGTGAAGAAGCCCCTCCCCCTTTACAAAGTCACTTCCGCGTTCTCTCGGCTCACAGGGGCCGTTTATCTCGAGCCGTTTCTCAATCAGCGTTTCTCAATATGCGTTCTTGTCCGTACTTTTCTGTACTTTTGTTCTCGGGGAGACGGGGGCTCGTGACCCGTTATCTGTCGCAGCCCGAGTACATGTTCCAAATCAAAGTTCGCTTCTCGCAAAGCACGGTCAAAATGCCCGGATGTGACTCCCACTTTCCGGAGGATGCATCAGAGGAGACTTGTGTGTGTACTCTGGCCAGCCGATATCCCAGAATGCATTTCGCACCAGCAACAGGAAACAATGGCGGAGGAGAAATTACACAACTGACAGTTGACTTTTTCTAAATACTACCGTTGTTGAGTCACGGAATGTAATGTTAGGATGTTTTCAGGCGAGAAGTTAATAGTTTAAGCATCATGTTTGACTGAGGGTTAAGATTTATAACTTAATATTTTAATTAATCTTTAACGTTGAACTATAACGGTGTATTTTTACTTTTGACCGAATTGTTTGCAATTACATGTGTAATATAACTATATATTATTTATGGGTGTATATATATATATATTATATATACTCCCATAAATAATTATATTTAAAGGAAAATGAAAAAAGCAGGGTTGTCATATTTTGTTTGGCTGTAAAAATACTTTACAGTGAATAATTAGAGTAAACCCAGGAGCAAGAACAGCTGATGTGGTGACGTCATCAAGTCAGCTGCTGTTCCAATCGCAGAAAGACCGTCCTCCCGTCCTCCGGAGTCTGGACTCCCAAGACCAGACCAGACTCCCAAGTCCAGACTCCAAAAGAACACAAGTCTGTACTCAGTGTACTTTGAATTGAGAAACGCCGTCAGTGTCTTGCTCAAGGACACTTCGACATGTAACTCTGGGGAGAGCGGTGATAGAACTGAGTACCTTGTTGTTACGGGACGACCACTCGCCCCATGAGCTACAGCTGTCACACAACTGCATCACATACAAACATTTAGACGTTTGAATGAACTGTAGCGACCCTGTGAAGTGGCTGTCGATCACAGGTGGCACCGTGCGTGCTGGTCGAGGGGGCGTGCCTGTGATTGGCGGAGTAGAGGGGAGGCGGGGTTAACCTGTGGAAGAAGGGAAGTTAAGGGTGGTTGACGGGAACCGTTGTGTCGACGTTCGAGCTGCTGAGCTGCTGAGCTGCGAGGAACACGCTGTCTGTGTTGGAGGATGCCCAATAAAGAAGGAGTAAATACGTCGTCCCGTCTCCGTGTCATCAGTCCATAACGTCCGAGACGTTACAGAACAAAGAAAACTGTGCAAGAAAAACATTTACAGTGCATCCGGAAAGTATTCACAGCGCTTCACTTTTTCCACATTTTGTTATGTTACAGCCTTATTCCAAAATGGATTAAATTCATTATTTTCCTCAACATTCTACACACAACAACCCATAATGACAAAGTGAAAACTGTTTTTTGCAAATTTTTGCAAATCTGTTAAAAATAAAGAACGAAAACATAACATGTACATAAGTATTCACAGCCTTTGCCATGACACTCAACATTTAGCTCAGGTGCATCCTGTTTCCACTGATCATCCTTGAGATGTTTGATTGGAGTCCACCTGTGCTAAATTCAGTTGATTGGACATGATTGAGAAAGGCACACACCTGTCTATATAAGGTATCACAGTTGACAGTGCATATCAGAGCATAAACCAAGCCATGAAGTTCAAGGAATTATCTCTAGACCTCGGAGACAGAATTGTATCGAGGCACAGATCTGGCGAAGGGTACAGAAAGATTTCTGCAGCATTGAAAGTCCCAATGAGCACAGTGGCCTCCATCATCCGGACATGGAAGAAGTTTGGAACCACCAGGACTCTTCCTAGAGTTGGCCGCCCAGCCAGACTGAGCGATCGGGGGAGAAGGGCCTTAGTCAGGGAGGTGACCAGGAACCCGATGGTCACTCTGACAGAGCTCCAGCGTTGTTCTATGAAGAGAGGAGAACCTTCCAGAAGGACAACCATCTCTGCAGCACTCCACAAATCAGGCCTGTTTGGTAGAGTGGCCAGACGGAAGCCACTCCTCAGTAAAAAGCACATGACAGCCCGCCTAGAGTTTGCAAAAAGCACCTGAAGGACTTTCAGACCATGAGAAACAAAATTCTCTGGTCTGATGAAACAAAGATTGAACTCTTTGGCCTGAATGCCAAGCGTCATGTCTGGAGGAAACCAGGCACTGCTCATCACCTGGCCAATACCATCCCTACAGTGAAGCATGGTGGTGGCAGCATCATGCTGTGGGGATGTTTTTCAGCGGGAGGAACTGGGAGACGAGTCAGGATTGAGGGAAAGATGAATGCAGCAATGTACAGAGACATCCTGGATGAAAACATGCTCCAAAGCGCTCTGGACCTCAGACTGGGGCGACGGTTCATCTTCCAACAGGACAACGACCCAAAGCACACAGCCAAGATAACAAAGGAGTGGCTTCGGGACGACTCTGTGAATGTCCTGGAGTGGCCCAGCCAGAGCCCTGACTTGAACCCGATTGAACATCTCTGGAGAGATCTGAAAATGGCTGTGCACCGACGCTCCCCATCCAACCTGATGGAACTTGAGAGGTTCTGCAAAGAAGAATGGGAGAAACTGCCCAGAAATAGGTGTGCCACGCTTGTGGAATCATACCCAAGAAGACTTGAGGCTGTAATTGCTGCCAAAGGTGCTTCAACAAAGTATTGAGCAAAGGCTGTGAATACTTATGTACATGTTATGTTTTCGTTCTTTATTTTTAATAAATGTGCACAAATTTGCAAAAAACAGTTTTTACTTTGTCATTATGGGTTGTGTGTAGAATGTTGAGGAAAATAATGAATTTAATCCATTTTGGAATAAGGCTGTAACATAACAACATGTGCAAAAAGTGAAGCGCTGTGAATACTTTCCAGATGTACTGTATGGGTAAATATATTAAAATATACAGAGTGGAGGGCATTAACATTCTTTTATTTAATGACGTAGTCCCAAACTATGGACTATCTAATACCCACACTATCATATATGGCAAAAAAAAGATGGAGTATGTCCCAATCCATTATGGGTTTTTGATCCTCAATCCCCTATACGCAGTGGATCTATAAGTAGGAAAGGTCAAAGTTCAAGGTGTCCTGTTATGAGGAAGCAGTATGTCCCGATTGAATGCATACACCAGCATTGATGATTGTTTCATCAGTCATATCACATAGTTTGCTTTAAGAAGAATAAAAACATTAAAATGTGCAGTTATTCTTAAAATCTTGCCAACGATTGCTGTTTTGTGAATTACCAACAAATAACCCTGCAAAATAAAAGTAATCTTCTTCATAGTTTAACAGCTGCGCTACTGAAGCTGTAAACAAGTACTCGTGGAGTGCAGATTCATCCTCTGCTCCCACCGCTTCCCTTTCTTCCCACAGCTCACCGACTTTTGAGATCAAGCTCGAGGAAGCGCACACACACTTCAGAGAAACTGTGCAACTGATAAAATATTAACAGCAGGCAGCAGACTTCTAAGACACCTGGCCCGCCACAGTGCATTTCAAACACTCCCTGAAAGGCAGGAGCCACAAAGTGATACTCAGTCTACACTGCAGGGCAGCAGGAAGACAGCGGTCTGAGAGTCAAGCAGTCAACTCAGGACTTTATTCCCTGTACGGTCGAATGAGGTCAAGTACGACAACTCAGCCATAGCGTCCATCTACACAAAGCCAATAGTGTTGAATCTTTGTCGACTGATTAAATTCTACATTTATTCTGAGACCATAATTAGAAGTGCTGTTTTCATATCCTAAACACCGCCCCTTTAAAATGTACCCCTCCGACACTTTGGTTCATAATCCCTCAAGTGTCATTTCTACTTTTCGTCCTCCTGGCAAGTCTGTGGTTGAGTTGCATTGTGGGTAATGTAGGTGTTGTGTATTTTCCACCTCACAAGAGGTCATGTACTAAAATCTGTAGGTTCACAAGGTTTCTGTGGTGAGGGGCCTTTGTGTAGAATGAGTTCATGAGGGTTGGGGGCAATAAGCCCGCTTGACCCCCTTCCCAACTGATGTGACCGGCCTTTAGATTCTAACGTAAACGCCCCTTTTCTTTATCTATATAACCTGTGGCAGGGTGCCAGATCATTAGATTTTCCCAATTTGATTCCTGAAAGTCTCCAGTCGTTCTAGGCGTCTGTCTTTGACCTGTATCTTGTAGAATAAACTTTGTATTCTTATCAAGTGCTGAGTCGCTCAAAATTTTCTTCTCCATCATCACCTCATCACTATCTGCCGGTCAACAAATAAGAGACAACATAGGCTCCCAGTTTTGACAAGGAAGAAGAATGCACTTAATAATATTTATTAAAATACATTAAAACATTTAGGATTCCAGGTCTAAAGCACACATGTGATTGTTAATAGCACAGTATCAATACAAACATAAGAAAGTAGTTTGAATCAGCAGTGTAACGTGATGTTTTTGTGTTTGCTACATCTTTGATGTGTGTTCATCTCGTCTGGCTGGCTGTGTCAACAATCTGGTCCGCAGGAAGTCAGACACAAGCGGAGCAACGACTTCCGGCTGATTCAGGTGCACGTGATGATTGCCTGGTACCATCACCACCGTGTGCTGAAAGAAACAGACAGGGAATATTCATTATAAGTGTCACATTTTAACCTGAAATAACAGGTTTTTTTCCTGTCACCTGGGAGCAGCAGAAATAAGTTGTAAACACAACGTTGACATGTTCAACTTTTAACTCATGTCGTGTTCTTGGTCATGTGATGTATATGAGTCCAATTCTCTCTTTTAGCGCCATTTTTTGGTCTCCACCAACGGCAGAGAGGGAAGTGTGGGTCGCCCTGCTGAGCTTGCTGCCACTGTGACCCGACCCCGGATAAGCGGCTGATGGATGGATTACAGCTTGTTTAAAAATCAGGAGAACATTCCTGCCCACTGCTCATTCTCATCCGCTTAATCCGGGGTCGGGTCGCGGGGGCAGCAGACCCAGCAGGCTGACCCAGACTTCCCTCTCATCCGCAACATTTTCCAGCTCATTCTGGGGGATCCCGAGGCGTTCCCAGGCCAGCCGGGAGATATAATCCCTCCAGCGTGTCCTGGGTCTTCCCCGGGTCTCATCCCAGTTGGACGTGCCTGGAAAATCTCGAAAGGGAGGCGTCGAGGAGGCATCCGAATCAGATGCCCGAACCACCTCAGCCGAGTCCTTTTAGACTCAAAGGAGTAGCAGCTTGACTCCAAGCTCCCTCCTGATGACCGAACGCCGTACCCTATCTCTAAGGCTCAGCCCGGCCACCCTACGGAGGAAACTCATCGGACCCTATGAGACGGCATAGATCCTATCTGCCTGATGGATCATCGAGGTCTGGGTCGTGGAATTCCAGCTCCTGACTACGCCACTGTCCTGTTGAGACTCCGCCCACTGTTGAGACTCCGCCCACTCCTCCTCTCTACCGCCATCTGCCTGATGGATCGTGGAGGTCTCCATCGTGGAATATGCCTACTATGAACTATTCATACACTCTGTCATATTCATTGAATGTATTTTAACTCTAAATCTGTCCTTCTGTACACATTACATCTATTGCATCTGTCCATCCTGGAGAGGGATCCTCCTCTGTTGCTCTCCTGAAGGTTTCTTCCCTTTTTTTCCCCCTGAAGGGTTATTTGGGAGTTTTTCCTGATCCGATGTGAGGTTTTGGGGCAGGGATGTCTATGTGTACAGATTGTAAAGCACTCCGAGACAAATTTGTAATTTGTGAAATTGGGCTATACAAATAAACTGAATTGAATTGAATTGAATTGAAACTCAGTTCGGCAGCTCTTACCAGATAGCCCGTAGCAAGGAGTCTGGAACCCAATACTCCCGCAGCACCCCCCACAACAACCCCTAAAGGACCCGGTCAAAAGCCTTTTCTAAGTCCACAAAGCACATTTAGACTGGTTGGGCAACCCAGGACCCCTCCAGTAGTCTTGCGAGGGTAAAGAGCTGGTCCACAGTTCCACGACCGGGACGGAATCCGCACTGCTCGTCTTGAATCTGAGGTTCGACCAACGGTCGGAGCCTCCTTTCCAGCACCCTGGCATAAGCTTTCCCCGGGAGGCTGAGTAGTGTGATACCACGATAGTTCAAGTGCACTCTCTGGCTCCCCTTTTTGGAACCACCACCCTGGTCTGCCAGTTCATGGGTACTGTTCCTGACCCCCATGCGACATTGAAGAGGCGTGTCAGCCAAGACAGCCCAACAATGTCCAGCGCCTTCAGCATCTCAGGGCGGATATCAACCATCCCCGGCGCCTTCCCACCAAGGAGTTTTTTGACAACCTTAGCGGCCTCTGCCAGGGATATTGGTGTGACCCCCGCCAAATCTATAGGCACTGCACCCTCTAGAGGGGACATGTTGGCCGGATTTAGCAGTTCCTCAAAGTGCTCTTTCCACCTTCCGGCGATGTTCACCGTCCGGGTCAGCAGCCCCCCCCACCCCCCCCACGCTGAGAACAGCCTGGGGTAGGCCCTGCTTTCCCTTCCTGAGCCGCCAGATGGTTTGCCAGAACCTCTTTGAGGCCGACCGAAAGTCCTTCTCCATGGCCTCCCGGAACTCCTCCCATGCTCGAGTTTTCGCATCCGTGCCCACCGCAGCTGCAGCCCTTCTGGCCTGCCGGTATGTCTGCTGCTTCAGGAGACCCCTGGGCCAACCAGGCCCGAAAGGCCTCCTTCTTCAGCTTGACGGCTGCTGACCTTCCGACCACAGCTCCTATCGCAGGCTTCCACAATAGAGGTTTTGAACACGGTCCACTCGGATTCCATGTCTAATCTAATCTAATCTAAATCTAATTATTCGGACATATACCAAGTTTCTCTTTTTTTGCACAGCAGCTTCCCATCACTTGGAGAGAGAAGTTGAGTTCTCTTCTCTGCTGATCGAGCCCCAGTATGTAGGTCAGCGTTAAGGTTCCCAGCTAAAGATGTGTGCTGCCTCTGAGACATTGAGCTCAAACGGCGCAGCTACTTTTGCACCCCTCCAGTCTACTACAAGGCACAATTACACACAGGCTTAACGGCTAAAAGTAAAACACAGAGATGCAAGCAAATGTACCTCCCTTTACACAAACGCTGTGAAAAGATACTCACGTTTCTGTCCTTGTAGGACTGGATAAATGCTTGTCCAGGACTGGATAAATGCTTGTCCAGTCCTGTATAAAGTTCCTGCAAGCCGTCCTTTGCTCTGGTGAGACAAAGAAGAAAGGGAGAATGAAGATAGCATGTGTATTTACACTCATATTAGTACATGCAATGACGAATCTGGGGAGGGGGATTACTTACAGAACAATTAAAAGAGGGTTTTTTATCCTGGACTGCAACTCCAGACTTTGTTCCCAGGTGATGCGCACAATATTTTTCTGAAAACAAAAAAGGACCAAAACATGATGCTGCACTTGTTTAAAAAAAAGGGCTGCACACTACGCCCGTGGGAGATATATATATATATATATATATACTGTATATAAAAGTTGTGCAGTTATGCAAAAACCCACCAGATTAATACGAAAGTCTCGGGTAAACGCCATACCTGCAAGAGATAAATACATTGTGTTAAAAACATATTCAATGTCAGCCAGGTTTGTTCTAAGAGGAGCGGCCATAACAAACATAAAAGCCCAAAGGAGGAGGAGTGTGAAGGCGCACCTCCTTCCACTTGAACTAGACCTCGCTCTAAAAGGACGTGCACAGACCGCTCGGACAGACTCGGGTTTGCAGCAAACATCCTGCAAGAAAAATAAAAGGCTTTATTAAAAAATCACGAGAGCGGATGTTTGATCGTCTGTTGAAACCAGCGGGGATAGGAAAGCTGCATCACCTCTCTACTGCCTTCTCATAAGTGTAAACTCTTCTCTTCTCCTCCGTCTGTTTTTCAAACTGGCACATCTGATCCATGCCCTGTCTCATCACCGAACATATTTCTTTCTGTAAAAAAATTAAACGTCTATGATGAGGGATTGTACAGCACAGCTCTTCACAGAGGAATATTATGGAGTAAGGCAATAACATCATATGACATTATATGAATACTTAGCCAGACGACAAAACTGTGTCACATTTAATGGCAATAGTGAATAAAAGCTTTTATTATTCATTTTTATTGTAAATGTTAATTCAAAAATGAAGAATAACCTGTATATTATTCTCCATTTACTCCAATAATAGTGTGAGCTTGTTAATACGACATTTAATACCGGTGTCGTGATCCCACGAGGCAAAGTAGGATGGAAAGTCGGTGTGGATGATACGCCTTAGAATTGTTTTCCGTTCTATTAAATTCTTTGTCATAGATGACAAAAATTAACGACGACGTAATCAATTAAGTGAATGCAACCTGGATACGCAGCATAAAAGGGAAGGATCGATTACCCACTAATAGGGGCAGTGCCGAAATCCAAAACGAAAGACCTACCTTCTTTTTTATTGCCATAAAACAACCGAATAATCTCCCAACAGAAGTAATAACACAAATTGTAAACTTTCTGCCACCTGACAAAACATTGGATACTCACAGTAAACATCTTTGCCGACTATTTTTCTTATTCTACTGGCGGAAAATTGCAATTTGTGAAAAAAACTGGTACATTAAATCTCTCCTTATTATATACACGGTTCAATTTCTTTGTGCATTTTCCCCGTTTGAAGAACCCCAAAAAATAATCCACTACTATTGGATCGGTCCGTGCTCGGCTTCGGGTTCTTGAACTTCGGTAGTTCAGCAGATAGTTTGGTGTTAAACGCAAAATAAAAGCCAGCGTCCATGGTCCGATAAAAAAAAAAAAAGCTTCTATAGTAAAAGACTGAAACAACAAATCCTCAACATGTGGGAGGACTGTTCTGTAACCTAGTTGAAATAAATATGATATTTTGCAACACAACTTCAAAGTCTCCTCACCGTTAAATAAGCAACGAATTACAGCCCTGTAGAAACGAAGACTAAAAACTGTAAATACCACATCTGTAGGTAAGAATCCAGAAGAGTCCAGCAGTACGACAGCATCCACCATCTCAGGATACAGAGCACTGAACTGAGGAAAAGTGGGGACTAAATACCACGCGGTACAGAGAAATACAGAGAAAATAGTCACATGTCTTGAAACGGTTACTTACCATTCCAGCAATGTTACCACCTGAGTTAAAAAATAAATAAAAAGGGAAAGAATGATCAAACTGTTAATATAACATGACACATTAACATTTTAAATGCTTCAGTTGTGCGGTTAAGCTGCACTCACCCATACTGTGGCCTATGATGGAGAAGTGCCTCCACTGCAGAGCTGTGGGAGTCATTTCACTTTGGTTTATTTGATAAGGGACAGTGCACATTAATAAAAACACTTCTGTAAATGCGCCAGAGTTAGCAAAGAGGCTATTTTTCATCTGAATTTCACAGATCATCAACCGGGTTCAGAAGCTCATCACAGAATACAGGTTCTAGTTGAGGGACAATGTCACTGCTGTGGTTTCACTGCAACACACAGGCACCAGAGCTGGCTATATGAGAATAGATCGCCATAGTAATGGTTCCAGATGGGAACGCTCTATGGTTATTATAATTTTTTGTCACCTGCTTAAAAAAAGAAGACCATTCAATAACCCAATAACTATTTAAAATCTGCTCGTAAATCTTCATTTTAGTTCAAATAATCAAGCTACGTTTCCATTGAAGGTTAACGACCAATGAGAATGAATAAGCAGGGGGCACACGAACCCCCCCATGCAGAGGTCGAGCTGGTTGCCTGATCAAACTCTGATGTTTGACTTGAGTTTGTGGCTGAATGTGTTCCACAACTCTTTGAAGCCTCTCACCGTCAATGATTCGGCGTACGTCCATCACGTACGCAGGAAACGAGTAGGAGACTCCGGGGTGGCGATGCGACGACAAGCCGTGGCCCGACAGATCCACCGCCACGTACCTGCACTCTGACGCACAGGGAGGAGAGCCGAGCGTCACCAAGTTACTGTCGCATCTCTCTTTAGGCAAACATGCACCTGTATTATGCTACAAAGACAAATAAACTCAACATTTTATGAACCAAATATTAGTCTTACAAATAAAAAAATTAAAAAGTAGTGTTATCAGGAGAGTGTTTTGTCAAAATGCAGGATAAATGTGCCTCTTATTGTTTGAGTAAATAGCCGAAAGGCAGGACCAGAGTTGGCAGAGAGAGAGAGAGAGGCAGGACCAGTGTTGGCAGAGAGAGAGAGAGAGAGAGAGAAACAGGACCAGTGGTGGCAGAGAGAGAGAGAGAGAGAGAGAGAGAGAAACAGGACCAGTGGTGGCAGAGAGAGAGAGAGAGAGAGAGAGAGAGAAACAGGACCAGTGGTGGCAGAGAGAGAGAGAAACAGGACCAGTGGTGGCAGAGAGAGAGAGACACACTTCACAGGATGGAGTTTCTAGCTGAAAGTTTGAAGGAACAAAGACGAGAAAAGGCTTGGAGAAAAGAAGGGCTGCGTGTCCAACTGCGCTAATGAATCTCATTCAGCTGTGTTTCTCCAGCTGCAATAAAGGGTTGCCTTGGTGATGGTAAGTGACTCCTGGGTCAGACAGTTAATTTATTAGAAATTAAGTTGTGGCGCACCTCTCACACTCCTGCTTCTCAGTAAAAAAAACGAAATAACGGGAGTTGAGTTTTAATATATATGTTTTTTTGATGCATGTATGTTTTACATGAACAACAATTACCTTTGGGTAGAAGGGGAATGAGGGTGTTGAATGTGCCACAGTTGTCAGCCCAGCCGTGCAGGCACAGCACAGGACGACCGTGATCAGGACCCCAGACTTTCCCCCTGATCTCTCCCCATGGGACCGGTATAGAGAGCTCTGAAACTGGACAGAAACACTCCGGTTCAGTTATGCTGTAACCTGTTTCATAACTCTTCGATAGCGGTGTCCTGCAAAACATGCAAAAGTTTAAATTACCATAACAATTTGATCCTTCTTACGTCAAATGTTTTATACAGGCTCATTTTAAATTTTAACAGAGAAACCTGATGAAAATTAAAATATGTTTCTTTACTTTTGTGTTATTACACACCGTTTTATAACATTGAATAATCACAAATTCTTGCCAGATTTGGATATATTTCTCCTTAAAAAAAAAAAAAAAGAGTAAAAAAACGTACACAAAAGGACATTTTCTGACACATTTACTGATTAAAAAAGATCCAGGCGGCCTGTCACCATTACAGCTCGAGAAGGGTTCCAACAGACAATCCACAACTCAAAGATTTTACATTTCGAATGATATAAGACAGGAAACTTTAGGAACATTTAGCAGACACTCCTTTAAACCAATGGATGTTTTGCATTTCTGCTTAAGAGATCACTAAACCCTTTCATTATTGAATATCAGGACTGACAAATGAGTCCGTCCTCTTCTTCTTTTTGGTGAAGCTGACCAAGAAGTCTACTATACTACATTCATACACCCAGTTAAGCTGCCTTTAAAAAAAATAAGCTACACGTATACTAATCACGATGAGAAAAGTCCTTTTCCATATTTACTTGTCTTCATCCATCTCTTCCCTTTGGCTGTGCTCACTGTGTTTTATCATTACTGTGTTCAATAAAGAGAATTAATAAAACATTGTCTGAAAATTGGTGACAAGAGGTTCCTGCAAAGAGCCCAACGGATATTAAAAGATAAGCCCAAGGGATATTTAACTCCAGAGCATCTTCTTTCATCAGGCTGTGAGACTCATCCTCCACACAGGGTAGTTTTGCTTTGGGCTTTTTTTGGTCGCAAAATGGGGTTTAACAATTAACTTGGTTGCCCAACCCTGTTAAACTGTGACAGTAAACTAACCTCGTTGTGACCCTGGTGAAGTTTCCTCAGCTCACACACATAGCCTATTCATATTTATGAAACATTTAACATGTTCTGTAACACTCATGGTTTTAAACTAAAGAAACACTCCTCCTTTTCTCCATGTGGAAGCAGTAGTTACCCGTTTGTTTCATCCCAGTGGAATGAAGGTGTCTGACGCCCTTTAAAGCCTGCAACATGTCGGAGGACTCCTCTGCTGAACAACCAATGACAATAAAAAACTGAGTGGGGAAATATCTATTAGTTAAACACCTTCACAGCCAAGCTCGGTGTTTTTCCGGGTGCTGAAAGCCAACGTGACGTGAGCTAAAGATACTATTGGATAATAGACCACGTGGCGCCATTGTCTGGACCAATCATCTCTCAGAAGAGGAGGGGCTTACCTTTCTCAGGTTTAGCAGCAGAGGGCCTGTGTGTTCTTGGACCATGGGGTTTACTGCCACCGGTGGTCACAGTTCACCGACGTCCTTACACGTGTCCGGTGGAAATGGAGCGTCACATTTTATTTATTAGATTGTGAAATAAAAACAGAAAGAGTGCAGGAAACTTAAAAAGACATTCAAACTAAACAAAAGTACAAATAAAAAAGATGCAAGGAATTATAAAGACAATTCTTTTAAAGAGTAGAATACAAATAAAAGACAAAACTAAATATAGTTAAAACGGTCAAAAAAAGTGAAAGCAGTACGAGGTGTGAATGAATAGTGACATTAGAAATATGTTGCCTTAAATTGAGGTTCATAACATTGCAACAATCCAGAAATGTATTTATTAATGTATAAACCAACTAACAATGAAATATGTTTGAGGGGAGACACAAGCAGTGCTCTAACAAAATCTTTATTCATATTTTATCAGTGATGCCAAGTTTGACAGTTAGATCCGTGTTCACGAGCAGTGATTGACAGATGGGACGGAAACTCCTGATTGGTTGTTTTCAGGCGTGGTGGAATCACGCCATTATGACCACTTAAGGAATTGTTCTCAGATTAAGAAAATAAACTCATATACTACTCAGGATAATTATATGAAGTTAAAATGTATGTGCTAAGGATTCAAAATGCGCTCAATACCAAATGTAGAGCCGATCTATTGGCTCCACAGCATCTCTCAACATTCACTCATTCAGGGTTCATTAGTATGGAGGACTCAAAATGACTTAAGTATAAATAAATAAATGCATGAATAAATATAGGAATAAATACATAAATGCTTAAATAAATGTATAAATAAATGTTTAAATAAATAAATAAATACAGGAATGAATAAATATAAGTTATAAATCAACAGAACATCATTAAATAAATATATTTCTACATTTCTGTATTTCTTCATTTATTTATTTCTCTATTTACGTGTCCACACGTATTTCTTTATTTATTTATGTGTGACATTTACGTGTCCGTATATTCAAATGAGCTGGGGCGGTCCGAACCTCTGTCTAAAGCATGATTGGTCACAGGAGTGTGATGCACCTGGTGTGTTATGCTCTACTACTTCTGCCTGGCACATGACGCTGAAGTTGGCTCGCTCAGCTAACCGTTAGCAGAAGTTAGCCTAGACAGCTTTTTGACTTCAGCCCTTTATCAATTCCAAGTACACTGAGTACAGACTCGTGTTTTCTTGGAATCTGGTCTTGGGAGTCCAGACTCTCGAGGACGCAGGACGGTCTTTCTGGTCTTGTGACGTCACCACATCAACTGTTCTTGCTCATGAATTTACTCCAATTATTCACTGTAAAATACTTTACAGTGGAGTAGAATGTGTTGCGGTGTTCACTGTTGTTTGGCGTAGGCTACGAATAAACGGTAATAACTATACAACGTCTCGTAGCTTTCCTGACCCAGGGTCGCTACAATATGAAGTTATGAATCTTAACCCTCAGTCAAATTGACGTAACGTTATCTTTTAGTAAATGATAAACTCGTTGTGCTCTTTAGATCCTCCAAAACCTAATTATATCTCATGTTTAGCCGCTACGGAGACGTCAGAGCCAGCGGAGCATTTCAAAAAGTCCTGCCGAGATCAGGCTTCTCTCGGCGGCCACACAGCGCGCTGAGCGCCCGGAGCTCAGAGGTCCCGCGAGCAGAACCTCAAATCTCCGTCGCATATCCTTATTAGGCTGAATCTCGATAAACCGACCACAGATTTGATGCTTAAACTACTAACTTCTCGGCTGAAAACATCCTTAAATTACATTCCGTGACTCAACAACAGTAGTATTTAGAATGTACAGACAAGAATGCATAATAAACGCTGTTCGTCTACAGGTCCAAGTGCTAGGGATCGATTGCTTCTGTCTTGCTCCCTGACTTGACCAATCCTGTTCAACAATGAGGTTCGGACCGCCCAGCTCATTTGAATATACGGACACGTAAATGTCACACATAAATAAATGAAGAAATACTTGTGGACACACAAATAGTAGGGCTGTGAAACGATTAAAATTTTTAATCGGGTTAATCACAGGTTTTTGTGGATTAATCATGATTAATCACATATTACCGATATTCTCGGTATATTTTGTGAGAACATAGAGATTTATGACAAAAGACAGATATATACATTTATACATTCTTCTATACAATGGTGCTGCAACAAAGCAGTTATTTAGCAGTTTTCTTCCATATGGAACATTAATACATCTTCATCCTAAACAGAATGTTTAACCCTCCTGTTACCTTTCGGGTCAATTTGACCCCATTCAATGTTTAATGTCGGTGTTCTTTGGGGTCAATTTGACCCCAGGCTGTTTTTCACTGTGTCAAACATAAGAAATATCAACTTTTTTATTTATTTAAAGGGCTATTTAGGTAGTCAACAAACAAACATAAAGTACCTCACACTTAAACTTGGGAAGCAATATTAATTCTAATAATTTTCTGGAGGTTTTAATTGCTGGGGTCAAATTGACCCCGAGGGTAAAATATGTTAGTAAATGTAAAGGTAACAGGAGGGTTAAACAGAACATGTTTCTCTTGTTTGTCAACCATTAACTCCACCATGATACAATCTAAAGGCCTCTAGTCTTCCTCTAGCAGCTGCTGAGGCAAACTGACTGTGTGGGTTTTCTTCATGAACTGGGCCGTGATGAAAGGGACGGCGGGGACACCGCTGCAAAGCTGAAACCTCACCGGCCAGGACACGGACACGGGGACAGATTGACAAGTGACTTTTCTTTTGCTCGGTCCCGATGCGCGCGCACGGAGCTCTGTGGCGCGCGAGACGGAGATCGATAAGTGTTAACGCAACGCGAAGAGACAGAAATGACATGCTGCTGTGGAGATACGATCAACAACAGACGTTTAGTTTAATAAAAGAACAAAGACGTGCTCTAGAGAACATGTCAGGGGGCGGGCCAATCTTTTTAATGTCATGCGATCTACCAACACTACGCCGCGATCGACTGGCAGGTCGCGATCGACGTGTTGAGACCCTGATCTACAGGAAGTAAAAGTCGTAACAAGGTTTCCGTAGGTGAACCTGCGGAAGGATCATTACCGATGAACAGACCGTCTGCATGAGAGCGGACAGAGTTCAGATTGAAGTGGTGTATTGGAAGCTCATTTTGCAAGTGACTTTTTTTTCGTCCCGACGACCAACAACAGACGGATTGGAAGCTCATTCTGCGCATGCGTTAAATGCGTTAAAAAAAAATAACTAGTTAAACCTGTAATTGAATTAACTGAGTTAACGCGTTATTTTTCACAGCACTAATAAATAGAGATATAAATAAATGAAGAAATACAGAAATGTAGAAATACATTTATTTAATGATGTCCTGTTGAGTTATAACTTATATTTATTAATTTCTGTATTAATTTCTGTATTTATACATTTAGTCTTGTATTTATTTATTTATACATTTATTTAAGCATTTATTTATTTATTCCTGTATTTATTTATACATTTATTTAAGCATTTATTTATTTATTCTTGTATTTATTCATGCATTTATTTATTTATTTATACTTAAGTCATTTTAAGTCCTCCATACATTAGGGCAGCTGTATCAGAAATCTGGATGTTTTCTCCCAAGTTTTTAGCTTCTCCTAAATATAGCTGTTTTTCTTAACTGTGGGATGTGGCTGGACAATCTAAACATAAACGTGGAATCAAAAGTTTACAGATTAAGTTGGGAGGTGTGGTGAGAGCCAGATGATTTGATTGGTGACAGGACTGAGGGAGGGAGTATAAAAGGTCAGTTTTGGAGGGGGGGACGTCAGGCCAAGAAGAATTTGGTTTAATCACACAGGATATTGAACTACTCTGCAGGTAGGCACTGTTTTTAAAAAAAGATCTAAGAATAATGTACTTTTATTGATATAAATGTGTTGATTTAGGCCAAACCAACAGAGATTAAAAGTGACAATAGTTTTTGGGAAAACATAATAATAGGTTCAAGTGACAAGTTTGGTCATTTATCATTCATTCAGAATGCAGATTGAGTTTTTTTTTTTTTACAGTTTGAGAAAATAAAGCCGTTTTTATCTTATATAGTAAACAAACAAAACAAAGAGTGTAAGTGTATTATTGTGTTGAAGACTAGATATGTCTCATTTATATGATCTTTATGACCATGTGACAGCTTTCAGAGCATTAAAGCTGTCACATGAACTATGCAGGCCCACAGCACGGTTACTTTAGACTCAGCGAGGGAAGCCGGGGTATCGTGGCCACCTCAGTTATGGCACCAAGAAGAAAACGGTGTTCCTTGATTTGATTAAGGAAAAAAAAAGTTTCTGTAATTGTTCCTTCGTGCCCTGTGAAGGAATCGTCTTTTTTTCCCCTCAAATCAGTGTTTATATTTGTGTCCCCTTTCCTACATCACCTCAGATCATGGCTGACTTTGACCTGGTGCTGAAGTGTTGGGGTCCAGTGGAGGCGGACTACGCAGGCTATGGGAGCCTGGTTCTGACTCGGTTAGTGGCTCTGACGAGATAGGATCTCTCTTTCCTCTTGGTCAGGTGGTTCGCAGTGAAAATTGTAACTCAGGATGCTTTTATTTACTATTTTAAGTCATTTTTTTTTTTGTGAGGACATGACAGTTGTATCTGTAACACCTTGTGTGTGTGTGTGTACAGTTTATTCGTAGAGCACCCTGACACCCAGAAGCTATTCCCTAAGTTTACCGGCATCACCCAGGGTGACATGGCTGCTGACGCGGGGATTTCCGCCCACGGTGCCACGGTGCTGAGGAAGCTGGGCGAGCTGCTGAAGGCCAAAGGCAGCCACGCCGCCATCCTCAAGCCTCTGGCCAACAGCCACGCCACCAAGCACAATATCCCCCTCAACAACTTCAGGGTGAGGTCCATGTACCTGGAGGGGGGTTGTCCTGATGGTCCATCGTGGTTCCCATCCAGACTTCACAGTAAAGCAGTTTGTGTGATTTTCTCCTCAGCTGATTGCAGAGGTCATCGGTAACGTCATGGGAGAGAAGGCTGGGCTGGACGCCGCCGGGCAGCAGGCCCTGAGGAACGTGATGGCTGTCGTCGTCACTGATATGGAGGCCGACTACAAACAGCTGGGCTTCACCGGCTGAAAGTCACACAACGTCAGAGCAGGGATGACAGACAAGGAAATGTTCCACCTGCAAGATTACAAATAATAATAAAAAATGAGCTGATCTTCTGTAAACATACATCAACTAAAAGGCGATGAAAGTGTATCCATCACAGCACCTCCAAGAATGACAGCCTCATGTATTGCTATAGAATTAAGGATTGTAGGAGAGAGGAGCTTTCAGTGTTATTGTTCATTCTTATTTCAGTTAAATGCGATTGATCTCATCTCTTCTTGACGAACAACAAACTATATAAACACTATGTCAAATATTACCAATGCAATCAAAATAAAAGCCATGACTCTACTTTGTGTCATAATTTGTGCAAATATAAAACAAAACACACACGCACATGATGAGTGTGATAATAAAGTATGAGGGGACGGATGTCTTTGTGACGGACGGGAATTAAGTCAACTCAGAAAGTTTCAGCATCGAAGAGTTCTGGACACGAGTATATAAACACACACATAATCATATGCACACTTGAAGGTGTCACCAGGGACCTTCGTGCACACACTATCTTCAGTCATCTGATGTAACATGGACGTGACCTCTGCTTCATTAAACCTCATCTTTTTGGTTATAAGCCAATATGAAGGCATGAGCTATGACGGATGGCACATGCATATTAATTTAGTCGGTTGAGTGTTTAAAAAGGACAAATCAAACACACATACACACTTCCATTACCTTAAGACCCCATCGACATGCAAGTTGTATAATTACTGTGAGCGTGGAGCTGAAAAGCACTTCTTTAGGCTCACCGGTCAATAATGAAAATTCATTTGGACTTCAAGGCGTTAAAAGACGGTGGGAGTTATCAGTGTTATCGTTGACCTCCACATCCCACTCACCCTCTTAGTCGTCCTTCTGACTTGATGCCTGAAAACTGTTTGAATGATGGACAATTGCCAAGATGATAACCTAACTATTAATAGTGTGTGTGTGTGTGTGTGTGTGTGTGTGTGTTGGTATGCAGTGCATGCATGCAGACGTGACAGTCGGCACAGAGCCTCTGGTCCCACTCTGAAGGACGCACCAACACCGCTGAAACCTGACCCAACTGTTGATCTAACAGAGGTCAAACATTTTACTGGAAAATAATACAAGACAGAATAATCTGGTCCAACATGTGACAAACAGGAACATTTATTCTGTAATTTCACTGTGTTGTGACGAAGCTTTCAAAAATATACCTCTACACATTTCCACAAAAAAGAAAAAGCATATTTTGCCATATTATAATTAAATACACTGTGCAATACCAAAATATTGAAGCGGCTTTGAATGAATCCGTGCATCATCAGCTTCTTGTTGGCCCGATTTACAGAGAGCAGTTTCACGTTTGTTGCTGTACAAACACAGAATAATTGATAAAAGGGCCTGCACACGCACACGGGTGTTAACAAAAAGAAATCCGGCTGATTAGACGTCTGTTAGGTTCAAAGTTAGAGGGGCTACCATGGAAGCAACAACGTAGCAGGAGAAGCACAGGTGTCAGTTTAAATACATTAACGAGGGCTCTGCTGCCATTTGGCCGTGTCACATAGTAGGGGTGAACACAGGTGCAATTAATAACATTAATTAGGGCCCTTGTTGCATTGAGGCGTTGGTCTGGTGCACATTGGCTCACAGGAATGGCACCATAATTAATTGTCAATCAGTCACATCTGTTTTTGCAGTGCAACGTCGTGTCAACAAAGTCTTCCGTGTTCTTCACAGATCCGGAAGAAACCTGGTTATGGTGAGTTGCAATATATTTGGTCTCCAGTTTTCACACGTGAATGATATTGTATCAAATCCAGACTTCGCATGTGGTTTAAAAAGAACATTTTAAATCCTCTCTGGAGCTGCAATCCAAAAGGCACACACATGTAATGTGAAATGACAAGAAGGAAATATCATGCTAACGGGTTGTCAGTTTGGAAGAGTCCACTACTACAAATAAATATATACACTCACACAAGACCTCCCTCCAAAAGGAAACAGCCGGGTGGTGGGGGACTAATCGAAGCTCGGCTGGTCGATATCCGAGGACACGGTGCTGCGGGTCAGGTTGGACAGGTAGAGAGCGGTAGCCATGGGAACAAAGCCAGCTGCAACCTTCAGGATGGTCAGCAGCCTCTCCGTGGCGTTGGTCACACCGTCTGGTGTCTGGAGAACATCACACAAGGATGCTTGTAAAGAAACAGAAAGGCGCTCCATCGACTGCAGAAACACACAGCTGATTATTGCACCTGAACAAATGGGTTCCTGCAGGAAGTTCAATTTACACCCCCTCTCTCTGACGAGACACCGCTTTCTCGACCAAAGGCTTAATCGAGAACATAATCTCAAGACTAATTGACAAAGATACTTTAAAATTATACTGAAAATGTGCACTTCGAGCTAATCACTCGAAATCCAAACTGTTTGCTGTCCTGGCTCCTCAGTGGTGGAACGAGCTCCTCACTGACATCAGGACAGCAGAAAGTCTCTACATCTTCTGCCGGAAACTAAAAACACATCTTCTCCGACTATCTGGATTAAAACACAGATTTGCACTTCAGTGGCACTTAAATAGCTCTTATTATGGTACTTCTGTAGTTCGACTACGTTGAGAAAATGTTACTTTCTGTATTCCTGTTGTTCTTAATTTGTACTCTAGGTTGAAATGCACTTACTGTAAGTCGTTTTGGATAAAAGCGTCTGCTAAATGACATGTAATGTAAAAGAAAATAATTCTCAGTTGCAGTGACCTCTTTGTTGAGGAAACTAAAGTCACGGTTTCCCCGTTTCCCCATGGCCATTAATGTCTCGCCCTCATGCTACACACAGATTGGTCTCTGAAATGATGCCTTGGGTCTAAGCTACCCTCAATGTTTGGCTGACGTTGACACCAACCTGATCCTCCGTAAACAGCAGGGGGCAGTGCAGCGACGCTGCCAGCTTCCTGACGGCGTCCAGGCGCTCGATGGGGGCTGCAGCATTACGAGCTACAGGAGACGGGCAGCGTCATTTTACCAACACGGGGAGGGGTGGGGCATGTTATTACTTACAAATATAATGAAAAAAAAACACTTCCTGTGCTTTGAGGGATTCAAGAAGCTGAGGAGGGCAAACAAATAATTCGCCATACCATTAATGACCATGAAGCAGACTTTTCCGAGGAAATATCCAGGGTCCAAACATTTCAGGGAAGCTTCTGTCGACTGGAAACTATGGAGACAACAATGGATGAAAGGGCGCGCGATGAACTGTGAAATCATGTTTTAAAGGTTCTCTAAATATTTGGAGCATTAATTTAGCAGTAAAAACATTTGCAATGTAAATATGTAGCAGAATAATGTCTACAGGAGCAGAGAATTAAGTCACTTTTCCTCTGAGAGAGAAAGTGACTTAATTCTCTGCTCTTTGAGAGAGAGCTCTGAATTTCATACTTGGCACCATTTAAAAAAAATTAAATAATAAAAATAATTTAGAGCTATCAAAGTGGATGCATTGCTATGAGTCAAAAATCCTCTCTTAAATAACAGATGGGAAGTGTGTCATGTATATGCGTGGTTTAAGAGAAAGCAACAACTGTGACAGAGACTCAATTTGTTTACGGACAACATAAAAGTAAAATTAATTCGGGCAAACTGAAAAGAAATAGTAGATATTTGACCCGTGTGTGCAGGTGTTGAGATTTAAAATATCGATTAAGTATTTGACAGATACCTGAGCCCGGAGGTCAGGTCAATGATGAACACCACAAGGTCTATCCTCGGACGGCTCTCCTCGTTCTCCATGGGCAGAGGCAGACTCTTGGCCAGTCTCCTGATGGATAGGGACAATAAAGGCAGAGTATGACAGGCGGTACTTCTGTGGTCACATGGCATGGATGGTGCAAATGGGACAGATGACACGTCACAGTAAACTCAAGCCGGTTGTATAGGGGGGATGCTTTGCACGGTCAATGATACTACACAGGTAATGGTACTAGCTCCTGAGAATAGCAGGCGGTGTTTCCAGTTGTGTGCTTAATGACAATGTCCTCTTTCGTAACCGCTGACCTCGGCAGTTTGTAAGGCCGCATCAGTACTCACACATTGACAGTGAACGACGTCTCCTGCACCAGAGCATCAGCTAAACTCTGCTGAAACTCCTCCTTGCTCTCCACCAGCTGGAGGAAAAACACTCCAAGTCAGCACATAACACTGCACTATAACACACACACACAGCCATAAGAAATAAAAGGAATCTGAGGATGCAATATAAAAACATGGCTTGTGTAAATTATTTAATGTGCATTCTTTATTAATCCTAAGTAAAACTCATTGTACGTAGCCAAAAATATATCTTATTTTTAAAAATGTTTTTTTAATTAACTAAAAGTAGCAATACTTTATACCTATTTTAGGTTAAAGTACATTAAATAAAAGTATTAGCATAAAAAGATACCTAAAAGTACCTAAAGTAAAAGTACTCATTATGCAGACTTAACAATGTCTGAGTAATATATTACTGAATTAGGGATGCCTTGTTAATTAATCCCTTTCGTGTTGCAGCTGATAATAGAGGGCGGAATAATTATTTGATATACAGCTTAAGTCAAAGGAATGTAACATAAGTAAAACACTAGAATATCTGCCACCAAAATGTCCGGTTACATTAATGAAGTAGAAGAATAAAGACGCATAAAATGCGAATGCTCAAGTAGAGCATCTCGGACCAGACCTCGGTCTCTGTGCTTTTGAATGTCCATCCCTCCAACGCACAGCTCGCCTCCCGCCGCTGAGCTCCTCGTGTTCGTCTCAGTAAAGCCTCAAACTCACCAAGATGTTCGCCGAGTTCAACCCGGGCAGCTTGCTGAACGGCTTCAGCAGCGACATCCTGAAACTACCGGCCCGGGTTCATTAGTTTAAGCAAAGGAAACTAAAAAGTGAGGCTAGCTCTGGTCGTTTCTCATGTCGCGGTTCTTTTCCGAATGTGCGTCTGACGTCATGACGTTTTCCCTCCATCGGTAGTGGACGTCGTGACGGTTACCCCACAACTACCGCCGCTCTTTCCCGCCATCTACAGGGCGCTGGGTCTCTCGCAGTCAGTCTTGAGTACGGATTGTAGGCTACTTTGAGCAAAATGCTGTACTGGTATTTCAAGTATTACTGTACTTGAGTACAATTGTGAGGTATTTTACACATGTACTTAAGTCTCTACATCGTTCGAGGGAAATATTGTAATACTTCAATTCACTTTTTTTTTAAAGATAGCTTTGCAGGTTATTAATGTAAAATATAATCAATTAATGCATAATAACTTGCTTTTAACTTACGTTTTAAATGCAGTTTATTTAAAACCGTATTTCTACCCCGCACAAGACTTACCGAGGCATGATCGTACAATGAAATATATTCCCATATCTTATCAGTATGATTATTTATTGCCAACTATTTAACATTTAGATTTCTTTTTGTACTCGTAATAAATGACAGGACCAAAAAGGTAATAGGTGGGAGAAAACTGGCACCAACCACAACACTTAAGTTGCATCATAAATAATACAATATGCCGAATTTGTCCAAAATATTCTGCACAAACTTGCGGTGAAGCCAAAGAGACATTTTTATAAACACATTGCATTTGAATAGAAGCAGAACATTTTATTCACGTAATGGTGGCACAGCAAAGTGGATTCCCCCAGTACATCCAGGTCGTATCACAGCAAACAGGAGTCCCTGGGTCTTTCAGTGTCGGTACGTAAATATGCATCTATATGCATTCACATGTCAGGAACTGAGTGGAACTATTTGGATGACTTCTTTCGAGGGGAGGGGGGGGGGGGGGACAAGTGAGTTTATTAAGTAGTACGAGCTCATCACTGCATCCGGAATTTAAAGGCAGGCTGTGGGATGCGTTTCGGATTTCCCAAATGAGATTGTTATGGCTTGAAGGCAGCAAATCAAAGACAAACATCAGAAGTGCCGTCGGTCATTCACAGCTCATTTTCAGACACTACTGCCAGGGGCGCCACATTTAATGAGTGACATCTGTGTGAACGAATCCGCAGCCATTGAGACCGACAGATTTCGAATGCAACAATAAACGGTTTCAACGTAGAAGGTTCCAACTAATGATTAAAAAAAACTAAAGAGAGACTCAACGTAGGGCTGCCGTCTCGTCGCTCACTCGTCATGGTCAGAATAACTGTACATAGAATCGACAAGATGGCATAAAAAAACCCCGACTACATTGCTTCCACAATTCAGACTTATAAAAGTTGGTTTTGCATGTTTTCCTTCACCGCCACCACTGAAGTTGTTCCCTCATACCCATATTAAGTGTCCACCCCCGCTGATGTACACATGTCCCGCTCTTACCATCAACATGTGCACACACATTCGCACCAACACACACACACACACACACACACACTCGTCTCCCCATGCTCCTTTTAGTAAGTAATGTATCCAAATCGAAGACTTTGGAGGCGTCCACTCCTGTTCATATCTCCCCGGACTCTCGCTCCTCGGAGCTGGAGCGCCGATCTCGCTCGTACGACAGGGATCTCTCCCGTTCCCTGGGCCTGGCTGTGGCCGTATCCGCGGGAGGGGGCTTCCCCCCACCCTCCCAGTCTCCGTACTCCGGCCTGTCCTCACGCCAGCCCTCTCCTGTTGCGCCCGGTCTGGTCATCTCTTGAGGCGGCAAAGGCTCTCCGTCGCGAGTGGGAGATGACCCGTCTCCGGAAGATCTGGGAAAGAGGAGGTGGGGGAGAACTCATCAGCCACAGATTCAACAGCATAGGCATTATGAAAAAGGACTTTGTGTCCCTTATTTGAAAGAAAGTTGTCCATTTCTGGGAGTGGGGTGAAAGTAAAATGTAATTGTGAGAGAACTGGGTAAATACAAGTACTTCAGAACTTTGTAAAACTATATTTTTAAATATTGGATGGTAGTCAGTGGCTGTTTCATTAAAGCAACAGTAGTGATGTTAAAATCAGTTATCAGACACATAAACAAATACATATTTAGAGCTGAACTACAATCATTTGGGCCATTGATTTGTCCGTCGAATATTTTCCTGATGACTGTTATTTTACTCCAATAAATGGCAGATAAATGTGGCCAAATGGCCAAAACAGTTTCTAATAGGAGAGAAGGATAAACGCCGCACCTCTTCCTCTTGGGCCTGTGGGAGTGGGAGCGCGAGCGATGCCGCTCCTTGTGTCGATGTTTTCTCTCTCTCTCCCGATCCCGGTCGCCACCTTCTTCTCTGGAACGAGAGGAGTGGTGGCGTCTTGAGCGATGAGAGGATGAAGTCGAGGTGCCTCCGTCCCTAGAAAAATGGTTTAACGGGAAAATACAGCTTTTAAGATTTAAGTAAAAGGGAAAAAGCTAGCTGCACTGCTATTAGCTAAAGATTCTTAGATTAATGCTCGAGACACAACTCAAATATATTCAGTTTGCTGTTATGGAAAAAGTACAGAAACCAGAAAATATTCACATTGAAGAAGCTTGAATCAAAACTTTATACAAATGGATTAATCGATTATTAAAATAGTTGCCGACTGTCTCACAACTTTTTAATCTATAAAGCACTGCGGTGACAGCTGGCATTGTAAACTTCTACCCATTTGTGTCCATATTTTCTAATACTAAAAAAGGACTTGATTTAATGAAAGACACTATAAAACCACAACATGCCAATCTTGTCTGGCATATACACACTGTGATGGTGAGATGTTTAAAGTATAGTGTTTGTATATATCGACACACACATCTGCAGTTTACAGGTGTGTTAAACCTTGAGTCTTTAGATTTAGCAAAATCATACGGGAGCGATTCGGTTGAAAGCAGACATACCTGTATCGTTCTCCACTTCTAGATCTGGACCTAAGAAATAAAATAAGTTTACACAGGACACCAAGATGTTTCCTTTTGTACGCAACGACAACAACTCAGACCGGTCCTTACCTCCTCCGTTCCCTCTCCTTCTCCCATTCACGCTCTCTTTCCCGTTCTCTCTCGCGCTCCCGCTCCTTCTCTTTTTCCCGCTCCCGCTCCCTCTCCTGTTCCCGCTCCAGCTCCCACTGTCGCTCCTTTTCGTCATCCTTTTCACGTTCCTCTCGCCTTCTCGAGCGCATTCTTTCTTGTTTTTCTATAACTGCTTTCTGGGTTAAACAAAAATATAGAACATAACTGAAAAACAGCGGCTGATTTATAACAACAAATGGAAATACAACTAAAGATTTCTCATTCAACAATAGCCCTGTACATTTAAAGTAATTCTGTTGCAGTGCTCACCCTTAGCTTTTCAAGCTTCTCGCGGATTTCAATGAACCCGATGTGCAGTTTCCCCCCAAAGTGGTCGGCGAGACGTCGATCATTGTCGTGAAGACCCAGGTAGGCAGAGCACACCTCGCACACTCTGAGTTTCTGTTGCTGGAAGCTGGAGGCGGGCATGGAGTTTCTGTACACATCCTGCAACAAAAAAAGGTTATGAGACCGTGGAGCTGGAATTAAAGCACAGAACGAAAACAAAAACACGCAACTTGTGTTTAATTGCAATGGCAGAATACAGATTTCTGTCGTGTTTTTCTGCCTTTGGTCGCCTATTATTATTATTGTATGATCTCATTAGTAAACCATAAGTCTTCAGTCTGAAATACATATTTCGCACAAATGTTTTTATTCTGAAACAAACTAGTCACGACAAAGTAATTATCAACTTTTGGACCTCTGCTTCTTTCTTCAAGCCTCGAGTCTTCTCCACCATCTCCAGCACCTCCTGGGCCTCGTCGACGTTCCCCTCGCCCCCGAGCTGCTCTGCCCGGGCCAGCAGCTTCCCGATCTCCTCGTTCAGCTCGTGGACACGTTCAGCCTTTTACAGCAGGAGAGACAGAGGGAGGAAAACGTTTATTCCTACACACTTTGCACCGATTCATGATAACCAGGTGGTGTGAGTGTGTGCCCCCCCTCTCCACTCCCCCAGGAGATCATATATTTCTCGTCAGCACAGCTTTCATAAAAGAAGACTGGGAGTTTGCGTCACCTTTGCTGCCACTTCAGCGCTGATCTCATCCTGCGTCTCTGCTAGTCTCTTCTTGGCCAGCTCGGTCCTGCGGTCGCAGTCAGCGATGAAAGACTGGAGGTGTTCGGCAGCCTGCGAGAAAACACGCAAATTAAGTTTTCGTCTGTTTGATATACAAATTTACCAGAAACATTTGTTCACAAAAGATCTGCTGTACATGCATCCATTTGTCCTTTTTGAAACTTTCAAACAAAATAGACTATTTAGACTTTCCTTGGTGCTGCTTAAAGCAACACTATGTAACAATTGTACCTTAAAATAACAGCTTGAAAAAAATTGTGCCGCTAAAATGACTTAATATGGCGATTTGCGGCTCCGCTATTGCCATCGGGGGTCTGTGGGGAAATAACTCCGCTATGTAGGATTCTGGAGCCGCCCGGTATATCCGGCGGATGTACTTCGACCTGCTTTCTGGCAGTGATTACGCAATGTCATATAGTGCCACTCCACGCTCGCAGCTACAGTATAAGGGAAGCTTTTTTATGTAGCTTTTTGGTGTCGTCAACAATATTGTATTCGATCACACGTACTCCACATTCAAACATTTAGAAAACAACGTATATAGGCTGAAAACGCGATCGGTATTTCATCTAAACTAAATGTTGTCATTCTTTTGGTTATGTTGTTTCATTCGCCCTTAGCAACTCAATCAAGGGGAAAAGGTACAATACGCTAAAAAAGGGAATGGGCGGATCTGCGAATTCTGGTGTTAACTCTCTCTGCTCAAATGGTCGTAAAAGAAAAACAGTCGATATGCGGAAACCCAAATGTTATTATATTAAATCAAATTCAATGCATCTGCAAGCCCCCAAAATGAACACATACACTACAAACAATCAAACCCACTCAAAACGAAGTATAATCCCCGGATCCCGACAGTCCCCAAAGTCTTTGCAGTCCCCCAAAACAAAAGTAAATGACTGCACGCGCACACACACACCCCTCCCCCCAAAAGCCGGCAAACAGCTGACCGACCAGGCGGAAACGTGGCGAGGCGCCGCGCTCCTTCACCCTAGTCCGGTAGGTGCTGGGCCAGTTCAGTGTTCCTGCGCAGTCTTCGTATTAGTGATCCCGCCCGTTGGTATAAATCCAAAATAGAAAGTCGCCGGATTGCTGCCGTTCTGAGTCCGCCGCCTGTCAGCGCGCTCCAAACAAAAAAAAAACTTGCGTCACCTCCCCCTCGTCACCTTTTAAACTCCGTGACACGTACAAATAATAATAATAATTATAATACAGGACAACACATGATCCCAACTCAATACAAGTGTATGCCAGGCTGCATCTATCGTAACTGGGTATTTACGACACTGAAGTAAACGTTAAATACCTCAAAAACTGAAGGGGACGCTAAAAGGGAAAAACTACATAATGGGGCTTTAAACTCGACCAACTTATCATGCAGTCAGTCAGTTTCACAGCAGCACTTGGACCAAACTCTTTATTTACTTGAAAGTGTGAGCCCGAGTTTGTCTCACTTGGGTGCAGTATATGATGGGGTGTTAGGGTGTCTGTGTGTATTACTCACATCAAGTTCGAAGAAGTACTCCTGCTGTTTAGAGGCAATCTCGAAGTCCGCTCTGAGGGCCAGGTCATGGACTTTCATACACTCTCCCAGATCCATTCTCTGCCGAAAACAGAAGACATCTACGTACTGCTTTTGTATGCATCATCACTCATCTTGACGTCTATCGTTTCAATAATTCCCATAATGCTAAAATGTCAACCTGTCTGAGAACATTTCACATATGGGAGTGTAAACAGGATTTCCTCAGAATCACAGAGCGGCACAACCCGGGCTTTGACAGACTGTGTTTCTATGCTTTACGAACAGCGCACTAACAAACCGGAGCAGACGAAACGGTTTCTACTGATAATACGTCAGGCTTGTACAGTAGCTATCCTCCCTTGTCAGCATCAGGGCTTTATGCCTCCCATCTCCTCCACAGTGTAACATTTGAATGGGGACCGGATGTGTCCTCCACGCGCACAGACATTGTATCGTTTTTAGTTCAATGTGGTGGAGCAGGAACAAAAAAAAGTGATAACAGCGGTCCAATTATTTCTGACTGCACTGTATGATATATGATGTGTGTGTGAACATGATACTCACGGTGCCGGACAGAATATCATGAGGACAGGAATCCAGGAGGTGACTTTTGCAGACTCGCTCATCTGCGAATTTGATCCTCTGCCGCATGGAATCTCCTTTAGAAAAAGAAAACCACAAGAGCACTTGTGAGCCAGAGCACAGACTAAAACGTGGCATGATACGTACTAAAGATCACGGAGGTTCAGACTTGCCATGAACGAGTCATCTTGCCAGTAAATCCTAAAAGTTAACTGCTCAGATAGTCTGATAAAATGACAACATCTGGTGGAAAGAAAGGGAGCCACGGATAAAAGAGCACACGGACCAGGATTAAATACAGTGTTAGAAATGGTTGTTTTTGTTACTTAGTAGAGGATGTTAGCAACAACTTGCCATTTACACTCTGACCCCAACACAACAGGTAGCTAGCCAGCTAGCTGTTAGCTATCCTCATGTTAGCTAGCTCTGTTTGCAAAGCATGCCACACATCGACTGGCGTATCAGTTAGCTTCCCGGCTAATGCTAGTAGCAACAACACTGAACTCCCGTCCTGCTCGGACCCGGCGCCGGTCTCAACCCCAGCAGGCCGGCCGGCCAGCCGTCTCACCGTCTCTCCCCGTCCCCATGAGCTGGTCCAGCATCGCTCGCATCTGTGCTTGGGCCGACATGGTTCAGAGCGTCGGCGCTACCGTTGCGTGAGTCACTCCTCGCCACCAACGGTCCTCACACATGCAGCCTCCTGACTGCAGGCCTCGTTGGCACCTCTACGGACCGCGGACAACTTTTGCCACGGGGAGGGAAAAAGCCCGACTCCCGCGCAGCCCGCGAGCCGGTCGTGTGTACCGCCGGTGCAACTGGCGGGTTATTGCGGCACTTTAACGGCGGCTAAATGTGACTTTGTAACGGTGGATGGCTTCGGGTCGGTTGAACAACGTCTGTTTGAAAACTGGAGTCCCGAAGTCGTGTCGTGTGTCGCGCTGAGAGAGCGGTGACTGAATGTAGACAGGGCGGTGGGTTAGCAAACTCAGTCGGTGTAGAAATAAGTCACCAGTTTCTCAGTAACATGGCCTCTAACTGTATTTCTAGCCAGTTGGCTAGAAGTTGGCAAGTTTATTCAACGTCCTTTCTTCCGCCTTTTCCACTTCCCCTCCGTGCGCGTCGCCGCGGAGCGCGCTCTCGTCTCTCCGCCTCGAGGAAGTGCTGCAGTCAGCTGCGCGCTTATCGGTTTAGAGACGTTACTACATCTCACTCAAACGTCAAAACGTTCGGAAATATTATTTGTTGGGTATTTTAATGCCTTACGAATGAATAGTGGAATGTCTACAAACCTCGCCAGTATTTGGAATACATTTATATTACATTATTTATCTATGTTTGTTATAGTTTGTATCGTTTAATTGAACATTTTCTACTGACATATACCTTGTTACATAAACAGCTTTCCTGTCCACCGACACTTTATCTGGAATAAAAACGATAGTCTATATACAGCTGACTGTTCTATTGCTCATGGATTGAGCTGTGGATTTTCTAGATAAGTCTATTTTGTAAATATAAATGGTGAGTGAATCCCTTGAGAAATGTACTAATCATGCTTAAGTCAACAGATAGGATTTTTGAAACACTTTAGTAATGAGTTCAAGTCCCCCTTAAATGCACCGCCTTTCCCAATTATTTTCATAATTTGAATGTTTAACATTACATTTTTGTTTTCTCGAAATGCCATTTCAAATCCCTCTCAACAAAACCAGGAATACAATTTGGAGAAATGCAGGATTATTTATTTTTGCTGCCTTGAAGATCGTCCCTTTGTTTTAGCCTATGCAGCATCTAACTTGTCAACTTTGGTAATTGATTGTAAACTTATTGTTAAACCCCATGTTCCCAGAAAACAAATACTGAGATAATAAGTATTGCGTCATCAATGGAAGCTCCAGCCATAGTCAGATCCGAAACATTACATTTCCTGCAGTGACATTATTGTGGTCAATACTGGGCGATACAGTGGTAAAGGCTTGGTGTATGTAAATAGCTTTGTAGTAAAGTTAAATAATTAGCTTATCCTTCACGTCAACTTCAGCCAGAAAAGAACTTGTTGATTTGGTTAAATGTATAGACTTCTATAGACTATAAACTAAACGGTTGTTATTGTAGTCACTTTGCTTACATCATGTGTTTTGGGTTGATATGCAGAGTTTAATAAGTCAGACTAAGGCACAGATTGACAGATTTTATATGATGTTGTTTCTTAAGGCATAGTGGATATGTGACCATTTACACCATAAACTCATCCTGAGTGAATGTATCACAATGGACTGGCTCCAATGTCTTTCTGTCGAGGTCAGTAATTAACACAAATGCTGAAAACTTTCAATGTTTAAAGTAAACATTTTTAGTTTGTATCTTTAATATAAACTTAGATTATTGGATGATTTAGCTCACTGCACTTAATTATGTTTGTTAGTACGTTGTGGTTTTTTGCATTGCATTGAGCAAAATAAATTTGATTGAGGCAACGACAACACGGAGATAGATGTTTTCCGGATTCAGACTGATAAAGGCATCTTAGAAACTATTTATGACTGTTGGTCAAACCTCAAGCCGCGCCCAGACTCGCCGTCCCAGTGCCTCCTACCGAGGCGTCACCCACCAGCAGTGTTGCCAGGTCCGCGGTTTTCCCGCGGAATTGGGCTACTTTTGAAGTGTTGCCGCGGGTTGAATTTTTTGTCCGCTGGTTCGGGTAGACCTATTTTGCATGCAAATTACATGAATATCTTTGAATAAAATCCATATTTTAAATGAACTAATTTAATTATACCCAAATCCTACCAAACTGACTCCAGATCAGCACGTACCCGTCGACACATCCGCGCACACAGGTGAGCACACTCTCACTAGTTCTGATATTGGGCTGGTTTTTGGGTTGGTTTTATTGGCCTTTGGGCTGGTTTTGATTGGCCATTGGGCTGGTTGTGTCACACAGACCTGGCAACCCTGCCCACCAGCCCTCGATCACATTACTGGGGGCAAAATGGCGTCGGCTATACTGCGGCTCCCGCTGCGACTTTTCACCAGAGATGCGGGGGTAGTGAGCCGTAACACCGGCTCGAAAACATCAAACATATCCAAGACGACTCAAAGCCGGACCGCAGTGTCATCGTCGTCGGGGGCTGTCTTACCGAAACCGGACAAAGTGAGTTGTATTCTGTCTTGGTTACCGAGCGAAAAACCGACAAGGAATATGACTGACAGCGGAGGCGGGACTTAATCCTGATTTGACAGGAGCTGTAGCGAATAGAAAGCCAGGAGACGCGCTGGGTTCGTCAAATCAGCCAATGAGCGCATGTTTACACGAACGTAAAATGTATTTCAGGAAGTAAATCTGACATTTTATCAATTCAAGTCAGTATTAATTCAAGTGGACATTTTACGTGAGCAATACAAATGATTCAAATAATACATTATTAGTGTATAACGTATATCGTTATATTACACTAACACATCTTTTTGGGGAATTATATTGATGTCCAATACGAATAAAACTGCCTCTGCACGCAATTTTATCCAGAATAACGACTATAGGATGCAGTTAACGTGATCCGTGACTGGTCCTCTAATGATAATATAATATAAATAGAACACATCTGGGGAAATCCACTTCAAAGCCATTACTGAAAGCCAAATTGAAATAAATATGTTGTCCTAAACACATTAGGAATTATTCAACTCATGATTGTATAAACTGTCTTTGGGACCCCAGGACCAAAATGAGTTGATGAGCTCCCAGAAACCACCACATTCCGTCCATTCTCTCCGCAAGTTTTTTTCTTCTTTCTTTCTCTGCTAGAATATTAGCTGGTGCATGATGTGCTGTGGATAATGGGATTAAGGGCAATGATGCAGCAACATGCCCAGAGCTAATGAAGGCCTTTAACACGGGACCTCTTCAAAACAGGGCCTTGAGTTAGAAATGAGGTAAAACAGGACCCGCTATAAAGCCACACTTACATCAGTTTATATTGTGCCTAAATCAAAACATTTCCGATTAAAAACTACTTTAAAATTAAATTTTGAACTCTTCAAATGTATGTAAATGCAGTTTTGTATAGCCTGTGGTCGGCATAGTCAGGCTTTGTTACACTCAATGTCTCGGCAATAACATTTTATTTATATAGCCTGATATTACAAATCTGCCTCAAGGGGTTTTACAATCTGTACAGCATTTATTTAAGTGATATTATTTTGTTATTTTGATATTATTTCCTCGAGGAAACTGAGGTGGGGATTATTAATGTCAGTAATTCAGTAATCTGAATAGCACATGCTATTTTATGCCTTACAAAAATGTCTTTGTATGTCTTTCGATTATCTCCCTCACCGCTGATGTTTTCCAGACACCATTTGGTCTCATCCGCATGACAGCAGTGGTGGTGCCTTTCCTGTACGTGGGAACTCTGATCAGCAAGAACTTTGCCGCTCTCTTGGAAGAGCATGACATCTTTGTCCCCGAGGACGATGACGACGACGACTGAGCCCGCTCCAGAAAACAAATGGTAAAGTCAAAGTGTAAAATAACATGTAATGTAATGTAATGTGTACTTTAGCCGCACCTTACTTAACATTTCAACACAAAATCTCAAACCCGTAAAAAAAAAAAAAGAAGTTATGCACAATCTTATTCATGTATGAAGGGTGTAGAAAGATGACAGTTAATTTATTTTTAAATTCACATCAACAGGGTGCTTTGCAATATCGAGTGAGAGCACACCAGCCGGCACAAGGAAGATTGGGAAGATGGGGCACATTTGACATCCCTCCACCCGTCTCCTCCCTCTCCCCTCTGCTATTCATCATTGTTTTTCCTAAATTCACTCAGTTGAAATCTCATATCATGTGAAGCTATCAAAACGACTAGTTATGCCTTCACTCTTGTTTGCATGTTTGTATGACAACTCAATAAAGGGAGTCGATTACACGTGGATGAACACTTGTTGTTATTTGCGCTTCACAGTCTTTGCACAGTGGTTTCTTTCTGACTTTTTCTGATTCTTCTCAGTCACAACGGCACATGTCGTTATTGCAATGTCATGATTTCGTTGTATCCTTTAAACAATTTTTACACCAGCTCGGCGCCATTATTCCTCGTTTATCCTCATTGGTCAGGTAGGCCTCGCGTCCTCCTGCAGGGCGGCGTTGGCCAGTCTCAAGTGTTCGTTGAGAGAACCCGTCTCCAGCTGGCAGCGACCACTCCGCTCCACGTACGCCTCCTTGTAACGCTCGTAGGCCGCTGCTTTCTCCTGGAGCAAAGGGTGGGAAACAAGTGCGGTGGACACGTCAGCTGATGTTTTTAAAGTTGTGAGCGTTCGACAACACCAGAGGAGAGGTCTGACCGTGACATGTACCTTTGTGAGCGACTGCACTTCGCTCTGCAGACAGCCAACTTCCTGTTTAAGATACTGCACCTCGTTGTCTTTCGCTCTGAGTAATGTCTGAAAAACACAACGTGGCATCCTAATATTACAGTTAAAATGATGTACAGACTATGCACAGCAGGACCGTTTAGAGCAGGGGTCAGGAACCTTTTTGACTGGGAGAGCCATAAAAGCCAAATATTTCTAAATATATTTCATTGAGAGCCATATAGTATTTTTAACGTATAATTTTAATGCGACTTCTGGTGCTGCATGCTGCTAGGGGGGGGGGGGGGGGGTGCAGGTGCAGGTGACTTATTCTTTGCTCCGCCCCGATGCGCGCGCACACGCCGGCATCGGAGCTCTGCAGCGCGTGAGACGGCGAGCCGAGAAGTGTTAACGCGACACGTAGAGACAGAGTGACATGCTGCTGGTTAGATACGATTAATAACAGACGGCTGTTTAGTTTAATAAAAGAACAAAGACGTGCTCTTTAAGGAAAGAGACCTTAAATTACTTCTGCTGTAATCTGGCCCGATAGAGAAAATTACAGGGGGCGGGCGGCGATTTTTATTTTTTCAACTCAAAATTGTCTGGTAGCCATCGAAAGAGCCATATATGGCTCGCGAGCCATAGGTTCCCGACCCCTGGTTTAGAGGTACTTTACTTGAGTGCTGCTCCTTCACACTTTTATTCTTACTATGTGGAAGTTGCATTAAAAGGCAAAACACAATTGCATAGAACTACACCAGGAACAAGGGTGAATTATGATATGACATTCACTACAACTACATGCATTTGACAGCTACTGTAGTTACTTTGTTTCAGATTTGACATGTAAGATATAATTAGCTTATCAAATCTGATGTATATTTATAGAGGAAACTGTATAAAATGTAGTTAAAAATGATCTCATGTGAACTGCCACAAGAGTAAAATGCTACTTGTCCATTAATGCATCAGTAACAATAATTAAATAGTACCATTAAAAAATCACAGGGTCCATTTGTCTGCGTTACAGATAGTTCTACTTCCTCTCTTTGTTGCAGATAGTTCTCTAAATGCAGTCTTATTGCAGTAAGAAAGGTCTGCCTTCCAGCTGTGAGCCGTGCTGGTTTGGTATCCCGGCAGTAGATGGCAGTATGAGCTCTACTAATGGGACCAACACAAATGAGGCCACCAAAAACAGAAATGGGTGAGGGATGTTTCTACAGAGAGCCATTACATGGGTACACAAGAAAAAAATAATAGATATTTTTATCAAAGTGGGCTGAAAGCCCCCCCCCCCCCACGGCTCATTGGTCAAACGCTGCTGTTTGCTGGCATTCATGTCCACGTTTGTCCTTCAAGCCTTAACGAGTCCTTCAGGTACGATTAGATGAAACTGGGTTGGCATGCAGCAATAAGTTAAGATGTTTTATAAGCATCACCTGCTTCCACAAGAGAGGAGATGACGCAGGATCTAATTTATTCTCGAGCGTTAAATCGGTACCTCTAACTCAGACGCCGTGCGCCCGGCGCTGCCGACAGAGGCCGTGTCCAACCTCTGCCCTGTGATGAAATGGCGCATGCGGCTGATCTCTTCCGCCAGTCGGGCCTTCAGCTCCTGAGGAAGTGAAGTCAAGCTCAAATTATGTCGTGAAGAAGTAATGTGAACTGCTCAGGTCAGTTTTTGCTTCCTTTTATTCGGTTTGAGAACACCAAAAACACAATGGTGTGTGTGTGTGTGTGTACCTGGTTCTCGCTTCTGAGCTGCTCCAGCTCGCTCTCCCTGAGATCCAGCTCGGCCTCTCGGTCCCGGCCGTTCTGCTCGGCGCGGCGCAGCTCCAGGCACTTCTGGGTGTAGCGCTCGGACAGCACATCCAGTTCGCCGGGCGAGGCGTCCGCCCGGGGCCTGACACGCGCAAACACACGAGATTCGGCGTGAGTTGTCATGTGTCATGCGAGAGGGGGGAGGGGGGCGGTCACAGTTGAGTGCAGAACATCTGCAGCCAGAGCCAGTGAGATGGAGAGCACTCTCGGCATGACGAGATTGTACACCTACATGTGGCCTCCGCGTGAAGCGTCCGGGTGTCCGGCTCCTCCGGTCAGCCTCCTGGTGCGCTCCGCCGCCCTCTCCTCTGCGTGAGCCGCCCGCAGCGCCGCCACAGCTGTGAGGAGCAACGAGGTTCACGTTGGTCAGTTTGGATGAGAGATCCATTGAGCAGGAGGGACTGTCGCGCTTCTGTGTCTTGTACCTCTAGCGGCCGCCTGGCTCTCCTCCCGCAGCATCCTGTCACTCCGCTCCTCCAGCTCCCCGATCACCCTCGCGTTCGTCTCCTGCAGCTCCTGCAGAGTTCTCCGATGGGCCGCTTCCATGGCTTCTAGCCGGGCCCTGCAGGGGGCCCCGGGCCCACACGGGCTGTCCACCTCGACCCCCATGGCTGCGCGCTCCCTCTTGACGCTCTCCACCTGCTTTCGAAGAGAGACGGCCTGGGAGATGGAGAGAGGGGCGGGAAGATGTCATGATGGATATTAGCATCATTCCCGTGCATTGAAAACACGTAAAGGAACGTCCGACTAGTGCTCCTGCTCAGAGGTTCTTTCTTACCTCCCTTTGAAGAGCTTCCTCTTTATTTGTTTGAATAGTTTGAGCTCCATTTACGGATGGGCTGGATATATCAGTTGGTGATCCGGTGGCAGGCCGTTCTGCCTCTTCTGGGCTCGATTGATACGTCTGAGCTCCAATGAGAGACTGAGGGCTCATTTCCCTGAATGTCAACGTCTCAAATTCTACCCACTTCCTGCTGACGTCTGAGTCCATGGTCTCAGAGACGGGATCAAGTACCCTCCCCCTTTTCAGATCCATGGAGTCCCACCTGCTGCCCATCTCACTGAAGGGGACCCCTTTCTCAAACCACTTGTTCCTCTCCTCCAATCGCTTGGCTTGCTCGTGGTCCCAGCCCTCCCCCTCTTCTCTCTGACTGGACGGAGACAAGTCCAGATCCCGGTCTGCGGTCTGGTGGTGGTGGTGGTGGTCGGCCTGATGGGGGTTTGAGGCCGTGGCGCCGGAGGTGGAAGTGGTCGGTTCATAGCCGGAGTCCTCGCAGGTGAACCGAGCAGGGGGTTGGCATGACGACGGTCTCCGGGAGAGGGGGTTCTCTTTCTTGCTGCCAGTATCTGATTGGCTGAGGTCGGAGCGAGGGAAAGACGGGAGTGTTGTGTTACACATCGGAAGAAAGATGATCGAGGGGGTGCGCTACGCGCGGACCACCCAATCACATTGTTTTCATTTTCCTCACAATGTTCTGGAATGCTGTTTAAAGAAATTAGATTAAGGATTTAGCTAAACACATTTTGCTGGTTCAATATAATGTAATATCTTGTCATGTAAAATACTTATTAGGATTAATTAGTAAAATATTATGTACTTATAAGTGAGCCACAGCCAAGGTTTCTCTGTATTGAAAAATACATTTTAATTTTTTACATAATGTGTCCTATTGGACAACGTTTATTCTGCATTTATTTTATCTTTATATGACTAAGTTTGGTATTTATCTGTGTGGGATTGTCATGGTTTTATAATTTTATGGCTGCAGACGAGCTTCAAATTGCCCTCTGAGGGACAAATAAAGTAAATTGAATAGAATGTTGGCCGTGCCGAGTGTGTAAAGTCATTTTATGGGCAAAATTGTTATTTTCAATATCGTCACTTTCCTATAATAATGGCCTAAGTAATTATTTGACAACAAATATTTTTTTCTTCCGAAATCATCTCCTCATGATACTGGCCACCTCTGGTAACACCTACTTCCTCAGTTGAACACATCATGTGATTCTACCGCTGTAATATAACATATCACAATATCATATGATCAATATGTGGTCAAGTTTTTTGTGTTTTCTGAAAAACCTGTAAAAATTACGTAGGCAATTATTTTAGGAAGGTGACGATATGTTATTCCTGATCGTCGTACACAGTAGCCTCTCTGCAAGACTTGTTTGTATCTAAATACTTTTCTAAGTACTGTCTTTAATTTGAGGCACTTGTACTCTACTTGAGTGTTTACTACTATTCATGCCACTTTATACTTCCAGTGGACTTCAATAAAAAGGGATATTGTACAGTGGATGAAAACAGTATTCCTCAAGGCATACACGATAATAATTAGATTAATCAGCATTGAGTGCTTTTTATTTCTATACTTTAGGTCTATTTTGCTAATAACACCAATTTGCTTTTACTTAAGTCTCATGTTCCCTGCACTGCAGGTGGTGTTGCTGCATTAGTAACGCTTCCGAATATTTCCTCCACCAACATTTCCCAGAATAAAGTGGGACTCACTGCGTGTTGTTCTGGATCGCCTGCTTTAGTAACTTCACCCAGTTCCGCCGTATTCTGGAGGTCGTAATGGAGAGAGTGAACACTGCTCTCTTTGTCTGGAGATCAAAAGACACACACACACACACACACACACAATGTTAAACAGGAAGCAGCCAAACATGTAATCGAAGTGGGTGGGGTGTCTGACAGTCCATCTGTCTGATGGTGTACTGGACACCAAAAATGAAGTACCATAAGTACCAAGTACCATAAACACATACTTGTATCTGGAGTCCATAGTTCTTCTCCACATCGCAGTCTGACACATTCACACAGGACGTCAGGTTGATCTCTCCATCCAGATCATCTGACTGCAGCACAAGTACCCAAAAAACAAAGAACATATCCGGCGTCATAGAATAATTATTTTGGAAAAGCTGATGAACAGCATTAATATGTATGTAAATGAGTTGCCATACAGGTCGCCATAAATGTACTAACAAATCAGAAAGGACTTTTATGGCACACGTCAGCTCCTACCTCCTCAGCATCTGCATCTCTGTAGTACCTCAGTGAGGCGTCACCCAGAACAAACCAGTGTTTCCTCCCCTGAGCCAAACACATGTAAAATGCACGGCATTAAATGTGTTCCTGCACGTATAGTCCACGTTTTGTACGTATAGTTTCCAGGTCAAGTCTCGCTCTTGGAGTTTTGGACCGTCTATGTAGTGTAGACGGGAATTAGAATAGAACATGAATAACTCTTTCGAAAAATATATGTGAAAATAACAATTAAAAAAACATAAATGTACCTTGCCATGTTCATCCAGTATGGACATCCACCCCTTCAAGCAACGTCACCTGTAATTAAAGTATCACGATCAAGCTCTTTGACAGCACTTTGCAAAGGTTTCTGTCTCACGCTTGACTGTGAGAATAGGAAACGGGAACCGTCAGAGCAGACGAGAGCGTCTATGTGAGATAACCGCGTCTTTGAGGCACGCAGAGAGAGGCAGGCCGAACTTTAGAGCACAAAAAATGGGCAACATACTGCAGAATGTGAACGTAAGAAAAAGGAAGAGGTGAACGTTTGCAAACAGTGATCGTCATTGGAGGAGCTGATGGGACGTGGTATGTTATCGTAATAAAAAAACATACTCACCATGCATGCATCACATTGCAATGTGTACACATTGTGAGGAGCAGAGGGAGAAAGAGACATTTTGAGAGGGATAAATGCGTGATGGAGATCACATGCTTTGATATAAATGTCATGTCAGGGTATCAGAACTACTACCCAGACGTTTGATTGGTTGCATGTGATTCAAAGCATTGAAATAACATTTGTTTGATTTTGTGCTCTTCCATCTCTCTGAATTTGCTGACTCAACAGTTTTAGCCTGCAGGGCTGGAAACTGCAGGATATATCCAGAATCTATTAATATGGATATGATAAATCATGTGAACACACTTCCCTAACACATAGAGTGCTAACGAATGGCTTTTTCCCTGCCTGAGAGGGAAAGCAGGCAAGCAGCTAAAATAGACATATGGGATCTACTATAAATAAATGTGTGAATGACCCATTTTCCTTCATTTATGCAGATGCAGAAAAGCCATGGGATTGGGCTCACCTGTGTCTGCGGGCGTTCAGGAAGAGCTCGCTCCTTCACCTTTGAAGAAATGTGTCTTCCACGTAGATTTTCTGAACTCTTTGATTGAATAAACAGAGAGCGTTACAAGTGAGTAAGCAAGTCAGTGACTGTGCATCTGTGTCATGTCCTCTGAATATTTGGGGTGGCCAATGATAGCTGCAGGCTTAAGGACCTCTCAAGTTTGTCGGGGCTCACACCTTCTCAAAATACCCTTTTCATCTATAATAGCACCGGGCCACCGCTCTGCGGCTCAGTTTTAGTGTTTCGGATGCTGTTTTGGGCTAATTGCTAACATCTAAGAAACCTAGTCTGCCCCTTATTTATTTCCCAGACTCTTTCTGCTGAGGAGACTGAGGTCTTTTGGAGTGCAGGGAGCACTCCTGAAGACCTTCTTTGTCTCTGGGGTGGCATCAGCCATCTTTGATGGAGTGGTCTTCTGGAGCAGCAGCATGGCAGCGGCTGACAGGAAGAGGCTGAACAAGCTGATAAAGAAGGCCAGAGTGTCCTCTGGATACTGTGGAGGTGGTGGGGGACGGGAGGATGATGGCAAAGCTCTCGTCTCTGATGAACCACACCTCCCACCCCATGCAGGACACTCTCGCAGCTCTGTACAGCTCCTTCAGCCACTGGCTGATTCCTCCCCGTGTCAGAGGGAGAGGAACCACAAGTCCTTCCTTCCCGCTGCTGTCAGGCTGCACAACACACTGCAGTAGATCGCTGGAGATCCTGGCAAACTCAGCACTTTACTCAGCACTTTACTTTATTTCCCCCCTGTATATTTAGTATTAGTATTTAGTTTTTTAGTATTGTGTTTTGTGTTTTATATATATTTTCATTGATGCTCTGATGTGCACCGCTGCTGTGATTTTTGAAATTTCCCCACTGTGGGACAAATAAAGGAATATCATATCATATCATATATCAGTTGCTGCTTTGTGAGTTTATTTTTGACAAAGATTGTGCAAAGTGTATTCCAAAGCAACTTCAAGCCAAATGTCTGAATACATCGCCGTTATTAGGATCTAGACGAGTGGTTAGCCGATTGTGGGTTGCATTCATTCAATCACACGATACAGCCGTGGTTGTTGCACCTGGCGGAGATCTGCACTCTACTGAGTGACTACTTTCAACATGGATGGCCTTGTGAACATGTGTGCAGTTCTCACATCATACCTGTGAATGAAGAGACGCGGCGGGCTGTCTTTGATATGACCTTGTGTTCTCAGAGTCCCGACATTTCTCTCGCCTCTCTCTGCCTCTCTCTCTGCCTCTCCCCCTCTCGTCTGACTCAAGTCTCGGACTGTAGATGTCTATTTCATCTTGGTACCTTCAGAGCCAAATAAGAGAAATATTTGACAAACACATAAACACAACAAAGGCTCAATTGACATCCTTTTGTACTCACTGAACTTTCACATTCCTCTGCAAAGGCCTTCAGAGCCCTCCTCTTTTCTTTTGCCACAACTAAGGCAATTATTTATAGTCGGATCAAAAGATATCTTCAAAGTTTTTTTCTACTTGCTACAAAGCTGTTTAGGAATCTTTCAGGAACAGCCTGAATAAACACATACACTAATGAGGCAGAATAGATGCATGGTTATAGCACTTCTGCTTTGGCTATCCCTGAATAGATGCTACACAATCATATACAGTGTAAACCACATGGTTCCACTAACCTGTAGGTCTTAAGGATGTTGTCCCGACATGGGCTGGGACTCTGGTTCCTCCTCCTCAACCCTGGAGACTCTTTCTCAGACTCCAGCTGGATAGTTGGAATATCAGCCAGGACAATGTAGTCGTCCATGGTCATCCCCACCTCCGATTCATAAAGATGAAGCAACATTTTTACATGATATGCATAATGAGTGTTTTCTCTGCCACAAAATACACCAAGACTAAGAGTCGGCAGACATGTTAGTGACTCTGTGAGGCTGTACTGAGGGCACAGTGGTGCTTTTAGCTAAATACTATCATACTTAGCATGCTAACATGTTCACAACATAGGCTGTAAGGTTTTTGTATTCGCTGAGGCAGATATGATGTCATTCATTCTGCGGGTGAATAGTTATAAACAAAAGTATTGAACAAATTGAAACATTGGCCTACAATCGATAGACTTGGAAACATTTCACTGGAAGTTTCATCCTCTGAGGACCATGAATGTCTGGACAAAATGTAAAGACAATCCATCGAATACAGTGGTTCTTAACCTGGGTTCGATCGAACCCATCGAACCTCAGGGGTTCGTGAGGGGTCAAGACACACACAATATAACCCGGTTCACACTAGCCATGTCGGGCCGTTTTTGTTGGTCGTCAGAAAATTGTCTGCCGACATTTTAGCAAAACACCATTTTTCTTCGCCGCTGCGTTCACACCGAGAGCGTTACGGAGTCCATGACAGACGAGAACTGAACGAAGAGACCGAGCGAGTCAGCGTGAGATGCTCCACTGGAAGCGACAGATATTCATACGATTCCGCTTTTAGGTTATTGGTTTCAAACGGTATTTTAAATGAACAATAAAACAAAAGAACAAAAGCTACACAGACCCAGACGTAGAGGTGAAAGTCACCGAGCTGCATGAGCCTACGGGGGATGTTATGCATATATATATACACTACCGTTCAAAAGTTTGGGATCACCCAGACAATTTCGTGTTTTCCATGAAAACTCACACTTTTATTGATCAAATGAGTTGCAAAATGTATAGAAAATATAGTCAAGACATTGACAAGTTTAGAAATAATGATTTGTATTTGAAATATAATTTTTTTTCGTCAAACTTTGCTTTCGTCAAAGAATGCTCCTTTTGCAGCAATTACAGCATTGCAGACCTTTGGCATTCTAGCTGTTAATTTGTTGAGGTAATCTGTTGAAATGTCACCCCACGCTTCCTGAAGCACCTGCCACAAGTTGGATTGGCTTGATGGCCACTTCTTGCGGACCATACGGTCAAGCTGCTCCCACAACAGCTCAATGGGGTTGAGATCTGGTGACTGTGCTGGCCACTCCATTACAGACAGCATACCAGCTGCCTGCTTCTTCCCTAAATAGTTCTTGCACAATGTGGAGGTGTGCTTTGGGTCATTGTCCTGTTGGAGGAGGAAATTGGCTCCAATCAAGCGCTGCCCACAGGGTATGGCATGGCGTTGCAAAATGGAGTGATAGCCTTCCTTATTTAAAATCCCTTTACCTGGTACAAATCTCCCACTTTACCAGCACCAAAGCAGCCCCAGACCATCACATTACCTCCACCATGCTTGACAGATGGTGTCAGGCACTCTTCCAGCATCTTTTCACCTGTTCTGCGTCTCACAAATGTTCTTCTGTGTGATCCAAACACCTCAAACTTGGATTCATCTGTCCATAACACCTTTTTCCAATCTTCCTCTGTCCAATGCCTGTGTTCTTTTGCCCATACCAATCTTTTCTTTTTATTGGCCAGTCTCAGATATGGCTTTTCCTTGCCACTCTGCCTAGAAGGCCAGCATCCCGGAGTCGCCTCTTCACTGTCGACGTTGACACTGGCGTTTTGCGGGTACCATTTAAAGAAGCTGCCAGTTGAGGACCTGTGAGGCGTCTATTTCTCAAACTAGAGACTAATGTACTTGTCTTCTTGCTGAGTTGTGCACCGGGGCCTCCCACTTCTCTTTCTGCTCTGGTTAGAGCCCGTTTGTGCTGTTCTCTGAAGGGAGTAGTACACACCGCTGAAGGAAATTTTCAGTTTCTTTGCAATTTCTCGCATGGAATAGCCTTCATTTCTAAGAACAAGAATAGACTGGCGAGTTTCACATGAAACTTCTTTTTTTCTGGCCATTTTGAGAGTCTTATCGAACCCACAAATGTGATGCTCCAGATAATCAACTAGCTCAAAGGAAGGCCAGTTTTATAGCTTCTCTCATCAGCAAAACAGTTTTCAGCTGTGCTAACATAATTGCACAAGGGTTTTCAAGGGTTTTCTAATCATCCATTAGTCTTCTAAGGCGATTAGCAAACACAATGTACCATTAGAACACTGGAGTGATAGTTGCTGGAAATGGGCCTCTATACACCTCTGGAGATATTTCATTAGAAACCAGACGTTTCCACCTAGAATAGTCATTTACCACATTAACAATGTATAGAGTGTATTTCTGATTGATTTAATGTTATCTTCATTGAAAAAAACAATGCTTTTCTTTGAAAAATAAGGACATTTCTAAGTGATCCCAAACTTTTGAACGGTAGTGTATATATATATATATATATGAATGATAATAATGTTATGAACACGAACACGAGGGCGTTAGATGTTCCGACGTTTTGTGGGATTTCCACAAGTATAAAGCAGAACTTTTGGTTGTAACGGATCCCCGTATACACTGTAAACCCGACTGATCATCTGATCATGTTTAGCAGAGATAACTTAGTATGTTACGTTTCTGTAAGGGGGGAGGGGCCTGTTGGATTAGTGCCGTGCGCAGCACACACAATGTCAGTTGTTCCCAGGTGTTCCCATCTAACAATGTTTTTGCTGTGTCTCTTTTTTCTCTGTCTGAGTGCAAATATATACATTCCAGTGCAAGTGTATTGTTAGAATTGTATTTCTGCAGTGGCACATGGTTTTAATCCTCATTTCTCACCAAAGCCTGTTTGTAGTTAAAAGAATGTTTAATTTCTAAGGTACTTATTTTAAAATTGCTTGAAGTTTATGTTGCATAAGTATGAATATTCCACCACTTGTTTTTTTTCAGTGTATGCTCCAGACTGCAGATAAGTGTTTTGTTTCAATATGTTTAACCCAGTTCCTCTGTCCAGTCAAGTTGAAATTAAGAATTGAAATGCCTGTCTGTATGTTACTGTGTAATGTTGCATTCCTCCTCTTGTAAAGTTGGAATTTTTGTATTGACTCAGTAATACATTTAAACTTTTACAGTGCAACGTTTTGACAAAATAAATCCCACTGGTATACACAATTCATTTTTGTTTTTCTTTTTTTCTCTACAATTTTCTTGAAACAATGAATACAATCTTAAAATAAAATAGTGTATTTCATTAGAATTAAAGACATTACTTTAATTAAACTAATGATCTTAAGTAGCAATTACTAATGTTATATTGGTGATTTGTTTATATATTCTTATGTATGTTTAACTTTACATAGTTATTTCATTAAACTTGGACAAAAGAAAAGAAATAATTGAAGTGAACTAATGATTTTGAGTAATGATTACTAATGTGGACTTAGATATGTCTACTGCAGGACTTATGTTTTTAAGTTAACCCAACTTAACTTGTTTAGTTCTTCCATGTGTAAAAACTTAAGTGGTTTGAGGCAACGGGTTTCCATGCTCGGGCTAAGAGTGTATGACGTGGCAAATAACTGACTGCTGGTGAAATTACTCTTTTATTTTCTTTCTTTGAGTGACAATACATTCATAAACGCTGGTGAACTATCACCACCCTAAGAGCTTTAGCCTCATACGGGTCCATTAAACTATTAAACTATATTAAATGTATAAATGCGCATCTGTCCGTAACAACATCCATGGCCGTACTGTCAAGTTCGCATTCAAACCTAAAGAAAAGTGAAGTGTGATTCCTTTTAACTTTTCAAAATAATAGTCTTATTTATCTATTAGAGAGGAAGTGGATTAAAACCGTTATAACTTATTCATAGACAAAATACAAAACAGGCAATCAACACAAAATAATAAACCTTCCATGTGGTTATTTACAGTGTTTTTTATTCCATGGTGGATGAAGGAAATAATAACTTTCCAGGGAGTAAAGCCACGGAGATAAGCCACGCCCCCTCTACGGTGCGAATGATGAGAATAAATGACAAATAGTCATGCGAGTAAAGCGTTGCAAATGTGGTAAAAACGTGTTACGCAAAATATATTCAGCCCACTCGTATTATTTGTGACTCACGCTCCGCTTGGCCCTCGTTGGCTGCAGCTGATCACGCCACATCTGATATCTGTGCTGCAGCAACTTGGTGCGCTCAGTAGTCGACTTGTGGCTGTTGTGATTAAACGTCATTTGTGAGTCTCAATCATTCTAAATATGTCGAGCAAAGAAAGTGGTTGGACGAATACGTACAATATGGATTCACGTGTATAAAGGAGCGTGATGGGAGTCGGCGTCCTCAATGGCCAAGTTTAGCAATTCTAGTCTAGCACCACAAAACTAAAAGAACACTTCCTAAAGCTTCACGGATATGTTCAAGAACACAATTGCTCGCTGAATTCAAGGTGGAGAGAGACAGATTCCATGAAAAGGCTACTCTGACTGTTCTCGGCACTTGCCGAGGTGAAGCCGCGCATTTCTGAACTTGTATCTGTAAGTCACATTGATTTGCAGTAAATATTTATTGAGTTATGTTTTTGTGTGAAATTAACGTTTTGTTGGTTTTGATCTTTGAACACAGTGATTTTGTGGAGAACTGATGCATTAATAAAATATATAGCTATGTTTAAAAAAAATCATATTTTATTTTTCCAATTCCAAAGGGTTCGGCTAATATACTGATGAAGATTGCAGTGTTCAGTACCTCCAATAATGTTAAGAACCACTGATCTAATAGTTGTTTTCAGTTCGTATCAATGTGGATAACCGAGTGACAGGCATATAGAGCGACGCCGCTAGCTACCATACATACCTCTTCTGTTTCTACTGCAGCCTTCTTGGGTTCACAGATCAACAAGGCCTCCATGCCTCGCCTCACGGTGCTCCTGCTTCGCTCACCGCTGACCTGATTGTTCCCCTCATGGCCTTTGACGGGTTCTGCGATTGCAAGTGAAAGTGAACCGCCAAACATCTGAGGGTCCGCACCTCGTCTTGATGAGGAACAGCGAGAGGTTGGGAGGCTGAGTAAAGAGTGTGATGACTCTTGCCAGGAGCCTTGAGTTGGACTCGGTCTGCTGTCTCTGGACTGGGGCTCCCTCTGTGGGGTGTGGCTGTGTGTACTGTAGCCGTTCCTGGACGGGGATAACTCACGGCTGTTGCGAGTGTCCGCCGGACTGTTGACGGCCGTTCTGGTTCGAGGAGATGCTTGGGATCCCTCGTACGAATGTTGCTGGATGGCCGAGGAGCCTCGGCGAGAGATGCACTCCAGATTCCTGTACAGCTTCTCAGAGTCCAAACTGTGTAAGTTTGAAGATTGGGATGGACTCCTCAAGTCCCGGCTGCACCTCCTTTGATCATCGCACACACCGTTCTGCAAATGGAAAGTGTCTGCGTGTCTGTGGGAAGGGGTGGCTCGAGAGGGCGAGGCGGTCAGACAGGCAACGGACTCCCTCCTGCGAGATGGACTGGACCTGCTGGATGCGTGCCGAGAACGGCCATGCGACGGAGGCGGAGAGGAGTCGTGGGACCGGGCCTGACTCCTGGAGAGGGAGCTCCTCCGCTGAGTTCCCACAGGGGACTTTGCGAGCTTGTAGCGATCTGGGCTCACAGAGCTGTGACGTGTTGGCGAATTATTCTGTGAATCAGCTCCCTGTCTAAAGTTGGAGTGGTACGTGTACCTCTCTGGGGATTCGCTCCTCCAAATTTCCTGAACGTACGTCTCTGGGTTCCTCCTCTGCGAGGGCGTACCGAGGTTGACGTTCCTGTAGGGGACGCAGGCTTTTGGCTCGGCAACATAGTTGCTGGGAAGAGGATGCCCCCGCTCGGAGTAACGATACGACCGCTTCTTGACCTCCTCCATCTGCCGCTCACCATCACCTCTTCGGTCTGGAGAGAAGTAGCCACTCTCGTGTTCCCTCTCTCCTCTGGACTCTGAAAACCAAACAAGCCTGAGGTCATTTCCTTCATATGTACTGCAGCTTCTAAAAGGGCATTGGGCACAAGTCATGGTCAAGAATGTAGTTATCGTATATTTGTTGCTGTACCTGATGTCCGGTGGGTCCGGTCTCTGCCCCTCCTCTCGTCCATCCAGGAGCATTCAGCTTTGGACGGGTCCAGCTGGGTCATGTCTCTTTGGGCCACATGGTGCCCCTCTGAGCTGAGGGATCTGCTCTTCTCTGGACAATCCCACTGATTTGGAGAGCTGGAGAAGGGAAGTCGAAGGTCATCACAGATAGAAAAGGAGGCTGGTAACATGGAGTTGTAAATTGTGTTCACTGGACATACTCTTAGTCTCTTCTCGGTGACCAGGGAGAGGGGGCCTACAAATGCTAAGAGGTGTGGATAATGTCACGCTGATAATGATGTAACTACCACAACAAGTTATCTGGCTGGAGGTGAAAGAAATATACCAGAAACAGCTTTTTTGTGCAACTCTGTTCTCTTAGAGAAACAGCCACTCCTTCCTGCTATGATATGAGCATAAACTGAATCAGCAAGTATTAAAGCAGTATTAGATGATTTCTTTGAACATTTGGGGACAACTGATTTGACTTATTTTATCAATTGCTTCTATCAAATTTGAAGCTCATATTTTTAACATGGAATCAAAACAAGCTAGCTCCTTGAAAGCTAATGTCTAGCAGTGATATTCAGAAGCCACCCTGACATGCTTGGGTGCAGTGGCGGCTGGCCGATCGAGGGCCACGGGGGTTGGCCCGGGTAAAATCAACGGGGACAGATCCAGCATGGACAGATACGGGAGTAAGGGACACGAAGCACACGGAAAACATGAGAACACCAGAAAACACATGATAACTCCTCAAGCAGCCATATTGGGCAAAGTGAACGTCACTACCAGCTGGACGACGGAAAAATGATCGAGGTAAAAAAACACAATGATGGATAAAAACAGGCACACTTGTATATTTATATTATATGGTATTTATCCTGTTATACTGAATATTATTATATGATATAAACATATATATATATTTATATATATATATATATATATATATATACTGAATTGTATTAATAAGATGTCCTTATTATTTCACTATAAAGTAGAAAAGTATGTTTGCATTTTTTTTTTACTGCATGTTTGCTGAAATTGATCGGATGGCCCGACCAAAAATAAATTCCACCAGGTGCCACTGCTTGGATGTCTTTTTTGTGTTTGCTGCTCAGGCAAAGCCTCTTGGTAAAAGAAAAAAAAAAGTTTAAAAAAGTGCTTTCTAAAATCAGGATACAGGATACAGTCACCTGGCTTGTATGTCAGTGTCACAGATATTAAGTTCCAACTCAGGACTTAGACTGTGGACCAGACTCCACTCGGAGGTCCAACCTCCGCTGACATCATCGCTATTGGCACTTGTGGTCCCCTCAGACCACAAACGAGTGTCCTCACCTGCTTCCTATTTGGGGGAGCATGGAAACACATTATTTTTTATAAAAGCATTATCTGGATAATTCAGGCATTATAGTATTTCATACAAAACAAATTCGATAAAATTCTGAATTGTCTAAATTTTTAAAATGTTTTTTTGTTCACACTATTTAATTTGGTTGTGTCTGTAAATTACATATTTGTTGATTTAGTTTCCCCTGGATTTAAAAAGTGAATGCTTTGATGCGTTTGCATTGCATCATGTTTAATACTATTCAGCTACACAATCCTAACATTGCATTATGAGTCTGACTGAAGCCCAGTCTGGTGTCCTTTATCCAATTCAAAGAGCAACAACAACACACCGACTGCACTTACCCTGGAGACACCAACCTACAGTCAGCTAGCAGCCCAGGTCCAAGCATTAGGACATATTTCTGTGACTGCTGGCTGTCCTTTCAGGGAAATCCGCTGTCGAAGCTTTTCGGCAGCTTCCCTCCTCCCTTCCCTCCTCCCCTCCTTCCTTCTCTCCCTTCGTTCCAGCTAAGCCAATACCTTTAGACTGCACAGGACGTAACTCAAGCTACTCTCTGGTCACGCTCATGATTATTTCATTGTTCTCGTGCTTTTGCATCACCAGAACCACCCACTCAGCTTCTTTCTGATCTTGGTCTTGATCCCTCCTTCAGTTCTCTACCTCTCATTAACAGACAGACCACCAAAGTTTGGCCCTTTTTAGGTCTTGATCTGTTGATAGTTTTAAAGTGTATAAAAGTGTGGCCTTTTGTTTTGAGATTGAAATACATTCCAGTAATAACTGTGATAAAGAAGATAAGATAAGATAAGATATATACTTTATTAATCCCCAAGGGGAAATTAGTTCTCTGCATTTAACCCATCCATAGTTATTAAGGAGCAGTGGGCTGCAGTGATGCGCCCGGGAAGCAACTGGGGGTTCAGTGCCTTGCTCAAGGACACTTCGACTTGCAACTAATGGGGAGAGCCGGGATCGAACCGACAACCTTGGGGTTGCAGGACGACCCCCTTACCCCACTGAGCTACAGCCGCCCCAAAAAAAATAAAGAACTTTCTTGCTTGCTTCAATTTAAGTGGGCCAGCGTTGTGTGAGGGGACACGTTTGAATGTGTCATATGGGCATATAAGATTACACTCCCTGAGGATTGTAATGAGCTCTCATTAATTAATGATACAGAATCAAATGCCACCTTCTTCTTCTCCAACCTCCATGGTAGTTTCACTTGGTGACTGTGTTATGAGTTGACCTCATACCCCTCAGTGGGCAACTTGTGGGACAGTTGTAAAACACCGGCTGTATTGAATGGTGGCAAGTCATTATAAAAGCACTTAACCCAATGTCAATAGATTTTGACCTTATTCTGGTCATTTTTATAAATAAATAAATGTTTGACAAACTCGGCTTCTGTTGATTATGAGCATCATAGCTGGAATTGATCAAACTGCTACAATTCGGACGATGACAAATGGAGAAGTGTTGAAAGCAAAATCATCCGCTTTTTAATGTTTAATTTTCTCCTTCGCTTCATGGAGGGCGTCAAACATTCGTCAAAGTTCATTCACGCTTGTGTAACCGTGCCCTTAAGACCTTTACTGGGGTGTTTTTTACGTTTGCTAAACTGTTCACGGCAATACAAAACAAAACTGTTTTTGTCATGAGTGCTTTCAGCCAAAACGCAACAGAAAAGCGGTGTCGATTTTCTTTTGGAGCATCCGCACTGCGAATAAAGGCAACAACCAATCCAGCTGAGCGGAGCGAGACGACTTGCGTCTTTTATTTATGAAGAAATATGAAACTACTCCACTGAGGCTTCGTGGTCTGAACCAAGACTACACGCTTTATTACTCTTTTCCACCGTGACAAAGGCAGACCAGCTCCCATCTTCTCACCGCTCACATAAAGCCTTTGTGTCTCACCTGTCGATGTTGTTTATTAGTCCCGCCCCTTTTATTATTCACCTTTTCAGTTCCAAATGAGTTTTTAGAACATTCTCATGTGTCATTTCCTGCATAATCGATGAACACATTATTATTTCACAAACCTACTGCACTATATAACGGCCACCTACCCACTCTCGTGAGCCGTCCTGTTGAGCAGCAGCAGCAGCGGGGACAGTGTCGCCGTTGAGGTGCATGTGATCCGGCTGAAGGCAGCAGGGAAGGGTCAAAGGTGTCGGGCTGGAACTGGCGGCAGCATCGGTCCTCAGCAGGGGGCGCCTCGTCCATCCAGCTGAATCCGTCATCTGAGGTGTCTGGCATGCATAGGTATCCTCGGGGACCTTAGCACTAATTTTCAATAGTTCTGGTGGGTTATTTCCCAGGAGGCTCTGTATCATTACCATAATAACAACAACAACTTTCATCAACACCCTTATTAGTTGTGCTTAGGCAGGCTTTACGAGATTAAAGGCTAGTTCTTTGTATATGTGTGATGTTTATTCTATGAATATAACCTGATGAGTCACAAACAATGCATCTCTTAAGGAGTCTGTGAGCACTTCAATATCCTGCTGGATGAAACACACACGACTGATGGGATCCCTTTAGACCACTGAGCAGAAGATAGTGACAGTGTATAATGTCACCATTGCATAGAAGGAATCCTCCAGCATAAGTTATCTATATAGGTATATGATAGGGACACTCTACCTTATGGATGTGATCCGAGGTCTTCATTTTCAGGGAGAAGAATGTTTGTTTTCTTTCCACGAGAAGATCCTTCATTGAAAGCTCAGTTTCCTCACAGCAGGAAGGAAATGCTATGGCGGATCGTGGAGGCTATGATCTGACATTGGCCCAATGTTGTGACGGTGTCCTATCAAATATCATCTCTAGATAGTGAAACAAAGCACGGACTCGTCCCGACAGATGTCTGATGGACGGTCGTGGGGCTTGCTCCACAGATGGTTCCTCTGACCACAACGAGGAGACAAAAGAGCAGGAAAGAGAGGGTTACAGCGTATATGGGAATGAGCATTTGAAAATGTGTAATGAAATCATTTAAATGTAGTTACAACACAGAATAATATATATATATATATATATATATATATATATATATTAAAACAGGCAGCAGTGGTTTATCTTAAATGAATATTTGTATTAATTTATTTTCTTGCAGAGATCAAAGATCTTCACAAAAGAGGTGGACCACATTTCTGGTAGACCAATACAAATGAAGTGAGGCATCTATTCTTCATGCCTGAAAGAACTGTCATAGATTCATATTGTTTGATTAATTCAGTCAGTATGACAACTACACAACAAAGGGCTGAGGCTGTTTTAATCATCCGTCACTTATAACACGGATAATTAATTGATTGTTGATTAATAACACTTTTGTAAGTCTACATTGTCATGTAACTTTATCAAATTTGAGATGTGGGAGTATAATTAAATGTTTTTGTCAAATAAAATGACAATAAAGGGGACATATCTTTGTTTTTGTGCTCGGTGTCACATGGCCAACGCTTCATTCAGCTTCTCTGGCGGCCATCACGAGAGAGCAGAGCCAGTGTCCAAGGAAATGCAGTTGCAAAAAGTGCAGCTGACACAACTTCAAACAAACAGGAAGTTAAACACTACAATGACTGAATTTGTCACGGGGTGAGGCTCAGGTGCAGAGAGACAGGCTGGATTCCAGGTTTGAGTGAAACAAAAAACACTTTACTTCGGAAAAATGTAAAACGTGAAAACTCTGGCTTGAAAGCAACTACAAAGAACACTAGAAAACAGCATGCGAACAAAGACAGAGGCATGCGAACAAAGACAGAGACATCGAAACAGAGACACTACGAGACTAAGATAAAGACAACAAACCGGCAGGAGACAAGTGAAAGACTGGCACAATATATAGGGGGAAAACACAGGTGTACGGCATGAGACAATCAGGGAGACAGGAGTGGCTGAGGGCAGGTGAAGGGATTTAACCAATCAAGGAGACAGAGGAGTGGCTGAGGGCAGGTGAAGGGAATGAAACAATCAAGACAGAGGAGACACAGAGGAGAAACAGAACAGGGCGTTACAGTATTAAAGCGTCTTCGTGTTAATTATTGGGACATCTTAAAATCATTGCAATAATATGAGAGCTTTACGCTTTCCTGGTTTCACTTCTGTGAAAATTCACTTCGTCAAGATGTTATTTTTAATATCCAACACAGGAGGTCACATACATTGACGTCTTCGAGAGGAACCTCCCAACACACAGTGGAGGCCGGTGACGTGAAGCTCCAGTGATGCAGCGGAACGTCACCCAATCACGTGTCACCCTGTTCTGCTCCATCAAAATGTGATAAATAACGTTAGTCACGGCTCAGGGCGAATAAATCACATAACTGCGTCAACTTGAGCAACACTTTCCCAGCGATTTGCAGCGCTATAGATTGTTTTGTGACGTTGTTTTATTATGTTTGGTAAAACAAATAAGTTTACTTTTTCACAACTACCTGTATAGTATAGAAACTCAGTAGTGGGACACCTACCCATCATCGTCATTTTGCATCATCGATAACTAGTTACATTTTGCACAACTGTACTTTTTTTGCATCTAGAAAATGTAACACATTGCATTGTGGGATTGTTTGCAGAAGGTCCTTATTTTCTTTTTCTTTTGGTCGTTTATGGAAATTGAAGTACATTTTGGAGTTTGGCTGCACTCACAACCTTGAGTTAACTTTTTTTTTTAAATCCCTGTTTACAATCTGATCTGAAAGCCTATGTTTTTTTCTTCAGTTAAAAAGATGTTGTCTTAGAGATTCGTGGACTGTGACTGACCGGTCACATGCCCTGTGCTCAGCTATTTACGTTTTACATCAGATTTATCCATGTAATTGATCGTGTCCCTCTGTATCCCTCAGTCTATATTAACATTAAAATAGGCTCTCTTGTTAGACAAAAACAAAGAAAAAAACATGTTCCAGAGTTTCTCATAATAAGACCAATCATAGATGATTAATTAAAACCCCATCATCAATCCCTTCAGAATAAAGGGCAACAATTGATCCAGCACGCCTGACCTTGATGCACCCAGGGCAAGTATTGATCGCACTAGTGTTACTGCTCCCGATAACCTTCTGAACTCAACAACTTTAACAACCAGTACATTACAGCTTTTAGTGGGAAAATTAATTATCTTTACCCTGAAAGTTGTGAAGTTGACTATAAGTTTAGCAGAGATACCATCAAATCATTATCAATCTTAATTGAGCTGTGTCCAGTGCAAAAAAAGAAACGTTTTGAGAGGAGAGCCGCTGGTCACGTGACAATCATGCTCAGTGATCACAAGCGCCCCGTTTGCACGCTTCCTGTCCTCTTAGCAGGCAAGTTGTTGTTTTCTCCTGATTTGTGTGTTTGGGGAAGTGTCATCATCCCGGAGCTTTAAGCTACATCTTCATCAGCGGATGGAGTTTGCTCAGTTGTCGTGGCGAGTATTTGTATTAAAGAAGTGTTTATAAATTATTTAAAAAAATATTACATTCATTTACATGAAACATACATTTATGAAACATTATTACATATTTTGTGTATATTTTATGGTCACTCATGTCTGTTGAATGCTTCAAGAGGAATTATATTTGTTGACAAATACATTATTAAACTCTAGATCATTAAAGTCTGCTGACAACTATACATTATGCTCTGTTGCAGTGTTTCATAAACCTAGTATTACTTGTTCATATGCTGCTCATACAAGTTAAATAGCGACGGTGGGTAAAGTGGTACTGCCTATGAGTTAAATGAAGAATCTGTGTAATTTTAGTTTTATGCCTTTAGAGAAGTTAAAGTGATACTCGCAACACTTACTTACACAAAACTTCTTTTTGGTGTTTCCAGTTCTGTATTTAGAGTAAATGTATTCATCCACTGGGAACAATTCCCCTCTTTCTTTTTTCTTCTCGCCCTGCCCTAGCCCCCCCCCCCTCCTCCTCCTCCCCCTTAACTCCCCCACTCGGCCTGTTTTTCGAGAAACATGTTGACCTGGATCAGCCCTCAGAGAGAGAAATGAGGCGTCCGCCTACTTCTGAGTAAACTGGCTCTCGTGCCCTTCGAGAGGGAGTCGTGAAGTAGGGCCGCAGAGAAAATAGATCCCATTGTTGATCCCGCTCATCTAATCTTTCATAGGGAGTTATTTGAACGATGTTCCGGGCTTCTCATTGACCCCCTCAACGAGGTTTGTGTCTTTTTTGTAACGCTTTATTACGCTTGTGATTGTGAAATATGCCACTGAAATTAATTAATCGATGGCCTTTCCCTCACTGCAGTTTTTGTGGGGAACTTGGTAAACCTATCTTAATGCTGCCGTTATGTTATTGCACTGCGATGTGTGCGACCCTCATTCATTTCTCAAGCGTAAGTGCCACCTCGTGTTTGATCGTCTCGTCTGTCTGCGTGAATCATCAAACTGCTGCAGCAGCAGTAACGACTCTTTCACCCAGACTCGTTACATGGAGGGCATTAGACGGCGGGTCAGTGTCAGCCCACTCATTCCCACTGTGTCCACTTAATTAATCCCTTTAACCTCCGACCCGTGCCCACGTTGCTCGGCCCCATTTTAACTGTGCCACCAACTCCCCTCCTACGTGATGCGAGACCCACCTGTTGTCTCGAAGCTAAAAAGAAAGTAGGTTTATAAATAAGCCGTGTGGAGAGTGTATTTATATGACTGAGAAAGAAGATAAAAATAAGGTTTCCATGGAGACTAAAGAGCTGAGGCTAATTGGCAATAACACCTCAAAGAGATCTGAAATGTGAAACCATGAAGTCAGACTCACTCGCACTGCCGTGCTTGATCAATGTTTTATTAATGCTTTTAAAATGTATTCATTTAAGAAACGGCCCGATATTAAATGGTTTGGGCCGCAGCAGCATTTTTGTGGTCTGTTCTTTCTATTTCTATTTCTGTGATGATGATGATGATGATGATGGTCATCATAAAGGAAGGCAGAAGAGATTATTCGACACACCTGCACGCATACAAGCAAACAAATCAAACATCAACCAGTCTGCCAAAAGAAAATCCATATTTTTTTCTCGGAGCTATTAAGGTTGTCATCTCAGGCATCCCAGAATATATCGCCACACTTCTGATTATTTAAGAGGTGCAGATAATGATTCATTTCTGATTATACATGAGTCGCTGTATAAAGTTAACCCACAGAAGGCCCATCTCAGCTCCCCGGAGCCAGAAGCCAAAGTGACTTTCTTAGACTGCTTGTTTTGTGGACAGTTAACCAGCATATTTGAGAAGCTGGAAACAAGACATATTTTTGTCATTAAATATAAAACAAATGTTATTCAAATAGTAGCTGATTAATTTTCTCATGGAAAAGACTTATAGTCTTATTGACATTTATTACTGCACTACAAGGTTTGATACTTGCAGGTCAACAACGTCCGTTTTTAATTCCCTTATTTTCAGAGTTACTTGACAAATGAAGGTTGCAGCAATTGCAAAAGGACGTAAACCCGAATCAGCGTTATGTAACCTGTGTTACACAACACCTCATGACTTAATCTCCTCCCCTGGCATGCGGCTGCATCCAAACGTGCCCGAAGACGGACAACAACGAGCTGAGGGTCAGATTCTCAAGGTCGCCGCTCATTTAACCTCTGTGCAAGAGCATCGCTGTTGCAATGTCACATACTTATAAAGCATTAGTCGAAAAGAGTGAAATAATGACGGTTGTCGGTTGGCCGCTGCTGCTGCTGCTCGAGGCCCAAATGCGGGACAGAGGGCGACGAGGAGCGAGTAGTGGACTGGAACTACTCTGGTAAATATTTTGTAAACAAAGGGGCCCAACCAATGCTGTACTTTCTGATTTAAGAAATGCAGCTTTATATACTTTCTTATATTCAGAGCTTTTTTGTTTTCACTTTTTTCTTTTACATCTTGTATTCATTTAGTCAATAATTTGGAAACCAATTAGTACCGTGTGTACAAATATTCATATTTCATGCAAAAAGGAATTAAAAAAGCATTCAAGATGACTTTGAACTTACTGTAGTTTGCCACAGTTATGCACTTAGTCTATTTAAAAATGGTCATAATGAAATATGAGATGAAAAGTAGAAACATTTTGTACCACAAACTCAATACAAACACACTGTAAAATGCTTATAAAACACTCCTACTGAGTCTCTTTCCAGAAATCTTGTCGGGTTACAAAAGTGGTTTGTGTATTTCTTGGATGACAGTGCACGTCTGAGTGGGCTCAAGTCTAAATCATACAATCCACATCCCCACACTCTGGGGAAAACATTAGCAATATATATATATATATAAATAGAAACATAATCAGAGCTCTCTGTCTCTCTCTCCCTCTCTCTATCCCTGTCTCTCTCCACACCCACCCACACACCCCCACACACACACACACACACACACACACACACACACACGAACACAGGCAAGAATTGGAGCAGATGCACAACCACCAGGCGGGAGCAGCTCTGTTCAGCTACTATGGAGCAGCAAGACAAAGCTCCGACTGGAGACAAGGACAAGTTTGTGCAGCAGCCATCTGGGAGCACGTCGATGAAAACCCAGTTTGTTTATTGAAAAAACAAAGAGGAGAGGAACAACTCAAGCATCTCTTTCACGAGGATGAAACCGGTGTCAGTCTTTGAGTGATTCAGTCTACATTTACAATAAGGTAAGAGTTCATAGCTTGATATTTTTATTTATATTATCAGTCACGTCTGTTGGCTCTTATGGGAATATTTGTAAAAAAACAACTTTCGACCCAAAACATTATTTTATTTTTTATTTGTACCTTCGCATTGAAAATGCCGGAAGGTTATGTTTTGATCGCCGTGTATTTATTACCTTCGCATTGAAAATGCCGGAAGGTTATGTTTTGATCGCCGTGTATTTATTTATTTATTTATTTGTATGCATGTTATTCGCAAAACTCAAAAAGTATTGAACCGAATCGCATGCAATTTGGTGGGATGATTGTTTATTATCCGGGGACCAGTTGATTAGATTTTGGGATCGATCGGGTCAAAGGTAAAGGTCAAAGGTCATGAACAGGTCAAAATCTTTCGCAGAACTTTAAAAGTATTGAACCGAATCGCATGAAATTTGGTGGGATGATTGTTTATTTTCCGGGGACCAGTTGATTAGATTTTGGGATCGATCGGGTCAAAGGTCAAGGTCAAAGGTCATGAACAGGTCAAATCTTCTTGAATCACATGGAATTTGGTGGGATGATTGGTTATTATCCGGGGACCATTTGATTAGATTTTGGGATCAATCGGGTCAAAGGTCAAGGTCATGAAAGGTCAAAATCTTTTTTTTACCATAGCACGATACATTTGTCCAATTGGCATGCAACTAATGCCAAAATGTTCATAATTCAATGCCCAATCTTGTGATATGCGAAGGTATGCGCTCTACCGAGTGCCCGTTCTAGTTAATGTTATGATCAAGGTGTTTAACTTGCTTATTTTCCTGCCTCCACTTTAAAATCGTCAAATGTAAATTTAAAAAAACGTCATGTTTAGCAAGTTCCACCTCGGTAAGTCCTGCGTTAGTCTGTCTGTCCCCAACCTATTATAAACACTCAGAAATAAATAAACAATCAATGCTTTAATAACCCGTTCATATGGCTGAGCACGTGGACTGTAACATATGTGGGGAGTGTAAACAGATAGAGGGCAAGATTTTAAAGGCCACAATCCTTTTTCAAGGTTATGGTAATACTTAACTCCTCTCCCTGCCCCCACACCCCCATCCTCGCTCCCGGCCTCTCCGCTCCCAGCTGTCTATTATTCCTGCAGGCTTTGGATTGATTTCCAGCACTGGACAGCTCCAGTGGCCTCAATGAAACCAATTCACGTCACAGCTGCTGCTTAGTTTGAAAACTGCCCCGTCATAACTTCTGCTTGCACTGCGTGAGCCGTTGAATCCACGGAGATGTGTGTGTAAAGATGGAAACTTCACTTTCATCCATAGGATTTTTTGATCGTCGTATCACACCCAATGCACATTTCGGGGGTGAGGCGACAAGTTATGACCTAAAATGATGAGGGGGGGGGGGGGGGGAATCCAAATATCTACGATTAAGACTTATGTGAAAATTTAACCAAGGAAGTACAAATAACTTTTTTCAGTAAATGAAAATACACCACATGATAAGTCCATTACAAGAAATAGTTTCAAAGTTTTACTCCAGGAAAAGTATGAAGCTGATTTGTCTGACAGTTACATTTAATACTCTATTTACCTCTGAAGGAACGAGACAATACTTTGTTTTGTCGGATGACAACGAAAAATTATTATTATTAATGATAATAATAATAATAATTATTATTATCAAGGTTATACATAACTGTTGCGCCTCCTGGTGGGGCGCAACATAAGGTAGCAGGTTTGCTTATGTGAGGATGCAGTCACACCAGTTGAGGACACGAAAAGTTATACGAAAAGGGTTTATTAACAAGCAGCAACACAAGGACAAACAAGGACCGTCAGTGGCACCAAAGAAAAGAACATATCAAAACCCACGCCCCGCCCGGGACAGGTGATGTGCACCCAAAAGTACAGAGGGTGGTGCTCACTCTAACCTGGGGTATTAACAACAAGTAAACCTACATGTATGTAGTATGTAAACCCTGGGGTATCTTACCTGTCCTCATTGACCCTGTGCGCACAACAAAAAGGAATTAAACAAGACACAACAAAAGTAGGCTGCTACCAAATGAAACAGTAGAGTGTACTAAAAAAGCTCCACAGCAACCAAAGACCGAACTCCACGCTGAACAAACACAGGACTATTTAAAGGGGAATGGTTGATGGGTGATCAGGAACAGGTGTGATGATTTGATGACTGGAACCAGGTGTGCACGTCTGTGAAGTATGAGAATGACAACAGGAGGGGGAGACAAAGCAACAACACAAAACAAGACCAAAACAGAACACAATACAAAACATGTAGACCAGTGTACGTAACAATAACATATAAAAAAGTCCTTATCACGCAAAACATCCCTATTCAGAGTGCCATAAATCTCCTACACAGTAGATTATTATATTTAGTAGTAGAGAACACAAATGGGCTACTCTCCATCATTTAGGGTTAGTTAAGAGTTGTGTGTGTGTGTGTGTGTGCAGGATGATGTTCTTCTAGTGTAAATAAGTGTGTGGCTGTTCTAAACAAACAGGTCCATATTTTCAGGACACTATGGAGACTGACTGCTGTCCTTGGGAATAGATACAAAGCTACAGAAAAAAACCAGAAACTTAAAAAGGATCGCCTCGCAAAAACTTGGCGTGACCAAACGCAGCTCTCTCGCCCGTTTTTGCGCATTCCTTTGACAAAGATGTACGCCTTGTGTACCGTGGGTGCCTTGGGTGTGTGTTTGAATGTAAATATTTTACTTTTCTGTACAGGAGACGTTGTAGTAACATCATCTGACATCATAATCCCGTCATTTTAATCTGTATTTCTTTTCTCACACTCTGTCCAACGGGGAGGACCTTGTGGCCTTTATTCCTGCTTTTCCTTATCCCTCCCTTCCTTTCTCTTATCATTATATCTCAGATTAAACAAAAGGGTTTAAACCAGGCCACACAGCAACTGTCAACCACCTTTCATATAGTTGCTTGGAATGAGAGATTAAGGGAAATAGTAATCTGGTATTTCAAGTTCCCTCCACCCTTTTCCTTTGAATGAGATTATGCTGTAATGTATGACTGCTTAGGTCCACTGACGTACCTGGATGAGACCTACGTCAGAGTCTTAAGCGCACTGCATAATATTAATAACAATAATAATCTGGAGACAGCTGTTGTATACTGCAGGATTTGGTGCTTCTTTATGAGTGTGGGTGGCTAATTTAAAGGTACAGTACGTACGATTTAGTGTCATCAAGTGGTGAAGTTGCAGATTGTTACAGCAGCTGAATAAAGGCTACAGAAAACTGAATCAGATGAGGAAGTGCCTTAATCATGCAGTCCCTCTAATGGCCATCAGGGGCGACTCCTCTGATTGCAAAACAAAGTGTGATTGATTTCTGATTTTAACATTTTAAACATGAGTTTATGGTCCCAATATTTAGTTTCCAGTCTTCTATAATACAATGAGATATTCATTTTGTAAATGATTGTCCCACTTAGAGATAGACCATACAGCAGAGTAGGATTTATGGCAGTGCTACCTTATGATGGACATGTTTAATGTAAAAACACAAAAGGCTCTCCTTAGTGCAGTGTTTGGTTTGTCTGTTCTACGCTGCTGTAGAAACATGATGGAGTCAATGAAGATGACCCGCTCCTGCTCTTTGGTCCTTTGAGGAAAAGTTCTAGCCTATTTCCTCTCTACTCCTCTCCTCTCATCTCCTTTCAAGTTGTCTTACATGATAAATATCACCACACACACACACACACACACACACACACACACACACACACACACACACACACACACACACACACACACACACACACACACACACACAACAACAACAACAACAAATCACTCCCATAGAGGGAGAGGAGAGAGGTTCCTATGGAAATGGCAAATACAGTAACTATGATCAGACATTATTTACTTGTCTTCTCCCTCAGGGGCTTCATCATCTTAGAAATAAAGCCACTGTGCTGACAGTAAGACACATTAGTGGCAATATTGAGTTAATTGTGGCACGTATGGCTTATTCAGGCACACAGTTAAGAGATACATCAGCATTTAAGAACAAAAGGATTTACGGCTATATACAAACATAAAATAATCTCAATTATTTGGGGTTCGTCATAAATTATAATGTCAACAAAGCTTCACCGGGGAGGCGTAAAACGAACATGGATTAGATCTTTAAAAGTCCCAGATACTAAAACAACAACATGAATCCAGTGAAATGGACCAGTGTGATGCTCCTGCAGCACACGCCTCATTTGTGAAGATAATAGTTATCTTGAGAGTAGCTGACATCATTTTTTCAAACGATGGTTGTTTTGACAAAAAGAGTCTTGACTCGAGGATCACTCGGCAGCTTTTTGTCTGCATTGAATTTGCTCAGTTGTCATGGAGATGACAACAGAATATTTTTAGGACTTCATGCACGTGGGCCCAAGAACAGAGCCACAGGACATCGAGTACGGATGGCTTTATCTTGGTGGCTTGTAAAAATTAAACTATAAACCTGATGCTCATAATGGCATTATGTGCATTATATTATCAACAGGTACACAAAAGAACTGCGCTCAACAACAAGTGCACATAATGTTTGTCATCATTAGAATCCTGCAAAGATGTGTGTACTACACAGTCAGCTTTGCAGGATTCTAATAATGACAAACTTAAGTATCATTCTCATAATATAAAATTCATTATAACATTTAAAAAAAGATGCATGTTATATTTTTTATCTGGGATGGACCAAATGAAGCAGAAATAAAATCAAACCAACAACATTAACACATTAGAAACATTAGAAACAACACCAACATGATTAATAATTGATGTTGTTGTAAAATAAATAAATAATAATAACACAGGGTTCTCTTCACCAATTCAAAAAAAGATAAATTCAGCAGATCTACACCAAACAATGACGCCTTTCACTGGCGGACTGGCATGTGAACTGTGTTGTTCTGTCCTGATCCCGCTCATGATGCTGCTGGCACTGACTCTGACCTTCACGCTGACCGTATTGGCATGTTGGCTGGCGTCTTTAAGGACTCTGTAAGAAAAGGTTAGGGCTTCACATAGAGGACTTGCTCCTCCAGCTGTGGGAGTTATCGAGCCAACGTCATCATCTGCGCTTTTGGGATTATCCATTCGACAATCACTCTTCATCCAGCCAATCAGGGTTGCACACGGCCCACATTGCATGACAACAAATCCCATCAAAATCTCTACGTGTGTGCAACCGTGTTTCTGTTTGCTTGTACTTGTTATTGACGGCGATATTGAACAAAGGCTTTTAAACAGCAGATGTCGGAGACATACATAAGACAAAATATTACTACCTTTCTAATGTCAACTTATTTATTTATATCAGCCGAAGGGATTCGCGTGCCCTTGGCCTTCTACTGCTTATGCAACCCGGTTGCTTTTTGGTTCTCTTGATTCCCAGCTAGCTGACATAATAACTTTCTTTCTAACCTTTTCTTACAGAATCCTTAAAGACGCCAGCCAACATGCCAATACGGTCAGCGTGAAGGTCAGAGTCACCCTCTTTCTTTCTTTTTACAAGCTAGGTACAGCACTAGCCTACTTACCTACTTATTATCTCTGCACTCTGCTTTCTTATGTTTCTTTTTGATAACCTGTTCCCATACTTAGTACTTAATACTGTTAATACTGCATACACTTTACCACACTATGTACAGTGTGTTTTTTGTACAGTGTTCTTTTTAAATATATGTTTCATATTTCTATTATTATTACAGTTATTATTATTATTATTATTATAGTGTGTTTGTTCTGTACCTCTGTTGACTTGGAGAACCCTGCAAAAATAATTCCGATGTGTCTGGACTGCTGGTCTAGGCACAGATGGCAAATAAAAAACCTTGAACCTTGAACCTTGAATAATAAGCCGAGCAAAATCAACCTTCAACTTTGTCATCAGGCCAAACAGCAGATCAATTGTTCCTCTAACAGTAGATAACCACTGATTCATCTCTTTTTTAGACCTTTGTCCCTTCAACTGGCTGTGTGCTTTTCCACCCCTGGTTGGCCATGAAGGTCCCGAAGGCTAACCACTAGCAAAGACCTAATCGATAAGCTTTCGTCACACAAAACAACTGTCTGGTGCATTAGGGTGAGGCCAAAATTTGCAGAGCGAAATATTTGATTTTTCTGGTTTTTAGTCACGCTAGCGACGTGGCGAGATCGATGACAATGTTGCCTGATGCCCTGGTGCCCTGTTTCCTGATCCCCCGCTTTGGTCCAGACTGAAATATCTCAACATATTTTGGATGAATTTTTCAATTTGTCCCAAACTCTTGCAACTCTTGCAAGTCTTGCAAAACTAATGCTATTCCCGTCAGCATCAGCTGTGTTTCTGGACCCAATGTGTCCTCTATGGTCATGTTTGTTCAGCGTGTTAGCATGCTAATCGGGGTAAACAGTGCCACTGTTAACATTAACAGTTAACATTAGCATGTTAGCATGCTGTGTTAGCATTGAGCAGGAATTAACTATATCTGATCATTATCAAATGTTCTTTGTTCACAGAAAATGTTTCATAAGAAGGCAGCGCTGATAACAAATGCAAGAAGCACCTGAGCTCAAACTGCCTCCCTGTCCAGCAACAGTACTTTAATGGTTGGAACTGCCCGCCCCAACCTCCATTACTGCCCTCACAGACACAGCCTGATGATCACCGGTGCCATGGGAGCGGTGCGAGTCACTAGGTGAGAGAGGGTGGGCATTAGAAACGTGTCAACTGTGTTATGGAAGAAAAGTTCAAGAAAGATTTGGTTACTTTTGTTCCATTACTTCACAATGAAACATATTTGTACTGCTTTTATAAGTCAGACTTAACAAAGAGTTTATACCAATTAATGAAGTGTTATCTCATGCTTATTAGCTAAATTAGTAATTAGTAAGTACTTATTTAGAACACACGTTTGGGTTGCCAATATAGTGAAACATTGACACTGTTAGTTTGACCCTCAATTAGATAATTTAACCTCTGACCTTATAGAACATTGCTGCAGGGCAGTTGGACAACACATTTCTTAACTATTAATGAGCAATTATACATTCGGACTTGATGGATTATCACAGAAAACCTTTTATCAATAACATTTGTACTGTCATAAAGATGACTTACTAACTTTTGTTGAGAAACCCATGACCCTTTATGAAGTTTATTAGTTTGCTTAACTGTGATTTATAAACCCTTTATCCAAAGCTTATTATCATTTATATATGCAAATGTATTTGAGACTGTGAGACTCAAGAGGATTTATTAATGGCTTGATTATTAATGCAACCAGAGATTTGACAACCCAAAAGTTGTTTTCAATGACAAATTATAACGAATTGATATAGTATAAAGTAAATGGTTAAACCAGTAAGAGAGACATTAGTTACAATTAATAATTAGTTTATAAAAATGTGATGTCAAGAAAACCAAAACATCCAATTAACAGTTGGCAATCGTAGTTTAGCAACTTCAATGCAGGTCTTGCAAGCTTTGGATTTTTTCACAAGTATGTACATGTGAAAGAGTTGGAGTAGGGGTCATATTCTACATTTGAAGATTTTAGACAAAAAAGCACAAGAGCAAACGCGTAAAGAATGAATTTAATAGTGTGTTTGTAAATTAATTAGAATAATGGTAATAACAAAACACATTTTCACAACTAACACATCCACTGCCTAGCGTTTCCTCACTGTGTGCAAGCCTATCCAGGCTGTTATCAGAGTTTAGGCTAATGTAGAAGATCACGCCTTTTTTCTTAAATGTAGAAACTGTTTGAAAATATTGAAAAAGTATGAAAGCTAAGCATCCACATGTCTGCGCAATTTGTTTGGCTAAAAAAATGATCTCCCGTCTGTTCTCAGATACAGCATCGTTTCCACAGACGAAGATGCCCTGAAGATCTCCAGCGTGGCCCGACACAACGGCCACAGTCCTCTGACTCAGCAGACTCTGTCGGGGCCCTGCATGCGGGCCGAGGAAGCAGGAGGAGAGTGTCCAGGTGGCGATGAGGGAAGAGGGACTTTATCTTTGAGAGTAACAAATGAGCCCGTCGTCCACAACAGCTGCCGCGCTTCACCTTCATGTCGCCTGGGCCTGGATATGGGCACCGGACACCTGCGCAGCCGCTTTGTGAAGAAGAGCGGCCAGTGCAACGTGGTGTTCCACAACATGGAGGATAAGCCACGGCGTTACCTGGCTGACATTTTCACCACCTGCGTGGACATTCGCTGGCGCTATCTGCTGCTCGTTTTCACCACCACCTTCCTTCTGTCTTGGCTGCTGTTTGGCGTGATCTTCTGGGGCGTGGCGCTCATTCATGGCGACTTTAGCCTTCGCATACCCACGAAGGAAGGGGATCCTCGAAACAACGTAGGGGACGAAAATGACGAATGGCGGCCATGTATCCTCCACATCCAGGGTTTCATCGGGGCCTTTCTGTTCTCCATAGAGACCCAGACCACCATTGGATATGGATTCCGATGTGTCACCGAAGAGTGCCCAGGCGCTGTGGTGACAGTGGTGGTCCAGTCCATCGTTGGCTGCATTCTTGACTCCTTCATGATCGGCACCATCATGGCAAAGATGGTGCGCCCCAAGAAGCGGGCGCAGACCTTGCTGTTCTCGCATTATGCCGTCATCGCCATGCGAGACGGCAAGCTTTGCCTCATGTGGCGCCTGGGCAACATGCGCAAGAGCCACATTGTCGAAGCACATGTACGCGCTCAGCTTATAAAGTCGCACGTGACAGCGGAGGGCGAGTACCTCCCTTTGGAGCAAACGGACATTGATGTCGGCTATGACGACGGGTTGGACCGGCTGTTTCTGGTGTCACCGCTGGTGGTGGTCCACGAGATCAACAAGACCAGTCCTCTGTACAACCTGAGCCGCAACGACCTGCTCAAGGAAGACTTTGAGATCGTGGTCATCCTGGAGGGGATGGTGGAGGCCACAGCTATGACCACTCAGGCCCGCAGCTCCTACTTGTCCAAGGAGATCCTGTGGGGTCACCGCTTTGAGCCGGTGGTCTTTGAGAAGGGTGATCGCTACCAGGTGGACTACTCCCGCTTCCATAAATCCTACGAAGTGCCATCTACACCTCACTGCAGTGCCAGGGAACTAAACCAGATGATGGGCCGCGGCAGGCAGTCCTCATCCTCCAGCTCGAGTTACTCCCGGTCTCCCTCGCCATTCCCACAGAGGGCAGCCCGCCACCTCCTGGGCCCTCACTCCCCCAGCGCTTTCTGCTACGAGAACGAGGTGGCCTTGTGCTGCGGGGACGACGAGGAGGACGTGAAAGAGGAGGCGGGGAGCCTGAATGTAAGAAGTGAGAGAGAGGTAAAGATAAGGGATGACATTCACTTGGGATTCAAAGAGACATTTGTGGAGGAGCAGAAGGTGGAGATGCTGTGCGTTCTGGACTCAGAGAATCAGATCAGCCTTGACAGACTACAGCCCACCCTACCTTTATACATCAGCAGAGAGTCAGGGGTCTAATAGATGGTAATGGCTGACCGTCCATTTGTTTTCTCTCTTTGTCTGTGTGCATCCAACCAAAGTATTGAAATAGTTTGAAAATAAAAGATTTTTCGCAGCTGTCACAAAATCCACTCAGCTTTTGATCATAACTTGCTCTGGCTAGAGGTATTGTACACTTTTAGTTGTGACATCAGCATTTAAACAGCGTACAGCTCATCTACTTTTGAAAATGGTGACCGGGTATTACTCTCAAATCATGAGCTATCTTGAAAACGTTGTTGCTTTCTTGTTTTAGTCGATATGACAGTCTATGATCTACAGTTAAGTCAGGTTTTTGTTCTTTATTTTCATTGAGTTTTTGTAAATATGATATGATTTTGTTTTAATTTTGAAATGATTATGCATCATATACATATATGTTATAAGAGAAAAATCCATTTATTTTAAAGGTGGCATGACACAAACGCCAGCAAGATTTTGTGTAAAAAATAAAATATTTCAGTATTTAAAGACTTCTGTCTTCCTGGTTGAGTTCTGTCACTTTTCACATTTGATAAATAAGCCATTTATTCCATGAAAGGCAACACGCTCAAATCAATTGAAAAGGGCCATAAAACCGAGTGTAACAGCTTCCATGCCGTCACCCGTAGGTTTCCCCCCTAAGCACGCAGGATCGGTCAACACCGGGATATTTGGTAACATTCTGTATTGCTCTTTAACGCAGACTGTGCTTCTGCTCTGCTCACTCTCCTGCATCTCCCCTCCAGCTTGTATAGCTGAGGGCTAATCACACACAGATTGGCTTCAGCTGATGGCTGATTACCAATCAGCCAGCAGCTGAAGCCAATTAGACCCTGTTCCCTAAACCACACCACCACAGCTGCCACACCGAGTTCGAACGATTTGTCAAACCTGTACAGTTAAAGAAAATCACTTTGTTCTTACTTTTATGAATAGATACAAACACTTTGCGAGTTGGTTTCTCTAAACAAAGCACCTCATGAACAACAACACTGTTAATGTTTGAATTGTGTCTGTTACGTCTCTTGAATAGATGAGATCAGATAAATCTCTTTTGTCTTGACTTTGAATCCAATAGGTCTCTACATGGGTGTATTACCAACAAGGCACAGCAGGCAACTGCCCCACACCCAAGTCGTTGTGTCGGCCACTTGGTCGGTCTACCACTTTGGTCCTGACTGAAACATCTTCAAAACTATTAGATGTAGGCCTATGATCTGTCATGAGATGCATGAAGCTCATCCTCAGAATTGATTCTGATAATTTTTCTTCACTCTTTTATGTTTACTACTCATCGGGTCAAACATTTAAATTGTCCAATACTTTGGTGTAATCCTGATAAGAAATCTGCTAAACTAATTGAATTCAGATCAGCCTCAGATATACTTTGTGTTCAGTGCTAATTATCAAATGCTAACACACTAAAATAAGATGATAAGATAAGGTGAGCATGGTAAGCGTTACATTAGCTTGGTCACTGTGAGCGTAGCATGCTGTTGTTAGCATTTAGCTCAAAGGCTCACACGGCTGTAGACTCCTTGGGTAACTTGTCAGGGAACCTGTGCCACTGAAGTACAATATCAACGTAGTTATGACTTCATACAGAACACACATCACATTTTAGAGACAGTTGTGCACAGAACAATTATGGAAAGACAACTACTCTCTCAGGTGCATGTGGGTCGAATTTTTTTTCTCCACAAATGTAGGCATATCCTGCTGCTTTATGAATCTGATTCATAAGTGCAGTGCAGTTGATGAGTATGTTTTTCTTTCTTTCAGGTGAGTTCTGAACACAACTGTTGTCTGTGCATCTCTAGCTAACTAGCTTACCGCTAACATCTGTAGAGTTAGTGCATTGACTCTTTTGGGGCTAATAAACACCGTCTAGTCTACAAAAGACAAATCACATTGCTTTTGATCTGAACAATGCTTAAAAGGGCCTGGAAAATCTTCACAGAACACTTATAGATTACTTTTCTGACTTCTTGTTGTTACTATGGGACAACAACGCCCCCACCAACACTCCCCTCTGTTGCTTATGGTTGCAACCATGACAACACGTTACGCTAAATATAGGGAAGCTGATCTCTGTGCCGTCTCGACTGTACGAGAAAGGAAGTTAGGCACAACAGGAGCCAAACAGCTCCTTTTTGCTCTCGGCCGCCGACGCATGTTCACGTAAATAAGAACAAGCGGGACAGTCTCCAACACACAGACAAACCGGGCAGACAGGGATTAAAGGTGGAAGGCTACGGGAGAAAAAGAGGGAGAAAACAAGAAGAGGGAGAGGCTTCATTACAACAACACCATGGGGAGGCACTGAAGTTCATCCAACTGGAATGGCTGTAGAACAAGCTCCCCCGTGTGGCTGAACAGTGATAACACAGTGAGAGGCAGCCCAGAGTGGGATTGTTGTGGTTTTGATCACTGTTATCTCGGTGGGTTTGTTGCTTTGGGTTATTTTACCCAGTACCAACATCAGGATATGACTGATATTACAAACCAAACCAGTTCTCTGCGATTTTGTTTGTGTTTAATGGGCATTTTTTTGCACTTTCGGAGAGAAAAAAATAATGTGCAACAGAAAATTGTGTTCATCATGTTCTAAAACCCCTAATCTTTCCTTTGTATGTATGTATGTTTGTGTATGTTTGTGTGTATGTGTGTGTGTGTGTATCTATGTATAGTTGTATATCTTATGGATCCTAATAGTTATACAATATTATAATAATAAACATTTTGGAAGGTTTAGAGGGTAAATCTCATAAGCAAATGCAACCAGTTACAAAGGGACGCAAGCAGACACTGCTTAGTTTTAAGGGTAATACAAGGTGGGAACCAAACCACACACAAACAATATAAAAACATAATTTTGATTTAAAGGGCGATGGAGAGGGAATCGTATTGATTTAGATTTTCACTAATGTGCATAGATAGGTTTGTACTTTATAAGGAAACTTGAACCTATGCTTAAATTCCTTATAGCTAAATATGACCAGTCAAACTATTCAGAAGAGCACAGGGAGACCAAGACCCAGATCTGAAGCCGGTGCCCTTGTTGCCCACGTCGGTGCAAACCTCCGGGCCACCGTTCCTCATTAACATTATTGATCATTAGAGCACTGTCATGCTCTAACTTCGTCTTTGTGTCTTTACAACTTACTCACAAGACCACACCAGGTGACAACTTCTTTGCTTTGCGTGATCCCTAAACATTTGGAAGTGAAGCTCTCTAATATTTGATGAGTTTAGATGTCGTCTCCTGCATGGCCACTCTAACGAGTCACTTCCCCTGCCCATCTTCCTGCTGTCACCGCATCCTTCTCCCCCTTGCAGTTTTCAGATGCTGGTTAATTAACTGCACCGTCACAGCCCCCCCCCCCCCACCTCCCCTGTCTTTAGCGTCCGCGAGGCACAGCAGCTGGGTGACCTCCGCGACCTCTGCTAAGACTTCTAATGGGCGACTTGGATCTTTCCTAATAAGGTGGTGTGTGTTCATCCTCGTGTAGGGTAAGTGTGTGCGCGGGCTTTCATGTGTGTGCCACGCTGTATATCTGCAGTGGCCCCTATTGGCCCCACTGGCTGTTTATGGCCTCGGGGCTGTGCGACCAGAGCCGGTGACAGTGTGTGTGTGTGCTCAGCAGGGGACAGTATTTAGGCACCGGGAGCCGTGGTCGGGGGATCTCTGGTTCCATAATGAGCTGTTGTGTGTCGTGGAGCTGTGAAGCCGGGGACAGAGGAGCATTGTGTGCTGCTCGACACAGCTCAGCTCAGCAGAGGAGGCCCGACTGATCCAGGCTGGGAAGCACCACAGGGCAAACATCTTCTGGATACTTTGGTCTGTCTGTCTGTCTGTCTGCTGCTTCTTTTATATAATAGGCGGACATCAGCACAGTCAGTCACATTTCAGCATCTATAACTTAATCAAAAATATTACAGCAATCAACATCCCTGCCTTGTGTCCGGGGAGTCAGTCCTGCTCGCACTCTTGTTATTTCCTCAAATCTCTTTATTGGTGAGAAACTACTAAGTACAATAACTCAAGTGAATGAGATACTTGTTCTTTACTTGAGTATTTCCATTCAATGTCACTTGTTACTTTTAACTCAACTACCTTTATTTGATAAATTTAGTTACTTTGCAGGTTGGAATAAATAGCTGCAACAATAAAGTGGTGCACAACATTTTTGCATCACTAATTCGTATCAAGTGATACAATGTGTGGTTCTGCATAATGAGTCAGATACTTGTTTTTTGACAATACTTTTGTCATACTTTTTCCAATGTTTTTTTTACTCTGTTAATTATTATCATTATGACCCCAAGTATTATTTTCAAGGCATTAGCATTTTGAATATATAAAACTGAAAAAACAATATCCATTAACAGGACAAAGGCAACATGTTTTTGTCGTTTTTACACTTTTCTGAGTTATTTTGAAGTTGCGTATGTTTTCTGTGTATGTTTAACTCACTTTATTTATTTTAATCTCACCCAAAATTGTTTTCCTAAACCTAAACAAGTGTTTTTTTCGTGTAAAAAGTTTTTGTTTGAATTCTCGATGTAAACCACATGAAAAATCAATTATGTACAACATTTCTGAAACCGATAGTTTCAAAAATGTCTCTTTTTTCTCGCCGTTGTTAATTTTTTTTTTCCGTCTCTGTCTTGAGCTGACGCTGTAGCACCGAGAACAATAGGCCTTTCATGACGCCCTGCAATGCAGCGATGATCCTAGAATTCCCAACTTTTCCTTTTTGAATGCCCGACATTTCACATTTCATCAAAAATATTTGAGTTCTTCAAACTCAATTCAGGGTTCTCCCCTTTTCTGAGAGATGAGAGATGTGTAAAATGTTAGATATTTATAACGGGTCAAACGTGTTACACTCACTGGGCTTCTGATTATCGCACTCCATCCAATTGTGTGTCCGTCTTTCTGCCTTTCAGTCTCTGAATGTGTGAGCCTAAACACCTGTGTGTGTGTGTGTGTGTGTGTGTGTGTGTGTGTGTGTGTGTATGTGTACGTGTGTGTGTGTACGTGTATGTTTGTGTGTGCATGTGTATGTGTGTGTGAGTGTTCAGGCCATTAGGAGAAACATACAACAAAATAGAAATCATAAATCAGGATATGTCTCACTCTCTACGGACCAATAATCCATCCATCTTTCTGTCCCGTTGCCTTTAATCTCTGATAACAACAGCGCCTTTCATGTGGTCATCTTCTCCTTCACAGCCCTCAGGCCCTCGCCCTCTTTCTCTTTCGTTCACACAGACTAATTAAATGTTCCGAGAAGAACTCATGATTGGGAAGTCTGCGCTACTTTCTTTCTTTGTCTCTCTCTCGCTCCCTCCCTCTCTCTCTCATTTTCATACAAAAAAAGACATTATAAAGAACATAGTTTATTGAAAATCAAAGTTGTTTTAAAATCAAGACACAGATGTTTTGTTTTCATAAAATGCATCACTTTATTTGTGGTTTTGGATCAATTAGTAAGACAACTATCACAGCATAAAATAAATTACATCGGAGTTATTTCGATGTTTACAATGGTCTTAAAATTTGAGGTGAGCATACAGTTGACTGGGGAAATGTAAATTATCTAGTAACAGTGGTACAATAAATAATTTGTTGTGATAGATTGTCTGCTTGACTCTTTAAACCAGAAGTCGCAAAGGGAGAATTGGGTGGACAGCCTACAAAATGGAAGTTAGAAAATCAAGAGAAATCCATAGAAAACAAATTTTACAAAATCCGGAAGTCCTACAAAGTAATGCAGAAATATCGTTGCAGAAACGTAGCCCCCGTCCTCCGGTTTCCCCCTCAGGTAGAAAAGAATTGCTCTGCCAGCACTGTTTCCATAGTTACCACCGTTAGCAGTGGTACCACCATTGGAACTGTTACCACCGTTGGCACTGTTAGAACTGTCAGTACTGTTACCACCATTAGTACCGCTATCACCATTAGCAATGTTACCACTATTAGTCCTGTTACCACCGTTAATACTGTTACCACCATTAGCACTGTTAGCAATGTTACCACCATTAGTACTGTTAGTACCGTTAGTACTGTTACCACCGTTAGCACTGTTAGCACCGTTAGTACTGTTAGGTGCAAGCCGCCAAGAGGGCAGCCATTGAGAGGAAATAGAGATACTCCCTATCTTTGTTTATATAGCCTACGCATTCTCATCCCAACACGCCAAAGACTACAGCTCGGGCTGCAACTGTGACGCTCTACATGGCCCTCCATCCTCAGTTGTGAAGATGTCAGAGACGGTGCGTCAATACACGTTTGTTACGCACAAAGTTACTTTGAAAAATAAAATTCCATCTTCCCGAGAAGTGAGGTTTAGAAAAGGACTAAGTTAGGAGAAGAGCGTGGTTGACTTTAACTGACTAACAACCTACGTGACCTGTGATTCACGTGACCAATGGCTCTAATGACTCACACAACTCACACGACTAACCACTCACTTCACAATATGTCAACTTTGAGCTTGAGTCCAGTGTTTGACCTTTACAACCACCACCCCGGTGTGGACAACCTCGAGACCGAACCAGTCTCTTGGGGCGTGTCATAAAGGTGCATTGGCAGCGTGAACGGCTCGATAACGCACCTCTCGTGTTATCAACCGAAGACTTCACCACGAGGACCAGAACATTGACGTGACAGTGATGCCAGCTCCTTAGACAGATTAGTTCATTTAATGAATTAATCTATCAACTTTTTTGATAATTGATAAAGCATTTGAGCCCTCTTGCAAATAAAAACAATATCCTCTCCAATCCAATGAGAGGACCTGTTTTTCATTGTCATACATTATTGTAAAGTAAATCTCTTTGAGTGTTGGACAGTTTATAAAACAAGACAAGATATTGGACGATGTCATTTTGGACTCTGGAAGTAATCAGCAGATTGGTGGTCAGTGGAAGCCGGAGTGTAACGCCAAAAAGGTAAAAAATGAAACTGTCTGCAGTTTTTCATCAGTGAAGCCCTGAGTTCACCTTGGTTCACACGGTCCCAATTCACTCGACTTCTGCTTCCTTCTCTTTCTTATAATATTTAAAAGTCACACAAAGACAAAGACAAAGACCCTCGCAATCAAGAGAGAACTACTCCAGAATATCTGAAAATGTACAATAATTAGGTCACCACGCATTAAACCACACAATCTCATATTCACAAAGCTGAATCAGACACTTGTGAGACACAATATTCTAGGCATAAAGGAAACATTTCCAACGGTGGAAGAATTTTAAGTGTGCCGAACAGCCGAAATATATGCGTGACTAAACGGCGTGCTGGCACGTATGACAGAGGGACAAAAGCGTCATCGGGTCCCGATGTGAATGCCGCCATTGTGCACGTCGCCATCATCGCCATCTTCATCATCGCCATCACACTCTGTCTCGACATCCTCCCCGCGAGGGAGCGCGTCAGAGGCCCGAATGTGGAGCCTATTCCAGATTTTCTTTTCTTTTTTGGGGTTTCTCTCTCACTCACACACACACATATTATCCTGCTTTATTTCTCTCTTTCTCATCAGCACCACAAATCGCTTCCTAATCTCTCTCTTTTTAAATTTTTATTCTGCTATGTCTCTCTCTCTCTTTCTCTTCCTCAGTAGAGGCGAAGAGATGCGGACACAGCAAACCGCCGAACAATAGGCCATTCATGGTGTCCTGCAATGCAATGATGATCCTGCTCTGCCCTCCACCCCTCCACCACCCTCCCCCTCCCACCACCCCCACCCTGCACCAGCCTCCACAGCTGCACAGGAATGTGGTCCAACAAGTCACCCGCTCCGTCGCCACCACCACCACCACCTCACCAGCGCTGCCGCCGTTGCAACCGAAGCCCCTCTTCTCCCAAATAAAAAAAGGACAAGAAGGCAAGAAACTATAGGGGGGGGGGGGGGGGGGACACTGCAGACGAGCACAAAGAGAGGATTCATGGCTGGTCACATACACTCCCAGAGGGGAAAAAAAGAAAAAGACGGGCACCCATTTAAGTGTGATGCAGCTGCACTAATTTACTGGGTGAAAATGGAAAGAAAAAAGAAGAGGAGTGACGGGTCAGATAGCAGAATCATTTTTTATTCGTCCCCGTGGATGGCGTGTCACGGCATCATCCACACGTACAGAGTCTGCATGAAAACACCTGCAGCCCTTCCTCAGTGTGATGCAAATCCATCTGTCTCCTCGTAAGCATTAATTCCCCCAATAAGTCCTGGGCCTCTTAGCAGGTCACCAAACGTCTCATCTCATCTGATAGAAGTCCCCAAAACAATCCACATGTTCTCACACATGTTCACTGACAACCAGGTCGTCACTGGCCGCCCTCGACACACGAAACCTCTCAGGTGGCAACAGCAACAAAGTTGTCTCCGGTGTGTCAAAGATGTCTTGTGAAATCACAGCACGGGTCTCAGAAATCCGCTGGAGGAGAGCTTCTCGATCACATGTACAGTACACTGTCCGGGTCAACATATTTGAGTCACATGAGGCTCAGTATTATTGATAATAACTTCTACTTGCAGAGCTGGAATTCCCCTTGGAAAAAAAGCAGGAAAAAAAGCTCTGACCTCAACTGTTTTTTTGGGGTTTTCTGTTTTTTTCTTTTTCTTTATAGAAACCCTGGGAGCAAACGATATTTATGAATCAAGCGCAGTGTCTTACACAATGTACAGAAGAAGGAGGAGGAGATTTTTAAAAAGCCCCTGTCCGGTAAAAGTCACATCTTCAAAAATGACAGGCACATTTTGAGGCCGATAAAGAATGGAGAAGACGTGCTCCAGCTCCAATCCTCGCTATTTCTGACGTGGGGTATCAGAACCGTCACTGGGAACAAATGACGGCATTCTTTTCAGGCCCAAAATGTGCCTATTGACAAGGGGATGAATGCTTTCCACCAATTATACATCAGTTTAATGCAGAATGTGACCCAGCGTGTGAATATTTGACTGCACCCTCGTCTTATCTGTATCCCTCTCACACACACACACACACACACACACACACGCACACACGCACACACATACTCTCTCTCTCTCTGTCACACACACACACACACTTTTTCTCTCTCTCTCTATCACACACACACGCACACACAAACACACACTATCTGCGTCTCTCTCTTGCCCCTTTTTGTCTCCAACCATCGTCAGAATTCAGGAATTTCCCCCCCCGGGGATGTTCAAGTATTAAAGCCAAAGCAACAACAAAAAGGCGTTTTCTTTCCTTCTTCCTTCCTCCTTTGTCCTTCCTTCCAACCTGATCACTTCATTCTGTCTATCTGATTGAATCTAAATAATATATATATATACTGTATATATATATATATATATAGATGTAAATATATATATACATACAGTATATATATTCTTCAGTGAGCCTTGAACTCATCCGGATCACGTGGAAGAAAAAAGAACGTCCCTCCATGACTAAGCGCGTGCACCTGAAGGCTGACTCTTTGACCCCCGCATGCACCCCCTCCCGTCAGATCATGAGACCATGTCTTCATCCTCTTCCTCAGGAGCCGCAGGAAACGGGCTTCTTGTGACCCAGTGGTCGGCGCAGCCATGGAGAGGCCCATTACAACAGTCACGTGGCAGGTTAGCGCGGGGACTGATGCGACCATGTGAGCTCTATTTTCAAACAAGTTACAGCTGCCCCGAGGGCCCATGGCAGTCTGGAGCATACTTTCTTCTTCTTCTTTATTTTAAAAGAAGAAACTATGAACTCTTTATCTCTGAGATTTGGATCACTAAGATGTGACATCCAACCTGCACATATATCCGTATACTTAAAAACAATGACAGAAAATGTCCAAGAGCTTATTCAAAAAATGATCCACCAAACACCTGTTTGATTGTAGAAATGTCTCATAAGGGGCATGAGTTACAACTGAAGAGGAATTAATGCAGAGATTATCAATGTGATGACATGAATACGTTAGTCTATTAAATCAGTGCTGATGTCATCGCACTGCGGGTTCAACAGAGGGAGTCTAAATTCATTTTCAGGACAGTTTCAAACCTGAAGTTAATTTTTTTAAATCTCAAAAACTCAAATTGCTTCCACAGAACACATTTAATAAAAGCAGAACATCAACGGGCTCTTCGTTAAAAAGCACAACACGAGGTATGACACCGTGATTATAATATTCATGGGAGAACTGACACAGCGGACAGATCGTGTCTGTTTTCTTGGCTGAAACAAAAGGCCTGCAGGCGAATGAAGTGGAAACAAATAATAACCACACAGCACTTATCAAAATTAGTATCTTCAGAGATTAATCGAGGTTTGTCTTTGTCTTTGCGTGTCGAGTCGCGTTCTGAGGCCCGTTGGGGACGACCGGAATAAACCGTCCGATGAAAACCATAACATGATCATATTAATAACACATGGTCGCCTCATTCGTTGATATCCATTCGTTACAAAAACTGATGTTAACGCGTTAAAAAAAAACGTTAATTAAAAAATAATAACATATTATTTAATAAAACGTGGGGCATCGTTTTGGCCACGTTCTGTTCGTCTTGTTTGTTTAACCGACTTTGTGTCAGCCACATTATCTGCATCAATAATATACAAATATATACAATAAAAACAATCTCTTATAACTATTCGGTCTTGATTTCTATTTTAAAATGCGTTTAGGGCATAGCTGTCCTCTTCAGCAAACTAAAGCGTTTAAGAGGTTCGATTGATTATTTATTGTGTCTCAGTTCAGAACATTTGATCATTTTTAAGCATAGATAATAAAGACAAATAAAATGTAGGTTGACGCGTTGCCCTGTACCGCATTAACAGGAGCCACATATTAGTTGTTCATTCTCAACCCTTTTATTTCAGTGTAGAAAAATATATAGTTCTAGCTTTTAGGTTAACTTAAATAATCTATTTTATTTCCAAACGCGTTCTTTAATTTCCAACATCATGCAACCATATAGTTCCATATGAAAGGGAACCACTGCGATTACAAATTACAAAATTAATATTTTAACCTCAAGAAACAGATAGGATCGTTTGGAGGTGATAAATAACAGGTTCACGGAATAGTGTCACGACATTGTCACAGCAACATAAAGACACACAGCGCCTGATGATAAAGTTATTAATAATTCTATGAATATGCGAATTTATATGCGAATTATAACTACATGATGTGTTGCCGTTTCATTATTACGTTTCGCGTTGAACTTGTTCAGCAAAACACAATGACAATAAATTAAAAATAAATTAAAAAGCCTCTCTCCGTCCGTGATAGACACCCCTCAGGGGAAGTGGAGGAGGGTGGGGGGTGGGGGGCAGCTGCACTAACTAAACACTCGGTAAAACCGCAGCTTCCTGCAGCCCTCCCGCCTGTAACGGGGCGAACAAGCCGCAGAGCGACGCGACACTTTTGAAACAGCTTCCGTGGAAATAAAGAACAAACCCCACCTCTCCTCGTATCGTACGGACATAACCACTCACTTCCCGAGCCTCGGAGGGCCTCATGCAGGATCCCGGAGGATGCATCATGGAGGTGTCTCCCCACACACACAAACACACACAAACACACACATACACACGCACACACCCCTACCCCCACCCCCCACCACCGCAAACTGTCACCTCCCTCCACCATCATCCCCAAACTCAAGCCCCCCATACCATCATCACCCTCCGAAGGCCCGGGTCCAGGTGCCGCGCGCGAGCACTGAGAAGTTGCAAAAAGCGGCGGAATACCGGGAGATCCGCGCGGCCCTTCTGCTTGTTCTGTGTGTGCACGACTGGTGTCTATGCCCGGACATAAGGGGAGAAAGACGCACACATCGCTCTCTGTTATCAATTTTTTCCATGTTTTGCAAGCACAACACTGCTTTTTGTTCCCCCATTTTTTTTCTGCTTCTTCATTTACGAGGGTTAATGGATAGAGGCTTGGGCGTTTGATCACATGCTGCTATTCACCTGAGATGCAGACAAAGAGAGCAAAGAGAGCCGAGGGAGAGAGAGAAAAGGGAGAGGTCAGGCTCATCGAGAGGCTGCGGACACACAGGGGGTTATTGTTGCATTCATTTAGTGTGTGCGTGTGTCTGTGCGTGTGTGTGTGCGTGCGTGTGTGTGTCATGTTGCGCATCAGATGCTGTGAAAGTCGATTCCCTTGCTTCCCATCAGGCCACGCTTTAACGGCACACATCATGACCAAGCAGACAACTTTTGTCGCGGTCTTGTTTTACGCACAACAACACGACCACAGTGACGTCATTTCATATATTCCAGGAAACTTGTATTTTTTTTGATTTTTTAAAATGTGTTATAGTTCATCTTTATTTATTTTGGTTTTGTTTGTGTTCTTTTTCTTTTTAAAAGAAATCTCCATCCTATAAGTCCCCAGACTGAATCTCCTTTTTTGTGATTATACTATTTTATTGAAATATGTATGAATTCATTCTGTTTCATTTTATTTGATTGGAGCAATTCAGTCTTTAGGCCTATATACCTCTAACATTTAACTGGGGATTTCTGTAACACTGATTTCTAAAACTTTTGAGCAAAAAAAGTGGAATATTTAATGATCACATTGTTTCGCCATTTGACCTCATGAAACCAAATTTTTTTTAAAATCCTAAAATATTACCCCAAAACGTGCCTATACTGCACACTCACTTACATGATTGTATGTGTTTGTGACATCACCGCCATGTGGGGGTGACGAACTTGTTTGCCATGCGTTCAGTTTTTTTGGTAAATATACCATGTTTAAAGCCACGTTGACTCTCATCACATTTGACAATAAGAGCAACGTATTCTTTAGTTTCTGTCTTCGAGCGCTGTCCGTGTTTTCATTGCCACCTTTATAACGATATTATAATAGGATCGATAAGCTGGCTCAAGATGCATAAGAGATTGGTATACCAAGGTGTTAAATCAAGATTTATTTTCGAAACAAACATTCGGAACATTTCACAAAAAAAGGTTGCCAGGAAGTGGCCTGGGTCGTTCCCCATCATATACAATAATGTATAAGCAATTTTTTCAATTGCATTAATTCCTCCCAATTCTAAATCTGATATTAAATATAAATAAGTGTGTTTGCATGCCAGAGTTAGCTGCATTATAAGATCGTGTATTTTTTTAAATTAAAATAAAAAGATTATTACTATTTTAAATGTTATTTAGCGTCGGATATAGAAGATTGATGCAGAATTAATTATTAGTGACTTTCTTACGAGCTTTTTTATCACAAACTGCAACAATCTAACCATTCCTTTATTCCTGATTATTGATTGTTGGCCTATACAAATATGAGCCATTCATTTACTGAACGTATGCCTTTCTGATAAAAGATTGTATTTGTATTATAAAGATTATAAAAGATGTGAGATGTGATCAAACTGAATTGTATTATCAGAGCTGAATTGAAGGATACCCCTTTTTTTTGAGGAACGCGACCACGAGGCAATAACTCTCCCCATGATTGTTTACTTGTTTGATATAACGTGTCAACACGTCCAACAAGGCTGGCCTTCTCCTGCTTCTAAATGGGCGCACTGTAGAGTCATTTAAGCCACTCCAATGTAAAAATCTCACCTCTTCCCTGTTGGAAATGTTGCAGTGATGGACAGACCGGCATTAACAGTGCGGTGCTCCCGTCCAATCGGAGTGTGACGGGTTAATTACAGGGCCAATCGGAGCGCGGTGCGGTGCCCGGGAGGGGGCGGGGCCGTCTGTGTGCTGGAATGCTGCCTCTCTGGGAATGTTTTCCACTTTCAATCACTTTTCTTTTTTTTTCTCTCCCAGTCCTCCTCACAAGGCGCTCTTTAAGCTCCGGTGTTGCCACACAGAGCAGCCATTCATCGGCTCTACAGTCAGCCACACACACTCCCATGTCGAACCACTGGACATCTAAATTGGTAAGTTATGTAATTTTTTTAAACATTAAATTTATATGATGAAAGGGGATATTTCTTATCAGTATTTCGGCCGCGTGCCAGTCGCATTATTTCTTATTTGAAGAGTTTTAGCGTTATTTTAGGCTTCGATTGAAATACATGTTTCTGGATGCGTTGCTTGCTTCCGAAAAGCATTTTCATTATCAGGCTATTATTATTGTCTGGAAGCGCCGTTATATGGTCACTTTTAATCCGCTAACCTGTTTTGCTTAAGTAAAGTAAACCGGCTCTTGATTCATATAAAAACTTAAATTATATCATTTTTCAAATTTGGTCACAAATTCATTCTATATACTTACTTTTTATTTCTTAATTTTTTAAAGGTGTGACTGCTTTTGCTGAGACGGATCTCGACAGTTGAAAGGATTTGGACATTTGAACGCAGCAGTATGGCTTTACCTGAGGAGAGTCAGCAATAACTGGGATCCAGAACATCTTATTCAATTCAAACGAATCAACCACGCATACTAGTTTGGACTCTCTCTGAAACTAATTTCACATTCGCGGATTGTCTTGTCGTTAATTGTAAGTAATACAAAATGTCCGGTGAGGAGCACAGCCTGTCCGAGGCGGAACTGAGTCCAGCAGGGTCAGACGATGGTCACTCGATGTCACCGACTCAACCCGGGGCGCCACCCAGCCAGGATTCACCTCTGGCCGGGCCGCCGCCGCCGCAGCTGACCTCGCTCTGCGTCGCGGACGGCAGCGAGGAGGACGGAGGCGTCGTCGTCAAATCGGAGCTCGACGATCGCTTCCCGATCGGCATCAGGGAGGCGGTCAGTCAGGTGCTGGACGGATACGACTGGACACTTGTTCCGATGCCGGTGCGCGTCAACAACGGAAACAAAGCCAAGCCTCACGTCAAGAGGCCCATGAACGCCTTCATGGTGTGGGCGCAGGCGGCGAGGAGGAAACTTGCTGACCAGTACCCCCACCTGCACAACGCGGAGCTCAGCAAGACCCTGGGCAAACTGTGGAGGTTTGTATTGGGATTGGGGAGGGGGGGGGGGGGGGGGTAGGTTGGTTGCTTGTTCCACAGAGGAACAGTGTGGCCACAGTGGCGCGTTTCCTGCGTCGCCTGTGCGTCAAGGATAAGTGGGGGCATAGTTGCTGAACTCAACAGCAGAAAGTGGGAATATTATAAACTCACGCTTGTGGTTGTAAACAAGGAATACACATAGTAACATATTTTTTTGGGAGCTTATTTTAATATAATGTAGATTATGTGTCGCTAAATGTGTTATACCCTCATTATCCTCTGTGCTTGAATGCGACAATATGTATAATATTCAGACATATTCTAAAACTTTATTATTAATTCAGATAGGCCTGCGAGACTAAAATCGCTGCTTGTTTCAACCCCCCCCCCCACCACCACCACCCCAGGCTTCTGAATGAGAGCGACAAGAGGCCATTCATCGAGGAGGCGGAGAGGCTGAGGAAACAGCACAAGAAGGACTACCCGGAGTACAAGTACCAGCCCCGGAGACGTAAAAACGGCAAACTGGCTACTGCTGGCGAGACCGACAGTCAGGGGGAAGGGGAGGCCAGCCACTCCCAGTCACACTACAAGACCCTGCACCTGGAGCACAATGGCGGGGCTGGCTCTTCCCTGGGAGACCTGCACCACCACCACCATCACCACAACCACCCTGCTGGTATGCTGAGTGTGGGCACAATCGTCCGAGTTTACATTCTCACATTTCTGGAGATGTTTGAGGGGAAGAGAACAAAAGTGGATCAAAATGAAAAGAAATCAAAGAGACAAACGTTGTTGTACCTGATCATGTTGTCCCTTCTTGTCTCCCCCTCTATAGGTCAGGGTCACAGCCCACCCACGCCCCCAACCACCCCGAAGACAGAGCTCCAGTCTGGGAAGCTGTCGGATGCAAAGAGGGAGGGGGCAGCAGGGGGGGCCGGAGGATCAGCGGGGCCCAGGGGGGCCCTCGGGGTGGGAGGTGAGGGGGCTTCCGGTGGCTCGTCCTCGTCGGGCGCCAAACCCCACATTGACTTCGGCAACATGGACATCGGCGAGATCAGCCACGAGGTGATGTCTAACATCGAGCCGTTCGACGTGAACGAGTTTGACCAGTATCTTCCGCCAAACGGCCACCCGCAGAGTGTTTCTGGGGCCCCCGCGGTCGGATCCTCGGCCTCGTCATATGCCTACGCCCTGGCCGCCGCCAGCGGGCACTCGGCGTGGCTCTCCAAGCAGCAGCAGCCTCAGGCCTCCCCGTCTTCATCCGACCCCTCCAAGGCGCAGATCAAGAGCGAGTCCGCGGCCGGGGGCCACTATGCCGAGGCCTCGTCCTCTCCCTCCTCAGGCGCCCACGTCACCTACACCCCGCTCAGCCTCCCTCATTACGGCTCTGCGTTCCCCTCGCTGGCCTCCCGGGCACAGTTTGAGTACGGAGAGCACCAGGCCCCCGGGGCGTACTACGCCCACTCCGGCCAGGCCCCGGGGCTGTACTCAGCCTTCTCCTACATGGGCCCTACACAGAGGCCTCTGTACACTACCATTGGAGACCCCTCCAGCGTGGCCCCCTCCCACAGCCCCACGCACTGGGAGCAGCCTGTTTACACCACACTCACAAGACCTTGAGGGAGACCAGCTGAGCAGAGGGAAATATGGGAAGTGTGCGAGTGGATCCGTGTGTCTGAGGGTGTGCAAATATGTGAGTGTGTGACTGTGTGTGCGTGTGAGCGCCCGTGCCATATTGATGTTATACAAGAGGTTTTTACTTTACTTTTTTTCCCGAGCCAATATAATGCAAGACGCATCCACGGGGCCTCAGACATTTAAAAAGAATAAAATGAACAGCCTCAAACTCACACAACATAAAGTGTGACTCCTGGGGTCAACTGCCAATCAGAAATCAAATATGCCTTAACAAACGTGTGCCATCGTACATTTTATGAGTCTGGACGTTCAGCAAGTTTGTATACAAGACAAGTGCGGATGTCGCATTGATGAGTGACTCTGAAACGATGGGTTTAGATATCGACATAATCAGATTTTATTAACCAAACTAAAGATAAAAAGATGGGGGGGAGGGGTTCTTGATGTTATTGTGTTATTTTATATGAGTAGTAAGTTTATTGTCATTGTTGATCTCCAAGTGTGTAACTTTATTTTGACTGATTTGATAATTACACTAATACATCTGCACCACTGCTTTGGGAAAAGCATGTTTTTGTTTTCAACAAGATGTTTCCTGGAGTTTTCTTTCTTCTTCTTGTGGCCAGAAAAGGAAAGATGCAACCCTTTTCTTTGTACATAGCACCCTCTGTGTTTCTATCCTTTCATCGCATTGACTTCACTGAATTGAACAATTTAGCATTTAAGGGGAAAAATAGGAAAAACAGAGGGAAAGAGATGTATTGCAGCTTAACGCTCGGTCTTGGACACTTACCTCAACTCGGTTCATTTTGTGCCAACATCGAAGGATAAATACAACACTGAATACCTGCTAATAATGCTGAAGGTGTTCAGAATGTCAGAGCAGTCCACATGTGCTTCAGTCCTCCTGTTTTTCTCGCTCGCTTTTTAAGTATAACGGTTTGCTGAGTCGCGTTACATTTCTTTCCAATAACTGAGTTAAAATCTATAAGTGCAAAATCTACACCAAATCTTTGCAGATAATTGGCCAGCTTTGGGTTCTACTTAAGGATTAGAATCACATGTACGACTGCGCTGCACTGCATGTAGGCCAAAAGCATATTTTTGTCATTCCTGTTTTTTTCTTCTTCTTCCTCATATTATACCCAAACAGCCCTCTTCCTCTTCAGCAATGTGAATAATGGTCATTACCACGGGCTGCACCTCTATTAAGCGACGCATCCGTCATCATTTTATATTGACCCTTTTACCATGTAGTTATTATTTTTTATGTCAGTAATAATGCATTGTGTGTCACTCCTTTGCTTCTTTCATTTTGTATAATTCTGGATAGTTTTGTAAAGTGTTTGCTATACATTCACTTGAGTATCTTTGCTTCCATACAAGAAAAGCAATGTCGAAACGTTATTGTTGTCATCTATTAAATCAATTTATTTATAAAAAACATACAAAAAACATCCTTTGTCAGTGTGTTATTTCAGTGGAGCAGTAAGGGAGGGGTGAAAAGAAGAAAGATATCTAACAAAACGCAGCTTACGTGTGAACTGTATTAACACAATCAGTGCCTCACCACGCTAAGCTGTTGAGTGTGTTTGTGTGTGCGGTAGGCTAAAATTGACTACTAATTCCCCACATTTAATCGGCTGGGGACTGCGTGTTACTGAGAAACACAAAGAGAGCCATTCAGCGAGGCAGAGACACAAGGGGTGGGTGTAAAGAGCCAGAGGCAAGGCCAATTTCAGCTCAGAGAAGCAGCGTACACTTGGACTTTTGTACATGGCTTCCCTTTCACTCGGCCCTCTCCTCTCCACCTGAGGCTGCCTTCCTGCCTCCACACCCAGCTGCTGTTTAAACCCATTCAGCAGGCATCCAAAAACCTGAATGTCAGCTTCACTGTAGTGGGCGACCAAGATTTAAGACAAATGTGAAGATAGATGACATGGTGGTTTTTTTCTTCTTCAAAATCTAAATGTTTTAAATCTGAGGAGAAAAAGTTCCGTAAAAGTTAAAAAGGATACAAAATGCATTAAAAATCCACCGCTGCAAAATATTAGACGGATGGATAGATCAATTATATTTCAGTACTTTATCATAAGTTTTACTCCACTGTAATTATAGTTGGCAGCTGTAGTAATATATATATATTTGTCAGCTGATTATTACTTTGTAGATAGACATTCATATATATGTGTCAGGACACCGGAGTCGGGAAGAAAACCCGGGTCGCTGTAGTGGTAACCCACGATTTACCCAGTGGGCAATTGAGGACCCAGATGCAGAGAGTACAGTCAAAAGAGTGTTTTATTTCCTCTCCGTCACAACGGAGTTTCACAAAATGTAAACGTCTTTGAAGCGGCAATAACGTGAACACAAGGGGTAGATCCAAACGAAATTGTTAAATCCAAAAAGGGTATAATCCCAACAACGAGTCAAAATCCAAAAATGGTATAATCCAAACAAGAGTCAAAATCCAAAACACGGAAGAATAGCAAATGTTACGAGAGGGTAACGAGGATCACTAAGAATAATCAAACGTCGCGATGACGTGTCTAGCACACTGCCAGGTATTTATACCCTGGTCAAACAAAGTTAATTGAACTTTACCAAGTGAAAACAGGTGTGGAACAGGAAGACTGAAATAATGTCTTTCGGCCACCAGAGGTCGCCAAATGACCCCAGTGGCAAAAACAGAAGTCCCAAATCATGACAGTACCCCCCCTCTTAGGGGAGTCTCCTGACGACCCCTGGGCGATCAGGATGCTTGCGGTGAAAGTCACTGATGAGGGAGTTGTCAAAAATTTTCCGGGCCGGGACCCATGAGCGCTCCTCTGCGTTGTAACCCTCCCAGTCCACCAGGTACTGTAACCCGCGCCCCGCCCGACAGGAGTCCAGCAACCGCCGAACTGTGAAGGCAGGCTGTCCACCCACGATGCGGGGGGTGGGAGGGGGCTTGGCAGCCGGGGCCAGAGGAGAGGACAGGAGGGGTCGCAGGAGGGAAACATGGAACGAGGGGTTAATCCTCAGGGTGCGAGGGAGCTGGAGCTGGTAGGTCACCGGGTTGATCCTCCGGACGATCTTGAACGGACCACTAAACCGAGGCGCCAGCTTGCGGGACTCCACACGCAAGGGAATATCCCGTGCGGACAACCACACCCTCTGTCCTGGACGGAAGGAAGGAGCCGATCGCCGATGCCGGTTGGCCTGGGACTGGTTGGTCCTCGCGGTGCACACCAGGTTCTGCCGGGCCTTCTTCCAGGTCCGCCTACACCTCCTCCTCCTGCTCTGCAAACAAGGGAGGCTGGAACCCAAACTGACATTGAAAAGGAGACATATTAGTAGCGGAAGACTGGGGTGTTGTGTGCATATTCTGCCCACGGAAGACAGGAGCTCCAGGAGGATGCGTTGTCTGCCCCCAGTGCCATCAGGGTGGTCTCGAGCTCCTGATTCATCCTCTCCGTCTGTCCGTTCGACTGAGGGTGGAAGCCGGAGGAGAGGCTGACAGTCGCCCCAATGCTCTTGCAGAAAGCCCGCCACACCCAGCAAGAAAACTGGGGACCACGGTCGGACACGATATCCAGTGGAAGACCAAACAGCCGAAAGACATGGTTAAACGCGAGTTTCGCGGTTTCAAGTGCGGACGGTAGCTTGGGTAATAGCACAAAGCGACAGTCTTTCGAAAACCTGTCTACAATGACAAGAATAACAGTGTTCCCCTCCGATACGGGGAGACCGGTCACAAAATCCATGGAAATGTGGGACCACGGTCGGTGTGGAATGGAGAGGGGATGTAGTAACCCCTGAGGCCGCTGGTGGGAGTTCTTGCTTCGTACACAGAAGGAGCAGGCCCCGACAAAAGACTTAACATCCTCGGCCATGCCAGGCCACCAAAACCGTCTCTGCACGAACTCCAGCGTCCGTCGAGCCCCAGGGTGTGCTGTAATACGAGAAGCGTGACCCCACTGGAGTACCTGTGATCGTACGCCTCGGGGAACGAAGAGGAGTCCAGGCCTCTCCGGACCTGGGGTGGGTTCGTCCCGTTGCGCCCTTCTGACCTTGGCCTCAATCCCCCAGCGGATGGATGCCACGATCCGGGAAAGAGGAATGATGGACATCTCTTCCTTATCTTGGCTATCCGAGGGAAACTGCCGGGACAAGGCGTCGGGCTTGATGTTCTTCGACCCTGGGCGGTAGGAAAGGGTAAAGTCGAACCGACTAAAAAACAGGGACCATCGAGACTGTCGGGGGTTGAGGCGCTTGGCAACCTGGAGGTACTCAAGGTTCCGATGGTCCGTCCACACCAGGAACGGATGTTGAGCGCCCTCCAGCCAGTGCCTCCACTCCTCGAGCGCCAGCTTGACGGCCAGCAACTCCCGGTCACCCACGTCGTACCGGGATTCTGCAGGACTCAGCCGGTGGGAGAAGAAAGCGCAGGGGTGGATCTTGTCGTCCTGAGCCCTCTGTGAGAGTATAGCCCCAACCCCTACCTCAGAGGCATCCACCTCCACCGTGAACGGCAGGGATGGGTCCGGAAGGACGAGAATGGGGGCTGAGGAGAACCTTCTCTTCAGTTCACAAAAGGCCTCCTCCGCTTTAGAGGACCAGACGAAGGGACCACGACCCTTCTTGGTAAGGGCGGAGATGGGTTCTGCAATAGAACTAAAGCCTCGGATGAACCTCCTATAAAAATTTGCAAAGCCCAGGAACTGCTGCACCCCCTTAATGGATTTAGGGGCCTCCCAGTCCCTCACTGCCTTCGTCTTCTTTGGATCCATCTCAATCTGGGCCTCCCTGAGGATGTACCCCAGGAAGGTAACCTCAGGTCTGTGGAATTCGCACTTTTGGGGTTTCACAAAAAGATGGTTTTTAAGGAGTCTTTTGAGAACCTGTCGGACGTGTAGGCGATGTTCCTGCAGAGAACTGGAGAAAATCAAAATATCGTCCAGGTACACGAAAACGAAGTGATTAATCATGTCACGGAGACAGTCATTGATCAGGGCCTGGAACACTGCTGGAGCATTAGTTAGGCCGAAAGGCATCACCTGGTATTCGTAGTGCCCCGTCGGGGTGTTGAAGGCCGTCTTCCACTCGTCCCCCTTCCGGATGCGGACCAGGTGGTACGCATTTCGCAGGTCTAGTTTGGTAAAAATGCTTGCACCCTGGAGGAGGTCAAATGCTGTGGACATCAGTGGCAGGGGATAGCGATTACGGATGGTGATCTTGTTAAGGCTCCGGTAGTCGATACAGGGCCGCAGGGAACCGTCCTTCTTGCCCACGAAGAAAAACCCCGCTCCGGCAGGAGACGTGGACGGACGGATGAACCCGGACGCTAGAGCGTCCCTGATGTAATCGTCCATGGCCCTCCTTTCTGGACGAGAAAGGGAAAAAATCCACCCCCTGGTTGGACTGGTACCTGGTTGTAGCTCGACTGAGCAGTCGTATGGCCGGTGAGGTGGAAGAGAAGCGGCCCGGCTCTTGCTGAACACCTCCTACAGATCCAGGTACTCTGCCGGCACCAGCGACAGTTCAGCAGGCTCAGGAGGCTTGGGAAAACAAAACGGAGAATCAATGAAGAGACAGGTGGCGTGGCAGGTAGGGCCCCATTCGAGGATGCGGCCCGTTACCCAGTCAAGATGGGGGTTGTGGCGGTTGAGCCACGGGAACCCCAAGACCACCGGAAACTCCGGAGAGCAGATCAGGTTTAGGGAGATCTCCTCACGATGATCTCCCAGTCGCAGCCTCACCCGTGATGTGACTTGGGTCACGCTGCCGTTACCCAGTGCTCGCCCATCAAGGGCGGTGACAGCAAGCGGTGTCTCAAGGGAGACCAGAGGGATCTTGAGCCTTAGTGCCAGACCCCGGTCTATGAAATTTCCCGCTGCCCCGGAGTCTACCAGAGCCTGGCATGAATGTTCATTCTTGCCCCAGGAGATGGAAATAGGAAGATACACCGCTTGGTCTGGAGACTGGGAAGAAAAGGTTGCGCCCGTCACAACCCCTCCCTGGTTGGACGGACGACCCCTTTTCCCGAGAGCTCGAGACAAGAAGATATGCGGTGGCCAGTTTCGCCGCAGTAAAGGCAAAGACCCTGACGCCTCCGCCGCTCCTTCTCTTTGGCCGACAGTCGGACCCCGCCCAGCTGCATAGGCTCGGGATCTTCACTTGACTTGAACCTCCCAGAATCTGCTGGTAGTAGCCAGGAGACCCCCTGGTCCCCGCGACGCTCCCTCATACGGTTGTCCAATCGCACGGCGTGGGCAATCAGAGGTTCTAACTCCCTGGGGCACCCGATCGAAGCCAACCCGTCCTTCAGCGCGTCCGACAGCCCATGGTGGAAGGCCGTTACCAGAGCCTTGTCATTCCATTCACTCTCCTCTGCGAGAGTGCGGAACTCAATGGCATAGTCCGTAACGGAATGCTTGTCCTGCCGAATGGTCATTAGCAGCTTGGCAGTGTCTGGCCCGGTCGTGGACTGGTCAAAGACCAGTAACATTTCTTCCTGGAAATCTTTGAAGGAAGAGCATACTGAGCCCTGCTTCGCCCAGACTGCGGTAGCCCATTTCAAGGCCTTGTCTGTGAGAAGGGTAATGATGTACGCTATGCGGAAGCGGTCCGAGGAAAAAGCACGGGGTTGGAGCTCAAAGATCAGGTCGCACGGTGTAAGAAAACCTCGACAATCCCCCTTGCTGCCATCATAGCGATGCGGCTGGGAGACCCGGGGTTCCACAGAGGAGTGTGGAACAGGAGCCTCAGGAAGATGCTGTGCTGCGCCTCTCTGGTCCAGTTGCTGCAGGTGCTGGGTGTGGCGAAGTACATCTTCCTGCTGGCGAGCAATATCCGCCTGTTGGCGGGCAAGGTTCTCCTGCTGGAGAGTCATGCTGTCGCGCTGGGAAGAAAGCAGCGCCTGCTGGTGGACCATATGCTCCCGCTGCGCCCCCAGCTCTGCCTGCTGGCGAGTAGCCTCCTTCTGCTGGCGATCTTCTGCTTCCTTGTGGTGAACTAGTGCTTGTTCGTGCTCGTCAATACGGGTGTTGTTTGAATGTAGGCTAAGGGATATAGCCTGGAGGGTCTGCTCCACTCTCTCCCATCGCTGGGACATGTGCTCTGCTAGGTCCATAATGATCGCAACGTTCTGTCAGGACACCAGAGTCGGGAAGAAAACCCGGGTCGCTGTAGTGGTAACCCACGATTTACCCAGTGGGCAATTGAGGACCCAGATGCAGAGAGTACAGTCAAGAGTGTTTTATTTCCTCTCCGTCACAACAGAGTTTCACAAAATGTAAACGTGTCTTTGAAGCGGCAATAACGTGAACACAAGGGGTAGATCCAAAAAGGGTATAATCCCAACAACGAGTCAAAATCCAAAACACGGAAGAATAGCAAACGTTACGAGAGGGTAACGAGGATCACTAAGAATAATCAAACGTCGCGATGACGTGTCTAGCACACTGCCAGGTATTTATACCCTGGTCAAACAAAGTTAATTGAACTTTACCAAGTGAAAACAGGTGTGGAACAGGAAGACTGAAATAATGTCTTTCGGCCACCAGAGGTCGCCAAATGACCCCAGTGGCAAAAACAGAAGTCCCAAATCATGACAATATGTCTTTGTTTTATTTATAAAATATTAATCTAAAAAAATGAACAAGCAACTAAAGCTGTCATATATATATATATATTGTTTTTGTTTTTGACAGCATTAGTTGCTTGTTACTTTTTTAAAATTATGTATAGTCTTCGTTTTAAGTCCCTGGTGACAAGCTGGAGCATCAACATAGTTCTGACATTATAATGCGTCACTAATAGCTATTTATTCATATGTTATATATAATATATATGCCTAGAAATATGACACTCTGAAAAGGGGCCATTCCCTCATATAGAAAGTTTTACTTTTGAAACTACTGATTACATTTAACGCTTTGTAGCCCACTTTCTTTTTAAATGACCTTTTACAGGCGATCAAACCGGTATCGATACTCCAGACCAGCTGGTGGCGGTAATGCACCTTCATAGAGGAAGAAGAGGAGAAAGAAAATATAAGAATGCGTTTTCACAGATCATTGTATTTGACCACTACATTTGAGCCATGCTATGGGACAGGGGAAGGTAAAGAACCGATCAAAAATAAAACGTCTGAACTTTGGCAGAAAAAGTGGGCTGAGGACAGTGAAGGCAGAATATACTCTAAAGTATAAAAGACAGTTGGAGCCTTCCTATACAGTTTATGGTTTATGGTTTACTGGTTATTTTTACACAGGTTTTTAAAGTGTATAGGGATACCATACTTCTTAATAAACATCAACGTGTTTAACTTTAATATAATATACATGCTTTTAATTTGTAATTTGTAATGTAATATATTTGTATTTATTATTTGTTCCCTCTGCATACTCTGATACGCAACATGCGGGATGTAACTCAAATGTGGCCTTGCAATACGTCCATAGACTGTAAAGGCGAAGAAGAAGAAGAAGAAGAAGAAGAAGAAGAAGAAACCCGTGACGTCATTCCAGGGGCGCCAAATCTGGATGAGACAGAAACACAACACGGAGCTGTCAACGTCTACTTCGGTAAGAATGAGCTTTGTTCACAAATATGAAGATTCACGCTCCGCTTATGGTTTTCTCGCGAGAGTCCAAACTGCTTGTTTAGAAAGAACATCCGGGTAACGTTAGCTAGCAAGGCGGCTAATGTTTGAGTTTGCGACGGCTCGAGAGCTCACGCTGCTGTGTTTTGCTGCTACTCGTTTGACGTCGGCAGGAGACGGAGTTATATCGAGTAAGACTTCAACAAGATGAGATGAAGTCGTCTTAAAGCAGCGGTTCTTAACCTGGGTTCGATCGAACCCATCGAACCTCAGGGGTTCGGTGAGTCACTCTCAGGGTGGAGACACACGATTTCAAACGGTATTTTGAATGAACCATAAAACAAAAACACAAAAGCTACTCGGACCCAGACGTAGAGGTGAAAGTCACTGAGCTGCGTGAGCCTACGGGGGATGTTATGTATGAATATATATGATATCAATGTTATGAACCCGAACACGAGGGCGTTAGATGTTCCGGCGTTTTGTGGGATTTCCACAAGTATAAAGCAGAACTATTGGTTGTAATGGATCCCCGTACATGAAGTGGCATATAACTTACTGCTGGTGAAATTACTCTTTTATTTGATTTCTTTGAGTGACAATACATTCATAAACATTGGTAAACTATCACCACCCTAAGAGCTTTAGCCTCATACGGGTCCATTAAACTATATTCAATTTATAACGATATCCGTAACAATATTCGTGGCCGTACTGTCAAGTTCGCATTCAGACATAAAGCAAATGTGTGATTCCTTTTAACTTGTCGAAATAATAGTCTTATGTATCTATTAGAGAGGAAGTGGATTAAAACCTCTATAACTTATTCATACACAACAATATCAAAAGGCATACATCAAAACCAATAAGGAAAATACAAAACGGGCAACACAAAACAATAAACCTTCCATGTGGTTACTTACAGTGGTTTTTATTTCATGGTGGATGAAGGAAATAATAACTGTTTCCACGGAGTAAAGCCACGGAGATAAGCCACGCCCCCTCTAAGGTGTGAATGATGAGACCACAAATAGTCATGAGAGTAAAGCGTTGCAAAGGTGGTCAAAATTTGTAACGCAAAATAAATTCAGCCCGCTTGTTTTTTTTTAACCTGAACTTGTATCTGAAAGGCAACAGTAAATTTGCAGTAAATATTTATTGAGTTATGTTTTTGTGTGAAATTAATGTTTTGTTGATTTTGTTCTTTGAACACAGTGATTTTGTGGAGAACTGATGCATGGTTCATTTTAACTAATAAAATATATACCTATGTTTTGAAGAAATCATATTTTATTTTTCCGATTACGAAGTGTTCGTCTAATGGAATGATGAAGCTTGCAGGGTTCAGTCCCTCCAATAAGGTTAAGAACCTCTCTCTCTCTCTCTCTCTCTCTCTCAGCCGGCTGTTATGGACCTCAGCCCCTTTGACAAGGACAACTCGGTCAGCTGCAGACTGTCTTCTCAGATCCCGGATGTCTGCCGGACTGAGGACTGCTGTTTGGGCATCGACGAGGCCGGCAGGGGGCCCGTGCTGGGTACGCCGTCGGCTAATTGTCCCGCAACTTTATCCCGACACTAGCACCCCTCGCATCCTCTGTTGCAGTCACCCATTGTTCATCATGGAGATATGGATTGTATTCACTCGTCTGCCACGGTTCTGAAGGCCTTGTGCCATGTGGTATTCAACGCGTTAACGGTGTTCTGGTTCGCAGGGCCCATGGTGTATGGAATATGTTTCTGTCCGGTTTCCAAAAAGCAGGAGCTGAAGGACTCCAAAGTGGCAGGTAACCCTGACTTCTTCTTGTTCTTGTTCTTCTTTATTCACATTTGTGATGCATCCCCGGCGCTCCCTCCACAGATTCAAAGACACTGACCGAGGCAGAAAGAGAGAATCTTTTCCAAGCACTGGATGAAGCCCGGAGTTACATCGGCTGGGCTGTGCAGATTCTCTCCCCCAACACCATCTCCACCAGCATGTTGCAGAGGTGTGTGTTACACTTGATGGATACCGCAAACACAGCTGCTTATTTCTTCATGAGCTGTGTTTTATATTCACACCCTGACGAGATGTCTGCTTGTGTTAGGACAAAATACAACCTGAACGCCATTTCGCATGACACCGCGATTGGTCTGGTGCAGTATGCCTTGGACAGTGGAGTACAGCTCACAGAGGTATGCGATTCATGTCAATATAAAGCTGGACACCTCATGCTTTTTTTGTTGTTGTGTACAGTTGGAAACATTCAAGATTAGACACCGCCATATATTCTCATTTACGCTCACGCGTCCCATGGTTTGCCCCCTCCTGTCCAACGTGGCCGTTCCTCGTCCACCTCCCTGCTTCTATGCAGGTCTTTGTGGACACAGTCGGCCCGGCAGAGAAGTACGAGGAGAAACTCTCGAAGCTCTTCCCGGGTATCGAGGTGACGGTGAGGCCAAAGGCCGACTCCCTCTTCCCCGTCGTCAGTGCCGCCAGTATTTGTGCGAAGGTCAGTGACCGACAGCCGACCGGATCTCCCTGTTACCTCAGCAGTCGTAGTTTCAGGTTATAGAGCCAACGGCTGCTGCAGAAGAGCTCCGTGTCCACTTTTTCAGCGTAGTTCAAAATCAGTCAATAGCTTTCTGTTTCTCAGGTGGCCCGGGATCGCATTGTGAAGGGCTGGAACTTCGCCGAGGACCTGGAAGATGTGGATGCAGACTACGGCTCCGGATACCCCAATGGTGACAGAAACATACTGACATCTGGGCTTTAGAAATACTTCAGAATCCACCCTTAAATCTGAATTCAACCCATTAATAGTTTTATTTAAAATTCCATGTCACTGCTAATGCTACCTCAACAACTCACAGACATCAATGCCTGTAGATGAACAATTTTTTTTCTTTTCTTCTCCTCTGTGTTTTCAGACCCTAAGACTAAAGCGTGGATGCTGAAGTACCTGGACCCAGTGTTCGGTTACCCTCAGTTTGTTCGATTTAGCTGGAGCACTGCCCAAACCCTGATGGACAGCAAGGGTGTGACAGTCCACTGGTAAAAAAAATTTACTTTTGACCAAAGTCCTTAGATGTATAAAAAGCAGAGGTTTATTTTGGAAGTTAAAGAACACCATTGAAACTGCATTAAAACATGATCTTTGTTATCCGTGACTCTCTGCTATTCAGTGACAGTGATACAAATAATTTTATTAAAGGATTAAAATTGTTTCCAGCTGTTAACCAAGTCCATAGAGGCCAAAAACAACTTCATAAAAATAAAAAATAAGCTTTTGAAATTTGCTTTTTTGTGTGCATGGGAACCACGTCTCCTTTGATTTCCAGCTCATGCTTTAATGTCTGTGCAAATCCTTTTGACTTATTGAGACAAGAGCTAACCACAGTGTAAAAAATCAGTTAACGTTTTTGTATTAAATCTGTCCTCAGGGACGACGATGACGAGGACGGGGAGAAGGCGGCCCAGCGGCAGAACAACAAGTCCATGTTGGCGTACTTCAGTGCATCAGCTGGAGGTAACGACCAAAACCCGACCCGCCAGACACACCGCTTCTTCAGCGAGCGCAGGCTGAAGAGCCTCGACACACTCTGAAGACGGCACAATAGAAGACGTGCGCACACTGACTGGAAATCATAAACCTTTTGTGAGATTACGTCACTGATGTGGACTTTGATGAAACATTACAGATAGTTTGTGTTTGTATCGCCAATGCAGACGTAAATGAAGAACTTTATTTTTCCTGTTTGTAAAAGTTTTTTATTTTAATTTTATAAAAATTCACGTTTCTTCCTTTTGTAAGAGCGCTTTGCTTTAAAGTTCTACACAAAACAAGAAACAAGAAGGCATTGTTGTGGAATGGGTTCCAATCCTCCGCGCTGATACTGCCCTCTGGTGGCGATAGGACGAACTACACCAGGGTTTTAAAAGACTGGAATACGACGCTCACGTCACACATGTTGTGTTGTCTGTAAAAAATGACAAACTGCAGAATGAAAACCACTCGTCCCATCAACACTCACCTCATTCTGGTAGTACTGCATAAAGACCGTAGCTTATATGTATATGTTATGCACCAGATATCTGGGTATTGTATGGTTCCTGAGTTTTGGTGCACAAAACGGGGAATCCAAACAGTTATTACTTTAAAATAATTTAACAAAAGGAAAAAGTTGTTTGGCATTAAAACACTCTTTAAAAAAAAAAAGATTTATTACTAAGTGGCTAAATCTCAGTCGACTAATTTGCAAAATGACCCAACAAGGGGCATTTGGCGTTGCATCTTGAGATGTCCAAATACATGTCTTCTTAGAAATGTATATCTCCTGTTGTTGTTGTTGATCTGTCTCACGTCCTCTAAGATCTTCATTCTCTTCTGACTCTCCCGGCTAACTTGAACACACGGGAATCTTCACGTGTGACATTTCCTATGTTGCTACGCGGGAACACAAAAACCATGTCGTCCGAACAAATGTTCCTCGCTAAACAAACTGATGAAATAGAAGACGGCATGTCCAGCCATGTCGCTAGTTCTCGTTGGGTTTGTGTCGAGACTCGAGGACCTTCTTCCCGCAGTTCGTTGCCAGAGTGGAGATCGCAAACGAGGACAGGATCATGATCGAGCTCTTCACGAAATGAGACGATGCTCCTCGGGGGGTCTTCCTCGGGACTCTCCTGTGGAAAGTCTCTCTGTTGAAGGGTGCGATGGTGGTCGCCGTCTGGGCCGCGGGCTTCATGGCTCCAGCGGTTTCTCCGGCGGCTGAAGACGGCTAGTTTTCTGGAGGCCAGATGCTCGGTCTGCTTCTGTGGATCTTTCCTTCCTGACACGTGGAAGCGCTTGATCTGTCGTGTTCTGGCCGATTCCTTCCCTGAGTCCTTCCTTCCCGCATTTATAAACTCACGGCCACCACCGCTAATCCCTCTCAGTAGCCTGGTCTGATGCTACGTCAACGGGATTATAACGGTTGGCTCAGGTCTGCAGAGGATCAAGTCGACACGACAATCTATTTGTGTCTATTAGATCACCCCTGCTGTTCTTTCATGGTTGATGAATGGAGTTGTTTATGGGATAGAAGCTTGTCAACGGTCAAAGACTCTGGTGTGTGAACATATAATTAGAAAAAGGGCATAGTACCCAGTCATGGTGGTCATTTCCACAACCGAAAAATAAGCTCTTCGTGAACTTTTTTTTGAGTCACAAAATAACTTGATTAAAAAGATAAAATATCTCCCAAAGCAAGCGGCTTCGTTGACCAGAAAAAGCCCGGTCTTAGCAGACAATAATAACCAAGGTACACAGGAGGTGATGCAGATCAGAGCCGGCTAATATTTGGCAGGTAGTTTGCGTTTCTGTGGATTATGGACCGTAATTGATGCCAGAAGAGCTGCCAGATGAGTCACTGTAGACGGCTTCCCACGACGACTGTGCTGTTCCTTCTCGATGAGATAAGAGCTGAAGAGAAGATCAGTCAAAGATCCTGAGATCATCTGATTCGGAAACAGTTCAGGACAGTTATACAATAAAGCTCAAAATACAAGTTAATGTGTCATTGTATTCTGATTTAACATCAATGCACATAGCTTGTCATTAAGGACTTTTATTTGTAAAAGTTTATGTTATGCATCCACATAAGTTGGGTCTGCGAAATGGTTTCCTATGAATTAAAACATTGTACTTGATCTTTAAACATTGCATATATAAAGATGGTGACCGTTTAGGCCAATAAAACAAATGCAGTGTGTCCATTACTCCCACGCATGTTAGCTTTGAGCCAATAGAAACTGATTTTAATTGATTTGATTGTGACACTCAGCAAAAAGTTTATAATTTGTTATACCTTGTTAAATTAGAACTATACCAGTCTGGCTATTGTTCATTTTCAGAAACCTTTAAAAAAAAGAAGAAGAATGTAGGCTATAAAAGCCTCAAAGATACACTTTTAATAACATTTTGAATTGTTATAATTCTGTACCGTAAAATAACTTACTTGAAATATGCAACTCACCTGTATACTACTTACTGTGTCCTTATACTTCAGAGGAAAACATTGTATTTCTCTACATTGCAGATTCAGACTAAAATTCAAATAAAGTGCATTATTATAATAATAATGCACTTTATTTGAATTTTAGTTTCAATTATGTTTGAATTGAAAGCTGCTGATACCAACATTCCCAGTCAGAGAAATGGTGAAAAGTAAAGCAAGACATTGTTTGTCTGGAGCCCTCAATTCACTAAATCAGGCCCTGAAAAACACACCGGGGGTCACGGTCAGTGAAATGCACTCGGAGGAGGTCATTTCCAAATCGGTGTATTAGTCACTTATAAACTAGAGCAAGGATTTAATTAAAATAGCTATGTTGCTGGTAGTAAAGTTACCAGTGCTCTAAGTTAAGATCAAGTCTCATGTGGGGAAAATAATATCTTTCTCATGCGTGAAATACGCAAACAATTGCACCAACTTCTTCAAAAGCACTCATTTGGGTCCCCGGTGGCCCATCCACCAAATGTGAATGATGGTGTTTCTCATATCAACACCAACTAGATCTGAAACGATGAGTGCATTTGCCGACAAATTAAGCTGCATCAATTTTGATAACAGTGTAATCTAATAAACTCCTTGCACAAATGCAAAAAACATCTTCAGATTAAAGCTTCTTCAATGTCGCTGTGCAGCTCTTTTTCTCTTTATATGTGTATACCAGGGGTGCTCAATACGTCGATCGCGATCTACCAGTCGATCGCGGCGTAGTATTGGTAGATCGCATGACATTAAAAAAAATTGGCCCGCCCCCCTGAAATCTCCGCCCGCCACCCTGTAATGTTCTCTATAGCGCCAGATTACAGCAGAAGTAATGTAAGGTCCTTTTCTTAAAGACATCTTTGTTCTTTTATTAAACTAAACGTCTGTTATTGATCGTCTCTACAAAACAGCATGTCACTCCTGTCTCTACGTGTCGCGTTGACACTTCTCGGCTCTCCGTCTTGCGCGCCGCAGAGCTCCGATGCCGGCGTGTCTGCGCGCATCGGGACGGAGCAAAAATAAATAAATCACTTGTCATGTGACATTTCCATGTATCGACTAGCAAAAGCAATCAGTTTGTACCATGAGGATCGTGACTGTCTTCAGCACCAAGGAGAGCTCCTCCTCGCTGTGACCCGGGTCACAAGGGGTCGGCAGCTCTTTAATCCCGGAGATCGTTGTACGTCGTCCGATTTTCTGTAAATGGCATCTTTTTAATTGTCCTAATTGGATTATTTTCCACTAATGCCACGGAAAGCTTTCATGAATGAACGTGTGCCGGTGATGCAGTCGGACGAGAGGCTTCAGCGATGAGTCAGCGGAAAGTACAAGGGATGAAAATTGGTGGAATGTTTGAGCTATGTGCCAATGGTTTAACTTTTAATCTAAACTTTGACTTTATGTGTACAAATCAAAATGTAAGGGCCCAAATATATAATGAGTATATAATATAAAAGAACAGGTTGTTCAAGCAGTACTTGCTGAGTGAGGCTATTATTGATATCAGGACTAATTTGTTGGTGAGAAATCCCAAAACACAACACCAAGGATTTAAGCAAAACAAGTCAGCAATGGGAATTCGATTTAGTTAAATAGTTATTTAAAATTATTTACTGTGTGTATGGGACCATCAGCTTATACACTGCAATACTTTATTTTGTTCATTTGAAAACAACGTATTCGATGACGAACTTGTAGTTGAAAATGTCCCCTTCAGGAGAAAATCTGTTATCATTCAGAGTTTTCCTCATGATTCTTCACTTTAATAATTCTTAATGCAATGCGTGTTGTGTATTCCTCATTGCCTCGAAATGAAAACTGTGAAGGTGTCACTCAGTGGACCAGAGCACAACAGCCAGTGATACGCTTTATTTAAAAATACACATATACAGAACAGTGGGAGAAATGTGCTCTGCCCTCTGATATGTACACATTCAGCCTTCTGCCCTCACTGTCTGTGTAAGCTGAACACGCATCCGGTTCAGGGTTACAGACGTCGGTATTTTACCGGAAGCAATTGTGAGAGAGAAATTGTAGCGACAGTCTGAGAAAAAGGCTTTAACGCGTATTGGGAAGAAACTGTTAACCACTCAAGTTCCATCTGTGACCTCATGATGGCGCCAGATGAAATAAATCAGGGGACCAAAGGTTAAAAACACAATGAATGTGTACCAAAAGTAAATCCTCTCAACAGCTGTCAACACACACACGCGCACACACAATGCCAACATGTTTTGACCACTGTCGGCCTCTTTCAGGGCATTTAACAAACTAAATGTTTGGAGGCAATCACATGGCCTTGCTAATCACATGTCTGATGGAACAAATGGAAAATAAAAACTCCAAATAAAAAATACATTGAAAATAGGTATAGCCAACAAATATATAGGTTTTATCATCAGCTGGGAGAAGCAAAGGGAAAAACAAAACATTATTACATATAATGGTCCACATTGAGACTGATCGTTTTGTCGGAGGAGAAAGGTCACTCGAAGGGTCACTTGGCTGTGGGGGTGCAGAATAAACAGAGCCTTCAGGGGTCTCCACTTCCTCCGATAGGGGAAACAGACGGACTCTGGAATGTGTGCATCTCGGCAAGGTGTATAAAGAGGAGGCGAATTAACCAAGAAGGCAGCATTCAGTCTGGCACTCTCATTCGGAGGGTTCAGAGTTTGCTCCACTCAGCTGGGTGTTTCCATGACTTGGTTGTGTGATTACTTATTTGTCTGATGACTCACTTGTCCACTTGTTTGTACCTGGCTCACATTCTGATCATTTGTGAACTTGTTACCATATAATAAAGTGTGATAAGACCATCGTGCTTAAAGTACTTTTGATTTCTCACAAGGCATCGGAATAATAATTCCACCACAACTTTTAGCTTCTATTTCTGTATTCTGTCTCCGTCCCACGATTAATGTTCTGTTAATACTCGGCTTACGCCCATAAGCCTCCTATGACTAATATGATGGCTAGCCTGGTTAGAATTAAACTCATCAGAAATCAACAATGACAAAATAGCTTCAATAAAAAAAAAGGAGAACAAGAAGGACCAACAGATTTGCTCCAAAAGAGGAATTTAAAGAGAAGCTGCCAGTTTATATTTTCTCCTAAAACCGAGACGTATCCCGTCAGTTAAACTGATTGCCAGTCGACGTTGCTATAGAAACAGGATGTTCCTCCCGAAACCAACTGCTGGTGGCACTGCAGACTCGACACTCACGTTATGTTATTGTCAGGTTCTTGTCACGGGGTGAGGCTCAGGCGCAGAGAAACTAGCTGGACTCAATATGAATAACAAAAAAGGCGCTCTTTAATGAAGCAAACGTTTACGAAAAACAAGGTCCAAAAAGGGGCAGGCAGAGAATCCAGGTTCAGGGCAGGCAGGGTCAAACAGGCAGAACCAGGAATACGGCCAGGACGACGGGAAAAGGAAGGACCCAGAACTACACCCAACAATCCAACAGGAGACAATGGAAAGACTGACACAATATATAGGGGGGGGAAACAGGTGTACGACATCAGACAGTAACGAGACAAGAGTGGCTGAGGGCAGGTGCAGGGAATTAAACAATTAAGACAGAAGACACAGAGGAGACATAGGAGACACGGAACACAGGAGAAACAGAACAGGGAGTTACAGTTATGCTCTTTAAGTTTCACAAAGATCAAAACCTGCTGGTCAGTTGGCGCTGGAAAAACGTTGCGATGACTCGTGTGATGAACTTCACATCGTAACCTTTGTGGTTAAGAGCTATTTGATGTATATGCTATATTATATATATATATATATATATATACATATATATACAGACACACACATATATATACACACACTTTATTACACAATCCAGCGGGAAGTGGCTTCCCATCTTCACGGCGAGGACCGAAAGCCACTTAACCAATCAAGCTGCACATACATTATCTCGTCCTCTTGATCTCCTTCGCCTCCTCCCTCCGTCTTTCTCAGGTTTATGTATGACGAGGCCCCCCAGAGACCGCCGGTCCTCTGGTGTTTTATTCAGAGGAGCTCCTCTTTCCCAGACGAGGCTTTTAGCACAGCTGGAGTCTGTGACCCACTTCTACACAGACGGCGCTGAGAAGGAGGTGTTCTGAGGGGGGCCGATTTTTGCAGGATAAGGAAAGTGAATGGAGAAGAGTGAATGAGGATGACAGAGCGGGGCAGTGGTGGAGGGGGGGGGGGGGGAAGAGATGAGATGAGAGGGTATCAAAAAGGAGAGGGTTTAGAGAAAAAAGAACAGGAGCCATGTGAAAGCAAATCCAACAGTTGACTACGTGGAAACGGTTGCCTCATGCCCGATTGCCTTAATATCCACTGCAGAGAAAGAAAAGCATTGCCGTGGTTACCGTGCGATGGAGAGCTTTCCTAAAGCAGACGTTTTGACATCTCGCAGCAACGACGGTTGTGATTTCCGGGTCTTGGTATTGTGCATGCACTCAGTGGCACTCAGTCATCATTAATATTAATTGAAGCTTCACTTGCTCCGGCGAGTCAAGGGGGGTGAATGGCGGCAGCGGCTCAGACATTGAACGTAACGCGGTCGTATCGGACCGCTGAAATATTAACACGGGAATGTACACAACATCCAGTGGGTAATTAAAACCAACGGATGGTAAACAATGTGAGAGAGATGGAGACGTGTGAATTTCCACAGAATCAAATAAAGAGCTTTAAACAAAAGAAAAAAGGCAGAATCACCATGGCTCAACTTAAAGGAGCTTCGATTAAAAGCTGAAACCAGGAAGCAGCTACGCATTGGCTATCTTCATGTCACCATTTTGGGAGGATTTATGGCTTATGCAATGATGGATTAGACTCATTATTTGGTGTGATTTTAAGGCACCCTGTGTGTGTGGGGGGAGGGGGGGGGGGGGGGGCAGAATCGTAATACGAGGCTCATCTGAATTAGCAGACGCTGCCTCAAGGGCGTTCGGGGGTGATTTATGTGGTAACGCCTCCACGTTGTTTCCTCCCTGCATTTGTATTTAGCTGCATGGCCAGCCTATCAGCACACATCAACACACTGATGATATGATTGGGGATTAATCGATGAGTCCGCTGGTTCTGAAATTGGTGGGGCGCGGAGGAGTGATGGGGAATAAACTTTATTTTATGCCAGCAAAGCTAATTGGCTGACTGTTACCCAATATATTTAGGCAAAGAGAAGTTTGATAATCATCGACTCAGCGAATTGACGGAACATGTGAAATGAAACTGCAACTATTTTGATAAGCAGTCCAATCCAAATTTATTTTTAATACTAAAAACAACAGTTGACCAAACTGTGTCACAATCAAAGTAAAAAATAAAAGCCAGACTAAGACCAAAGTAAATGCACAAGACTCGAGTTAAAAGGCGAGAAAGTAAAAATGTGTTTCAAGAAGGGATTTATAACTGATCAATACTTTAAATGTAATATATTTTAAATGGAATAAAAAAAATATATGTTCTTGTTTTCTTTAGCAGGTCTTTATTGTACGGGATTGTAGAGAATGTTTATGTAATTTTCATTGGGGGGGAGAACTCTTACTTACTTAGAAATACCGCCTACATGAAGGCTGTCTCCTTTTACACAGACACACACACACACACACACACACACTTACAAAGACACAGTGAGAGCAGATGTGAAATGGGAGGTGGGGGGGGGGGCGGGGGTAGGGGGGCACTTTTGGTCTAGGAAGAGATGTGTGCTGACGTGGCTCTTGCGAGATGGACTCACCGGGACGGGAAATGGGATCGCACGAGCGTCAGGCACGTCCCAAAATCCCAGCCCTTTCAAGCTTTTTGGCTGCAGAGCGATGATGATCTTCCCTCAGGGCACCCTTTGAAAAAAAAAAAGAAGAACAAAAAATGGTGACATCATTTTTCAGAGCGTTTTCTCCTTTTTTGTGTGTGCATGGCAGTAAGAAGTCTTTTAAATCTGTTCCTCACAAGATAGCTACATGGCTGACTCCCCCCTCCCCTCCCCCTCAAATCTCACAGCACCTAATGAACAAAAAAAAGATGTAAAATTCATGGGGGTTCATTCATTATTTAATATTAATAAGAAAAGCCGCACAGGCTAAATGTGCGACAGAAGTCAGACAAGCTACTAACTGGGTCACTCCCCGAAAACATAATTTTTCACTGCTGAGGCTGATGTACATTCGGCCCGGGTCGCAGTTTATGTCAATGTGTAAGTAGTAAAAAAGCTTTTAAAACACCAATGCCGACATTAATATATATAAATTTATTTACCTTTGTCCCATGCTGACAAGTTACCTTGTACATTTCCAGTTCAAAATCGGTCTTTTGTGTTAGATAATTTATAGATTTGAATGAATTCAACTCTAAATAAATTGTAATGCCACCAAAGCGCATAGATTAGTGTCGCATAACGATGATTCATAGCCGAGTGTGTGCGTTCATCTCGAGGAGCACTACTCCGCCTGTGAGAAGAGGTTCACAACATCCTCCGGGGCTGTTTTGAAGTAAATGTGCATCGAGGAGGGCCTCTTTGGACACTTTTGAGTTGCATCATGGGACATCTTGGCCTCCGATACTTCCATTTTGCTCATTGTTTTCTATCTAGCTCTTGAGTCCCCAAACCTTTTTGTTTTATAGACGTGCCATAATGAATGGCGGAGGTGGTACAATCCGTCTATATAAACGTTGGTATTTGTTTAAGTGGGAAGATGTTTGTCGAATAGAGGAGGTTGACCCCAGAAGGATCTCTCAGCAGTAAATCGCATGGGGAGAGGGGGCACAGGCGGGGAACACTCAAGGCCGTGATGCTAATGGCCTCTAATAGGTCTCCCCTACGTCCTGAATCTGAAACCGGACCAGCTGCCGGCCTCTCGTGTGCTTTCCTCCCATCAGCCCCCTTTGGAGCAACTCGTTTCTCTTTTTTTCTTTCTTGTACGAACGCTTCACAGTGAAACTTCACCCCGGCGAAACGTTGACCTGTTTCTGTACAGCGTGTAATTTCTGCTGCTGTGTGGGGACCTTTCCCCCTCAGTATTGAACAGGGGTTACATATTGACGATCAGTTTGTATGATCGTCAATATGTATGATACCGCAGTATCAAGTGCCGCACAAACAGACTGAGGGACAGCTTCTTCAGTCAGGCCATCAGGCTGCTGAACAAGGACTGAGACCCTCATTAACACTACACACCAGAACATATTCTGTGAATATCTATGGCCATGGTGTATATTTTATTACATTGGTTATATATATATATATTGTATATATATATTGTATGTATATACATATATATATATATATAGTCTCAAAAAGTGTATATTTTATTACATTGTTTTATATATATATATTGCCATGATGTATATTCTATTACATTGTTTTATATATATATTGTTAATACTTTCTTCTTTTTTGTGTGTGGATATTGTATAGTTTATTCTCATTCTTATTCTTTTTTTAGTCTGCTACTGCTGTCGGGTGTTTTGCACATAAGAATTTCACGAACCGATTATACTTGTATAAAAGGGGATGTGACAATAAAAAAACTTGAAACTTGAAACTTGAAATGTCAGAAAAACATGCAGTTTCAGTTAATGTGTCAACCATCTCTCCCTTTTTGAAACCTCCATGTTGGGGATGTGTTTCCCAGCCGGCGTTCATTCATTAACAGGTTGGATCAGGAATGCGAGAAACTGAAGGGCGAGGAGCTGTGAAACGTTATGTAGCAGCGACCCGCGTGTGACAGGTGTGCATGTTGAATAATGCATAAGGCTTAGTGCCATTTTTCACTGGAGCAGCAGCGAAACTCAGACACGCATGTGCGGCGAACACACGTCAAGGAACGAAAGAACTTCCGGCGCAAGCGTCCTGTGAAAAGGTGCCGGGTCGTGTTGGGTCGGGGGACGCGTAAGCAGGAGGCCGCTGCGTGTGAACCCACTGTCTGATGACGCATTTAGTTCGTTTTTTAAAATAAAAGTGGGCCAATGATATTTATATCTTATATGCATGTTGGAGCAGCAGTATTATTTGATTGTGTAACACCCTGGTCTGTGTTTCACTAGTGTGTCTTGATTGTTTCATTCCCTTCACCTGCCCTCATGTCTCCTTGATTGTTTCATTCCCTTCACATGCCACTTCTCTATCTCCTTGATTGTTTCGTTCCCTTCACCTGTCCTCAGCCACTCCTCTGTCCCCTTGATTGTTTCATTCCCTTCACCTGCCCTCAGCCACGCCTCTGTCTCCTTGATTGTTTCTTCCCTTCACCTGCCCTCAGCCACTCCTCTGTCTCCTTGATTGTGTCATTCCCTTCACCTGCCGTCAACCACTCCTGTCTCCTTGATTGTTTCATTCCCTTCACCTATCCTCAGTCACTCCTCTGTCTTCTTGATTGTTTCATTCCCTTCACCTGTCCTCAGTCACTCCTCTGTCTTCTTGATTGTTTCATTCCCTTCACCTATCCTTAGCCACTCCTGTTTCTCTGATTATTTCATGCCCTGCACCTGTTTGCCCCCTATATAATGTGCAAGTCGTCCTCTAGTCCCCTGTCGGACTGTTGTCTCTAGTTGTGTCTGCATTAGTCTCTGTGTCCCTGTCTTGATGGCCTGCCTTTGTTCCTGTCGCCAACCGGAGTTGTTCTAGTAAAAACAAGTGTTTGTCTCATTTAAACTGAGTCCTGCTTTGCTTCCTCTGCACATGAGCTCTGCCCCACGCCCCCTGACAGATTGTTTATTCAGTAGATTTGTCATTTTTTTCAGTCATCGCTGGAGCAAGAATGACGACCTTTCCCTGATCCAATGTTTCTCTTACCTCTCGTTCGTTTCGCATCTTTGGTGCTGATGAGACAAAATTCTTGGATCTTTTTATGGGGCCTTTTCCCCCTATTTTTATACATTTTATAGACGAATCTTTGATCTTTGATTCATCAACAATGAAAATAGTTGCAGCTCTAATGTTGATATACCTAGAAGAAGAACAATTGAAGAATATTTGTTTTTATATTCTTTTGCTCATCCAGTTCATAAATTTAATTGATTTATTTGATAATAATAATTTGGGATAGTCATATATAAGCATTTTTGCTTCTACCTATACCTTTTCAGTCTTTCTGTTTTGTATATTATATAGAACAATATTGTATTGTATTTCAATGATTGACTGAATATGTAACAGTTTAGCTCCACACCTTCCTTTTATTACCTTCGCATTGAAAATGCTGGAAGGTTCTGTTTTGATCGCCGTGTATTTATGTATTTATTTATTTGTATGCGTGTTATTCGCAAAACTCAAAAAGTATTGAACCGAATCGCATGAAATTTGGTGGGATGATTGTTTATTATCCGGGGACCAGTTGATTCGATTTTGGGATCGATCGGGTCAAAGGTCAAGGTCAAAGGTCATGAACAGTTCAAAATCTTTCGCAGAACTCAAAAAGTATTGAACCGAATCGCATGAAATTTGGTGGGATGATTGTTTATTATCCGGGACCAGTTGATTAGATTTTGGGATCGATCGGGTCAAAGGTCAAGGTCAAAGGTCATGAACAGGTCAAAATCTTTCGCAGAACTCAAAAAGTATTGAACCAAATCGCATGAAATTTGGTGGGATGATTGTTTATTATCCGGGGACCAGTTGATTAGATTTTGGGATCGATTGGGTCAAAGGTCAAAGGTCAAAGGTCATGAACAGGTCAAATCTTCTTGAATCACATGGAATTTGGTGGGATGATTGGTTATTATCCGGGGACCATTTGATTAGATTTTGGGATCAATCGGGTCAAAGGTCAAGGTCAAGGTCATGGAAAGGTCAAATTTTTTTTTTTACCATAGCACGATACATTTTTGTCCAATTGGCATGCAACTAATGCCAACATGTTCATAATTCAATGCCCAATCTTGTGATATGCGAAGGTATGCGCTCTACCGAGTGCCCGTTCTAGTTATTAGTTGTTTTCATCCTGTCTCTAACTATCATGTCATTCCAGATCCTGCTTCCCATCTCGTCAGTCCAACTCCCTTCACCTGCCTCTGATCACTCCCTCGTCAATCCCTCATTACCTTCACCTGGTCTTCATGCCCATCTCACCTGTTGCCCATTCCCTCATTAGTCCCTGTCTACTTATGTTCCCTCACTTCCACTTGCCCTCTGCCAGATTGTATTGTGTTTTAATGCCAAGTTCTCCAGTGTTATTAGTGTATATTCCTGACCTGTCTGTTCTGACCCTGCCTGCCTGCCCTAACCTCTGATTCTCTGCCCTGCCCCTTTTTGGACTTGTTTGCTTCTTGGACTGATCTACCGATTTTGGCCCATGCAGCCTGTTTTCAACGAAAGACATTCATCTTTGTTACTCCTGTCTGAGTCATGCTTTTGGGTCCACTCTAATAGCACCGTGACAGAATAAAAATACACAACAACAATACACCTGACCAGGGCCGGAGTGGGGCCACTTTTCAGCCCGGGAATTTCAGGCTCAAGACCAGCCCACTTTTTTCATGGTAGTGGAAATTGGATAAATGAAGCAACAGTTCAGCTCTTACTATCCTGTAGTTCTTTTATTAATACCATGGTCCAACAAATAATGTAACGGTTAAACACAACAATAATAATCCATTTAAGATAAGAAGTTAACAAAAAATATGCACAACATTAAAAAAGGCAGAAGGGCATAGCAGGGGTGTCAGACTCAGATTAGGCAGTAGGCCAGATTTGTTGGAGTGAGACCTCATGGTCATTGTCATTGTCATGGTCATTGTCATGGTCATTATCATTTTTCTGCATGAGTATTATATAGTGGGGATTTACTCCTTTACTACACCCACTTCTGAGCAAACAATGCATATTGGTTCATCAAGTACTGTCATATACTGCTCTTTCTTAGAATATATAACTTTAATTCATATTGTTTCCTCTGTTATCCTCTCTACCTGTCCCTGTAGTCATGGCCTCCTCATTGCAAATGTCGGGCTCATCATTTTCAGCAGGAGACTATTATCTGCTGCTCCGAAGCTACAAAGAAAAATTAAGTCATATTACTGCATACTTCAAAATCAATATCAATAGTATAGATCAATATTTCCATAATATTTGCAGAGTCTATGGATCGCCATATGTTGGGTGATATAAAAAGGCTAATATTGTAATTCAATTTAATATTTTGCTTGGAAATAGGTTGACAACGCTACAATGATATTAATCAAGGCTACAACGTTAGCCGAATAGTTATGTTGCTAATCATTAGGCCTTTGTCTCTCTTTACCAGTTGCCACTTGTGATTGTCCTCTTGAAAATAAATCTGTAAGCTTGGCACATTTGGCAGCATCCTCCTCCAATGCCTTTCTTTTTCTCAACCTGGCTTTTCCAGCCCCTCCTGCCCTCTTCCTCCCGTCCATCCTCCCTGACGCGTATCGTTGCGGTCGGGCCGGCCCAGCTATCAGGAGCTGAGAAAACTTTTTGGAAAAGACAGCGAAGGGCCGAACCAACTCGATTAGGAAGCGCTCCTCTCCCAAATTGTGTTGGTTGGTTCCATAATAGACTGAACCAACTCTATTATTTGGGAGGGGTGAATTTCCTCGCATGGTACAACCCATGCAGAGGCTGCGGTGTCAGAATGCTGAACGTGTGTAGCCCACTTTAAGAGAAGATGGACTTACGTGACAAATGTCAACAAATAAAATTCTCGACCGGCCCAGAAGTGAAGCGGCCCACCGGGAACTCTCCCGATTCTCCCGATTATCCACCCCGGGCCTGCACCTGACAAATAAAGATCTCAGAAAAAAATCGAAGAGAAATCCCAAATGACCATCCACTCCTTACATGACCTGATACAACGGCAGATACTAAATGAGAGATATCACAATATTTATCGTATACAGTTGACATCACTCGGGAACAGAAAGATCGGGAAGAAGACAACATTTCTATACCAAATTGGTGACACTGATCTTGGGTGCCCAACTTGAAACTGGTGATTGTGTGTGCTTGTGCGTGTGTGCGTGTGTGTGTGCCTGTGTGTGTGTGCCTGTGTGTGTGTGTGTGTGTGTGTATGAGTGTTAACTTTCTTGACTTTGTACTGTAGCTCTATTGCAGCAGCGACATCGGAAATTTTGAGGCTTTGTCTGCTGTCATGGTGAGAGCTTTGTGCTCTACAGAATCGGCTGGTTCTGGTCTTTTGTGTGTACAGAACTATAAATAGTTGACCATGATTTTAAATGACTGCTTGCTATTGGAAATTACCACTATTACCAGCTTAAATATGTTTCTCATTCTTTTCATAACTTGCCATTTAAATGTCAAAAAGGTATTTGTCTTCTTTTCTTTTGTGACCGATGCAACTGGACTGTGTGTAACGAGGATGGGCCTCGTCGGACAGACGTGCACGTCGCACGCGCGCCTCTCTGGTCGCTGAAGGGTTAAATGCCGTTTGGTAGTAAGAAGTGGGTGGTAAAAAAAAGAAAGAGCGGAGGATGGAGCGAAGCCTGCGCGGCGACCACAGAGCGTTTCCCCCGAGAAAACCAACTCTCCGCCGGAGGAGGACGGACTGAACGCGTCGGTAACACCGGGGAAACACAAACGGACAACCTCCCGTGCACCGGGAGGACGAAGACGCGAAGACGTGAAGCGATCCACCTGCCTTCCATCCTCCCGATGTGCATAGACAAGAACCGCTGCACATCCTCATCCATCTCGCTTATTTGCATTAACGCATTGATGTATTGAACGCTCAGCAGCTCTGACGGCGCGCGCGTGATGCCGTGCAATCGAGATTTATAACCGAGTAAGAATGTGCAACACGCACGCGGCGAACACCGCGTGCATGCGCGCGCGGAAGCCGTCTCCGCGGCAGGTTTACGGGATGGAGTCTGGATGTGTCTCCGCTGCGGGTCGACTCTCACATGCAGCGGATTCCTGCAGCCAGTAGACTCGACACCGAGTCGTTGTGATAGAAGCATTTATTTGTCTTTCTCTCTTTTGTTTGTTTTAAAGGATGACAGTATTTTATATTTTGTAGCTACGGTCTGTAGTTTGAAGAATTTTTTTTCTTGGGTGGGCGGGGGTTGTTGTTGTTTTTTTAACTGTGATTCTCAGTGGATGTATTCGGGGGGTGGGGAGGGGAGGGGAGGGCGAGGAGGAGGAGGAGGAAGAGGAGGAGGCGCGTGAAGAAGGATGTGTGGAAACCGGTTTGCTCCGTCTGGGGCGCGATACGCGTCGGGTTGACACGCTGCTGGTTCTCTGCTCTGTCTCTCAGCTGGACTTCACTTCACGCGGTGCACGCGGACCCCGCCGTGCTTATTCAGCAAGTTCCCACCGCAGAGTCTCTGGCAGCAGGGGATGAGGGCCGGGGGGTCGGAGGTGGGGGGAGGGGGGGTCGAGCAGAAATGGCACTTTTTTTTCATATGAATACGTTGATAGTGATATTTTATATTTTGTAAGAGAGAATATTTGCCGACACTCCGCCGGCCGTTTCGCTTTACTTGTAAACAAACTCTCGCGGAAAGCCACGCGAGAGTGTAGGGGTGCATCTTCTCACACACGCGGTCACCTGGAAACCACAGGAGCCCACGAGAACCCTTCGCACAGGTGTGACTCCCGGACACGCGCCATGGATGATTCAGGGATCATCCGGAGACGGAGGCTGCAGGTGAAACGTTTATTTATATTTTTACCCACTTTGTTTTCACCAGTAACAATTAATTGTATGGATGCTGTGGAACATATTTAACTAATAGCCTTTGAAGGAACGTTTGTTCATTTTATTCTTTCATTTAATGAACGTTGGTGCATTCATTTAATTACATTGTAATCTAGAGATGCTTCCGAAGAGATCCGCAAAAGCAAGTATAGGCCTGTGAGTGAATTCATAAAAGTGGTATGAAAAGGCATAAGGCCTAAAAATAACAACAGACAAACAGAGTCAGTTGATTTAGTAAACTGCAGAAAGCAGCAACATTTCAGATAAGAGTGGGCAACATGGACACCCCCTGTCACAACATTTATTATCCATATAGTCACATTTCTGTGAAATCAAGTGAGAAAACTGTTCATGGATTCAAAAGACCCGACTGCTTTGGCATAAATTGACAAATCGTGGTACCTCATCATATTGAAATAATCCATTCTGGCAAAACCTTTGACCGGAGACACTTCCTTGACATATTATGCCATTTTAGTTCTGGAATACAGTAATTCGTAAAAGCATGCACCAATACAGTACGTGTTTTACATTCACAGCATGTCGGCTTTTAAGCAGTCTGAGTATGTGCAGTAGAGCCTTCCCTTCCATCTGCATGATGCAGGCTTGCCACTTAGCCCTCATGTTGTACGTTATGACAGACACGAGTAAAGCTCTGGTTGACGTGCGGGGCCCATTGTCTGCTTCCTGTTGAGTTCATTTACAGTAAAAGCACTCCGCTGCACATAGCGCCCGAGATGCTCTACTCTGATGATTGCTCGTGGTCTATAAAAGATGTAGATGAGCGACTCTGGATGATTTACCTTTCTGAAGAACGTGGTGTTCGGTTTGGTCGAACTTGGCGGCGACAGTGTGAGTTCCCACTCCTATAGGCGTTGTGCTCCTGTTGTAGGTGAGAGCAGACTCTAATGTCATGTCATTGATGGAGTCTGTCTAGGGACAAGCAGAGTCTAAGGAATACAAGACTATCTGCTATCTCCAGCTCTACTTGTGTTGTTGTTGTTAGTGTGCAGGGAGAGAAACAGTCAGTTTGCAATCATTGACAGCTAAGAAAAACATTTGGGCAACTGTTTAGCACCTAGTGACATCTTTGGTATTTTTACTTCCAGAGGTTTGACTTAAGAGGCAGTGTTGGTTATCTTGAGAAATTATCTCTCTTTATCAACTAAAGTAGTGAGCAACACCAGCTCCAAAAGTCGCTAGATCTATAGCAAAAAAGTCGCCAAGTAAAGCCACTCCCCCAAAATGATCATAATAAATAATTGATGTCCACGGCTACTGTCAGGGCAGTAGTCGTTGATTGCTGTCGGGATGTCATGAGAATTGCAACAGAAATATTAAAATAAATGTTTTTTGAAGAATATTACCAACTCTGCCCTTTACCAACTTTAAATGTTCAATAATATTCCATTATCAAAGTCGTGGCCGATCAATGTTGTAAATCGTTCGATAATGTTTTGGATAAAATTTATGAGTCACTAACTATTCTATGACCTGATAAAAGACATGCTCATCTTCACCCATCTTATTTTGTCCGGCCAAAAATCCAAAATTCACACATTCATTTCTAAATACTGAAAGACTTAAGAAAAGCAACTCATATTCCCATTCCAGAAGTTTGAATAGGAAAATGTGTTTTAAACTACACACATGTTTATTGTCTATAAATAAGCTTCCACGGAGAGCTCCTGTTCAGGGGTTATTATTACACATTATCCCCCAAATCACAAATATGGATATTTATAAACGTTTGTATAGTACAGCTGAGATGACACGTGTTGTGAATGCGTGCTGCTATCTTAAAATGAAGTCATCCTTTAATTTAAATCTTTTCTCAGAAATAAATTGCAGCTGAAATTTAGACAATAAAAATGTAGAACATCGGGACAGCGGACAATCGGATGTGAACATAAATGTAATGCACACAGTAAGACACACACTCACACACACTTGGCCCAAGATGGTCTTGTATTCAGCTAATGTATTCATAAGTAGCGCACCAACACACATTCACTTCCAAGAAGTTCATCGATGAGTCTAACTACTGATTTCAGTCAGATGCTAATGCATGTTATTATTGCGTGTGTGTATGTGTGTGTGTCTTCATCCTTTCAGTGGCCGCACCGAGCATCTTGTGTGTGCTTGTCCGTATGTGTGCATGTGGGTGCATAACATTCATGTCTATATGTATGCATCAAATCCACCCCCACCCTCCTCCCCCTCGCTCTCCATTTCCATCGAAGTGATCGATATCCATATCTCAGACAGTGGAGGTCTAAATGCCGAGGATGTGGCGCAGTTGTCGGGCCCATTAGCAGGACTAATGGTGGCCTAACAGCCCCGCGTGCCCTCAGGGAGGAAGACCAAACCACCAGCAGCAGGCCGGTTGAAAGGGGCAGCAGCGTAGACCTGAGGCGGGCGGCAGCTGTGGGCTACAGTACGCCCCACTTAAGTGCTCTCACAATATCTGGATCCCTTTTCTGTCTGGATCTACTTACACAGGAGGGAGGGAGAGTGAGGGAGAGAGGGAAAGAGAGAGAGGGAAAGAGAGAGAGGGAGAGAGAGAGGGGAAGAGAGAGGGGGAGAGGGAGAGAGAGAGAGAGGGAGAGAGAGAGAGACAACAACCTAAAAACCCAGTTTCTTCTCCCAACTGGGTCAGAAACTATGCATGAATAAAAAATATTGAGGTAATATCTAACTTATCACTTATAAGTAATAGTATGAAAAAGTATGTGAAAAAATTGATTCTGATCAATACAAGTATCCCTTTAACTAGTTATTGAAGCGTTGTGAAATGATGTACTAAGAGGGCCATTTCACCACTGGAGCTGAAACTAGTCGGTGGTTAATCATGTCGAGGAGACACCAAAGGTTTCTTTTCTTGTCACCGGCGTCGACTGACTATTCCTCCTGTCATAGCTGCGACTTGGGGCTTAGTCGCTTGACCGTTAACATGTTTTTTTTTTATTGGGGTCGGGGGCAGTTGCTGAAACGATCGATGCTCCTATTCTCCTTGGGAGGACTCGGCTTCTCTAATGGCCACTTGCAGCCACTTTTGTCCTGATGGATTCGTCCCGTCTTCACCCTCGAGCGGCAAAGTCATCCTCTTCTCTGTCCGCCCCGCTCCCAGCTTTCTCCCCGGCTTCCACAATATTCCACACACTTCTGTTATTTATTCCCCACTCAGTTCTCCCTCATCACCTCTTTCAGCCACCGGTCTTTCTGTACGTTTCTCACCCCTCTAACCCACTTTCACTCGCCCATTCGGACGGATCCCCGCGGCACACACGGCGCACCGTTTTGAGGGCGTGACATTGTCGTTAAACAGGAAATAAATAACATTTTACAGCACATTAATTTAGCAGGAGTGAGGGAGGGAGGGAGAGAGAGAGGGAGAGAGAGAGGGAGAGAGAGAGAGGGACAGGGAGGGAGAGAGAGAGAGAGAGAGAGAATACAATCACATCGTTCTTATTCATGAAAAAACAATTAAAAACCCAATTTCTTCTCATACCTGTGCCAGAAACTGCACGAATACAAAATATTGAGGTCATATCTGACTTATTAGTAATAGTATGAAAAGGTATGTGAAACGATGTGATACTGATCAATACAAGTATCCCTTTAACTGTAGTTACTAAAGCTACCTCCCTCTCCCTGCTGAGTATACGTGCAGACCATATTCTCTTCATGGTACGTTCTGTCTTTTTTTTAAGGCATTTTTGCTATTAATTGACAGTAATTGTATTTTTCTGTGGCTGTTTTTCCCCCTGTATATTTACCATATTCCTATTGCTAGTCTCTTTAACAGGGGTGTCAATTATACTTAATACAAACACATTACTCTATTGTTCCTCTATGTTTCACACATCCGAAACATTTCAAATCATCAAATCACCATGTTGCTTCATGACGACAACAAAGAAGCTCCAGCGCTTTGCATCGGGCTGCTAACCCTGTCCCGAGCGGTCATCAGTGTGTGTGGAGCGTAATCACACTGAACCCATATGCTCACAAACGCACTCGCACACCAGCACAAGTCATACGACATGTCGCACCCCTCTCTGTTGGAGGAGTCCGGAGTGCACCAAACACACACACACACACTAGTATAATTTGTCCAATATTTTGTTCCGGGCAGTGTGCCCGTTCCCAATACGCAAAGCACAAGGGGTAAGAGTGTGATCACTGCAGAAGATCCAGCTCTCCGTGCCAAGTGCTGTCACTCAGCACCGTGCCCACCGCTTAGTGCCGCCTCGCCACGTCCTTCTGATGTCAGTATTATTCAGGAAGGGCAGGTTTTATGCCGAGAGAGCAAAGTGCACATCAAAGCAGCAGAGCTGGACCAGAATAGATTTGGGAATGGCTTCAAATATCCGAGCTACTTTATCACTGGGCTTGAATTATGGCGCCAGACGCCTATAAAGCACAAAAGCTTGAGCCCAACTTCGTCCAAAAACAGACAAAAATGAATAAAAGAAAGGCACTTATTAGAGTTTTGAACTAAATCCTGCGTGGTCAATACCGTGGAAATACCGTCGCATCGTTCAATGCGACGGTATTTCAGACCTCTGCTTGTTGACGAGCCATCACAAAGCTTTTAAGCAAAACTATAAAAGGAAATACACAGTGTGACATTTGCCTCGCAATCTGCTGTCAGTCTTGGCAGCAGAAACCAAACAGAAGCCGTGTGACTCTGCCCAGAGCAGCAGCAGCATATTAACATTCCCTTTTCTTTGCCTTCCAGTTGGCCTTCGGTTGGTTTCTCTTTGGGTACCCCCCCCCCCCCCCCCACACACACACACACCTCCCCTCTCTTTACTTTTTAATGTGCCCTTTCACAAAAAATTGCAGCAGTCAATTAATAATGTGACTCATTTTCAGTCACTTAAAGCATGGGTGTTGAATATGATTAATTATATGTGCTAAGAAGCACCAAAACCTCCACTACAGTATAAGTGACCTTTATGTGTGAGTGTGTGGGTGGGTGGGTGGGTAGCTGGTTTAGGCGTAATCACCCCCATCTCCTGTTTCCACCTATTTATCCATAGGGGCATATTGATGCAGTGTGTAGTCATGGCTGGGTGTTTTGTGTGTGTGTGTGTGTGTGTGTGTGCGAGGACGACACAATATATTGTGTCGTCCTCGCACTGTGACATTCTTGTGTAATCATGGAGACAGGAAATGTATTTTTAATGGTGAACAATCACACATATTGATCTGTGACCACTAATATAAATCTACAATGTGCTTTTCTCCCATGTTATACAGTAATTCAGCCTATTTACCGCCAGCTTCACTTATCACTTCTGAGTATTTTGAATGTCATGGAGGATTTTCAAAAATGGCCAATGAGGGGAATTTCTCCTTCACACAAAATGTGCGAATAGATTTGAGGAAATGTGGATAAACGTGATTCAGATGAATTAGAAATGTGATCAGGCGGTTTGTTTTGGATTGGAGCTTCACTCGTACACATTGAAAATGATGCGACTTGATGAATAAAACATCAGTTTGCTTCATGTGCTCACCGCGTTTATTGCAAAGATGCTGCTTTTACTTCCATGATTGTCTGACATGATATTGATAACACGCTGTGAAAAAATAACAGGACTGAATTTCATTTTTCATTAGAAATGAGCAGCTGTGTCACCTTGCAGTCATTCTTATAAAATACTTTCATAACTTTTTAAAGATTTGTCCGCCTTATTTGCATTACACGGTTTGATTATTAAGAGTTGCCTGCGAAATACACGATATCTTTGAATTCCTTCTGTTGCATTCTGATCTCTAGAGAGATTTCCTAACTGCTGTAACCAGCAGCTCAGGGTTCGGTTTTTCCGATTCACCTGAAGCAAAGTGTGATTTACATTGATGAGTTTCTGAGGTTGTCATGGTCACTCGGTATGGAGCATATTGTTCAAAGAAATGCTGGAGAAACCAGTAACATGGCAACAACACGCAGCCATCTGTCGGACAAAGACTGCGAGAGGGAGCAGGTGTTGGGGTTTTATCCATCGACTACACACACACACACACACATACGTGCCCACAGACGAACACACACACACACACACACACACACACACACACACACACACACACGTATAAGACTCCTGCGGGGCTTTCTCTGAGTAACACTGGCCGAGCTCACTTCCTCCTGATGATGTAATGCATTAGATGTCCCAGAGAGAGCTCACCATTATGGGTGATGTCACTCCCATTGAGAAAAAAAGAAAGAAAAAAAGGGATTAGTCTCCTCTGAACTGAGAAGATCGATCCCACTCTCATGTCTTTATATTGAATATGAAGCTGCTGTCGGCAGCCGGTTAGTTTAGCTTAGCATAAAGACTGAAGGACGGGGGTGGGGAGCAGCTATTCTAAAGCTCACTAATTAACACTTCATATCTTGTCGGGTTAATCGGTCAACTGACAGACATGTAAACACAGCTGTTTGTTGCATTTGGGCCAGTTAGCTCGTTAGAACTATTTCAGCGATGCTGGGCGAGCAGAAAAAACGTAAGAAACGGTATAACAGCCCTCTGAAAACCCCAAACGGTCAGTTTTTACATTTCCGTTCGTGTAGAGCTCAAACAAACAAGATACACGTTGAACATTTAATCTTTTGACCAATTAGAGCCAGCCTAGCTGTCGTTATGCTAAGCTAATCTGCTCCGGGCTTTAGCTCCATATTTGTCACACAAAGAGCGGTATCCATCTTTTCATTTCACTCTCGCCACAATAAAGCAGATGAGTACATTTCCAACAATGTCGAACTGAGTTTCTTTTTATTTATTCATGTGATTACTGCACTACACACACTTGTTCAATCCCCAATGGGGATAATTACGATCATGATTTCTTCTACGTGCCAGTGGAGAACTGGTTCTGACTCATTTCAGTGTGTCTTTGCAGCCTTTTCCCTTCTGCCCGTTGGCTCCTCTTCGTCGGGTACGCCGACGTGCACCTCACAGAGCTGGAGAGCAAATGGTGGGACGTTTGTTTTGAGACTGTTTGGAGACGAGAGCTCCAGCTGTCAAGTCATGTTTCATCAGCTCGGCTTTGTTTGGGTTTCGTAATGCTTGTGTACTTATACAAACAGAGAGAACTGAGAGAGAGAGAGAGAGAGAGAGAGGGGAGAGAGAGAAATGTAACAAGAGGAAATACCTCTCTGGAAAACCAATTACAGCCTCTTATATTTCCTCTCACGTTTGTGCTTATTACGTTTTTCCGTTTGACCCCCGGTGTGGATTGTTCCTTTCATTTCACCTACACGTCTCCGTGTGTTGAGTTGTGGAGCACTGTTGCAGCAGCTACCGTTGCATTCGGAGGAAAGAATAAATGATGGATTTATCTTTAGCCGTTGTCGGCGTATTTATTTAGCAAGCTTCAGACACATCAGTCTCACGGTCAGAGCTACTTCAACTGAACAAATAACATGTGACACATTAGCCTTTATAGCCTGAGCCCTAGCGCCACCCTGTGGTGTAACCATATATACATACCACAGTACAGTATCACATTACATATACATATACATCTGAGTACATATCTCAACACCCCCACTTGAACTCAGGTTGCTATACTTCAAGCAAAAGAAACACACAAAAACAGAATGAATGTGAACCTCTGTCATACACATATCACTCTCCAGAAAGAGCACTTGCAAACCTCTTCAGTTTCAACTTACTTACAGGTTTGGTCATCACATCAGCAATCATGTTATCGGTAGAACAATACATCAAAATCACCCTTTCCTCGATCACAGTTGACCTGATAAAGTGGTACTTTATGTCAATGTGTTTACACCTCTGTCTGTTTACAGGGTTTTGGCAAGAGCTATTGTCCCCTGTTTATCCTCATGTACAATAGTTTCTGTGTACTTGTAGTTATCTATACCCCTAATAATTGCTCCAGGTATAGACATTCCTGTATGGTTGAAGCCAGTGCCATGTATTCTGCCTCGCAGGTGGACAGCGCAACTGTGGGTTGTTTTCTAGTCTTCCACGAGACTAGAGAGCTGTTCTGACTAAGACTGACACAGTATCCTGTGGTACTGCGTCTGTCACTGGTATCAGCCGCCCAGTCAGCATCACTGTAGGCTAGTATTCCTAGCTCCTCACTGTCATTTCTCCTAAAGTTTAACCCTTTCTCTGCAGTGCCTTTGAGATACCTTAGTACGTGCTTCACTGTGACCCACTGCTCCTCTGTAGGCTCTGCAAAGTACTGTGATAATCTGCTCACTACAAAACTCAAATCTGGTCTGGTACAAGTAGTGAGGTATATAAGACTACCCACAGCCTCCCTGTACATCCTGACATCTTCCATCTTTACTGCATCATCAGTATACTCTAGCTTCTGCTCACAGGGTGTTTCTCTGGTCCTACAATCTTGCATATTAAAACGCTGTAGTATCTTGTTAGTGTACCTTTCCTGTGACATGTTTACACATCCATCTGATTGACTGAATGTTTTGAGTTTGCCTAAATCTTTCATTTTAAACTTTTCTGCGAGCATTTCTTTCACCTCTTTCAGTTTCTCTTCATTGCTTGCTGCAATGATCAAGTCATCGACCCATATGATTATGATCACCTTTCCTTCTTTTGACTCTTTGGCATAAACACAGTGGTCGGCTGGGTTTTGTGTGAATCCATCCTCAGTAAGGCAATTGTGCAAAACCCTATTCCAATTTCGGCCGGACTGTTTAAGACCGTAAAGGGATTTCTCTAGCTTATAAACTATACCCTCTTTTCCTTCATAACCCTCTGGTGGATTGATGTAGATCTCATAATCTATGGGAGCGTGCAAGTACGCAGTTTTCACGTCCATTTGGTGTAGGAGTAAATTCTCCTGTGCAGCTTTTTGTAGCACCACCCTTACACTCGTCATGTCTGCCGTGGGTGAAAACGTCTCCCCATAGTCTATTCCCCTTCTCTGTCTGTAACCCTTGGCCACAAACCTTGCTTTGTATTTGTCTCTCCCATCTGCATCAGTCTTGATGGCGTAAACCCATCTACCCCCCACTGTCTCCTTGCCTATTGGCAGTGATGTCGGGTAAAGGTCTTGTTCTCGTTTAAGGACTGGATTTCCTCATCCATGGCTTTTGTCCATTGTTTTGAGTTAGCTGACCCCATTGCCTCCGCAAATGTCTGTGGAATGCCACACACCGCTCTACAGCAGTAGTCTACTGTGATATGAAGCGCATCACTGACACCGTTTTCAGTTATGAACTCATCTAAATGACTCGGCTTCCTTCTTTCTCTAGATGGATACCTTTTACTCTCTGGTTCGCCACTTGTCACATTCTGTTGCGTTTGATTATGGTCACTAGACCTCGTTTCTGTACCTGGACTATCACTATTTTCGGTTTTCCTACTCACCCCTGCGTGGTTTCAGTAGTCCTGGGTCTCACAGTGTCATCATAGCTATCGCTTGGATCTGGCTCACCTGTCTGTGTTTGTTTTTCCACAGTTGACTGCCTCACAAACTTTACTAGTCTGTGTTTTTGTACTTTGTTTGTATCTGGATGATACACCAAATACGCTGGGCTGTTCTTGTCGTGACCTACAAAATGCCCCTTCTCACATCTGGAATCAAGCTTCCCTTTGCTCTGTTTGTATGTGTAACATACAGACCCAAATTTTTGCATTTTGGATACATTGGGCTTTTTGTCGGTTAGCAGCTCATAAGGAGTCTGCCCTGTACGTTTGTTAAAACATCTGTTCCGTACCATTGCTGCTGTTTGTACAGCGTAGGGCCATAGCTGCTTGTTTAATGCACTTTCAGCTATCATGCACCTACCCATCTCAAAAAGAGTACGCCAACCCCTCTCTGCTGTTCCGTTCTGGTGTGGGGAATAAGGAGCTGACGTTTCATGTCTGATATTATTTTCCTCAACACTGCTTGGAAATCACTGCATGTAAGCACTGTTCCGTTGTCGGATCTGATGCACCTCACCTTCCCATAAGACGTTACATCTGCTAGGAACTTTTCCGTAGCCTGTGTTGTGTCACTTTTCTTCTTTAGAAAATAAACAAACACTGCGCTTGAGTAATCATCAGTAAATGATTGCACATATTTGTAACCTTCACTCGACTCAGTGGATACAGGACCTGCAAGGTCTGTGTGTACCATCTGTAAGGGAGCCTTTGCTCTGGTATCAGGGTCCCTATTTCTGGTTTGGGCAAACTTTCCTGAATACACACCTCACACTCTTGTTCGGGCCTACCTGTTTTACCTTTGATCTGCATACCTACAACAACATTTTGCAACTTCGCAACATCGTCATAGTTACAATGGCCTAATATTTCATGCCATGTCTGTATGTCGTGACAGGCATTACACTTATCATTAGATTCACATTCAGTATGCAAATAATACAGCTTTCCATACACATGAATGTTAAACCTGGTACCGCCTCTGGTTATCAGGACATCTTTATCTTCTTTGAAGACAATCGTAGCTCCACCGTGGTAGCTGCCTTCACCGAGAAGATGCTCTGGGGATATGACGGTACAAACAAAGCATCTCTCAGCGTGCTGTCCGTTGCTGTCGATGAGGAAACCTCGCATTCCCTCCGCTGAGCAATTCCGCTGCATCGGGTGCCGTCTGCCAGCTCGACAATGTGCGTTTCTTGCTTGAACGCGCTGTCGAAACTTTTGAACCAGGTTATGTCAGTGATGACATGAGAGGTAGCTCCTGTGTCCACCATCAGACCCTTCTCCTGGATACTGCACGCCGGCTGCCGCTGGGTTCTGGTTCCTCCGTCTCTCACCGTGAGCGCGTAGTCCTCGTCGGCATCTTCTGAGACTTTACTCACACCATCTTGTTTGTCCTTACGCCTACACGTGGCATCTTTGTGTGTGTCGCTTTTGCAAAAACTACACCATGTTTTCTGTCGACACACTCTCGCTCTGTGGCCTTTGATGCCACACTTGAAACATGACATTTCTTTGTCTTCTTTGTTCCAGTCACGGGCGACCGTTTTGGCGGGACGCCTTCCACTCTTCCCTTGAGTCTTCATCACACTGTCGCTCGACTCAGCTACGTTGAACTTCTCCGTTTCTTCAAAACTTCGTAGTTTAGTCTTGAATTCTGCAAACGTGATGTTATCGTCCGTATGCGCCACATGTATTGCAAATGGCTTAAAACTCTCAGGCAGTCCTTTTAAAACCATAGCCACTAGCAATCCGTCTCCTAACGTTTCACCTGCGTTCCTCAGCGCTGTGATGGCGGTTTCTGCTCTGATGATATAGTCCATTATACTCTCATGGCTTGCCTTCTGAAGCGATGTCAACGTGGTGTACAAGTTGATTATACGGGGCTTTCCCTTCCCTGCATAATACTCTCTCAATATTTTCAGAGCTTTTCTTCCATCATCGGGCGCATCCCTCATTACTAACGAGAGGCTTTTGTCGTCCAACAGTAAAATTAGGTCAGCATTTTTACCTGCATCTGCTGCTCGCTCTTGTTCTGACGTCGGTTCTCTCAGAATAGTGTCCTTTAGTCCATTCAAATGGAGATATCCCAGCTTGGTTTCCCAAATCTCATACTTGGTTTCGTCTCCGTCGAATGTCGGTCGAGGCAACCTGCTCCTCCTCGTTGTTCCATCATGCGAGCTTGCTCTTCTTCTTAGCTAGCTGCCCGTTATCACGCGGTTCGTTGCGACTTTCTAACTGTTAAACTTTTCTTCCGATCGACTCCTGGGCCCATAACCTGTTGAGTTGTGGAGCACTGTTGCAGCAGCTACCGTTGCATTCGGAGGAAAGAATAAATGATGGATTTATCTTTAGCCGTTGTCGGCGTATTTATTTAGCAAGCTTCAGACACATCAGTCTCACGGTCAGAGCTACTTCAACTGAACAAATAACATGTGACACATTAGCCTTTATAGCCTGAGCCCTAGCGCCACCCTGTGGTGTAACCATATATACATACCACAGTACAGTATCACATTACATATACATATACATCTGAGTACATATCTCAACACCGTGTCATAAAGCCTTCCCCCGGTGGAAAGACACGGATGATAATATATTTTTAGTGGAGCCCACTGGCCTGTAGAAAATAGCTTGATAAGCAGCGCGGCCCAGAGGCTTGACAAGAGAAACTGTCGGTAACCCGATCCCGCCTCAGACGAGTGTTAAACGGAATCAAATTGGGAATAGATGGGCAACAAACGCCGCACAGATTCGTCCCAGCAGATCCTAATCACGTCGGAGTCCTCGCTGTTGTGTCCCAGCGTCGTAAATATAGCAGCAACATGTTTTAAATTGACGTCGGCTCCACTCAACCTGGTGGTTCCTGTCTCGGAGCACTTAGCAGAGATCGGCTTTCAAAGCTTCGCTCCACTCGCACAAGACAATAACGGAGAAATCACAAAACCGGCTGTCGACCAATCCCAGCACACCGTTATATGTTTTTATTGAGATTTACCCGCACCATTTTCTGCATAGGTTAATCAGCATTAAATGCTAATGCTGATTAACTGTTTGGTTTTTAGTTGGCTCCAAGCAAAGTGGCTTATGATTTCACAGCGAAAAGGTTTCCTACTAATGATGTGGAGTTGAATTGGTACTTGGAAAAATACCAAGACCACTTTGTTGAGTCAATAAACTGTCTTTCATCTCAAATATCCAACGCAACGCTTGGAAAAATATGAAGAGTAATCGAATGAAATCCATCTTATGCTGAGTACAAGCTGATCATCAGTCCAAGGTCTGACCTTGAAGGAATCGTATGTGTATGCGGCCTTCTGTCTATATGCTAAGAATTTTTTTTTCATTGGTAAGATTAAAGCAACAGTGAAATATATAAGGAGGTACAAAAAAGAAGAAACACATGAGACAACATTTTTTTAAAGTAATTAGAAAGATGTGTTTTTGTATTCAGGAACATAGCATTCTAATTAGATTAATTAGATTTCTTTCTTAATATGCTAATGCATGTTTCCTCACCACGCTTACCAGTTTATTATCCTCTTTTCCACAGTCCCGTGAACAGTGATTGCGTGATGTGTTTAAACTCATCAGGCTAATTTACCTTCTCCCTCTCTTTTCTTCTTCTCTCCTGCTTTTCTCTTTCTCACCAGAAGGATTTGCCTCTGCCGCGAAAAAGCAGCAGGTAAGTTAACATCCACATCACACGCATGTTTCTCCCTCTGCGTGTGTGTGCCTGCCTCTGGGCAGACTGACATGTTTTCCCGACATTTTGTGAAATTCATAGAGTTGTTTTCCGAGTCTGGACATTTGCTCAATTCTCTGTAAAAACTGAGACAAAATCAACATTTAATGGGAATTAAATCTACATATTAGACAATTTGCCATACTGCTTTTTCCACACTGCGTGAACTCGTATTTTCTGAGCCGAGACACAAAACAAGAAGGAATGTCATCCTTCGGTGCTTTGTCAGAGGAAGTTGTGGTGACATGATGGTGTTCTGCCTTCAGACGGCAGCGTATACCAACTCCTCTCTGCGGGGGTGCCGAGAGGATGGGGAAGGAGAAGGGAGCAGTAGCATGATGTTGAGGGCAGAAAGTGAATGAAGGACATCTTATTGGTTGTTTTACGTTATTTTTATTAAAAACGAACCATAACGCAACAGTTATATCTCCTATGATAGTTCCTCTTGTCTAAAAACATCCCTTCTCAGGGGGATTTTAATGTCGGCTACGCGGGACTCAATTCTCAGCTCTTGTGCTGCGAGAGAAACGTCTTCCAGAGTTTAGCTGCACCCGATGTGAAGCTTCAGCAGTCTAACAAGAATCTCATTGGGGCCGATATGAGCACAATCATATTTTTGCAGAATATTTTTTTCTCGATCTCAATATTTGATCGCGTAATGAATCTCCCTGAACATTGTTAGAGAAGAGTAGATATTTATCTTCTGTCTCCCACCATTTCTTCCACCATTGGAGCTGTTGTTGCTCGGATTTGCATCACACCCAAATCACATCCCGAGCACATCAAACATGCCAGAGAAACGTAATGTTTGTAGTTTTTATATTCAGCGTCAACATTCATGAAGGCATTGCAACCATGAACTGCTAATAGTTCAATGAGCATATTTCTATCTCACTTTTAAACAAATGTAGGCTGAAATAAAAGGGCTCAAGTTGTAGCATATTGTTTGAAGTGTTATTTTGTGGTTGAAACAATGGCAATTAGGAGCAGAGGAGGCCCCCCCCCCCCCTTCTCTGTCATTTAGGAAAGAGTGGGATTGAACGATCTCGAGAGGTTTGACAAAAGTGATCAAGGTATCATAATTTGTGGTTACAGGCGTTGAAAAAACTGTCTTTGAATGCAACTGATGTTCTTGTTGTAGCGTTTGAGCGTCTGAGTCTCTGTCCATGGTGCTGAAATGAAACTCGTCTTTCACTGGCACACCGTGTTTTACTTTCGCACAGAGGCTGAAGGGACATTAGTTTGGAAGTGTTTGTCTCTGGCAGCGCTTTGTTTGCTACATTCATGTTCACGTCTTGATGAAACCCTGTCTTCTAGCGAGATTGAGGTGATCTTGGATTTGCTTTGGAAAGCTGTAGCTGGCTGCTGCTAAAAAACACTTCACAAATCAGGCAGTATTTGTAAAAGTGTCTTATGTGAGCTCTAAAGGCGGTGCGAAAATGCCTTTGAAGATGGAGGGAGGGTGCAATTTTCCACAAAATACTTACACTCTGCCATCATCATTTCGAGTGTAGAAATCCTGAAAATGCCTGTCACATTGCTGTCGTCCAGAGTCATACTTTTCTTTTACACTTTCAACTTGGCCGCTCTTGTTCTGTGCGAGCAGAATGTGAATCTGTTTACGATGTAACCTGCTGTTGTTGACATTGTGAATGTGAAGCATGGATTTTATTCCCCGTATTGACCTGAACTTTTATTCATTTTTGTATTTAATTTTATTATCTAGTTGTGTGTGTGTTATGGTCTATTTAATATTCTGCATGCATTTTACTCTGCAGAGTTAATGTCTGGCAGCAATAGCCTGGTGATGCTAGTTTACACATGCCCGGGGTAATTTAATGTCTTTCTGCACCAAGGTGCAATTACAATTTACTGCCTCACTCTGTTCGGCCACACGCTTCTTTGTGTGTGTGTGTGTGTGTGTGTGCGTGTGTACATGTGTGTGTGTGTGTTTGTGTCAGTGAACTGGTGTGCAGCCTGCATGTGCTGTCACGAGGTGTGTTTTGTCCCTGACCTCTGACCTCTGTATGGCAGATGTCACGGCGAGACACGAAGACACTGGAGGCTCACGGGCAGCTCTCTCAGTCGTGCCCCCCCCCCCTTCTTTCTCTTTTTTCTCCCACAAGTCCTCCTGTGGGTGGAGCTGGAGTATTACACTACGGCAGTGGTTCTCAAACTTTTTCTGTCACGCCCCACTTCGGAGGAAAACAAATGTTCACGCCCCACCGTCCATGCTGAATTTTTATTGAAAGAATAATTTTGTGGGACTCAACCATGTTTGCTTTTTTCAAAATAAAATTTATAATAAAATAAAGAAAATAGCTTTCACTTTTAATTAAACGTGATTTCTCCATCAGACAAAAATAATGTAAATAAAGTTGTGTAAAAAATAACTAATATTTGGCAAATAGCTTACTGCGGCTGAAATTAACCAGTTTTGCACTGGATATCTTTTCAAGATAATAACAATAAATGAAACCTGTGAAAAACTAAACAAAACATGTTCAAATATTTGGCAATCAAGAGTTTTACTGAGTTTAATACTAAATATCTTTTCAAAACAATAACGTGCCAAACTGAATGAGTGCAGATATGTGTGAGCCATCAAGTTGCATTAGTTCAAATTCACTCAGATTCTCAAAAACCTCAGAAACCTGATCTGGTCTGCAGCTGCTGCTCTCGGCCTTGAAGATGAACATTTAATTCATTAATCTTTCCAAATACGTTACAGAGATAGGGCAATTTCATCAGAAATTATTCATAATCAAACTTAATAATTATAATTGAATTAATACATTTGACTCCAAAAAGTATATACATGTGTAATGTTCCAAAAATAAAGTGCCCACCTCCTCTTTGCACAATAATATGTGCATGGATAATATGTGTCCAATTTCAATTGTATTGTAGTGTCCTGTAAGACACATGTCATCATATGACGGATGTTTAATGTCTCTGAGTTCAAAGACTCGACAACGCGTTTCCTCGTGAGAGCCACCGAGCTTCGGAGTGAACCCGGTGGTGCTTTCAGGGACCTTGTTTTTATGAAACTGACCACGCCGATAGCATCGGTCAAACCCTCGTGTAGTTCACGGCACATCTAGCGCTTCTCTGTGTATGACGGTGTGTCCATTGCACATTTGGAGAGACACTCTTGACCAGCGCCTGCATTCCTTTTCCCTGCCACGGTCTGCGCACCATCTGTGACGTCGCGATCGCGCAAGCGTAACCTGTTAACGCCGTAACTGTAACGTAAATATTTACACGTACTTTTGTAATATGTGAAGTCTCCGCACTGCCCCCCGCGCCCCACCAGTAATACCTCGCCGCCCCACTTGAGGGTCGCGCCCCACAGTTTGGGAACCACTGGACTACGGGGGTATTGACGGGGCAATTATTGCAGAGTGAGAATAAAGTGAGCTGAAGGACACATTGCACTCAAAAACAAACACACCATGTCTTCCATGTGATATCATGCTGCCCATCCCTGTCTGCGACCCCCCAATGTGTTTCAGTGATATCATCACCCTCCTCCTCTTCCTCCTCCTCCTCCCCATCCTTCCTCACCCATGTATATTTTATCCAGCCAGACTCCCACATTAGGGACGGCATCCATTATTAAATTACTCCCCTCAGCACAACTGTGCAACTGTCACCCCACGTCAGCTTTAACATTTGGTGGATTTCTTTCAAAGAGACACACGTACACACACACACACACACACACACACACACACACAGATACTCACACATACACACACGCACACTCACACAAACATGACATGTCTCTTGGCTGGGCATTGCAGAGCAGCTTCTGTGAAATCTAGGGCAAATAGACGATGCCAGAGCACATCAAATATGGCATTTTTTACAACAAAATAAACAGTCTGTGTCTCTAAGTGCATTTTAAAAGGATGCTGACATCATTCTGAATTCATTCCTGCTGAAGATGTAAATGAAGAAAAAAATCTAAGTAATTTCCTAAAGTAGCTTGGCGCTACTTCAGATTACTGCAGATTAATACACATTTCTGGATCTTGTGAATATTTACAGCAAAACGAAGGAAGACGGTGTGGTTTATTCATGTTTTTTTAAAGAGCGGCCCGCTATTTATTCATAATTTCTTTTTTTGTTTTCAATAGCTTCCCAGGAGTTTCCCTTATAAATCCAAATCCAAACACATTTCAGTGTCAACATGTTGGTATTATTATTTACTTAAATTTGAGTAAAATGTGCTAAATGTGGTTTTGGATATGTCAGTTTCGCACAAGGTGATTGGTCGATGTCTTCATTTGTGAGAAACCTCACTTTTGTCGATTTCCCACCGCGTAGTACTCGTGGTTTACGTATTCATGATACAATCACAGTTAAAAATTAGTAATGATGTGCAAACGAATCGCAAAAACAAATAAAAGTAGAGTGTGTGTGTGTAAAGCTAAATTCAGCTTGGGGAAGTCGGGAAGCAAACAGAGACGAATGCATTGTTGGTTTTGGTAGTTTCATGGGCTTTATTGACAAAATCAAAAACATTGATTTGTTTGCCCTCCTTTTTCCTTTAATAGCTTTTGTACACAGAGGAATAAACTATATCTGACTTTGTTGGTTAGATGAATTCATCGTTGGCTCTGGTCTTTTCGGGGGATTTGTTATATAATAATATCACCATCATTATCCCTGACTGACCTGTTTTTTTCATGAAGTCAGTGCCAGCGGTAACATACACTAAAACACACACAGTCACATGTGAACCCCCCCCCCCCCCCCTTGTCATTCACATTAGTCGTCAGATCGTCTCTCCACATCTGATTGGCTTTCACTCGCTCGTTCTTGCATTCTCTCTCTCTCTCTCTCTCATGCATACTGTGCACATACCTGAACTGACCCCCCTCCCATTTCCCTCTCTCTCTACCTCTCTCTCTCGCTGCCACCCTCCCCCTCTCGCTCTGTCGCTCCACACTTCCTGACTTGGCACAATACCCTTGAGAGCAGCCCCACAATCCTCTCTCCGTCTGAGGGGGATGCTCGCCAGCCTGTCCCCTCTCTCCACCTCTTCCTCTTCCCTCCTCTCTCTTTCTTTCTTTCTCTCTCTTTCTCTCCATCTTTAATCCTCTTGTTTTCTCAGTCTGTGACATGGCTGACATTTCCAAATCTTTCTAATCATTCCCCCCCCCCCCCACACTCTCTCTCTCTCTCTCTCCCTCTCTCTCTCTCATACACTCTTGCACGCATACCCGTCTCGGCGGTGAGTGTGTGTGTGTTCAACTGGCCAGAGGAGGCTGACTCTGTGGTTGTGTGTGTGTGTGCGAGGCTCAGCTGCACTCATGATCATCTGCCAACACAGCCTCTGCTGCTAGCAACATGTTCCGACGCACAAAAAGGTAAACGGCAACCATTTGTCTCCGTGCAGTCGTTGTGACCGGTGTGGTGCCCCCACTGTGGTGGGTGTGTGTGGCGGTTTAGTCGGAGGAGGCTGCTGTGTTGTTTCCGTTGTCCCCGCCAGCTCTCCTGCTGTCTCGCCGTTGTCTCCCCGTCTCCATTTAGCTCCAGCAATACGCTGTGCGTGCCCTTGCGTGTGTGTTTGACGTCTTTGTACGTGTACCTGTTCATGCAGTGTGGTGGTGTTGCTACGCTCCACTTTCACGGCTGGCCTCTGAGCTTCTGAAGCAAATATAGGTTTGAGAATATGTTTGCATGTGTGTGTATTTATTAATGACTTTTATTGTATTGTAGTGCTGCACATGTGCACAACGATTGTGCCAGTTTTAGATTAGGGCTCACTCTTTCACACACACAAACACACACACACACTAACTTGAAGCTGTGCGCACGCTTGGACCGGTAGCCTGTGTGCCAGAGATAGCCTTATGAAGTGAAGGTATTATTGTGCGTGTCCAGGGAGCGCTTGTGCAGCGGAGAGCCAACAGCGGGCAGTGCTGGGGTGCTGTCTGCTCGGCACAGTCCCTCGCTCTTCCTCCCCCTTCATCTTCACCATCTTCTCTCATTCCTTCATTTTCTGCTCTTAGCGTCACCGCTCTGTCGATCTTGACCTCTCCTCACTAAGATTTTCTTTGTTACTGTTTTCCCCAGTTTTTCTCCAGGCAGTTTCTACCTCTTAACCTCCACATCCTCATCCTCACCCTCATCCTTATTCCCATCCTCTCCTCATCCTCATCTCTCCTCTCCTCTCCTCCTCTCCTCTCCTCATCCTTATTCCCATCCTCTCCTCTCCTCATCCTCATCTCTCCTCTCCTCTCCTCATCCTCTCCCCTTCTCTTCTCTCCTCTCTGCTCCTCATCCTCTCCCCTTCTCTCCTCCTCTCCTCTCCTCATCCTCTCCCCTTCTCTCCTCTCCTCATCTTCACCCTCATCCTTATTCCCATCCTCTCCTCATCCTCATCTCTCCTCTCCTCCTCTCCTCATCCTCTCCCCTTCTCTCCTCTCCTCATCCTCTCCCCTTCTCTTCTCTCCTCTCCTCTCCTCATCCTCTCCCCTTCTCTCCTCTCCTCTCCTCATCCTCTCCCCTTCTCTCCTCTCCTCATCCTCACCCTTATTCCCATCCTCTCCTCATCCTCATCTCTCCTCTCCTCTCCTCCTCTCCTCATCCTCTCCCCTTCTCTCCTCTCCTCTCCTCATCCTCTCCCCTTCTCTTCTCTCCTCTCCTCATCCTCTCCCCTTCTCTCCTCTCCTCCTCTCCTCTCCTCATCCTCTCCCCTTCTCTCCTCTCCTCATCCTCACCCTCATCCTTATTCCCATCCTCTCCTCATCCTCATCTCTCCTCTCCTCATCCTCTCCCCTTCTCTCCTCTCCCTGATGTACAATCTGTACATACCCTTTAGTCCCTCCCGCGGTGCTTCATTTTGGCAGCCTTTATCTCATCTGATCACAGGGGGATTAATATGAGTCGTCCCTGTTGCCCCGACTGTGCGGGGAATCAACAGCGAGGTATTCTGCAGCGGAACAAGGATAAAGCCTCCTCTCTCTGAGCGAACGTGTTTACGGGAGTGAACATGTGTGTTTTAAAAGGAGTGTTTGTAAGAGTTGAGCACGTCGACGGTCCGTATGTGTCTGTCTCGTGTAAATGAAGTTTCCTGCTTATGAGTACGTATCAGCACTCGGCAGCGTGACATGGTATCAGACTCCTTATTATTAAATAGAATAAAAGAGGCGTGATTGCTGGTGCTGAAACTCTAGTGTGGAAACATTTTCCCACAATACCCGGCTCTAATTCTGAGTTATAAATATAATTCATCCTGCATATTTCGCTCATTCTACTTTCATCCTTCTCACTCGCTCATTCTGCCTCAATCAAATCTGTGTGTGTGCGAGTGTCTGTCTGTCGGTCACACACACAGACATCTGTCTGTCTGCATTGCTTTGAGAGTGCATGTGTGTTACTGCTTTGTGCCCACTCCCAAACAGATTGAGCTAAAGGAGGACAGTAAACATTAGTGAGAGTAAGTGTGCACGAGGCACGAGACAGAGCTGCAGGAAGAACAGAGCCGGGCGGGATGAAAGGCAGAGCATCAGTTAGAGTCCCATCCTACATTTAAAAGCAGCCCAGAGGAGGGTCAACAGCCATGACGATAAACTCTCCGTCTCCCACCGCTCACTTCAAGGTGAACTCCTTCGGCTTTTGAGCTCATAGCGGCGGGGAGACAGAGGTATATACATGTATATACGACACTATTATCCCACTCACACACTGTGTGTACATGATGCACAGTGCAAATGATCCCACTCGTGAACAGCACACGGGACGTTTCATCCCACTCACACACAGAACATGGTTTGGTTACTTGACGGCCAAAAGAAGCAATTCAACATTTTATTCATTTAGCCTACGTTCTCTTTCCTGGACTCGGAGCACAACAGATGGCTTTTTTTTATTGCTGATTATAATGACACTACGTGACGTACTGAGCGAATGTATTTTAGTAGCACCAAAACAACCCTCGCCTCGCGACAGCAGTTTCATTTGGCACATGTCTACCGTCTCTGTGGCAGGTAATTGAGGCTATTTTAGGCTTGATTACTACAGCATAGATTACGAGGATGGACCTAACAGCCCGTAAGTATCGGTAGGTACCACAATTATCGTGGCGTCAACAAATGAGCCACCTTTACAGTGAGGCACACACTCGGTATGGTGATACGGCTTTTAGAGATCACGAGCTGAAGGAGCGTTCTCTGCATATTGTTCCCCCTTGAGGTTAAAACAGGAACTTGCCTACCTGCGTCCTTGCAGCACCGGATGCATAACGAGGTTGAGTGACGCACATATGAGCAGTTGCATTGCCTGTCTGGTCTTCTTTTCTTTTTGGTTTGGTGCTGATGGAAAGATGCTGGAGAGAAGGAAAAAACTCCCTTCCGTGCTCTCGTCCTGTTGCTGGTTCCATGACACCACCATCTGTTACTGGCCGGTGTTCAGGCCTGAACCACAACACACAGACTGTTTGTGCTTCATCTTGGATGCTGCGCTGACACGATGATGCAACATCTCATATACAGGCGTGAGTTGGAAGACAGCCATATAAAATAACTTGGTCCCGTTACATTTTTAATCTGATTCAAAGTGGCAATGCTCAGCAGGAATGTGCAAGTACACACTAGTACACATTATTTACAAATAAAAACATTTATGTAAAATATTAAAATAAACAAAAAAAAACAAAAAACTACAAAGACAAGACACCTGAGAGGTAATGTTCAGGTTTATATCCTTATTAGTCACACTTTATGGTGAGGGTCGTCCCCATAAATGATCATGACCTGAAAATGAATTTAGTCAGAGTACTTCATTAACTATCAATAATGTACAAGAATTACCATCTCATGCATGACCGGATTAATTAATGCGACAATCAACAGCGACAGCTAAACCAGAAACACAGCGGTGTGCATGCATTATGTGTGTGTTATAATCACACTGGGTCTGTCTTTAACAGCGATAAATATCATATTGTTATTATTATTATTATTGGGGAACTATTTGTTGCTAATGCACCAATCATCATTTGTGACCTCATTTAAAGTCAGCTGTTCTGTCTATTTTGACATTATGAATTAAGAAAACCTATTAACACATACAGGGTCATTTGGGTTTTTAGAATCCATTTCTATTCGTGCACTGCTGTGACTGAGTGTGTCTCGGGCTGCACCTTTAAAGAAGAAATGAACAGATAACTCAGAACTTATGACAGACATACCTCAGTTGTTGCACACATCATTGTATTGAGTTCTGCAGGAATGAGTCCTAAAACCTGTAATTGAGTGTTTTGCTCCTCCGGTTCAGTCAATGTTTAATGAAGCCTGAAATAAGGTCTGTAAGCTGAAGATACTGTAAACTAAGTTAGCTTTTTACTTCTGGTGATTACATATAGGGTTCCAAAAATGTGGTAATTTGATTATCACCAAGATTATGTTCCTGAACAAAACGTGGTAGAATCACAAATGTGTGTTTCTGCAATTATTTAAAATCCAATGGAAAAATCCCATGAATTTGTTATTAAGGGAACCAGTGTGACGCATACGTCCGGGGTTGGCCTCCAAAAACTTGTGTCCCTGCAGCACTATATTGTTCTTGCATTAAGTCATGGATGAGATGCTGTTTAGTTTGTGTACATTATTGATCAATATTGAAGTGATGCATGAATGAATTCATGATAATTACCCAGGCACGGTTTAACTATTCATCTGATGGAACGATGGAGCGTAAAGAACGTGTCTTTGAATATTGATTCCTAACATGCAGAATTATTGAAAAGCACATTATGACTTTAAAATGTTCTATTTAAAAAGAAAGTCGTTCAAACATACCAGTGTAGCATTGGGAGCTTTTAAGATAAACATCTTCATTTTCTATGGGATACAAATCTGTTCACATAAACTGTGTTTAATCTGGATTAAAACCCTTCTTTTAATCCTCATCAGAAGTTCGGCAGCTCGCTCCCCGGCTCCTCCGATGCACGTCGACACTGAACCTCAGATACTGTGCCTTTGGTGTATGTGTTAGTCAGTCCTGATGGGCAGGTGGTACCTTGCTTGGCAGCCCCTGCCATGAGTGTCAAGTGGTCGGAAGAAAGGAAAGGCGCAACACAAGAACAAGACCGTTTACTATTTGTAAATGAAAACCGGAGGATGTCTCGCTAGTCCTCTCTGTGACGACAGACTGAATATCTTTGGACTAGCGGACGGACAAAAGCAGCTCTTTGAATAAGTCTTTATACACCAAACAATAAATCAAGAAAGTAATCGGAAGATTTATCAATAACGAAAACAATATGTTGTGGTGAAATTGCAGACATGTTGTTGCCAGTCTGCTGGTCAAATAGGCTTCTATGTGATGTGAAACACAAGTTCTGACCTTCAATCCATGATGTCACCGTCGTGTCAAGTCATCAAAAAGCTCTAAATCAAAACATTCACTGCACACAAACCACCCGGTAAATAATCATCCGATCACAAAATGTCAAAGCTGTTCGTGTGTACAGTTGAATTATTGAGCTGTCCTTGTTTAAACCCATTAGTGTCAAAGTTTAAAGTCTCGTAGTATTACGCCAGACGTTATATTGAGTTAAACGTCCTACCGCCATCTCCATCCTTACTTCCCTCTAAGCGGACGGCGCCTCGGTGTCTTGGTGCGCGATTCTTGCACCTTCCGCCAAAGAAAGTTCCTCGTTTGTTTGTGAAAACATTCTTGGCAATAAACCTGTTTCTGATTCTGATTTCTGAAGCGGCAGCCTTGCTCTGTTGTGAATCCATATGCATTATCCATTATCAGATTAAATCATTTTTAATGTCTATTAGACATGCTGCGAGACTCCCCCACTCATGCAAATGAGTGTGGCTCATCGGGGGAAGTGTTTCATTCTGAATGAGGTGATGGCTGCAGATCATTTGCTGTGGATAAAGGTCACCGGTGGGAACAAAGTGAAATGTCACCCTCGTGGTGATTCAGAGCACCTCTCGGGCCGAGGTCGTCACAGCAGCCGTGACGCGGAGAGAGAGAGACACACGAATGCGGACAAACGGGAAACGGGGAAAAGAAACAGGGGAACTGGCGGCGACACATGCGGAAGGGTCTGGATAGGTCTTTGTGCTTCCACAACGTTCCTGACGCTTCCACACCTTTTAGAGGACATCTGACAACGCCTCCGTGCACTCAAAAAAACGATTCAAGCCCTTCTTAGAGGTGACACATTTAAATATTGTTTGATACATTTAAATAAATCAATTACAAAAGGAAGATATTTATATTGAATGGGTGTAACACAAAATGTATGAATACTTTCATTTATTAGATTTATTTAGGTTACACTCACAAAAACGATTCAAGCCCTTCTTCGAGGTGACACATTTAAATATTGTTTGATACATTTAAATAAATCAATTACAAAAATAGATATTTATATTTAATGGGTGTAACACAAAATGTATGAATTCTTTCATTTATTAGATTTATTTAGGTTAGATGGTGTGCATATCAACTCAAAATAAATGTGTTTAATTGAGGACTACCCTTTGCGCATGCGCCAGCTGAAAATCAGTTGTTTACAAGGTGAAGACACTTACGGTGGTGTAGTGGCTAGCACCGTCGCCTCAAAGCCAGAGGTCTGTGGGTTAAAAAATACCCAGTCGTGCTATCCTTCTGTGTGGAGTTTGCATATTTTCATAGTTAGTTAGTTTATATTTTGCGGAACTCAGGAAGACAGTTGGACAAACACAAATTAATTTAATTTAATGAATAATCATTTTATTTTAGATGTCGATTTGATACATGATGACTCCAGGATGTCATTCAGTGATCCCACAGTATGACAACACAAACAAAAAAAGCTATTATTATTATTATTATTATTGCAAAAAAACACAACAAACATACAAAGAGAATAGAACACCTACAAGCCCCAAAATACAGACAGTAGCCAGTATGTCAAATACAACAGTAGTACACAAAGTAGGAGCAGATACTTATAGTTTATAGCTTTGTTTTGGACCTTGTAACTTAATTACATTGTAATCATCTCTTGACTCTGTATGTCCAGGCTAAATTTGAGTTGGAGTTGCTAGAGGCGGATTAGTGGATGGATAAAACAATGAGGAAGAACAGGGTGTGATTACTTTGCCCGTCCCTGACCCTTTGAGGCAGGCTTTTTAACTACCAACAATTTAATTGAGTTCATCCAATGAGTCATTTCTTTGAGTGTGTGCAGAGGAGTGATGTGACTGTGGATGTTTATGGTGTCCTGTTGTCTTCCGTGTATGCGCCGCTGTGGGCATCGCTGGATACCAACTTTCAACTTCCTGTCATGGTCTTCATTGGTAAATGGAATCGCCGTCATCAGTGTAAAGGGTCAGTCGGGAAGATCAGAATGGCGGTCTTGTTTTAAAGAAGACCTTTTGGCGCTGTGATGATACCCAAGGCAGTACCTCTAGCTGAAGTCTGCTAATTGTGGTTAAAGAAGCTTAGATTGCATCTTGATTCGAGATTACTTTTTCCTCAAAAGAACGGTCAAGAAACTTCTATTTGCAAATAACAGACAAATGTCATTAGTCTTGAAGTAGTAGATCAGCCTTCAGTTTGGAGACTCCTTTGCCGGGAGAAGAGCGGACGGCAGCTCTGGAGGCGGAGCTTCAGGAGGAAGCTGTAACAACGCCAGCGCCTGTGGGCCACAACAGACTGGTGGTGGCCTCGAGTCTCTCTGGGGGCAAGAAGTGAGGCCGGGGGACTGCCGCTGTCAGCCCACTGTTTAGCTCATTTTCGGTAACCAGTGTAGCATGACGTCATGGTGGAATTAGCAGGAGAGCTAGCGAACTAGCCGGACGCCAAGTGAGGTCAATTAAATGCTTCATCCACTCACTGTTGTCATAACGTTGGGAAAAGCTCAAAGTTCCTCATAACGTCCAATCAAAAAGGACGGCGTCAAGGCAAAGAGGAGTAGCCAATCACAGAGAAGTCGACACGGCATCAGATGCAGGTCGGACTGACAGCAGACCTCCGTGACAACTTTGTTATTTATCAGTCGGCCACTTCCCCACTGCAAGCTCAGCCAGAATACAGTCTGAACCTCGGCCAACATTAATTATCCACCCAATTGCTCGATAATTCAGGCAGTCAGCTACTTAGTCTGCCAGCCAACTCTTTTATTCAGTCACACAACAAGCTCACTTATCCGTTCATTACATAATCAGTCACTGTGGTTAAGAGTCACAACTAAGCACACTGCCCTTTTTATTTATTTATCCAATCGCAAACTGAGAATTGCACCTCAGTTACGGCATGTTTCAAACCTGCTCAAGTGATTGGGTGACTCAGTGAATATATTTGTTGTCTCTGTGACCTCTATTCTCTACCTGTCTCTTTTCCACTTCATGCTTTTACTACAGTAAGGCCATGGTTGTTACTTTTTTTTGGGTTGTATTTTCTACCTCATAGCTTGGCCTCTATTTCATGGGGGATGATCGCAAATTGCCTCTATTTATGTCTCTGTGTGCTACATTGCAGAGCAACAAGAGAGCCATGTGACTAACCCCGCAGCTACCCCAAACACCAAGACGGTGGTGTTGCATGTTCTCCTCCTAGTTTCACCCCGTTGTTTCTCTGCTCTCCCGGCCTCTTTTCTTTTTTCATCACCGGTTTGATTTCTTCAGCTGCATGACAGCATCACTCAATCATATATCTGAAAGCCTCATGTTTGATCCATCTGCTCATGGGATCCATCTACATCCTGGTGGACCTGTCAAACCCTAGCAGTAAGGACAGTGGATGTTGTGTAATCGGATGCACGGACATGGAAACAGCTTGTTGGTCCAGAAAGCTTTTTGAAATTTAAAGGGGTAGGGTTTTATCCCTTCCATTTCCCACAGTTGTAAACATTCACTCCCCTGAGAGAGATTTTTTTTGATTTTTGAAAAAACTTTATTTCAAACCGTGCACCACATAAAACCAAATTGCAATCAACACAAAATCTCTTTCACTGCAGCACCAATCCTGAAAAAGAAAATTGTTCATGATGCTCAGGTTCATTAATAACAAAAACAAAAGCTGCTCCACTGAGGCCAGGTGGTGTCCTGCCCTCAGTCGCCCTCGCCTCTCGCCCTCTTCTCCTCGTCTTCCACCAGCAGCACCTTCCTGAGGTCACACAGGATCTTCTTCAACCTGAAGAATTCCTGTGGAGTGAAGGCTCCTCTCTCGTCCCTCATTGTGAGGAAGGTGGCAGAGAGGAAGAATTTGTCTCTGCAGAAGTGGTCTTCCACCTTTACGTGCCACATCTGCTTCGTCTTTCAGAGGAAGTCTTTTAGCTCCTCCACACTGTAGTGTGGAAGAGGGGTGGATTCCTCCTCCGAGCTGGACTCTGGCTCCTCTCCTCTCCTCCTCGACCTCCGTCTGCCCGCCGTCACCTTCTTTGCCTGTGGGTTTTCTCCTTCCGCCCTACACTTCCTCTTTAGCCGGGGGACTCTGAGGCTCTCCTCCTCCCCCTCCATGTCCACCTCACTGTCCGACAGCACCACCTCTCTGGCACCTGCCCCCCTCTCTTCCTCTGACTCACCCTTTTCTACCTCTTCACTTTGTCGGGCCACCTCAGCCCCAGCCCCACCCTCTTCTCTCCTCTCCTCCTCACCCTCCTGGTCTGCACCAGCCCCTCCCTCCTCTCTCCTCTCCTCCTCTTCTACCTCCTCACCCTCACCCTGCTGGCCTGTGACCGTCTCCCCCTCTACCTCCTCACCCTGCTGGCCTGTGACCGTCTCCCCCTCTCCCTCCTCACCTTGCTGGACTGGACCAGTGCCCCCCTCCTCTTCCTCCTCCACAACCTGCTGGGCACCCCCCATCTCTGCCTGCTCTCTCTCCTCATCCTGCTGGGAGCCTCCAGTTCCTGCCTGCTCTCTCTCCTCCCCTCTGGGTACCTGCAGTCCCTGGTTGCTCCCTCCCCTGCTGTGCACCCCCCGTGCCCTCCGCCCCCCCCTGGTTCTGCCCCCGAGGATTCGCCCTGCTGGTGTTCTGCTCAGCAGCTCTCCACCGGTGGCAGTCCCTGGCTATGTGCCCCTCTCGCCCACAGATGAAGCACTTCCCGTTCCCTGAGGAGATGTAAATGGGGTAGTTGTGCTCGGCCACCCTGATGAACACCCGGAGGCAGAGCTCTTCTCCCCTGTTGTTCAGGATCATAGAGAGATGCCTCCGGTGGGACCACACGTGCCTCATCCGGGAGGACTTCCACCCTGAGGGGATCTTCTTCAGCCGGGACACCACCTTCCCGTGCTTCACCAGCTCCTTCAAAATCACCTCCTCTTTTATAAAAGGAGGCACGTTGGCCACGGTGACCCGAACCGACGGTGTGGCCACCGGCACATACATGCCCCTGATGACCACCCCCGACACCACCACCTCGTTCACCTTCGGCACGCTGTCTAGGAACAGAACCACCGCTCCGTTCATACGGGCAGCGGACCTCACGCAGTCGTCGCCGACCACGTCGCCCACTGCCAGCCCCACCTCCTCCTCCGAGCACGGGAAACTCGGCGCCACCCTGATCCCGTGTGCCCGCGTGAGGAAGCTCAAGTCCTCCATGACGCTAGCTCCCCGCTAGCTCCCCGTTAGCCCGCCGGTTAGCTCCCCGCTAGCCGCGCGCCGCTAACGCGCACAGACACACAAACAAAAACCTCCGTGAACTCACACACTCACACAGACAGTTGGGTGAACCCACAGACACTCAGTGCGTTTACATGATGGTATAATTCGAATCTTGCTTTAGTCGGACTATGCTATCTTTTGGGGGATCTGCTATTATCCCAATATACATGGCAGTGAGTAATTCGAATCATTGGCCGAAAGCATGTCATATCCGATACGATAGGTGGCGCTGTTTTCATTACAACTCGTGGTGATGCAGCCATTTCCGCTTGACCTCTTCACCACTACCAACAACAACATTTCGAGAAAGATGGCGAACAGAGAGCAAGGCGAAGCTACATCCCTCTACTATTCTTCCATGGTGTTAATAGGAGTACAGCTAATGCAAATGGCGCTATTGGCTGAGTTGATAACGGAGAGAAGACGCCGTCGAAGGTACACGGAGAATTTAATTTATCGTCTCTTTCGACTTCCGGGTCACGACATGGGAGGAGGGAGGGGGGAGGGCGGCGGGATCTCGAGCATGCGCAAAGACGCAAAGTCCAGTTCCGAATCGAATTCAGAGTTACATGCCGCGAGAGTCGAATTATCAACTGGATCGGACCGAGCTATCCAGGGTGTTAATCGGATCGAAGTCGGACCGCACATAGTCCGACTAAGGTGTTTACATGAAACGGATCATTCGATTTCAGTCCGACTAAGCCAATAATTCGATTGCATGTAAACGCACTGACTCACAACAAACATACCTGTAGACCCAGTCACTCTTTAGCTTGGAAAAAAACCACCTTTAAACCAACAATGCTCCTCTGCTCCGCAGTCACACGTCCTCTCACGCTGAGAGAGAGAGAGAGAGAGAGAGAGAGAGAGAGAGAGAGAGATCACCTGACAGGAAGTGAGCCTGGAAAGATCGATCATCAGGAGTGTCTGATGTCCTCTGTGTCCTGTGATTTAGCACTTATATAACAGAAGTTGACACTACTTACTGACAAACATAAAACACACACACACACACAGTTATAATCTGCTGATAAAACACAAAAGGCACCTGTCACCGACTCACATGGTCATGCAAAGGGATAAACACTTATAGTCCCAGACACACAACAGTACAGTGGACACACAAGAGGAACACACATGCGGCCATAACATCCCACACCAGACAGTTAAACGTCCTCTCATGATGAGATTCATTCTGAATCGCCTCATTCCTTTAATTGATTTCTCATGGAGATGGAGCCGTGCTGTGGCTAATGGCCGCCGTGTTTTTATCGGTGGCCGTCCGTTACAATGAATGTGCTGAGATTTAATACGAACCCGTCAGAGGCCTTTTTGTTTGTGGACGGAGCTTCACAGGAGGAGAGGAGCCGAGGGTCATTTAGGAAGTAATTACCAGAGAGTCAAAGAAGAGTAATAAAATGAGATACTGCGAGGCATAAATGAGAACACAGATAATGGGAGATTGGAAGTTTGTGATAGAGGTTTTCAATTAAAAGACAATCATGAGTAAGGATGGCAGTGTAAAAACATTAATCAGCTAAATCCCCACTGTGATTTTTTTTTACATAAATGAATTAATTTATTTTTTATATACTTCTTATTTAGTGCTTTTATAAACCATTACCTATGAAATTATTGTGTACAAGAATATAACATCGAAACATTATACCGGCTAAACACAGCATATTATTATTGTCTCGCCGTCGACATTTAGATTAAATTAAAAGAAAGAGGTGTGTCATCGCTCAGCGCAAGTGGCGACCAGTGGCGGCTGGTGAAATTTTTTTTGGGGGGGGGGGGCGCAGTTTAAATATCACTCAACAATGAGAAGAAAAGAGGTTTTGAGTAGAATATTGTAAAAAGCAAAGCTTTATTTCAAGAACACAGCGTGCTCAACACTGTCCAATAACAACTATCAACACACTGTAACTTTGGGCATGAGAGGTTCAGAGCAGCTTTAAGAAACATTGGGTTGGGTTTCAGAGGTTTGCAAAATAAAAGAGGTTCAGAGCAGAATAGAGTCAGAAAGAGATCACATGTTACATTGGGTGACAGAGCAGACCCACTACTGTAAAGACAAGTAGCCTCCTCTCTTTAAAGTGGTCACTTTACTCTCTGGTTAAAGTGAATCATGTCTGTAACCAGCCTGTTTCCATTATTCTTGAGGGCATGCGTCTGTTTTTCAGAACTTCTTCGTTGTGTTTCGATGCCAGTTCGGTTTCCTTCTTCTGACTGTAAACAGGGTTAGCTTCAGGCTGTTAGCGAGTTAGCTCCATGCTCTTAGCTAGATAACTGCGGCAAGATTCGTGCTTCTTACACTTGTCTGCAGCTCTGTAGATCCCTCACCCCATTGTAGTCCAGAGAGTTTCAGTCCCAGGACTTTGGAAGAACAGACAGGGGAAATTAAACAGCGCATTACTCACTGAGCCTCCAGCTGACAGCTCCGTTAGCAACCTGCTCGCGTAGCTCCTGGAGCTCTCTGGGCTGAGGGAACATACGTCTCTGATCTGCCGAATAGTCCAGTCACGTGAAATAATAAAACGATGTCATTGGCCAACGAGCGCACATTTTTGCGACCCAAGATTCACGTTTCATCCGCCAATGAGAAGCCGGTCCTTGCCGAAACGACTGAAATATTTTCTCGATGCCGTACACACACGTTAGATCGCCTCGAAAATGGGGCGGGGCTTCTCGCCGTGATAATGAGTGGCGATATATTATATTTTTTCACATTAACTTAAAGTGGTTGTTGACAGGCTGACGGTCTCCCACACACATTTAGCGCGTCAACACGGTATATTTACTATTTAAATGATTTGGCATATAATGTTTTTTTACAGGATTTTTTTTTTCTTCTTTTTTTTTTTTTCCATCTACAAATTTTAAAAGGGGCGGCGCCCTAGCGCCCCCTATGGACGAACCGCCACTGGTGGCGACCTCGTGCTTTAAAAAACTGCAGTTCCTCAAATGACCACTTGAAGCTGGCTCCAAAAGTGAGTCAATCCCCATAATAAAATGTCAAACTTCACGGCAGAAGTAAACATGTTTGCCTGACAAAGCCTGATAGAAAAAACAGTTTGGGTCTCAACAGCTAAAATGTCAATTGTACGGAAGATACATTGTTAGTTTGCAAATCCACATCAACTTCAAACTAATGTACTTTCTGTAGTTGTGTTCGCATTTCATTGTATTACCAACATTACAGATGTGCTCTCTTTCTGTTACACCTCTGTATTTTTCAACTGTTTGCTTGTTTACAACTTTTGTGTCTGTCTGAGCGTTCGTGTTTGTTGTGTTCGGTGCACAGCGACCACCTGTCGAGGACAACGCTCTTGTGACCAAAGACCTGAACTGATTTCAGGCGCTTGCTCCCTCCTAACTCCTAACTTAGGAACTAAGAGTGTGCAACAGAGCCAGGCACGCATGGATTGTATAACTTTGATGACCTGTGTCCAAGTGTTTGTTGGTTCTGTTACGTTTACTGCTGTAATGCTGTCGGGGACAGTTTTGGGTGTTTCGGGGCCGACAACATGCAGTTTTCTTTCTTTCCCATGAGTGTGTGTGTGTGTGTGTGAGAGAGAAAGGGAGACTAATGGCCCGGTGCCAGCTGACGGCTTGCAAGGAGATAATTGCTCGTCAAAGCTTCTGCACGAGTCATTACCACCGATTTAACCTTTGACCCCCCCCTCCCCTCAACAGCAGAGTGAACGGCGTTGCAGCCAATGATATCCCTGGGTTTCAATATCTGGAGCAGGGACACACACTGAGGTTGTTGGCTGTCACATCTGTGTGTTTGTGGTTTTTCTGTTTCTTTGTTGTTTTCCTTTGACATCTTCTTTTTATGTCATCCTCTAACCACTGCTACAAAATACCTTTCATGAACCACTCATTTGCATTTGAACTGCAAATACGTCCTTCTTCTCGTGTGTTGTGAAGTTTGATACAAGCTGTTAAAGCAGTATGAATAGAACATACTGTGGACTCTACATTGACATATTAAACAACAGTTTTATTAGATTTTTATATTTGTTTAGTTTGCATTGCTTATGCATGAATGCACACTTGCTTATTTACACATCCATCAGATTTAGCACAACTTTAGCATTCATTGAGAGTCATGTTTCCAGTCACCTGATGAATGTAAGTCCAATATTTTCAACCTTTTTGTTCCGATTTTAGTCTCCACCAACTCCTGAGGAAAATATACGGCTCCCTAGTTGCTAAATGATCCGCTACCTTCATCAGCTAAATTGTTGACACATTTTCTCCTCCAACAGTCACTCACTGTGTCCGTCTGCCGCTTGTTGCTGGTAGTGTGCGCTGGGTTATCTGAGTTGATCAGGTTTTGAGTAAAAGCATCAGCTGGAAGAACCTAATGCGTTACTGTAAATAACCCCATGAAAGGTTTATTGTTTTGTGTTGATTGCTTGTTTTTGTATCTGCCTTATTGGTTTTGATGTATGCCTTTTATATTGTATTGTTGGAATAATTTATAGATGTTTTATTCTACTTCTTCTATATAGTTAAATCAGACTTTTATTTTGATAGGTTAAAAGGAAGCGCACTTTTATTTTGTGTTAAAATGCAAACATGACGGTCCGGCTACGGATGGACAGATGCGCATTTTATTTAAAGTTTAATAGTTTTAATGGACTTGTATGAGGCTAACGCTCTTACGGTGGTGACAAGGTGGTGATTGTTTACGAGTCTTAATTCATGTTTATTCAACTAAAGAGAGAAAATAAAGAAGTTTCACCAGCAGTAAAGTTAAGTCTTCACGCCAATTCATATACGGGGATCCTTTACAGCAGGGCTATTCAACTTCAGTAGCAAGTGGGCCGAATAAGAAAATCACGGGGGGTGTGAGCACCGCACAGAATATTGATCAAATAATGGCTAAAAATGAAAAACAGTAATGTATATTTCCACAGGTAAACAGTCACACACGAAAATGCGTCGGTATTGTGTGGCAAAAGTGTTGCGAACAAGCATCACTATAAACATGTTTCAAAGTGTAAATATCCGCTCAAGGTAACCAGTTGTTTCAGATCCCTTCGACCAAACTGTTCCCATGAAAACATAAGAAATGTGACTTAATGGATCAATATATAAATTACTTGAGTTGAAACTAATATCTGGTTGCGCAGCGCACAGACTGCATGTCTTTGAGTGCAGACTCCTTTTGCGTGAAAGGGATCGAAACCAGGTCGGGCGATTTTTATATTTTTATTTTTTCTAAAATGTATTTCTTCATCCGTGGCTGTGATGCACTGCTCATTTATACAATCGTAATCGCCGAAATGGATATGAACGGTGGTTTGAAGATCTCCAGCAATATGTTTGTGAATGTGTGACGAATCTGGTGAGCGACAGAGCCCCGCTGCAGATGTGAAGAGAACACAACGCACGCACGGTAGGGAAACTAGTAGGTTTGAAAACCAGTAGGGGTGTAACACCGGCAACCAACACGGTGCGTAACATAAAGATGTAACCCAGGGGTGCTCACACTTTTTCAGCATGCGAGCTACTTATTATGTGACCAAGTCAAGGCGATCGACCGACGAGGACGGGGACGGGGGGCTAGTGACTTTTTCTTTGCTCCGTCCCGATGGGAGCTCTGCGGCGCACGAGACGGCGGGCGGAGGACCGCTAACGCGACACGTAGAGACAGAAATGAAATGCTGCTGCTGTAATGTGGCGCTATAGAGAAAGTGACAGGGCGGGCCAATTTTTTAATGTCATGCGATCTACCAATACTACGCCGCGATCGAATGGCAGGTCGCCGCGATCGACGTATTGAGCACCCCTGATGTAACTATACAGGTTTGGTTGAGGCAACAGTGAAACTCGATGGCTCTGGGTTAGATGTCTCAATGTATAAAAGAGGCGTGTCCGTCAGTTTTATTTTTTCTTACCAAGCTATAGTGATTTGCAGGCAGTCTTGCGGGCCATAGTTAAACTCAAACGGGCCGTATCCGGCCCGCGGGCCGCTAGTTGAATAGGCCTGCTTTACAGTATGCGTACACAGCTGTAAGGGCAGTTAAAGACTGAGGTTTTTAAATAATCAAAAGCTTCTTAGCTTGTGCGACAAGTCAGCGTAGACTTGTTTATGTTTTTATACGTTCCTTTGAATTGCCAAAACAAAAGAAAAAAGATAATTATGTTGTCGTTGCCAGGAGCAGTTTTTGTCGGATGGAACACGTTGACGCCGAACATTTTAGAGATACATTCATTTGGAATATTTGCCAACTGTGTTGGCAGTGAACAGTTTCCCCGAGGATTCGCCTGCTGGTGTTCTGCTCAGCAGCTCTCCACCCGTGGCAGTCCCTGGCTATGTGCCCCTCTCGCCCACAGATGAAGCACCACCTGCCTCCTGAGGAGATGTAAATGGGGTAGTTGTGCTCGGCCACCCTGATGAACACCCGAGGAGCTCTTCTCCCCTGTTGTTCAGGATCATAGAGAGATGCCTCGGTGGGACCACACGTGCCTCATCCGGGAGGACTTCCACCCTGAGGATCTTCTTCAGCCGACACCACATTCCCGTGCTTAAACAGCTCCTTCAAACTCACCACCTCTTGTATAAAAGGGGGCACGTTGGCCACGGTGACCCGAACCCGGTGTGGCCACCGCACATACATGCCCCTGATGACCACCCCGACACCACCACCGCTCACCTTCGACACGCTGTCGAACAGAACCACCGCCCGCTCATACGGGCAGCGGACCTCACGCAGATCGCCGCCACGACCGCCCACTGCCAGCCCCTCCTCCTCCGAGCACGGAAACTCGCGCCACCCTGATCCCGTGTGCCCGCGTGAGGAAGCTCAAGTCTCCATGACGCTAGCTCCCGCTAGCTCGTTAGCCTGCCGGTTAGCTCCGCTAGCCGCGCTCTTAACGCCGACACACAAACAAAACCTCCGTGAACTCACACTCACAGACAGTTGGGTGAACCCACAGACACTCAGTGCGTTTACATGATGGTATAATTCGAATCTTGCTTTAGTCGGACTATGCTATCTTTTGGGATCTGCTATTATCCCAATATACATGGCAGTGAGTAATTCGAATCATTGGCCGAAAGCATGTCATATCCGACGTCGATAGGCGGCGCTTGTTTTCATTACAACGTGGTGATGCAGCCATTTCCGCTGACCTCTTCACCACTACCAACAACAACATTTCGAGAAAGATGGCGAACAGAGAGCAAAGGCGAAGCTACATCCTCTACTATTCTTCCATGGTGTTAATAGGAGTACAGCGAATGCAAATGGCGCTATTGGCTGAGTTGATAACGAGGAGAAGACGCGGTCGCAAGGTACGCGGAGAATTTAATTTATCGTCTCTTTCGACTTCCAGGTCACGACATGGGAGGGAGGAGGGCGGCGGGATCTCGAGCATGCGCAAAGACGCAAAGTCCAGTTCCGAATCGAATTCAGAGTTACATGCCGCGAGAGTCGAATTATCAACTGGATCGGACCGAGCTATCCATGGGGTGTTAATCGGATCGAAGTCGGACCGCACATAGTCCGACTAAGGTGTTTACATGAAACGGATAATTCGATTTCAGTCCGACTAAGCCAATAATTCGATTGCATGTAAACGCACTGACTCACAACAAACATACCTGTAGACCCAGTCACTCTTTAGCTTGGAAAACCACCTTAAACCAACAATGTCCCTCTGCTCGCAGTCACGTCCTCTCACGCTGAGAGAGAGAGAGAGAGAGAGAGAGAGAGAGAGAGAGGTCACCTGACAGGAAGTGAGCCTGGAAAGATCGATCATCAGGAGTGTCTGATGTCCTCTGTGTCCTGTGATTTAGCACTTATATAACAGAAGTTGACACTACTTACTGACAAACATAAAACACACACACACACACACACACACACAGTTATAATCTGCTGATAAAACACAAAAGGCACCTGTCACCGACTCACATGGTCATGCAAAGGGATAAACACTTATAGTCCCAGACACACAACAGTACAGTGGACAGACAAGAGGAACACACATGCGGCCATAACATCCCACACCAGACAGTTAAACGTCCTCTCATGATGAGATTCATTCTGAATCGCCTCATTCCTTTAATTGATTTCTCATGGATATGGAGCCGTGCTGTGGCTAACGCCGTGTTTTATCGGTGGCCGTCGTTTACAATGAATGTGCTGAGATTTAATACGAACCCGTCAGAGGCCTTTTTTGTTTGTGGACGGAGCTTCACAGGAGGAGAGGAGCCGAGGGTCATTTAGGAAGTAATTACCAGAGAGTCAAAGAAGAGTAATAAAATGAGATACTGCGAGGCATAAATGAGAACACAGATAATGGGAGATTGGAAGTTTGTGATAGAGGTTTTCAATGAAAAGACAATCATGAGTAAGGATGGCAGTGTAAAAACATTAATCAGCTAAATCCCCACTGTGATTTTTTTTTACATAAATGAATTAATTTATTTTTTATATACTTCTTATTTAGTGCTTTTATAAACCATTACCTATGAAATTATTGTGTACAAGAATATAACATCGAAACATTATACCGGCTAAACAGCAGCATATTATTATTGTCTCGCCGTCGACATTTAGATTAAATGAAAAGAAAGAGGTGTGTCATCGCTCAGCGCAAGTGGCGACCTCGTGCTTTAAAAAACTGCAGTTCCTCAAATGACCACTTGAAGCTGGCTCCAAAAGTGAGTCAATCCCCATAATAAAATGTCAAACTTCACGGCAGAAGTAAACATGTTTGCCTGACAAAGCCTGATAGAAAAAACAGTTTGGTTCTCAACAGCTAAAATGTCAATTGTACAGAAGATACATTGTTAGTTTGCAAATCCACATCAACTTCAAACTAATGTACTTTCTGTAGTTGTGTTCGCATTTCATTGTATTACCAACATTACAGATGGTCTCTCTTTCTGTTTTTTTCAACTGTTTGCGTGTTTACAACTTTTGTGTCTGTCTGAGCGTTCGTGTTTGTTGTGTTCGGTGCACAGCGACCACCTGTCGAGGACAACGCTCTTGTGACCAAAGACCTGAACTGATTACAGGCGCTTGCTCCCTCCTAACTCCTAACTTAGGAACTAAGAGTGTGCAACAGAGCCAGGCACGCATGGATTGTATAACTTTAATGACCTGTGTCCAAGTGTTTGTTGGTTTTGTTACGTTTACTGCTGTAATGCTGTCTGGGACAGTTTTGGGTGTTTGGGGGCCGACAACATGCAGTTTTTTTTCTTTCCCATGAGTGTGTGTGTGTGTGTGTGTGTGTGTGAGAGAGAAAGGGAGACTAATGGCCCGGTGCCAGCTGACGGCTTGCAAGGAGATAATTGCTCGTCAAAGCTTCTGCACGAGTCATTACCACCGATTTAACCTTTGACCCCCCCTCCCCTCAACAGCAGGGTGAACGGCGTCGCAGCCAATGATAGCCCTGGGTTTCAATATCTGGAGCAGGGACACACACTGAGGTTGTTGGCTGTCACATCTGTGTGTTTGTGGTTTTTCTGTTTCTTTGTTGTTTTCCTTTGACATCTTCTTTTTATGTCATCCTCTAACCACTGCTACAAAATACCTTTCATGAACCACTCATTTGCATTTGAACTGCAAATACACTGTTAAATGTAATAGTAAAGTTTAGTTAAAAAAATTAGTGAGCTTTACTCATTTCTGCTTACTTTGTTGACCTTACTTTAAGAAACTTAGTAAAGAACACTTTTTGGTGAGTAAAGTTATTACACTTATTATCTCAAGTAAGCTTTACTTTAAAAAAATGAGTGAGGCGGACTCGGAAGAAACTCGGACGCTCGCAGCACTCGGCCTCGATCGCATGCGTAGTCGACCACTGAAGACGTTCTTTGCTCGAGACGGATTGGCGGCAGCGAGAAGGCAGTGCAGGTGTGCGAGTTACTTTCAGGTAAGTTTCCGCCTCAATAACGTTTTGCCGTTCATGTCCTTAGTAAACTTCGTCGTATCCTCGCCATATTCTTCATATGTATATTCGTAGTTGAATGTTAACTTTAAGCGTTTAATGTAAGCTAGCTAGACCGTCAAAACAAAGCAGTCACAATGTTAATGGCGGACATCGTCGTGGCTGTCTCACTCGTGTGCATTAACGCACTTTCAAAATCACACAACGCTACTGTCACTGAGTTAAGAGTGAATGCAATGTCAGGTTGAATGTAACTATAATGTAATGGTACTACTTTATAGACATGCGGAGGATACGAAGGCATGTGTGATCAGAGGGCGTGTACAGTCGTCAGTCCGCTCTTGGAGTTACCGAATCCAGTCAGTCACGGTGTTATGTCTGGTTAAGCTAATAAAGATACTTGGAGATAACGGCTCAAACCCCTATTATTCCATAACACTACAGTAACGAGGAATAATTCAACCACAACCGTATGATGGAGAACTTCGCCGCCAGCGAATGTGGTACAACGTTTTTTAATTTTTTACTTGAACATCATTTCTTATTTTGTGATATTTAATGGAAATGACATCCATTATAACCAATAGCAAGTTTGAAACTAAGCTCCCTGCCAACCTCCCTACAGACTATTTATGACTTCAATCTATCTATCTATCTATATCTAGGATAAGCATTTGTAATCATATTTGTCTGTGAAATCTTCCATTAAACTGATGGCTTTTTAGCCGTAAAAATGCATCTTGACGAGGAGTTATTTGCAGTTTGACTAATTGCTTTTGTTGTTTCTTTTGTAGGCTTTGAAAAACCTGGCAATGAATTGTAAGTATTGCTTATTATCTTCTACACACTACTGCATAACACATGGAAGCGTTGCCAGATTGAGTCCATGTCTTCACACAGAGTGTCTCCTGTGACGACCATGAAGGAACGATGAGGGGAGCTGATGTAATCTGTTCAATCTAGAAGCCACTAGTTTTCTGCCCAGTGTGATGTATCATGTTGTAATGTGTGTACTGTAGGTCTAATATGACTAAATATTAATTTATTTCTCTTTCCGTTAGATTCTGGCTGAGTTCTGTCGCTTATCAAGCAAAAATCTGAGTTGCAATCAGAGTTCTTCAAAGATCTCGACAAATATACTCCTCGCTTCCTGGAGAAGTTCAAAACCCAGAGGGGGAAAGTGTCGGACAGAAACTTGAATATCTGCAACAAGTCACACCTGGGGTAAGTTTCTCAAGCAGTCATTTTTCTTTATGTGTTTAATAAAGTGTCACAGCATTGCATGCAGAGCTGTCAAATGATTGTCCTTTAATACTTGTGAATTGTGTGTGTTTAAAATGTTTTTTTAGAGTACAGATGTGACTGGGAGGTGAACAGCAGTCCTCCGTGGCTCTCCCGTCATCCTTGGAGATGACAACGCAGACTTCTTCAAGAATTTGTAAGTAGACTTTAGTCAAAATTATTTAATTCCACACCACAGGATGCCCAATCTATCTCATGTGTTCTGCCTGTTAATCTTTTGTTATTGGCTACTTCTCTTCCAATCAGTGCTTCTACTTTTTGATTCACTTATCCCTGATTGGGGCCCTTTTAGTGGGATCTCCCGTCTTTCCAGTCGGGTCCAGTTGCAGCTCTCTAGTCGCCCCATTCAAAACCCAAAGGCCTTCAAAATAAAAAATTACAAATCATATCACACCTAAATGGGCATCTGTACACCTTCACATGTCTGCATGATGGTAGAGGGGTTCTACTAATATCTCCTGTTACCAAAATGGGTTTCACTTGTAACATTATCGCTATTTCTTTGTTGCTTTTGGGCAATATGCTCGCTCTCCTGCCACAGGAGGTTCAGGAGCAGCCAATATGATGCAGGTGTGACGGCTGAAGACGGCAGGTACCTGTTCAGCCTCCTGTAGTAGGAGCACATTTCCCAGAAGCAGCAGTGACAAAGAAATGTGGATGTTTACCACGAATATGGTTGGTTGCCCACGTATTAAACGTTGGTCTTTCTTTATTGAAGGTGTGAGTTTAGGATAGCATGAAGCTTCGACTTGACCCTATGGAAACACAGAAGAAGCCACCAACGGGTCCTGATCGGGGTGTGTTGTGATGCAACTGCATCGACCTGTTCTCAGGCCCTTCTACATTCTGTTTTTTACATTTGCTCTATTATTGTTGTTCCATTCAAATATCCCTATTTGTAAATATGATAATTCATATTCTTTATTATTAGCTTTTGCAATCATTCAGTGAATCACATGATCAATGAATTAATCATCGCACTCACTCCTGAGCATCTTTCACTTGATTATCTAATAATATCAGAATCCAAGTAACCATTGTGTGTTCTACCATAGAAATGCAACGTGAAATTTGACATGTAATTGTGTTTTTTATGCTGCTCTTGTTATTAGAACTCTGATGACCTTCTGGACGTGTCCCACGCCTCCATTGGGACCCTGACGGTGCTGAAGACATCGTGGCCTCCTCACTCGCTGGACCTGGAGTCTACAACTACTGCCATCGTTTTGGGAGGAACAGTCGTGATGGGTGACCGTGATAATCTTCCCTGTGCCGTGTGGCTACTCTTCAGACTTATTTCCCCCTGAATTTGGAGTATCCTCAACGAGTGAGGAAGACCTTCTGAATTTATTCATAGAGTGCTTCTCACTTGGACCAAAAACCCTAAAATACAATCACTCAAAAATCTACTGATGCCATAAGGGACTGTGTTCATGATGTGCAGTCAGGCCCGAGAACTTCATCCTTCTATCTCCAATTGAACTCTTTCTAGAAAATGTCTGTTTTGTTGTTTTTCTGTCGTGAAATTTAGCAAATGCCGAAAACGCTGTGTTCATCATATTTCTGCGTTACAAAACCTAATCTGGCAACATGTTCAGCGTTTTAAGCACGTTGTTTGAGTTTTAAAACGTGTTTTTCTTCTAAATAAACATCTTCCATTGTAACTGTTCTCCTTCTTTTGTTTCAACAACTTACAGTTTTTAGTTCAGCTTACTTGATCATTTTAAGGCAATCGGTTTCCTCACTATTTCTAAGTAATGGGATCTCATTGACTAGTAAAGTTAACTAGTTCTTATTAGTACTGTTTACTTAATATAACTTGGATCTTTTAAGTTGTCTTTTTTAAGTTAACCTAGTAATAATTGTTAAGTTAACTATACTAATGTTTACTGCAATTACATGAGTTGCCTAAACTTAGTTTCTTTTAGCTTTAAGAACTTAAAATTTATTGAGCTACTTTACTTAGAAATGTTGAGGCAATCGGTTTCCTCACCTTTTTCAAGTAAAGTCAACTTATTACATACTTAAAGATTTTTAAGTTACCTTCACTCGTATCTTTTAAGTTGTCTGAACTGACATATTATGAGTTGACTTAACTTATGTTTACTCCAATTACATCAGTTGCCGAAACTCATTTATTTTTAGTTTTAAGAACTTAAAATTATTGAGCTACTTTACTTAGAAAATTTGAGGCAATCGGTTTCCTCACCTTTTTCAAGTAAAGTTAACTTATTACATTTTACAGTGTACGTCCTTCTTCTCGTGTGTTGTGAAGTTTGATACAAGCTGTTAAAGCAGTATGAATAGAACAGACTGTGGACTCTACATTGACATATTAAACAACAGTTTTATTAGATTTTTATTTTTGATTAGTTTGCATTGCTTATGCATGAATGCACACTTGCTTATTTACACATCCATCAGATTTAGCACAACTTTAGCATTCATTGACACAGAGTCATGTTTCCAGTAAACCTGATGAATGTAAGTCCAATATTTTCAACCTTTTTGTTCCGATTTTAGTCTCCACCAACTCCTGAGGAAAATATACGGCTCCCTAGCTGCTAAATGATCCGCTACCTTCATCAGCTAGTCACTAACTGTGTCCGTCTGCCGCTTGTTGCTCGTAGTGTGCGCTGGGTTATCTGAGTTGATCAGGTTTTGAGTAAAAACATCAGCTGGAAGAACCTAACGCGTTACTGTAAATAACCCCATGAAAGGTTTATTGTTTTGTGTTGATTGCCTGTTTTTGTATCTGCCTTATTGGTTTTGATGTATGCCTTTTATATTGTATTGTTGGAATAATTTATAGACGTTTTATTCTACTTCTTCTATATAGTTAAATCAGACTTTTATTTTGATAGGTTAAAAGGAAGCGCACTTTTATTTTGTGTTAAAATGCAAACATGACGGTACGGCTACGGATGGACAGATGCGCATTTTATTTAAAGTTTAATAGTTTTAATGGACCCGTATGAGGCTAACGCTCTTACGGTGGTGACAAGGTGGTGATTGTTTACGAGTCTTAGTTCACGTTTATTCAACTAAAGAGAGAAAATAAAGAAGTTTCACCAGCAGTAACGTTAAGTCTTCACGCCAATTCATATACGGGGATCCTTTACAGTATGCGTAGCTGTAAGGGCAGTTAAAGACTGAGGTTTTAAATAATCAAAAGCTTCTTAGCTTGTGCGACAAGTCAGCGTAGACTTGTTTATGTTTTTATACGTTCCTTTGAATTGCCAAAACAAAAGAAAAAAGATAATTATGCTGTCGTTGCCAGGAGCAGTTTTTGTCGGATGGAACACGTTGACGCCGAACATTTTAGAGATACATTCATTAGGAATATTTGCCAACTGTGTTGGCAGTGAACAGTTTGTGGATGTGACATTAGATTAGATTAGATTAGATTCAACTTTATTGTCATTACACATGTACAAGTACAGAGCAACGAAATGCAGTTTGGCATCTAACCAGAAGTGCAACAGAAGTATCATAATAAATACATGATATATATATATATATTAGCATTTCTCATTATGTTGATGAACAGAATTCAGCCAAACTCATTTCTTTCTTTCTTCCTCACCGTGTACCTCTCGTTCCTCTCTCCCCTGTCACTGTTTTTCATGGAGGTGTTCTTGAGACCAACTGGATGCAAAAACAAACAAACAAGAAAGAACAAGATTTCATTTGCACCTTTTGACAGACTCCAACACACGGCTGACACTATCACACTTCGTTTCTCTCACATATTAAAAGTTGTTTCACTTAATCATCGGCTCTGGTGTCCGTCAACAGACGCCCGCACAAAAGCAGCATGCCCCATTGACCCCAATGAATCACACTCTCTCCGACTGACAGCGCCACACGCCTCGCCACTGCTCCTCTGTCACACTCACAGATTGAGCCTGCATGATGGATTACACAATGGATTATGATGGATTATAAAACTGGCATTCCCTCACAAACGCGCAAACAGTCGATGTCTCTGCAGCGTCCACAGACTCTGCCTCGCGGTGCTGTGGTTGACGACAGGGGGAGATGGTTATTTCACCGTCCTCCAATCAGAGCGGATTCAATCGGTAGCTCACCTTCATTATGTCATTTGTTTAACACCAGGTTCTCACTGTGAGCTCTGGTGAAAATAGAAAATAAAAAGAAGAAGAGAAATAGTTGGAGATGTCACTGTTTGAGTGTGACTCGATGTGTTGCCACGGCAACGCACATTCCCCCTCACATCCTCGTCCCTCTTCCTCTGTCTTCTCCTTCTTTGGGTCGATTCATTATGGATGGGCAATAATTTGATCTTGATTAACCTAATTGGATCTGAATGGGTTTGAATATTTTAAAGGAAAGCGTCCCGTTTTCAGCAACGCTTCGGTTTTACTGTTTAAAATTCATTTATGCGCAAGTGGGTGACCGAATGAATCCAAACATCACCAGCTGGCTGACAGCAGAGGAGGGCGGGTGCATGATGGAGTGCAGGCTTGTTTGGCTGTAAACCGACAAGGTGTTTGTGTTTGACCGCGAAAACCAGAGGCAGCTTCAGATTTATGATTCAAAGACGGCGATGTGCAGCATACTAACTGTCTCTATCGCTGCCTTCCACAGACGCACACACATGCACACACATGCACGCACGCACATGCACACAAACACACACATGCACTTTCTTAACCAGATTGAGGCAGGATGAGCCCAGGCTGCATGGCCATTCCCGTGACAGAGCGATTTAAAGTCACACGTACACACACAAATACACTCACACATTGAATGACACACACACACACACACACACACACACACACACATATTTCCAAATATCTTATCTTTCTCCAAATGTTGCCCTGTCTTTCTGAGGATTTTACTCTTCATTCTCTAAGAGTTATATGGACACATTTTTAAAAGTATTGCCAGTTACTAAGATAATAGTCGTTATATGTACTATGTTGTCATATTGTAACATAGCTGCATATGTATGTATGTACCGTATGTATACATGTATATGTATGTATATATTATGTATGTATATGAGTACATAAATGCATGTATATATATATATATATATATATATATATACATACATTTCACGTTTCATTTTAGTGTCTGGTAAAAGTGCCACTTTAACTTTTGTAAATGACCCAAAACAATGAAGCAGGTTGTATGAATCACATCATCCCAAAATAGCAGCACACACCTGAATACAACAAATGAATAGCTGATGGATGTTGCTTCTGTCGTATCATGTGCTCCTCTCGGTGGCAGGGATACAAGTAGCTGAACTCTAACGTGACCTTTGCTGGTCGTGAGTGTCCGTCTGCTGGAGTAAAGCGTAAAGAGCAGCACTCCTATTGAAGCTTTTTTCTTTTACATTGCAAAATGCTTTGGGCAAGATGCCCTTTTACAGCATTCATTTAAGATAACAATGTTATAAAACACAGTGGCTGCAAGAGGCTTCTGGCTTCGTGGGAAGATTAGATTGCTTTGCCCTAGTGGGTTTTCATTCTGTTACTGTCTTTTAATAGTTTAGTCGACTCTATTACCCTGAAAAGGGGAGTGAGAGCGGAAGAACGAATTCTCTGGACTTCACACGTTTAAATTATTCATGACTCGGAGAGTTCATTTCGAGGATGGATGAAGCAGAAAGGGAACAAAGCGTTAAAAAAATAAAAGACGTGAACCCAATACGCAGGGAAAAAGTCACAGAATCTCGGAAGGCAGGTATTAAATGTGCGGTTCTGAAGCTTTCGACACCTCAAAGTGAATAACCGGTGGAGTCGAGCTGCTGTAGATGTGAAGAATCATGAATCAAAAGCTGAGATTACGTGCTGGAGTGAAGCTCGACTACAGCTGATGTTCAAGTGATTCTGCTTTCCATTGAGGACGAGCGGCGATAAGAATGAGGCTGCAGGTCAAGGAGCGAGGGAAACGAGGGACAATTGGGGGCACGAAGAAAGAGAAAAGTGTGACAGAGAAAGGAAATCAGAGGACCATACTGTCTCTTTCCTTTTTTGTCTCGTCCTTTTATTCCCCCTCCCTTCCCTCTCTGTTCTCTTCTTCCAGAGAGCTGCAGCAGAAGATGGCGTTAAGCCACTTCCAGCCCTCCATCCTAAAGCATTTCCCTTAAATATTTCAATATGCTCCCCCTTATTCTGCGAGGTTGATTACAAGTACTCCCTGAGCTGGTGCCCGCAGAGACGTGAGGGGAGGACGCGGGAGGATATAGATCACTGATCAATGGACATTACATCAAATAACCAATACGCGCTGTGCGTCTGTGATCGACTGCACTTCCTGCACAGACGGAGAGCAGCGGAGCAAACCAGTGTTGCTCGTCAGTTGTGGTCCGGCTCTGACAGGCTCTCCGGTGACTCCCACAGGTTGAGCAGGAAGCAGGCTGTGAGCTGAAACCCCAGCGTCCGCACACAGAGAATCAAGCGTAACACCTGAAAACATACGAGCTGATGTGTAAGACAATAAACGCGTCTCTTATTTTGTGAAACCGCCCCGTGACACATGCAGCTGTGGCAGCAGGAGCGAAGCGAAGCCGTTTATGGTTCAATGATTTCAGGCCTTCAATGTGGTCCCTGTCTGCCCACTCTGGCCCTTTCCTTCCTCTCCGGCTGTCTGTCCATCCTTCCGCTGCCTGATCACTCCTTCCATTATATTTCATGGCAGCTGCCGTCATTCCGGCTGGACCGAGAGGAAATTACACACAAAAAATCTTTGTTGCTTTGTTGCTCTTCCCTGTGGGTGGGCGGACATCAATAAAGTCCTATATTATGGCCTGCCACATGCACACACATACACACACACACACACTTACTGCACTCGACATAGAAAAGCATGCACACATACTCTACGTTAGCTATACATTTACTCAAGGAGACGAGAAAGCAAACAGACTCAAAGCCAAACGGTTGCAATCTCTTCATTAACTAGGGGGTCACTCAATGGTGTGTGTGTGTGTGTGTGTAAGAAGACAAGTGTTGACGTGCCCTTTGTCCCCGTTTGTTTTCCAGTTGCAGAACCAGTAACAGGAAAAGCCTCATCCTGACCAGCACGTCGCCCACCCTGCCGCGGGCGCACTCTCCGCTGCCTGGACACATCGGTCAGTGTGTAAACGCTGTAGACATGTTACAGCGGCGAGATTAAACAGTACATTTGTTCCATTATTCTCAGTTTGTTTGTAATGAGATATTTATTGACTAAATAGTGACATTGTGACATCACTATATCAAGGTAAGAATTGAAAGCACTCGGGCCGTGGTTGCCCCCGACACGCTGGAGGGCCCTAAAGGGCCTCCAGTAGGTTCTCAAGGTGCCGACGGCCTCCCAGCAGCTAACAGTGTTAACCTGGGGGGCAACCTGAGGCGGGCTTTGTGTTTCTTGGATGACGTTGTGGGTCGGGGAGGCGTCATCAGCGTGAATCGCTGTAAGAGCACAATGCAGAGCGGCGACTATGGGCCAACCAGGGGGGCACTGTAGAGCGTCTCACATGCACTTCAATGCATGCGCACGACCGGCCTTGTAAACAATGCACAGAGAAGCTGAGGTAGCGACACACAGCGAGGAGGAGGGGCTTCATTCTCTGCTCGGGTAGAAAATAGTTATTTGCTGATATATTAATGCTCTGAATTTAGCACCTTCCAGTGCAGGCCAAGAGTGCCACAAGATCAACACGACAACATCAATCGTGAAAAACAAAAACACGCAGCAAACAGCAGTCAAAGTAGCGCAATAAGCTTTGTGGCCTGTGAGTGTTCAAGGTGCACAGCAATGACAAATACAGACAATCCCAGCGAGCAACAAATTCTGACAAATGCAGTCCGAGACAACTGAACATCGCTGCGGAGAGATGCCGTCTTTAAAAAATATAATGTTGGCCCCACTGCAGTAGAGGTCAGCAAGAAGCTGAAAGATGTTCAGCTGGTGTTAAGTTGCTCTTTAAAGCAGTGATTCTTAACCTTATTGAAGGTACTGAACCCTGAAAGCTTCATCAGTGCATGAGCCGAACCCTTCGTCATTGAAAAATAGAATATGATTTCTTCAAAACATAGGTATATATTCTATTAGTGCACAAAATGAACCATGCATCAGTTCTACAAAAAATCACTGTGTTCAAAGAACAAAACCAACAAAATGTGAATTTCACACAAAAACATAACTCAATGAATATTTACTCCAAATCAATGTGACGTTTGCTGTTGCCTTTCAGATACAAGTTCAGAAATGCACAGCTTCACCTCGGCAAGTGCCACTCTCATATCATAATTTTGCAACAAAGTGTTCCTTATCTTAATTTTCATATCTACCATCCTCGAAAAGGATTGGAAAGAAGAAAAATGGTTTGTTGACAAAATTTCGGCAGCCAATTTTTTTACGACCGGCAAAAAGGCCCGACATCGCTAGTGTGACCTCTGCCGAACCCCTGGGGTTCAATTGAACCCAGGTTAAGAACCACTGCTCTAAAGGGACAGTTCACCCCTAAATCAGAATACTTTAAATTTCTCTGCTCACAACAACATGAATTGTTTTAAGGAACCGGGTCATGATTTCTGGAAATCGTTTTTTTTTGCCGCCTTGAACACCAAAAGCCGAGTGCCATATAGTCCCTATTGGAGAGAAGGCATACATCCCAAACACCAAAGCTATCTTGAATGATAAATAGCACAACAAGTAAGAGGAAAAAAAGAGTGAACTGTCGGGTTAGCTTATTGTCTACTTTATCATAAGACTAATTTATTTTGGTCGACAGTTGACTATTACTGTACTTGGACGCTTTAAGTGTCTCAATGAAAATGAGATTGGAGGACTCACCCCTTGGTATTCTTGATTAAATGACTTTTGGTTTTGTTATTCTCCCCAATAACCCTAACTGTATGTTATCTGCTCTGCTCCGTCCATATGTATTTCAACAGGAAGCAGTCCGTTGGACAGCCCGCGCAACTTCTCACCAAGCGGACCGGCCCACTTTTCCTTCGCCTCCTCTCGCAGGTTGGCATCCATCCTTTATTCACACAAAAAGTCACACATGCACTGCTACAAGAGCAGTGCGAAGTAGCCGAGTGAAATTGGTATCGAGGATTATTTTTACTCTCACGCACACACACAAAATAACTCTTCAAGGAACACGCCCACACACGTGTCCGTGCGACAGAGGCCTGACAGCAGACCCAAATGAACGAGGCGAGGTGCCAGAATGTTGCCCAAATGTGTGTCCCTCATCACTCACTCATAGGAAGTGTCAGACGTGGCTGGAGGGGGCCGGAGGGGTGAGAGCAATGAAAGGGAACAAAAGTGTAATTGAATAAAGAGGAAGTGAAGGGGGTGGGATTGCTTCAGTATAACTGGGTTGTTTGGAGGGACTAAAATAGAAACCGATATTGCAGTTGATCCCTTTTCAGGCTTTTATATGTTTTTTTCCTTCAGGGCTGATGGTCGTAGATGGTCCTTGGCTTCTCTGCCTTCCTCAGGATATGGCACCAACACACCCAGTTCAACGGTAAGCTTGAGAGGACGGAGAAAGCCACGCAATCATTTCATGTTCCATCTATTGATCTGCATATTGGCACACGTTGTCTTCTCAAAGATCCTCATTAGAGCCGGTTGGCCATTAATCGCGAGGTCAGAGTCGTGTCAAGTTTCCTTGAGCGAGACACTGATCCTTGAACCTTGAGACACTGATTTCTTTAAGTTCTCTCTTTAGGAGGTCACAAGCGTTGCGATACCACAGACGTGGCAGCCGCAGCCTGTCCTTCATCTCTTGTGCAGACACGGCACCTTATGCTTTCTCAAATGAAGGATGGAGCTGACTAAGTGTGTCCTTGTAACACTAAACTTGTGGCTATCAAACACCAGCGAACACCAGAGTGGACATGCTTAGAAATGAGGGTTCCAAATGGGTTCTTCATGAAGGGTTCCTTCTGAAGAACCCATTTTTTTTAAAGAAAGGCTCTGTTAAGGGTTCTTTTTCACAATACGTGTTCCATTAAGAAAAATGTAACCTTTTTGTTTGGAAGAAGGCGTTCTTCAGAGATTGTTGAAAGCATGGCTGTTAAAAGAAAACCCTGCCTTCCCCCCAAAACAGAACCCAAAATAAACTGTTAACGTGAACCATGATTGTTGTGGGTCAGCCTTTTGAGGTTCTAGGTTAAAACCTTGGATTATAAAGGGTTCTTAGTAGAATCCCCGGAGTTGGTGAAACCCTTGGAATATGCAGGGTTCTAGGTATAATCCCCTGGGTGGGTTCTCGGTGAAACCCTTGGAGTATAAAGATTTATTGGCAGAACCCCCTGGGTGGGTTCTAAGTTAAACCAGTAGAAGGTGGAAAGGTTCTGGATAGTGCCTCCAGAGAGGCTTCTGGGGAGAACAGTTACATCATATAAGGGTTCTCTGTAGAACTTCTAATTAGGGTGTTCTTCACCGATGGTTCTAAGTGTAACCCTTTGTTCTACCAGGAACCTATGATTAAAAAACAACAAAGAACCCTGTCTGGTTCTAGTTAACACCTTTATGTCAAATAGGCCCCTGGTGACCGTTACGCTGGTTTCACAGAGAGATTCCTTCATGTTCCTCCTCGCCACAGCGTAACAAAAAAAATGAAATGAACACCCCAAAAAGTATGTGAAGTTATTTTCACCTATTGCTGAATTGATGACTCAGGTTTTTGCATCCTCTGCATGAATATGTTTCTCTCTCAAATGATTTGTTTGCATATATTTCCTCGCAATATATCAACGCGTGCACTCTGCTTGTAAATTCATGTTCTAAAATAGTTGCACGTTCCAACATGGTCTCGCTCCGCTTTGAGACAATTACACGCCACACTTTCAGCTAAATGCCACTCAAACACACACACACACACACACACACACGCCCCATGTTTTCCTTCTCTTTGTACTCGTCGCTGTGAGTCTCAGCTGATTATTTCCAAGCATTTTATCGCTGAAGAACATGCTACGCATGTAAACCCAAACTAAAAATAGCGCATCAGTTGCTAAGATATGATCGACCTGATTTAGGTATTGGCCTCTCTGGAAAAAGAAGAAGAAGTGGAGCAGGGATAATTTAAATGAAATGTAACACATTTCCTCCCTGTTCCAGTAACTATTTCTCCCTCCATTACTTTATCCCCAGAGCAGCGGAGATGGATGGATGGTGAAGAGGGACAACAGAGACAAATAAAAGAGAGTGTAGGTGGAAGTGAAACGTGTTTCGAAGCCAACAGCAGGAGAAAAAGAAAAAAAAACAATGTTCCCTTTTGTCTGAGTGAAGCCTAAGAGACTCACTCAGAGGATGAATGAACTCTGCCAAGGCCCATTTGGTAAATAGTCCATATGAGAAATGGACCTTAATGTGTAAGACGCTCAGGTGGAGGCGAGGTGTTGACTCATAATCCAACCCCATGTACACGCCCGTGCCATCTACAGACGCCAAGGCTTCCTCTGCGTCTTCGCCGCTCTTCACGCATCATTTTCTCTGACTGACTTCCTCCTAATGCACCGTCACAGCGGCGCATATAGAGAGACGCACAGCACACTGTAGGCGACTCATTGATCTCTTTTTACCGGTCGATGAGTTGGAAGATGGTCTTCTCAGTCTCACCATGCACCGCTCCGTCTCCTTCGCTCCTCGTCCCCCTCTTCCCGTCAGGTTTCAGCGCTCTGCTACTTCTTACACGGGCCATAACTCGCTTGATTAGTTGCAGCAGGACTCTTGCATACTGAACACAGCAGATGAAAGGAGGAGATGTGTGTGTGTGTGTGTGTGTTAAATGAAGATGTAGATAAGAAGCAAATTTATGCAGGAAAGTGGAGGTAACGCACGGATAGAAGGTGGAGGAAGCACGGAGAATAAAAAGGTGACGGGGGAAGGAAACAGTTGAATATCACGCACATCACGGTTCTAATTTCCCTTTTGCTGGATATTTGCGAGGTGATGAACTCTGCAGCGGATTGGGATGCTTTGACACTGCTTCACCGTGACGCCACAGCTCTACAGGGAGAACGCAACACGTCACATCACTCACAAGTTTTTATTTTGTTGATCTCAATCCAGCACCTCTTTACAATCAGTCTATCATTTTATTCAATTAATATGTGACACTGAAAATTCCTGTGTGCCGTGAATAAGCTCTATTTTATGTGTGTACAGTTTATTTCGGTTGCTTAATTTCCACTTTGCACACACACAAAAAATCTATGAAATGACCCCTCTCATCACAACCTTTATTATTAATTAATAATGAGATTAACAAACAGAAATGCAGACGCAAATAATGATTGAATTAGCTCAATAGAAGAAGAAAAAATGGGTTCTGCTGTAGAAAGGGCTCTGTTTACAAAAAAAAGACCCAAATACAGTTTTGGCGCAAGTGAGGAAGGATGCTTCCAACATGTTTATTTTTAGGCAAAACATAAAGAAACTTATTTCACATTCTTTTCTGCCATGTGGGATGAAATATGAAAACTAGAAATGGTCACTTTACACTCTAATTATTGTAATAGTACATATATGTGCAAATACAAACTATGGTCAAAAGATTACAGAATTGTTGAACCTGACTGACCAGCTACCGTCATCAGAACACTAACTGATGATGATGATGATGATGATTTTAGCTATGACAAAACCATCACATCCAGTGGCATTCACCTCAGTCCCCTTACCCTGTGTGTCTCCAGAGAGCTTCTTAATGGATTTTTAATTGGTTGACCGGACTGCATTCTCAACATGCTTTTCTACAGCTTGCAAGTGGCTGAGCCCTGAATGGAGCCTCTAATGGATTTTTACTGCAGAAATCGTTGTGTGGCCAAATCCAGCCATGGTGTCCCATTGGGAGACGTGTTCATTAAGTCTCACATTGATCCAGGCCCCCCCCCCCCCCCCTCCGAGGTTGCAGTCAACTTTTAGGTGGAGTGACTCGTTCATCCGTGCACTCTTTAGTCCACATCTTTCTGTTGTTTCCTCCTACACAAACTCCTTCTCAATATTTTTATTTTTTCTCCACCTCTCTTTTTCTTCCTTGTTCTTTTAAGTGAGTCGCTTTCTAGTTTCAGCTCTTTCCACCCACTCATAGTACACCATGTGCTTTCTTCTTCTCTTCCTTATTTTCCTTCTTCTCTTCTCTTCTCGTCACCACATCGATTAAGGTGCTCTTGCCATTTGGTATTGTTGTTGTCCTCCTCTCCATCACCGGACGTCTTACTAATAAAGTATTTATGTTGTTGCGGTTGAAGCTTTCCAAAGAGATGTAACAAAGAGCGGCGCACAGTTTAACCTTGTCTCCTTTCCACGTCTCTCTTCAGTCATCCAGCTCATCCCAGGAGCGTCTCCACCAGCTGCCTTTCCAGCCGACCATGGACGAGCTGCACTTCCTGTCCAAGCACTTTGGCAGCACCGAGAGCATCACGGATGACGACGGGGGCCGACGCTCACCGCACGTCCGCCCTCGCTCTCGAAGCCTCAGGTGAGAGAGAGAGCACGGCGGGTCATGGGCAAAAGACCGGTCGAGCGAATATATGGGAGCACCTTGGCATCCAGCCAACTTTTCCACACGCAATTCCTCCCTGAGAGGTACAAGATGGAACCACTAAGATGCTGGTTTCCTCTCGTAGCAGGAAGTAGCCCCCAGTCGCTGACTCAACAAAAACATGCTGATTTGTGGAGATTGTTTGAGGTGGAGAAAATAAACAAGGGCAATCAAAATTCATCATATCAAGCTTACATGAAAGGACATTAGGCTTCCCTCTAATATTATGAATGGGGAAATTACTGTGCAGGAACAACTTAAATCTGCCATTAAGGGGATGCAGAGGGCTCTCAATCATTTATTTAGAGCACAGGCCTTTGTCTTGTATAATTCACCTGCCATTGTGTATGCTCTATTATGTATTTGTCAGTGCTGTAACTGTTGGATGCTTCATTTTCTGCAGCTGCCATTTAATGTGAGGAGAGACTCTGTTCTTCAACTCCTTATTTAATTGAAGACGATATTTGTCTGTATCATTTGATTTCTAGATGAGGTTAATTAACAATTCAAACTTATTTCCGGCTATGCATGAGTGCATACTACTTCCTTCTTATTTCTCATCTTTCAGCTGTGTGCAGTTTATTATCATATATTAGCAAACTGTGAATAAGTATTCAGATCTTTTTAAGTGCCACACGATAAAATACTCCATTACAAGTAAGAGTACTGCAGAATTCACTAGTAGGCTGTTAAAATATATGCAACTAGCAAGATGTACTTGACTTGATTTTATTTGATATGGACATCACAATGACATTAGAATTTGCACAATAACTAGATGCATTGTGTTAAGTGTTTGTAGCAAAAACGCTAATTTACAACACCTGTCCACTTGCAACATATAATGTAATATATTACATTATATGTTGCAGTATAACTTACACGTTAGCTGCATTTTTACTTTGGAATAGATCAATGTGGAGCCATTGTTAACTAGTTATTGAAGAATAAGGATATTTAATGTCTTAGCCAACAAATCCCATAAAAAGACCGAAACCAATAATGAACAGACCAGACTCACATAGAGTAAATTTATCTGCGTTGCATTAACGCATTGCGGAAATAGCAAGCTAGCTAACTAGCATAGGCTACAGCTGGCTAGCTAGCTAGCTTCCTTTAATGCTACGTTCGTTACACAAAGAGAAAAACAAAGTTGTCATTCTTCTGGCGAAAGCACTGTGCTTTCTTACGCTATGACAAGAGTGTGTGGATGAAGCAGAAACTTTAAAAATGTTTTTCTGTAAGTCGGTTTATTTAGTTTATACTGCAGTTAGCACGCTATAATAGTCGCAATGGTGCACATAAAAATGGGCGCCGGCATGACCATCCTGCTACGTAGATTCGAACGGGAATTTCCGTTCTGTTTCTAATCTATTTCTATACCTCCACCACTATTATTTGATCAGTATCAGTCCCCCTCCAGATCTCTGAGCCTCTCCAGAGCTCAGAAGGTGAAGTCTCTGCTGTACGCTGCCTCCAACCACACCTATTATAGCCTCCCCCCTGGATGCAACATGCCCCCGCTGCATACAACGCGTCACTACTTATCAGTATTCAGTTTTCATGTTAACTCTCCAGCTGCTCATCCTGATGAAGATAATCTTGCTAACGGCCTCATAGTGTATAATCAATGCTATGATGAAACCATGTAGTTTTCATCATATCATGGTATGAATAATCATTACTGTCATTTGTTTGTTGTTGAAAAAAAAAAAAAAAAAGAACCATAATTAGATTTATTGTTTTATTTTATAGATAGATAAATATATATATCTATATACCAGTATAACCATATTTTGTATTGGTATTATTGAATTCTGGGTATCGTTGATATCGATATTTATGCTGTATATGTAATATATATAGATAATATAAGTATAGTATACAACAGACAGAGACAGAGACAGAGAGAGAAGAGGGATGAGGAATGAGGAGGCAAAAAGGCAAGTTAAAAAATGAATGACTTTGACTTAACTATATATTATGATATGATATGATTATATTACTATCATATATTGGCTGAGTCAGAGAGCTGAGCGGAGGACCTTTTGTTTTTTTAACTGTTTTTATTATTATTTTAGAGGTGTAATATAAATATGAGTGGTTCTTGGTTCTGTAGTTGTGGTTCTCAAAAAACGGTGGTGGAAAGTGTGGTGACAACAACAACAAAAAGTCACCTGCACCCCCAAGTCACCCCACCACAGTTTGTTTCACTGTACTTATGTATATTCAGTTTTCATATTAAGCTTCTCAGCAGCCGCTGCCCTAGATAATCTTGTGACTTCAGTTTACAGAATGCTTTTATTGTGTACCTTGACATACCCAGGGCCCTCAAGTTTTGAAGACAGGCAAGAGTGACATTTCCCATCAGCCCCCCCCCCCCCCCCCCTCCGGCAAGAGTGACATTTCGATCAGCAGAACTCCAGGGGAGCGCTTGATTCCTCCACGGTGAGGGCAGCGCGGCCAGCTCATGTTGGCGCGCTGCGGCACATTAAAACATTAAATAGCCGAGAGGTTTTTTCAGCGTGAGAAATACGATGTGTGGCGGGAGTGCGTGACTTAAGACCGAAATGCGTGAGTGTCACGCTCAATGCGTGACACTTGAGAGCCCTGCATACCTCTTTATTTCTTTTCTTCACATCTTTTCCACCAGAAATCTTCTCCCAATATGCTTTTGTGAATTCAGCGCTGTTTGAGTTAAGGGCTTTTAGATTTGTTTTTAAACCTGACAAATGTTTATTTTGTGTTGAGGAAAGTGTAAATGTGGATATATCTTTACCTGTCTGATGTCAGTATCCCATGCAGAGTGCACCGGATCTATTAAAGAAACTGAGTGTGCTGAATTTCAGATCGCTGGATTAGCATAATGTCCAGACAGGATGGACATGGAGGGGAAGCGGAGAATTATTCCTTCATTCAAGTGAAAAACACAGAGTTGCGTCTGATTTTTTCCGTCAGTGCTGTTTATCACTCTTCTGCTCTGTGTGTTTTTCTCTCTTCAGTCCAGGGCGCTCTCCATCCTGCTATGACAATGAAATGATGATGATGAACCATGTCTACAAGGAGCGATTCCCCAAGGTCAGTCTCACACAAACAAGAACATAAGTATAACCTATGCATCCGTGCACATGTCAAGTACGCACAAAGACAATATGCATGCAGTCAGTGGCCACTTCTTTTGCCTAATGACAAGGAATTTGTTCAGTATTTGTAACAGTGGGATTCAGAAATGTGTTCTGATGTCCAGAATAACAAGTAAACTATCGCTGACAATCAGAGGAGAGCTCCAGAAGAAAAGGTTGATCATACAGTACTTGCTAGCTGAAGTTATATATAGGAAGCGTAGGGACCCACTTTTTTAAAGATAACAAACCATCGCGACCCAATTGCCACCAAGCCTTGCCGACGCATCGCATGAGCGAATTTGTGCGTCAACAAACTTTCATGATAATATTCTCTTCCTTTTCCACATCCCTTTATATTACCTTGTAATTTTGAAAAGTCGTTAAAAACAATAAATAACAACTGTGTTTTATGCACTTGTTATTTAAATATTGACAAGTCTTACATACTTTAGTTGACAGGCTTATTTTTTACCAGAATTGTTTTTTTCTCTCTCATCAGCAAAATAAACAGAATGAACGCTAGCCTTTCAATGTCAAAAGCATATTGGCTACAATTATAAGAACTTGAGGTGTCCTGCAGCTATAAACCTTGAATAAAAGACGATGTGACAAATTTATACGACAACCTTCATGAAACCCCCCTGTTGGTCGCGACCCAGTCTTTTGAAATGACCGATGTATCCCATCTAACTGGAGTGTCCCAGGTTTTGACTCCCGACCACGGGGCCTTTGTTGTACCTCATACATCCTGATCCTGCTGTGCAACGCTGTCAGCTCTGTATCTCTTGTTACGATCAAAGAGGCTTACCGCTCTCCTCTGACCTCCGTCATAAAGACAGCTCTCGGTGGGAGGGCGGCCTCGGAGATTTGATTTCACCGCTCTCGGTGAGCCGTTGACACCGCAGTGTGTGAAAACTCCTGGAGGCCGTCCACGTCGGAGGTGCTTGACCTGACCTATGAGTCACTGATCATGAGCACAAAATCAATTATATCACATATTTTGCCAGTATGTATTCCAACCATGAGCTAAACTCCTTGAAGCCGCCTACGTGCGTTATATGCTGGGAGATAAACACACAACATGAGGTCTGATAGAAACTACTATTTAAGAGGAAGGAAATGTCACACACATGCACGCACCAGCACCATTATCATATGCTCATTCAAAGTAATGCATTGTGAAGCAGTGCTAACAAGGCTTCACACACATAATTGCACACGTGCAAGGACTGCGAACACTGCAACAACATTGCTGCATTCTTGCCACCATTATTATAAGGAGGTTAATTAGCAGTTGCATACCTGAAATAGTTGTTTACATGCATCAATTGACAGGTGTACAACACACACACACACACACACATGCCATGCAGTAGTCAAGATCTAGTAACCGTGGGGATGTCCCAATCAGAGCGCATCACAGATGGGATTGTGCTTCACGGCTGACGCATCAGCCTGCGATGACAGCTGTCGAGATACGTTGCCGATGTGTGGGCCGTAAAAAAAAGATACTGGCAACAAGATACGTAGCAACGGACTGTTAACCGCCATCTTGTATTCCCTTAGGCCACGGCTCAGATGGAGGAGAGGCTCGCAGAGTTCATCCACAACTACTGCCCGGAGAGTGTGCTGCCACTGGCCGACGGCGTCCTGAGCTTCATCCACCACCAGATAGCCGAGCTGTCCAGGGACTGCCTGACGAAGTCGCGCGAGGATCTCATCACCAGCGTCTACTTCTGTGAGCTGCAGGAGAACCTGGAGAAGCTGCTGGATGATGTGAGTCGCGGAGCGTTAACGTGAATCAGGTCATCAACACATGTCTGACTGACCCCACCTGTCCCTCTGTCTGCCTGTCTCTGCCTCGCTCTCAGGCATACGAGCGATCCGAGAATTCGGAGCTCACCTTCATCACCGAGCTGGTCAAAAAGCTCTTCATCATCATATCTCGTCCAGCCAGGCTCCTCGAGTGTTTGGTGAGTCACCATCTCCAAGATCCTTTTAATTCTCAATGTTTTGCTTCATCTGTGGGAAAAAGACTATTATTGTATTTTCCTATCTGGTTTGATGTTGGAACAGGGATATGAGATATAGGAGATTTATTCATACACTCATACAAGGAATGTACACTCCACGGCACGAAAACAACAATTTTAATAGTGCAATTGGACTCCATCCTGAAGTAGGATAATCGAGGGGTAGTGATGCTGAGGTCAGAGAAGGCAGAATCCCCCTGGAGCCCAGACACTGGAGATGATGGTGATGAAGGGAGAGCATCTGTTGCTGCCTTTTATACAGTATTATGTCCACAAATATTTCAGTTCACCATTTCAGCTGCTTGAACAAGAAGATGTCAACCCACCTTGTTTGTTCAAGAGTGATTAATATAGTCATTTGAGTTTTTTGAGCTGCCTTTATAAGAACTTGAATAGATTTCACTGGTCAATACCAAGGCGTCTGGGTGTTGTCTGTGTTTTTATCTTAGAGCTTTGAACCCTTTTCACAGTGGGTTCATCAAAGTTACCAGTAACATTTTTGTCGCCTGAAAACGTCACAGTCGCCGTTCGGTTGTACTTGGCTCCACCCTCTCGTGTCACTTCTGGTTGCAAAAGATGGCTACGGACAAAATTCCGAACTGAAGGCCTCAAAACCGCAGTCCACTTGCAGCCAGTCTGTGCTGCAAGTGAACCCTTTTATGAGCAGCAAGTCTCTGGTATGATTTCTCATTGAGTTGACTTGACACAGTAGATTAGATTAGATAGATTAGATATTACTTTATTCTTCGCCAGGGGGACATTTTGTAAAGCAGCAGCAAACATGTTTACAAATATATAATACAATAAAATAAAATAGCATGGCATACCAGGTACCAGGTTTTACTCTACCTCCTTTTTGCACTTGTTTTTAACCCCTTTGCATTCAGAAACGGCTGCGAAGGTGCACCTGCTTCCAGTAAATGTTGATTCTCCTTCAGCCTTCTTGATACATTGGATTTGAATGTGCGAATGTATTATGCAGCAGAGGTCATTGTTTTTTTTTTACAGCTGTGTCACCAGACACGCTGCACATCTCCGTAGCGGCAGAAGAGTATGAGCTCATCGCCGCAGGATATTTGTTAAACTTTACCCACATCTGCAAGATATTCTTTCCACCCCCGCTTCTTTGTCGATCTTCTCTGTAGCGCATCAAATCAGCTGGTAGACAGAGCCGCGTGCATCCTTGACATGGTGATACAATCAGAACAGAACTCACTTCAACTTACCAAGTAATAACCAGCCTCTCTGTATGCACGGCAGGCTCTGCCATACCTGGATAGCAGCTCACTGATTGATGGTCTCACGTGTTCTTCTCCGGCGTGGTACCTCCTCCAACCATCCCATGGCTCATCTTTCTGTTGCCAAGGCGACCGTCAGAGGAGGTCGATAGGGTCAGGCCGGATGCGGAGGGGACTTAAGATCCTCACCGCCTTTAGGTCAGAGAGGGGGAGACACGCACACAGATAAAATGTGGTCCGCGGGCTCCAGATTCATTTAGTATTCAAGTCAGCAGCAGGTTGTGATTTGGTGAAAATGTCACACAGACAGCAGGCTGTTAGCTGCGGGGATATTATCCTTGAGCGGAGCAAGCTATCAGAGAGGCAGGTTAATTCCCCCTCTCCCTGCTCTCCCTCTTTTTTTTCCCGGTTGAGGAGATCAGATATGAGAGAGCAGCGGAGGAAGGAAATGATCCCGGCTGCCCCCGGCTCTGCTTTCTAATCAAAATGTTATCCCACCAACAGGAATGAAACCGAATCCCACAGGACACCACAAAATACTGTTTTATTGGGGGGGGGGGGGGCGAGGGGATGCCGTTTCAAGAAAGCAATTTAAAGTTGTGAGGTGTATTAACACTGATTGGTTTTGTTTGACAGCCTCGTAGCACTGTTTCTCATGAGTGTGTGAAGTAACTTCCGTTTTGGTGATTATAAATTGGGCACACCTGGAATTACCGAAATACATTCATGGGATTAATATAAATTCAGTCATCACATTTTTTATTTATTTTTGCTGACGAGGACGTAAGTCATCATGGTTCATTAACCTGCTGTAAAAAATAATAATTAACGTGACATACCGTGGTACGTTCTCTTTTGATATGGCCACAACGTATCGTTGTTGACCGAAACTGGATTTTTTTTCCGCTGTTGCAGATATTTCTGTAGTAAGAAAAAATAAGATAACAATAATTTGGTATTGTTTAGAAAAGAAACTCAATACCTAAAAACGTTCCTCTTGATCTCAGATGAAAATGTGTTTGAGAGGATTAATGAAATCTTCCCACACATCAAACACTTCAGTCGTAGCAAGTGTTGATTTTTAAGTGGCAATCGCCTGGCGTTGACAGGGGCCTGTTCGACTTTCATGAGTTCACTTCCAGTGATGATGTGTCTTATGGCACTGGTGTTTAAAACCTACATGAAGGTGTTAAACCTCTGCCGCTGTGGACTTGGAAGCTATTTTCACATGCTGAAAGTTAAATGAGCAGCGATGACTTTCACTCTATTCTATTTGATTCCCGATGGTCTTCACCTGCGACGGTTTAAGCCTTATTTATATTGTAGCCTACTTTGGCTCTTAAATGTTTCCCCTCCATTGATAGGAGTTCAATCCTGAAGAGTTTTACCATCTGCTGGAGGCCGCAGAGGACCACGCCAAGGAGGGGCAACTGATGAAGGCAGATATCCCTCGATACATCATCAGCCAGTTGGGGTTGACCAGAGACCCGCTGGAGGGTAAGAGATGGAGAGAAAGTCTTCCTTTCCTTCTGTGAGACATTGGCTGCTTTCCTTCTTATATCTACAGAGCTAGGAATCAAAGTAATGGCCTTGAGATGAATTCAAACAAACAAACAAACCACACCAACACCAAAAACACTTAAAGGGTTAGTTTAACACATCCCACAGCTAACCAACTGACTACATGGCAACATCACATCCATTAGATGATCAAACTTAAATCATGACTATGCCCCACATTAGTGAAAGTGAGGAACTCAAAGAATAATGAAACATCTCCTCTATCCGTTCCTATAATGTAGAGATGCTTAGAGGCGATAAAGTAAGCAAGGCGGCAGTTGTCTTGTTGCATATGTCTCACTGTGTCACACTTTGACCTGCATTAAGCTATCGATCATATCGATCAGCTGCTCCGGTTGTTCGGCACCAGGATGTACGAGATGAGACTGGCCGGATCATTTGCTGGCTGGTGGCGCGGGGACATAGGCATCTTTCATTAATCATCGTGGCTCCCATTTCTTCTTCATATCTGCTCAGCCGCTCCCGGTTCCATCCATTAGGAGCTGTTCGTCAGCCGATGGGTGACCCTGAATGACTCCTCACAATGAACATCGGCCATTTGTATTTCTTAATCCATGATGAATGCGCGCCTGCCAAGCCTTTCTCGTCTCATCTCTGCTAATAATGTGCCACTTGGTATCTCGATCTTGCACCGACACCGCCATTGCATACGGACGCACGAGCGCACGCACACACACGCCGCCGATGGCACACTTTCGCACATCCTTTTCTCGGCTCCTCACAGAGGCCGCTGTCAAGATCGGTTGTTTTTAGCGAGTTTTCAAGAGTGTACAAGTGTCAGCTCAGTGAGTTTTATTATACATGAAGCTAATATCCACAGAGCGACTTCGCAAACACTCTGCTGAGTTAATTATCAGTCATTTATTTCTCTGCTTGGACAAAACGGTGCTGTAATCAGTGTGTCCCAGCAGCTGTCACATACAAGAGTGAAGGAACACTGGACATTAGCCGCCGGTGCTGCTCGGGGAAGGAGAAGGTACAAAGTGAAGTGGCACGGACCACTGAAGGAGGCAAGACAAATTAAAAGGAAGATGCTTTCTGAGCTTTTTTTCTTCTGTGATCCGACACGTTTGTCCCTTCATCCGTTTTGTTTCAGATGTGAATGTTCTTCTGTTATCGGCTCACAGCGGTGTTTTGGCTTGAAGCGTTTCATTTTGGACTCCAGGTCTGCTCGTTAACTAACTCGTCTCTCAACAGACATCAGCGGCCTCGACAGCTACGACAGTGAGGGTCCACACACTCCAGAGGCCGATGACTTGGCAGAGGTGAGTAGCAAACAAACACCGACGGCTCTGTGGTCACATGCAATAGGATTGCACACAGAAAAGACACACACAGAGACGTTAAATCATCAAAGACACAACGACATTTTAATGGTTGATTTTAATTATGATTTAAAATTGTGTCACCAGGGGAAAGGGAGAACCATCAAGCCACCGAGTGAAGAAGATTTTCAGAGCATCAAGCTGATCAGCAATGGGGCTTATGGGTAAGCGATGGATTGAAAGGTCTCTGACTCCTCATAGAAATGATATCGAGAACCAATCTAGATGTAAGCTCTATGATTTGTTTTCAAGGTCAACAATCTGCTTTCATGCTCAGTGTCATAGGGCTCCACGAAGAACTGATAATGAGATGCAACACAATAGTGGAGCCTGGAATGACGCTATCCCGATAATACCACTGCTACTAGAAAATCGACGCTATGATGATAATCGTAGAAGATGTTTCTAAAACAATTCAGATTCAGTGTTCAGTCAGTCGGGAACCAAAGATATGCTTCCTTAGTGCACGATCACACCAGACGCGACTTTTAAAAGCGCAGCCGCTTCAAAAACGCATTGGCAAAAACGCGCCGGGCAAAACAGCGTGGTGCGCCTGTGGAGCGGACCTGCGTACGCAACCAACGTTCACGATATTTTTTTTAAAAAGAAAGGAAAGAGTACGGCGAATACCACCATCTATTCCGTGAATTGTGTCTCGATGACGAGCGCTTTCAGCTGCACTTCCGACTGAGCAGGAGTCAGTTTGAGTCGTGTTTAGATTTAGAATTATAAAGCTCTTCGTAATTAAATACCGCTGTCTCGTCGGGAAGACAGGAAGGAAAGCCCGCCTCTTGCTTGATCCGATTGGCTGCCTTGGCCGAGTGTGACATTGATGAGCGGTGCGCCTCGCGCTTAAAGTTGAAAATATTAACTTTGAAGCGCGCCTGAAAAAACGCTAGAAAAACGCACCGCGCGGCATTTATAAGGCGCGTCTGAAAGGCCATACCATACCATAGGGAATCAATGGTTTTGCGAGCAACGCGTTTTGAAAGTCGCCTCTGGTGTGATCGAGCCCTAAATACGTTAACGCTGTAGTCGGTAGATAATATTTTGACTGTCACTGTAGCCGGTCCGTAGTACACGAGACAGATGAAGTGTGAAAAGAATCGGGGTCCTTTGAGAAGAAGGTGTTCTCCAATTGCTGTGTTTGGTTTTTAACATGGTCACTAACTTTATCATTTCCCAGCTAATCAGTGCAGTGAACTATGTCCTGAAAAACATCTGAGGTTGGAGATAGGTAATAAAATTGCAAAATCTTGATTCATGTTCGATCAGCGCTGCCAAGACTTTCTTATTGCTCTTCTTTTTGTTTGCCATGGTGGCATCTTGCACACTGAAACAGAAAGGTATGTTGAAAGACATTCTTATCAAATGTTAACTGATTATCAGAACGATGCTGTGTATTGTTTAGCGAGAAAATTAATGAAGTAGATTTTTTTACATATACAACGCACCTTATTATTTACATGAAGCATTTAGTCGGTTAGATGAGGAAGTCTTGAGGATGAAGACAAAGGCCAACATCAGGGTAAACGTCTGCCAGAGGCTGCATCAATTATTTATTTTATATTACACACACTCAGATGTTTTGACCTGAGATTATATCATTGTGTGCATATAACATTGTGATTGATTTCCTATTTTTCCTGATCTGATGTGAGGTCCTGGGACAGGGATGTTGTATGTGTACAGATTGTAAAGCCCACTGAGGAAAAATCGTAATTTGTGATATTGGGCTGTATAAGAAAAACTGAATTTAATTTAATATTATTAAGTGTTTTTATGTGTTACATTTTTCATGTTTGAGTTATGATATTTGAGCCATGGTCATTTAGAGCAGTCGTGAATGATCTCTGGCCTCCGGAGTCGACTTATTGAGGCGTCGTTGGGCAAGACGCTGAACCCCAAATTGCTGAGTGTGCGCATGTTGAATGTTTATCGCTCCTTGTGTGGAAGCCTCCGACACCAGCGCATGAATGAGTGCTTGTGCTGAGAAGCACTTTGAGTGGTCACTAAGAACACTCGAGACAGATCGTATATATATTTCGCGCAACAAAGAAGAAGAAAAATAATAATAAATCCTCCTGGCATGGAGAAGAGGCACTTAAAGTGTGCTGTTCAACTTACAGGCAATCACTGGGGGTTTCAACACTGCAACGTGCGGTCTCTGAATGTTCCCACCTCTGACCTCACACCCTGATTTCTTTCCTCCACCTTGGCACCATCAGTCCCTTCAGGTTTCACTCTTCTGTCTCACCTTCTCTCCAGTGCCGTCTACCTGGTGCGACACAGGGAGATGCGTCAGCGCTTTGCCATGAAAAAGATCAACAAGCAGAATCTGATCCTGAGGAACCAGATCCAGCAGGCGTTCGTGGAGAGGGACATCCTCACCTTCGCGGAGAATCCGTTTGTCGTCTCCATGTTCTGCTCCTTTGAGACGCGGAGACATCTGTGCATGGTCATGGAATATGTCGAGGGTGAGGGAATCCGACTCGGTTTGATTGCACACTCTGTTTTATGATTCACGAGACCGCTCTTGAGGCGGCGATTCTCTTCTTCTGTTTGCCCTTCCCTTTTTCCGTGGCAGGCGTCTGAGGAAATGTTAGATTGGGTTTATGTCGGTCGCACTTCATTTATTTAGATAAAAGGGTCAGCTGGTCTCCTGAACCACCACTAATTATTTTGTCCGCTCACATTCAGGAAAAATGTAAGTCATGTGATGGAGACGAGACTCGTATTTCATTATCACAATGATTCTCCACCATGAAAGTCGAACAAGGGCAGCCGTTTCAAAACATTGAGGCGGTCCTTGGCAACGGCAGCTTTCTCACACTGAGGCATGATGGGTAGTTTGAGTGACTCGTGTGATGACATGAATAAATCCACTCACACACTCAGACCCTAACTTGTGGTGTTCCTGTGTTCTCAGGTGGTGACTGTGCCACTTTGCTGAAGAACATCGGGGCTCTGCCTGTGGAGCTGGCGAGGATGTACTTCGCTGAGACAGTTTTAGCCCTGGAATACCTGCACAACTATGGCATCGTCCATAGAGACCTCAAACCTGACAAGTGAGTGTTTACAGCTGCACCAGTCTAATTAAAAGAAATAATATCAATCACTCAACACAACCTGCCGAGCACCAAACAGCAGACAGTTATCAGCGAGCTGGTGAACAAAGTGGAGCTTCTGCTAAAGAGCAGGCGGCATCCCTTTCGGGCCTGAAAAGTGAAGCCAACAGGAAAGTGCCTTAAATCTGCATTCTTTCTAACGGCCAGCAGGCGGTGGGGCGGGGGGGGCGGCGGGCGGCAACTCGTGTGGTTGCAACAATGAGTAGAATGAGAATATGTACCCTACTTCTCACTTGATTTATTACCTCAGTGAACATTGTAACATTGAGTTTATTGGGGAATAGAATATCTATTAATGCTGTTTTTAAATGATTGTCTGGTGTCCAGTCCACGAGAACTATTTGGTATACTCCCTTGAAATATAACAATATATATATATATATGAAGTATTCATGGGATCTAATGTAGCTGTCATGACATGGGTAATACTGGTAAAAGTCTTTGTTTTTAAGTTGAGGAGATTTAATGGACATTTTGCCTGCTGGCTACAGTTACTAACGGGCCACAACAGTCTGAATGCCTCGGTTGCCACAGAGAAGGCAAGACCTTACCCCCCCCCCCCCCCCCTTCTCGGGTCTGCTCCAGTGCCTCTTCTTGCTTCCCTGCACTGAGCTTGGTTAGTGTCAGTTCATTTCTGCTAGCACACTGACGCAGACAGAGAAATTCACCGAAAAATACTCCAGGGGTGAGGGTCCATCTCGGCCTCGATGTTTGGTTTCTTTGTGCATTCGTCTGCAGCGCGCTGCTCTCACGGGTCCATATCTACACTTAAGCACCCCCCTCCTCGGCATGTTGTGCAGGACCTGCGATCCACAACAGTAAATGACAATCTGTGACCACGACACAGCTTTTTTTTTTTAAACCACATAGTCTATTTATATGTGGCTTTTATTGCACTGCGCCAGAATCTAATGTCTGTTTTCTCCCTCCAAACAGTCTACTGATCACCTCCATGGGGCACATCAAGCTTACAGACTTTGGCCTGTCGAAGATGGGTCTAATGAGCCTCACCACCAACCTGTACGAGGGACACATTGAAAAAGATGCCAGAGAGTTCCTGGACAAGCAGGTAGGGCACCTGTAACCGAGCAGCAGCGTGTCTCGTAAATTCTAACAGGACAGCAGCACCTTCCCTTTCACATTTTAAAGCAGAATGGTGGCATTTAATCAGCGACCGTTGAACGAGGTGTTTGTGATAGTAAGAGGGGATGTTTGGCAGGCGAGGCATTCGCGGCATCTTTTTGGTCTCCTCCGGCCATGTGCACCATCCTGCCAAGTCCTCTGGCAGAAACAAGGATCCTCAAATGATGACACTGCGCTTCCTGCGTGTTCAGAATTTGTGAATCATTAATCATCTCCATCTCCATCAGAACAACCGCTTTTAGCAATTATACTTATTGTTTATGTTTAGAATTAAATCAGTCAGCTCTTCTGGCTTGAAGCGGGCATCTGCTTTTCTGCCGGTAATCAACTCACATCTGTGGATGAAACAGACCAGAGACTCTGTGTTGCTCATCCACTCACTCATGATGTCATATGAAGTGCACATATGCTTTGTGTTCACTTTCAGATCTCCTGAACAATATGTGTGATTATCAGAGATGAGCATGTCCTAAATGTGGAGGTGAATGGTTTCCATTCTACGACCTCTGAGGTTAAATGATTTGTGATTTGGATGAAGTGACTCTAAAAGTCCCCTTCCTCCTCTCATTACTTCATTTGAATGTCAGACGTTTCAATGAAGTAGAAGACATCTTGTGCTATTGCACATTCTTAATTTTAGTGGAAATACGATATAAAAAACAAACTATTATACAAAGCAGAGCATTTTTACATGTCTTACATCATATTTGAAGGGGCCATTTAGAAAATACTTGGGGAAAATGGACCATGGTGTTATTTGGTTACAGTGGGATTTTGTTAAGCATCTCCAACCCATCTTTCTTTCTCTCTCCGTTCCTCTCTTTTTCCTCCGTCGGTCTCCCCCGCCTCGCCATCACGATTACTCAGGTGTGTGGTACTCCGGAGTACATCGCTCCCGAGGTGATTCTCCGTCAGGGCTATGGAAAGCCGGTGGACTGGTGGGCCATGGGCATCATCCTCTATGAGTTCCTGGTGGGCTGCGTGCCGTTCTTTGGAGACACTCCGGAGGAGCTGTTTGGGCAAGTCATCACAGGTAAGACTAGAATGGGCACTCGGTAGAGCGCATACCTTCGCATATCACAAGATTGGCCATTGAATTATGAACATGTTGGCATTAGTTGCATGCCAATTGGATAAAAATTGACCGTGCTATGGTAAAAAGAAGATTTTGACCTATCCATGACCTTGACCTTGACCTTTGACCCGATTGATCCCAAAATCTAATCAAATGGTCCCCGGATAATAACCAATCATCCCACCAAATTTCATGCGATTCGGTTTAAAACTTTTTTTGTTATGCGAATAACACGCATACAAATAAATAAATAAATAAATACACGGCGATCAAAACATAACCTTCCGCATTTTCAATGCGAAGGTAAAAATAGTGCTGCTCTATTTGTGAAGACACCCACAGACTGCAGCAAAGGCATCACAGTGTCTTTCCATTCCATTGGGTTTCTGGGTTATTGTCTTTGCTTAAAGTAAGTGTGTCAAAATAAGTTTCCTACACCATTTTAATACACCCACAAAGTTTAGAAAAGTAAGCTTTAATGATGAATAAAGTGTTCGTCCATGCATCTCAAGCATGTGATGAAATCTGTTTTCTATAGTGCACCGACATGCCACTATTAAAAGCAATTCTGCAGTAGTTTGGACCAATATAGGATTCATTATTTGTTTTATATTTCAAAAATAAGTCAGTCTTCCTCGTAACACGACCTTCTGCTCTCTGTTTTTCGTCTGTCAGACAATATAGTTTGGCCAGATGGTGATGACGCCTTACCTGCGGATGCCCAGGACCTCATCTCTGCCCTGCTGCAGACCAACCCTCTGATGAGGTTGGGTACAGGTACTGACTTTTACATTTACTTGATATCAGAGCTCTGATCTGCACTTATTTTCCATTGATATTAATTCATTACAATGCCGGTAACGAAGATTTGTCTAAAGAAGCATTCAAGCTGCCGGTGTTGTCTGAGCACATCCACCGTCTCTCTCTCTCTCTCTCGCTCTCTCTCATGAACTGACTACACAGCAGCACGGTGGCGCAGTGGTTAGCACTGTCGCCTCACAGCAAGAAGGTCCTGGGTTCGAATCCCGGTCGTCCCGTTCCAGGTCCTTTCTGTGTGGAGTTTGCATGTTCTCCTCGTGTCTGCGTGGGTTTCCTCCGGGTACTCCGGTTTCCCCCACCATCATAAAGACATGCACCGCAGCCTCACCCCGGTTCGTATGGATGTGAATGAGTGTTGGTGGTGGTCGGAGGGGCCGTAGGCGCTGATTGGCTGCCACGCTTCCGTCAGTCTGCCCCAGGGCAGCTGTGGCTACTGATGTAGCTTACCACCACCGGGATGACTGTGTGTGTGACTACTGGACTCTGTAAAGCGACTTCGGGATGTCGGCATGCCTTGAGAAGCGCTATATAAAATAAATGATTATTATTATTATTATTATTACACACACATTATGCTGCTTCTATATCTCTGTGTAAATGTGTTGATTGCAATTAATCCTGACCTTGGCCATTATCGCACGGTAGAAGACCCAATGCGAGCATCAAGGCTTGAGCATTACGTAGCATTTTACAAGTGGTTTTCTTCATCTACTCCTCCGGTATTTCATCCAAATCACTTTATTCCAAATGTGTTATTTAAAATGTCGCCCTAAATAAGAAATATTTAACTTACAAGATCCTGTAAAAAACATTAAACTCTGTGCTCCTCGGCACAGAATCCACTGTCAAATCAAAGGCCTCAGCCAGGCCGTCGATTTAAAAATGGTTTGTGGACATCATATTTTTTAGACATCATAGAAAACATATAATTTCATTTGACTTCATTTTTCAAAACACTAATTGAATTCTATTTAAGTAGAATTTTTGTCTGTATTATTATGTATGTTATGTTATTTATTACTTATTTTATTGAAGGATTGTATTAATCTAGTTGCGGTAGTTATTTCATGCTAGTTTGACTACTATAACTGCTAATTCTGTTGTATTACATCTTTTTATTACGTCTTTTCTGTTTTCACAATAGTTCTTTCTTATATATAGGATGTAGAACCTCAATTTTCTTTTAAACTAAATTCAACTTTTTTTAATGATTTATGTCATTATGGCTGTGTTCACAGTGAATTATTGGCAAATCCAACAGACATGGAGCTCACCATTGCCATTTACTTATTCAGTAAATGTCTTGAAGTTAGGCACAAAGTTCCACCTGGACTCAACGTTGAACTGATTAGAATATGAGGTCAAAGGTTACTGAGATGCACAACACTGGTAGTCGGAGGCGAACAACCACAAGGCGTAAATTCTTGTTTTGAAACACCTTATTTTGATTTGCACAAACATTAATAATAAGTCTGGATAAAAATCCAGCTAGTGAAAATATCTGAAATAACTCAGAATAAATAAAGAATAAAAGCAAATGCAGTATTCTCTCTCCTCTCGCTCTGTTTTGGTCTCCACCAACTAAATATACAAAATATCTGTCTCTTCCGCTGTTAATCGCTCAACGATGCTGGAAAGCTTGTTGTGTTTTGAATGAGGCCGACCGGCTGCGCTGTGTGTGCCACCAGGCGGAGCGTTTGAGGTGAAGCAGCACCCGTTCTTCACAGAGCTGGACTGGAACAGTTTGCTGCGACAGAAGGCCGAGTTCATCCCTCACCTGGAATCGGAGGAGGACACCAGCTACTTTGACAGTAGGTTCCTCGGGTCCAGGAGCCTGCAGTCCCATGCGGCTGTAGCACGAGTAGTACAATCATTTCATGACACGGCTCCACTCAGAAATGCAGTTCTAATGTTGAACGGACAATTTCATCTGCTCTCTCTCTCTGTCTCTCCCCTCCCTCCCTCCCTCCCTCCCTCTCTCTCGCCCCCTGCCAGCCCGCTCAGATCGGTATCACCACATCAATACGTACGACGAGGATGACACCAATGACGACGAGCCGGTGGAGATCAGACAGTTCTCCTCCTGCTCTCCTCGCTTCAGCAAGGTTTGACTTTCTCTCTTTCTTTCTCTCCTCTGTCGTCTCTCTCTTACTCTCTGGCTTTTCCTTTCTTTCCAGCTTGTCAACATGTTTAGTTTCTCACTTAACACTTTTGTAATAACAAGTCGCATTCTAACTATATTATTCACACCGTACTATGACATCCCACTTATATATTATGACATGTCACACCATAATATGACTCACTAAACACACTAGACTAGGAACATTTTCACTATATTGGGAATACTATGACAACGCACTGTTAAAGCCAAACATTTGTCCTTTCTCCTACAGCTCATGTTATTTATAAATACACCATATAAACTTCATGATATGAGACATGCGCTTGTTTTTGCGACAGTCAGATCTTTGCTGAAAAAATAATGAGCTGGTAGCATCCCCAGCGACTTGGATGCAGGGAAGGCCGAGCCCTCCATCCCCGTCCTCGTTCCTCTCTGTTAATGACGTGTGTTTGATGACCCAGACAATCTTTATATGGCCACGTCTCTTTTAATTATTAATAACAAGCCTCTATTAATTTAGAGCTGTGACTCTCTCTCTCCCAGAGTGCCAGCGTGTTCTTCCGTTCACTCCTCAGAAAATCCAAAGTGCCTCATTGAAGGGCTCAATTTCGATTAAATTTGAGATGTTTTTTGAAGTTACGGTTGAGGGCTGTTGAATTGCCTCTCAAGCGAAGCCTCTGCTGAATACACACACACACACACACACACATTGGGGTTTTCTTACAACCCGACTGAAACTACAATAGATACAAGAGGGAGAAAGGAGAATAACTAATAGTTAATCAAATAAATAAAATAGAACAGTACATCAGAAAAGGGCGTTTTAATAAAAAAGGGTGTGAACATTTCTTATCAGATCCATGTGCAGTGTAGCAGGACATTATGTTCTCAAGCCATAGATGATGTGTGGTTGGGACGGCTTCTTCCCATGTCAGTACAGCTGCCCTTCTAACTGGAAGAGTGGCAAAAGCCAGGGCAGTTTCATTATAATGTATTAATGTACACCTGCGATGATTAGCTCAATCATCCATTATAGAAAATTATGCAATTCTTATGTGAAAAAGGAAAAAAATTCCCTGGTTTCGGCTTTTCGATTCATAAAAGACCCATAAGTAGTAGTACTACCTAATACCTGCAAACATACTTTTGATGAATGAAATAGATGGACTCTCCCGTCGGTCAGACATACAGGTTTATGTTCAAAGCATTCTTGGACGCAACGCACCACAAACGTCCTCTCGGCTCCCCGCGCAGCTCTACACATCTTCTATCTATCTCCTCAGAGCTATTAATAACTGCTAACAGCCCAAATGAAGATTGATCTGACTGTGTCCCCCCTGCAGGTGTACAGCAGCATGGAGCATCTGTCTCAGCTGGAGCAGAAAGCTTCGAACTGTGTGTCCCATCAGGAGCACAAGGGCCCGCGGGAGGACAAGGTGACCAAGAGAGAGAGCCTGGGCAGCTTCAGCATGAGAGACAAGAGCTGGAGGACCGGATCCCCCGAGATGTGAGTGGTGGGCCTTATTGAATGAAGGATCGTAGAGGCACGTGTGTAAATGAGGTGGGGGGACTTGTGCTTTCTGTCGCACAGACCAGTTATGACACCTCTTTAAAAAGAACTCTGTGTTCGCAAACACTTAGTCAACAACAGGCTCCAGATCTCTGCAAAGTTTGTGAAGTTGAATTGGACCAATGTGTATCTGATGTGTTACTTTTGATTGAATATGCGAATGTGGTCGCTTTGCTCTCTCAAATCCACTGCGCCACTTTTCCAATTGAGATACACAAAAGGATCATTCCTGGTAATTCTAAAACTATTGAACACAGGTGCTTTAATGTGACTGTATTTCAACCCTCGATAGTTAACTTGCAGTTATAATCCGTACGACTCGGATAATCAGAACACATTGGATTGAAAATGAGACCTAACATTACTTTGAATGAAGGCTTTTAGTTGTTCAGCCCTTCTAAATGCAAATAAAACTAGAACGGGCACTCGGTAGAGCGCATACCTTCGCATATCACAAGATTGGGCATTGAATTATGAACATTTTGGCATTAGTTGCATGCCAATTGGATAAAAATTGACAGCGCTATGGTAAAAAGAAGATTTTGACCTTTTCATGACCTTGACCTTTGACCCGATTGATCCCAAAATCTAATCAAATGGTCCCCGGATAATAACCAATCATCCCACCAAATTTCATGCGATTCAGTTTAATACTTTTTGTGTTATGCGAGTAACACGCATACAAATAAATAAATACACGGCGATCAAAACATAACCTTCCGCATTTTCAATGCGAAGGTAATGACTCTGACCCTGAGATCGAGATTCATTAAACATAATTCTGCTCTGTTGCTTTCGCTATTTGTTCTATGAGGCAGCTCACAAAAAGTCCAGGCTACATATTATTACCTGACACATTTCCAACTGAGCGCACACAGCAGAGGCTGGATGCCATTATTTCATAACTCCATTTCACCTCAATCTTTAGGAGGCATGCGACTGGGTTTCAATCTCTCTACATTCACATGTTAAATCGAATCATTCATTTAAATATATTCTGCATTCATAGTGGTTTGAAAATGTTATCCAGTGAAGGTGGCTCATCACTTTTTACCTTTCACATTGGACTTTTTCCTGAGAATTATCAGCATCTCACCAGCTATGATTACTGTTTGGCTACAGCTCATTACATTCATTCATTTCTTGAGCTTGTAAACCCCAAAAAGTTATTTTTACATTCAGTGTTACTCACCAAAACTTTTACTCACCTTTTTTTTGTGTGAATATAATGGACATATAATAGTTGATATGAATCTGCTGTATGGACAGTGTGAGAGGAATATGCTGAGATTCAGTATGCACAGCAGAACAGCCGTTACAGGAGGCAGTGCCTGGAGAAGTGGGCGGTGTGGTGGGGGCGTTGTCACCTCGGTACAGAGGGGAACCCGGTCTGCCTCAGGGGATCGAGAAAAAAACGTTTTTAAAACCCTCTCAACAAGTTTTTTTTTATCGGGAAAATGATGAATAGCCGAACATTTCCACCTCCAGAATGAATTACTTTGTCGTTCACTTTTCGTCCAAACCAATCATCGGGTCAACATGTGTTTAATAGTTTTATTAATGACATATTACAAATAACATTCCCACCAGATGGGACGATGGGTTCTAACTTCTCACTGAGAGGACGCTGTTTGCATTCTCTGATCCGACTCGGTTGTCCGTGTCCTTTCTCTTGCAGGAAGCGCCTCTCTTGTTCAGAGTCCCTCTACACGGAGGGGGATGCGAGCCCTCCCCTCGGCGCTCGCCGGCGCTTCTCAGCACTGATGGACACGCACCGCTATGCCTCACCGCTAGACGCCGAGCCTGACTTCCTATCCCGCCAGGCACCCTTGAGGGTCCGTGGAACCTCCCTGGACGGGACCAGCATCCCCTCGCCGAGCCTCCTGGAGCAGAGGAGCGGTCTGAAGGAGCTTAACGGAGCAGGTGTGTTAGCAGGGGGAAAGAGATGATAAAGCAGCCTGCAATACCTCATTAGATGACTAAGTCACTGGCAGCTGGACAGCCCATTGCATTACTATTTTCTTCATGCTACTTTACACTAAAGCAACTATAATTTCTCCATGACTCTACATCCTCACAGACAAGTCCCCGAGACATGGAGAGACACCGGGAGTCACTGCGCCGATCGCCGTGCTAACCCCAGGTCCTGCAGTAGCCGGTCGGGATGTGATGACCCCTCTGTACGACCCACTGGGGGCCCGGACCACCAATGACCTGGTCCTCCGCAGGGCGCACCACCAGCAGTTGTCCGGCGACAGCGAGAAACGCACCTCCAGAGCTGGAAACAAGGTCATCAAGTCGGCCTCTGCCACGGCCCTGTCTGTCATCATACCGTCAGGTGGGCGTCGCAGGGAGAAAACAGAAATTAAATCCTAAGAGTAGTTTTATGGCGCGCTAATACGATACATCCCTCGTTTCTCTCCAGTGGAGCAGCACGGCGGTTTCTCTCCGCTGGCCAGCCCCATGTCGCCCCACTCATTGTCCTCCAACCCCTCGTCCCGGGACTCTTCGCCCAGCAGAGACTTTTGCCCAACAGTCAGCGCACTGCGCTCTCCCATCATCATCCATCGCTCTGGAAAGAAATACGGCTTCACTCTCAGGGCCATCAGGGTCTACATTGGGGACAGTGACATCTACAGCGTGCATCACATTGTTTGGGTAAAAAACTTGGAGCAGCGGGTCGTGAGGTCTGTGAACTGAGAGAAGGTTTTTCCTGGGACCGAAGTTCTTCTGAAGTTGATTGATTTGGGTTCAAATTTCGCCATTTAAATATGTTATTTCTCCTCCCCTTGCAGTTGTTCTATATTAACAAACATTATTAATATTACAGAGAAAATAAAGGGAAAATAGTTCATGCTTTCCTCCAATCTGAGTCTTAATCTTAATCGTATCAAAGTGCTCAGTCTTATTTCTTTTATTAATTGTGGGAGATTCATCGAATGTTCACCTATAATAGATTTCACTCTGTTCTGAGCGTGAATATTTTGTGTTGCTCGGCAGCATGTGGAGGACGGCGGTCCCGCCCAGGAAGCTGCCCTGTGTGCCGGTGACCTCATCACCCACGTCAACGGGGAGTCTGTCCACGGTCTGGTCCACACTGAAGTGGTCGAGCTCATCCTCAAGGTAGGCAGCAGTGGGCTTATTCCTTCTCAGGTGTACCGTGTGTTTGGTGACATCAATAGTCCTGTGCAGTTCTTCTATTTCTGCCAATAATAGATGACTTAGTCGTCTAATTAGATAGATAGATAAATATTTTATTAATCCCCAAGGGGAAATTTTTCGTAGCAGTAGCAGCACCAATAAACGAAACACACGAGAATAAAAAATAAAATATAAAATATAAGAAACAGGGATGAAAGATATAGATGTATACAAGAAGGATACAAAGTAAAATATAAAATAAAATATATATGTATATATACAACATATATGCACAATACAATACTAATGACTAAAATTAAATTAAATATAAAAATATTAAATATAGACAGTGTGCAAAATGCAAAGTATGTGTATGTGTGTAGTGTAAATAAATGAAATGTGTGAAGTGCAGATCAACATAGTGTATATGGAGTTATTATTGCAGTTATTGCACTAGGATCTGGCAAGAGGTGATCTGTTATAGAGCCTAATAGCCGTCGGCAGGAATGTTCTCCTGTATCTGTCCTTGTGGCAGCGGAGTGTGAGGAAACGTCTGGAGAAAGTACTACTTATACAATAAGTTCAAGGAAAGGCTATTCACGTGCTTAGACAATGTGCTGGATCGCTGTCAAAATGATTTAATGTCACTTATGTGTGTAGAGTGGAAACAAGGTGACCGTGACAACCACGCCCTTTGAGAACACCTCTATTAAAGTGGGTCCTGCCCGCAAGGCCACCTACAAGTGTAAGATGGCCCGACGCAACAGGAGGACCGTGGGAAAGGACGGCCAGGAAAGGTAAGAGCTCACGGCCCTACACCGAAGCAGAGACGCTTGATGTCTCATGAGGTCAAATACAATAGTGAAGGAGGTGGTTGGTTTGTGTGTCTCTTTTGTGTTTATCTTTGTGTTTATCTGGTGACATTTCCAATTCATGGCACAGTAGTTTTGCATGTTTAAACCCAATATTTACAATTACTGTTTGCTTTACAAAACGTATCATAGTTCCCTTCGCATTGAAAATGTGGAAGGTTATGTTTTGATCGCCGTGTATTTATTTATTTATTTGTATGCGTGTTACTCGCATAACTCAAAAAGTATTAAACCGAATCGCATGAAATGTGGTGGGATGATTGCTTATTATCCGGGGACCATTTGATTAGATTTTGGGATCGATCGGGTCAAAGGTCAAGGTCAAGGTCGTGAAAAGGTTAAAATCTTCTTTTTACCATAGCCGCCCATTTTTATCCAATAGGCATGCAACTAATGCCAAAATGTTCATAATCCAATGCCCAATCTTGTGATATGCGAAGGTATGCGCTCTCCCGAGTGCCCATTCTAGTTTTACATGCATTCCAAATTAGTCAGTAGCCGTTTGCCGTTATCACTGATGTTGCACGTTAACATTTGACACACTCAAACCCTGCTTATATGAAAACAAATGCATGGAAAAATGTATTAAGTGCAAACATAAATCCAAATCTTACTTTCTCTCTCCTTGTATTTTCTTCGTCTGACCGTCGGACAGCAAGAAGCGGAGCTCCTTGTTCCGAAAGATCACAAAGCAGTCCAACCTGCTGCACACCAGCCGCAGCCTGTCCTCGTTGACTCGCTCCCTGTCCTCCAGCGAGAGTCTCCCCGGCTCCCCGACTCACAGCTTGTCTGCCCGGTCCCCGACTCAGGACTACCGCTCCACCCCCGAGCCCTCGTACCTGGGTAATGTACTTACAAGTGTTAAAGCACCTGGCCAGTTCACGCCAGAAATAGAGGTTTGGAAACGGCACAGGGAAGAACTGGGCATATTTTTAGAAGTTAGAATTGCCAGGAAAACAACTTTTGAAGCCAGAGCTAAACCCGAGAGCCCAAATTCTCTTTAGTTCGAAATCAGAAATGTGTCTCCTCCTCTGGGATTCTTTTTCATCTGACTTGATCGTTTCTGCTCTCTGTGTTCATTTAGGGGCCTCCTCCCAGAGCAGCTCTGCGGCCTCCAGCACTCCGAACTCCCCCGTTCCCTCTCAGCACATGAGGCCCAGCTCCCTGCACGGCCTCTCCCCGAAGCTCCACCGCCAGTATCGCTCTGCACGCTGCAAGTCTGCGGGCAACATACCCCTGTCCCCGCTCGCCCACACGCCCTCCCCCACACAGTCCTCGCCCCCGCCGCTGCCCGGCCACACCGTGGGGAGCTGCAACACCACCCAGTCCTTTCCCGTCAAGCTCCACTCCTCGCCGCCGGTGGTCCGCCCCAGGCCCAAGAGCGCTGAACCCCCTCGATCGCCTCTTCTCAAGCGGGTGCAGTCGGCGGAGAAGCTGGGCTCGCCTCTGACCCAGTCCAGCTCCACGGGAGGGCTGGGCGGTCCGCTAAGGAAGCACAGCCTGGAGGTGCAGCACTCCGAGTATCGCAAGGACGCCTTCCTCTGTGAGCTCGGGCTCCAGAGCCTGCTGGAGACGGACGGGGAGAACCTTCAGCCTAACCCTCCACCCCTGCCCTCATCCTCTACAAACCCAGAGACTGGTGTCCTGAAGCCTGTGAGGAGACTTGGGAGACAGGAGTCCCCGCTCAGCAGGGAAACACTGCTGGCTGGAAGGGAGAGGGAGGAGAGGGAGAGGGGACGGGAGAGGGAGAGGGAGAAAGAGAGGGAGACTGATACCGGGACAGTCCTGGAGAGATTGAGTCGCGTTGCGGCAGGATCCCAGTCGTCATTAACAAGGAAGTCTTATAGTGAGCTGTCCTTTAGCTCGCAGGCTGGCCAGAGCTCCAGACTTTGTGCAGAAACCACGAAAGCTACAAGTTCCGGCACCCCGAGCAAAACAATGGGAAGTCTAGGCGGTCAGAAGGGACCTGAAAAGATCCCTCAGAGTCCGGCAGACTTCACTTCAAAACAGCAAGACCCCATGGGAGACAGAAGTATGTTTTCTAATATCAAAGATGTCAAGGAGCAGCTGTGGGGCAGAACTGAACCGAAGCAGGAAGGAGACAACAGGGGTCGGCCCGGTGCACCGGGTGCTGCCTTCAACAGGAGCTCTGCTTCCAGTCCGGATAAATCCATCGGCGTGAACGCGTCTGCGAAAGCTGGTCCTCTGAGCATGAGCAAACCATTCAAACCTGCAGGCGTGGGGGACAGCTTGAGAAAGGCTGGAGCGGAGAGCGGCGACTCGAGGACTCCAGACTTCGGCTCCAAAAGCCCAAAGCTCTTAGCGCGCGTTCTCGCCCCCATCTTACCCCAACATGGGCAGCAGCTCCTGCTCGGCAAGGTGAGGCAAGGACTCGGGCCCGTCAACTGCTACCGGGGGACCCTTGACTGGGAGGACAAATGTCGCCTGGAAGTGGTGGAGGAGCATTCGCCCTCCCCTTCTCCCTCCCCGACATCCGTCGCCCCCTCCCTCTGCGGGTCGTCGCTCTGCAAGTCCCGGCCCATCTCCCCCGGCGACAAGACGAGCTTCGTCAGCCAGCTGACCACCGTGGCTAAAAACGTCCTCGGTCCGATCAAGCTGGGCTCCCAGGAGGGGTCCAAGAGCAAAGATCAGCAGACGAAGGCAGTGGAGGAGAGTCAGGGCGGCGCAGCGGGGAAGTCTGACACTCCCGCGGGAGGTCGAGTGGTTGTTGGGGCGGCGGTGGTGACCCAAAGTCCTGCTGCTTCACCTCTAGAAAGGGCTGCGATGGGGAGCGACCAGTCAAAAATGTGACCCCATGGGGTCCCTAAATGGGACTTTCAGAAAAAATTTCATTTTTTGGAAGAACAATGCAACAGAAGTCAAGCACTTAAAAACAATGTACATTCCAGTTTCAGAGTATATCAAATGTTATTTATTAATATCAACGATTGACTGATTCTAACTCAAAACCAGGATAAAACGATCTCATGTAAAGGTGCATTATCTGTTGGTTTTCTATTATAAACTATTTAATAAGAGGACTCTTTAATGTAACGTGGTAGACTTTACCAGATGTATATGTGTGTGGGTCTCTGTGAACGCATGTCATCTATGGTTATGTACTGTACATGTATACTAGAGGGTACAAGAAGGTCAACAAGTGCTTTAATGATCAAAACATGCTGAAAACTGTGAATACCAAAATCCAGTCACTCTATTTCGTCTTTTTAACAAAAGCCAGCACTTCGTTCTCTCGCCACTTCATCACAAGCAAGACAACGTCCCGCAGTCACGTTGTGATATTTGCATTAACAGTTCGGGCTTCAGCGAGCGAGCGACAGGATCAAGTTCATTCCTTCTCGACGGAGTCGCTGTTCACGTGGGTCAGACAAAAGGCCAAAGAGTGCACTGGGTCAGCCGATGTCCAGCTCTGTCTGTCGCAGTGTCGAGTTGCTGACGTGTGAGCGTGCATGTGTGAGCGTATGCGTGTGTGTGAGCGCGTGAAGCCACTTTGGGTCTAATTCTGCTGCTTCTTGGAGGCCGTGTCATCCTGCAGAGGAAAGCTTGTTTGACAGAGCTCAGGCTCAGTGCTTATCTCCCCCTCGCAGAAGGGCTGCCACGGCACCCTTTTTTTTTACTGCCTACATGCACACGCACACACATACACACACACACTTACACTCGCACACTCACATTGCCACAGGAGGCAGCACTGTCAGCAGATGTTTTTTCAATGCATTTAAACCCGGGGTCCTACGAAGTGGGATGCGAGTGTGTTTTGCGAGTGAGTTAGGAAGTGTGTGAGAGCACGTGTGTGTGTGTGTCTCTCTTTGTGGGTTGATCACACTCCACGGGGGTCATGATGGAGAACCAAACTGGAAATAAACACATAATGTGTGTGGACATAGTGTATACATATACATATATATATATATAGCGTGTATATATGGTGTGTATATATACATATATATGTATATATATAATAAAAATGGAATCGTAAGCACATATACAGTGAACCCATATGTGTTGTTTCGAGCCCAAGTGGGGGAAAGCAGGCCGTTATGGATGTAGCATACAGTTATGTGTTTGTTAAAGGGCTCTATAGATAAAGTAGGGTTTGTGTATTATGGGCAAGGGCACAGTATATCACAATGGACCTGTTGCTATAAAAAAAAGAAAGTTAGGTTATCTGCACACTTTACAGTTGTGCTGGTAGCGGATGCACGTTGTTTTGCATCAACTGAAAAACACTGTTTTGGTTTTGATCTTTCTAAAAACAAACAACAAATACAACAAGCTTTGGTTAAAAGCTATGCAGATCTACAAAGTGGGAAGTGGGAGGTGTGTTTTTGTGATCTTGGCAGATCATTTTACATAACCAGTCGTTGATATATATATATACAAAGAAAAAACACATATATCAATGCATCTTTAATGCAATATACACAGATCTTTCCTTTTTAAAGGATAGCAATCCATCCTTAAAATCAAACCAGGTTTGAGGGTGTACCAATGATTTTACACCACTCATCAAAAAGTCTCATGCAGTTCATGCAACAAAAAGTTAGTTTTTCCATTCAGCATCGTACTCTACTGCCCTCCAGTGGTTTAAAACATCCACTGCTAAACATGTTTCCATCACGTGTTCATTAATAATCTGCTGGAGTGAGAGTTTCGAGCGCTAAAACCCTGTAGAATGGAGGTCATTAGCCATAGGGGTACAGAATATGCATTTATGTTTCTTAATGACAAAAATATTTGCAGTAATTATCAAATGAACACTTGAAACATGAATTCATTCCTTTCCTGTTGTCGTGTTCTTCATGTGACTGTTAATTATATCTTCTGGGATAGGGATTAACATTTTTAATATAATATACTGTCTTATATATTCTACTGATAGGAAGCAGTTCTTTTATATCTTGATGTAATAGATGAGGCATCAGGTCAGCTTTGATAAGCTGACTAAGAAAACTAACTGTAATGTAATCGTCTACAGCAGCGGTTACCAAACTCAAGAATGCTGCGGCCCAATTTGAAATCTGAAAATCTTCTGCGGCCCACCCAAGCCTTTAATCACAACCAGTGCAGCTGCTCGCCATGTTGGTGCCCTAAGCATAACTCCTTCATGATGCCCCCCTGAGATAGCAAAGTGACCCACGGCGAGCGTTGTCGACGGGGGGGGGGGGGGGCTAGTGAGAGCGTGTTCACCTGTGTGCGCGGATGTGTCGGCGCGCATCACGGCAGAGCGATGCGACCCGAGAAGTGTTAACGGGGGTGCTGAGCGATTAAATATATCTCTTGTTCTGCCTGTTTTGTGATCTACATGCCTAAAAGGCGCCTAATATTTCTAGACTGAAATAATATCGGCATTATAATTATTATAACTATGAGGATTTTTGTGTGTGCCTATTTTGTGGTGCCCCCTCAGGACTCGGTGCCCTACGCGCAGCGCGTAGTGGGGCGGCGCTGATCACAACTCTGATCAAAACATAAACTAGGGATGATTAAATGACCTTCAGAATTTAACCGATTAAAAATGTATTAACCGACAATGTATGTTTTGTATACCATATTCTCCGGAGCTCATATATATTTACTTTAAGACTACAAGAGGGCGCCCCATTTGACATTGTTTTGTTTGGCGGTCAGAAAAATAGGTCAGATAAAAGAATAACACGTAATTTAAATCATAAATATTTTTATATTAATTTCAAACTTTTCAAAATTGAAAATTAAAAACATTTTATTTATTTATTGTAAATGACCTCTCGCGGCCCACCTGCAGTACCTTCGCGGCCCACCAGTGGGCCCCGGCCCACACTTTGGGAATCGCTGGTCTACAGCTATTACGCCCACTTTCAGGCCTTTTCCCCAATCAATGGTGTCTCGTGTTACATGTTTGAGAATTTATTTTTTTCTTTTTGTGGTTGACAGAGAGAGTAGTATAAATGCACTTTATTTGGAAATGTGCTGGTAGTTTGTAAGTAACTTTTTTGAAGAAAAATAAAAATATAGGCTACTGTGTCCATGTATGTATTCTAGAATTGAACACAAAAGTCTGAGTATAAAAACATTCCACATTTCTCTGTTCACTCAAAGTGTATTTATTTGTACCATGGGGCATTTTTGTTTGTAATAGATGTGATTCAAATGCAGACACCCAAAGTGCAGTATGTGGAATACAACTTCTGAGATTTGTTCCAAGATGTGCCACCTCTTACCTTTTTGTGACTATAATCTGTGATTACAAGGCTGCTGCACACCTTATGTTATCACAATAAATGCTTGTTTGGCTGCATAATGACAAATTAATCACAAGAAAATAAAAACAATAATACATTTTCACAGCAGAATGAAACGTTCATGTAATAGCCGTTGTCAGGCCTATAGTTAATTCTGGTTGTATTATATTTACTTATATTGGTCTCAGGACCCTGGTTCTTTCCATTTTTGATTTATTTGATAGGAAAACGTGAAAAAAAACACAAACAAATATTAACAATCGTTGTTACCAGCGTTTTTTTTGCCATAACAATTAATAATGCGTGAAAAGGCCTGTGAGTTTTTTAAAAACATGTAAACATAAACTATTTTCATTCAATATTCAGATAATATATGCTAATAAATGATTATGCAAATGTAGCTGCAGTCATTCAAATCAAACGTATATTTACTATCATGTGATTATATTCCGTAACAGAGTTAATATGAGCTGCTGATGTCACGTACTCCAATCAGCGGTCTCGCGATGCTTCCTTCAACCAATGGCGTCATGTCAGGAAAGGACAACAGGAAGTAGATGTCTGTTGCTGTCACAGGAGGAGACGCCGAGTCGGAGGTTTGGTCAGGAGAGCGAAAACCATCGTGTGCCGGAGGAGCTTCACCTCGGAGTGCACTCAGGAAGGCGGACCGCACCGCCGGGCTATGTTGAGAAGTACCGGGAATTAATATCCGTTGCTGGTCCGGCTCGCTAACTGACGCCCGGGGCTTAGCGTCGGGAAACTGTGAACTGTAGCTAGCTTGAGCGAGCTAGTACATTCCTCGGACAAGTGTACGCGAGGAAGACTTCAGACGTGAATGAAGACCGGTGGAGTGGCCGAGATGAGTCACAACACCTCACGGAACCGACCATCTTAGCCGTCTTTCACTGCAGGTACGGAGCGGTTTCCTCGCGAGTCTTTAGTTTGAGGTTTTAGGCGACCTCCCGTTATCCGTGTTTAAAGGGGAGGAGTGACGTCACGCAAACACCAGGCTCGGACATTGTGTCAAAAAGAATAATATCTTTATGTTGCATTGACGTCGCGTGACAAACACAAACGCATTGGAATCGATGGGAGGATGTCGATTCGTATCCGCGGTCCTCGCGCTCAGATCGCCGGCTCGCGACTGAAGCACACGGCTGGACTTTATGCGCGTTAACAGCCTGATCTGCACTGAGGCTCGAGGACAGCCAACATAATCAGATGACTTTCACGGTCGTTGAAAAACCCGCCACGCCGGTTGTCAAATGTTAATCACTTTATTATGAAACGTGTATTATGTTCATAATCGTTCCCATTAGTGGAACCAGTGACACCGCGGCGTGGTCCCTGGTCACACTGCTACTCATCAGGTTCAGGCCCTGGGTGGAAGAGTCACCGGTACTTCCCGTGAGTGTGTGTGTGTGTTAGTTGTGTATTGTGACATCGGTGGTTGTAGACGGATGACTTCAGTTCACACTGACTGACAGAGCAATTATTTCTATTTTCAGGAAGTGAGGACTTGTCTTTGGCCAACAAATTCGCAGTTGTGAAGTTTCCCTACGAGGAAACGACTAACTTCAATTAGAGCATCGAGAATGCAGTTTGACAACGACAACAAATCTTCCATTCATCCATTTTTAGCCGCTTATCCGGGGTTGGGTCGTGGTGGCAGCAGACTCACCCGCAACATTCGCTAGCTCACTCTGGGGGATCTCGAGGCGTTCCCAGGCCAGCTGGGCGATATGATCCCTCCATCGTGTCCTCGGGCTTCCCAGTTAAAAGTCAATACTAATCTTGACTCCCAAGAAACTTCAGAGAAAGCTCAGGCAGATCAGTAGAGGATGATCTCTCTTCTTGGGGGTTGACAGACGTACCGTATATGTTCTAAACAGAAGATGGATGTAAGAAGGGTTGAATAACAATGTGGCAAAACCGAATTATTAGCCACAGTGTGTTAAAAAGCTTGAATGCATGAGTGAATGTTAAGTCTAAGTTGAAGAGTTTCCGGCCGGGTCAATCATTTAACCTCCCTTTCTTCCCCTCACACAGTTCTGTGTTGCAATGAGGAGCAGCAGCGCTCCGCTCTGAGGGCTGAGGCATGAACTCCGTTTCCCCCAGCGCGGCGCAGTACGCAGGGGGGGTGATGCAGGACGAGCTTGCGGAGAGCCGGAGGCAGCAGCCTCTGGAGCGGCAGGGGAGCTGTGGTCTCAGGGCAGAACAAACTCCAGACCCCGGCCAGGAGGTCACCGTAGAGCCGGACGAGATGGACAAACTGAAAGCCAAACTGATGTCTGCATGGAACAACGTCAAATACGGTGTGTACTTCAAGGAAGAATGTCTTGTTCGTTTATCTTTGTTGCCACTTTGTCAACTTCTATTTTCTCTCTTTCTCCAGGCTGGACTGTGAAGTCTAAAACCTCCTTCAACAAGATATCGCCGGTCACTGTCCTGGGAAACTCCTATCTGCTCAACAGTGAAGGTAAGAGCTAAATACAGAAACATATCTTTTTTTAAATCTCACAATTGAGCCCTTTCTATTTAAAAGTGCTTGTTATTAGAGACTGCGTTTCCTCTTCACAGACAGACTCCAGGTGTCATTTGTGTTTTTGGTTAACCACAGTGCTGAAAACCCCCTTTCCTTTGAAAGCACAAAGCAGTTGATCTAAAAAAGTATATATTTGTTCCCCTTTTTGTTTTCACATTCCTGTAAACGGATGTTTCTCATGTCCGATTGCAATGAACTTAAATTCACGAGCAGTTTGAAACGACAACGAATTGTGAGGGTTTTCTTTCTCTTTCCTCCGTCCCGTCCTCCCCAGACGAGGTGGAGCGGTTTCGTGGGGCTTTTGTGTCCAGGATCTGGCTGACCTACAGGAGGGAGTTCCCTCAGCTGGACGGCTCCACCTGGACCACAGACTGCGGCTGGGGCTGCATGCTGCGCAGTGGGCAGATGCTGCTGGCTCAAGGGCTCCTGGTCCATCTGATGCCCAGAGGTTTGTCTCACAGCTGCAAACACTTGTACTTCCACAGGAAATGTAGCTACGTTAAAGGCTCGCTAACCTTAGTTTCTTCATAGAAAGCGATGTCTCGGTAGTGTGGCACATATTACATTCTTACTGTTGGAGGGAAGTGCTCCTTTTTTCTGAATACTTTTTCTCGAGATAAATAATTGGACAGAGCGTTAATATTTTCTGTCTGCTTTAAATCCTTTCTCCTTCTCTACTCCTGTGTTCTTCTCACTATTTATATCTCGCGCCAGTTTGTAATCACTCAGTTGCACTCAGTCGTGCTTTCTGCACTTCTCCTTTTGTCCTTTAAAAAAATGTTATTCATATTTTCGGAGCTTTACTTGTCCTTATTTATTCCTCTTTGTTTTCTTTGCTGCCAGTGTTTATCTGTCACATGGCCACTGTTTTGATTCTCTCGTGTGCTCCATCATTCTGTCTGTTTTTAGAATTTATTATTTATTGTGCTTATTAGTTTGATTTGATTAGAAAGATGCCTGTTCGCTGATTATTCAATGCTAAGGACTGAAGAAAACCAGTCCCCAGATGTTGAATCCTGGCTCTACTTGGTTGTTAAGGTCAAGCCTTTTTGCGTTCTGCAGGTTGGGCGTGGCCAGATGCTCAGCAGCTAACCGAAGTGGACTTTGAGGTGTTCAGACCGCGTTCCCCAGCCCGGGCTGGAGGAGTTCCTATCCCATCCTTTGGCTCTCCACGAGAATCCAACACCCCTGAAAAGTCCCTGACGAGTGATCAGGCGCCCAAATGCAGCCAGAGGAAGAGACCGGAGTCTAAGCGGGACCGGCAGGCGGAGCCCCTCCACCGCAAGCTGCTCACCTGGTTCTGGGATCAGCCCCCGGCTCCTTTTGGGCTCCATCAGCTGGTGGAAATTAGCAACAGTTCAGGGAAGAAAGCTGGTGACTGGTACGGCCCCTCTATAGTGGCACACATTCTAAGGTAAAGACGGCAGGAGGCATTGGTTATTTTACAAGTAAGAATTACCAATATACTTTGTTGACTGGATTCATGAATATTTTGTTTTTTAGGAAAGCTGTAGACAAAATCTCTGTGCTTCACAACCTGGCTGTATACGTGGCTCAGGATTGTACCGGTGAGATTGGCAAACTACATGCAGTATGTTCTAGTAAATAGTCCTCGCTCAACATGTGTTCCTTTGGAAGTATCTAAGAAGTCCTCTCCATATTTGTGCTCCTGGTGTTTCAGTGTACAAGGAGGACGTGATGCATCTGTGTGACCTGTCGCGGAGCCACACTCCCCCCGAGCCATCCAGCCAGGCTTTTAAGTCCGTCATCATCCTGGTGCCGGTTCGGCTGGGAGGGGAGGCCCTCAACCCGGCCTACATCGACTGTGTCAAGGTCTGAATTACTCTGCGTTCACCCCACCCATCCACAGAACCCTCTGAGCTCACTAGAGTCATGTTTCCTAAAGAACTGTGTTGCCGAACTTGAGTTCTCTCTCGCGTCTCTTAAGTCATTTTGAAAACATCCGTGTTCATTTCCAGAACATCCTAAAGCTGGATTGTTGTATTGGAATCATCGGGGGCAAACCGAAGCACTCACTTTACTTCATTGGCTTCCAAGGTGAGAGCTTTTTTTCTTTTTGTGTTTTAAGAACAATATTGTTATTCCGAAGGAGGACTTTGTGTTCTTTGGAAACAGCCAGCAGGAGCCAGGGCCATGGAGCTCTTGTCTCGTGGCCAGGGTCGGCTACTGTCGAGCTGAGTGCACAACATATTACTGTATTGTGTTATTTAGTGGCCATTTATGTAATATTCAAAGCTCTTCTTTTCTGTTCTCTCCGTCACTGTTTCCTGAAGCGCCTCTTTCTCAAAGCAGCACACTTTGAATCGGGGATGATGGTGAAACTGGGTTAGCTGGTTTACAATATTTTTTTTTTAAACTAGGAGCTGACAACCTCTTATAGCTCATCCACTTTGTTAAGAATTCATTGTTTACTCAATCAATATTCTGCTTCAATGATTAGCTCAGGACAGCACTCGGTCTCCTTCATGTTTGCTGATTGTGGATTTAACAAAAATGTAAATGTCTAATTTCGTCTAGGAATTGTGAAGCGCTGTCTTTCTCAAGGCTGTGGAATTACTGTCAACAGGAGGAGGAAGAAGAAGAACAAAAAACTGTCCGCTGCCTGTGACAGGCTTAGACTCTGCCAACAAAGCTACCAACACTTCCCCAAATGTATTTCTTGCTAATCATTGATTTCCCCTTCCTGGAACAAGGATTCTGAAAATCATCAACCGTACACACAGTGGACACTGCGTATTTGCATCTACACTCAGTCGGTGGGAACAAGATCTCAGAAAATGTATATGGCTGATTATGACTGAGCCATTCTTCTGTTCCTAGCCACCTCACGGGTGGTGATTTTATACTTTATTCCAGTATTTTGATTCCTCTTCCTGTCTGATAGATGAGCAGCTGCTGTATCTGGACCCTCACTACTGCCAGACCACGGTGGATGTCACTCAGGCCAACTTCTCACTAGAGGTCGGTTTCACTATCCGTCTGCTTGCTTTTTGTCGGATCGTATTGAACTTCTCGGACCATGTGACTTCCATGCTCAGTCGTGTTTTGACTGTACAGGCCGCTGGAGATGACGCATCTCGTCCTGAATTGGTCTTGACCTTTTTATTGACCCATGTCTCCTTCGGTCTCTCCCTAGTCATTCCACTGTAGCTCGCCCAAGAAGATGCCCTTCACCCGGATGGATCCCAGCTGCACCATCGGCTTTTACGCCAAGAACAAGAAGGACTTTGAGTCTCTGTGTTCTGCTGTCAGTGTGGTGAGTTTGTCCACCCTTCTGCCGCTGTCATACAACTTAACTTCCTACTGTGTTTTAAGATGGATGAGAAGAGATTGAACAAACATGGCCTTAGAGATCCAATGTCTGCTATGGATACATGACACTATATATTACAAGGGTGATCCCACAGGAGCTGGGGGAGCCTGGAAGTTAAATTATTCAGCTGTCAGGCTGGAGCCAATCGGCTCCCTGGAATAATTGTTCAATGCAGTTCATAAACGAGAACAAACGACCGATATTTTCACAGGCTCAAGCTCATCACCGCTCTCAAACGAGCTGGATGTGGGGAGCCTTGTTATTTATTCTGTTCATTAACTTCAATCGGATTAATTGATTCACATCAACGAAGGAGGCGCCTCTAAAAAAATGTTTAATGTATTTTATTAGTAAAAAGAAGGTTTTCTGTTTTTTATTTGTTTACATTTCCAGCACTTTGAGCTAAAAGGTCTGTATGAAAGTGTTGTTCAAAAAACAGATAAATACAATGTCACCATACAACCATTGGTGAACCTTGAAAATCGTTCGTTAATTGAAGATTTTTTTTCCATTGTGTTGAACATTAAAGTAACAATTTTAAGACAAGTCGCAACCGGTTGGCAAAGAAATAGTAATATTCATCGAGAATGAAAATAATCCGTGGTTACAGTTCTTTTTAATTGTGTCTCTTTCAAACAATGTAAAAATTCCTTTATTTGATAGATATTCGTGTCCTCTCTTGACATTACATTTGTGGTGGTTCTGAAGCATTCTGGGAAATGTGTTGTCCTCCCAGGCCCTGTCGTCATCGAACGAGAAGTACCCCATCTTTACCTTCGTAGAGGGCCAGGGTCAGGATTACGGTCTAGAGGGCCACAGCAGCAACCACAGTGGACCTGCGGGCCTCATTCTGCCCCCAGGCAACCTGAGCAGGAGCAACAACAGACGAAACAGCGACGAGTTTGTCTTGCTGTGAGTGGCCCAGGAGGATGCTGTACTCCTTCTCACCTGGAGGGGGCAGAAGAGGACTCCTCATTCCCTTTCAAAGGGAAAGACTTGATTCTGTTGGTGCAGCTGCAAAGTGGACATGACGCTTCATCGCCTTCGCTGGTCAACGGAAATAAAACACTGTGTGGCTTCTGTTCTCACCCTTTTTGTGTGGATGGGTACTACAAGCTAAAGTAAAGGGTGCTGCCTGGAGCGACTTATTTCACTAAGAAAAGGCCGCATTTCAAATTGGTTACGGAAGTATTCTTGATTCACTTCCATCAAAAACCTCAAAGTCGAGCATTTATGAGCAAAATCAAGCACATTGTTTTCATCCTGGACCGGAAGAAGATGTTTTTGTCTCCATGATATTTGATTTGCTCACTGTCAGTTATAACGGGGGCTGTTGCCTGATAATGTACCTGACTGGTTTGATATAGCACCTGCTCAACATCCCGCTTTTTGGTTTTTACTTTTAATTTATTCATCTGGTTGATGGACATGTTTTTTTTTTTTTTGCCTGTGTGTGAGAGTGTTGGGTCAGTTCAGCTTATCTCTCTTGAATAAGTGACGTATTTAAGAGTCTGTTGCGTTGAGGTTTCAAATTCTTCCAAGAGCGCCGCCTTTAGCAAATGTAAATTCATCATAAGGCGCCTGAGTATCACACAAATGGCCGAGGCCTTTGGCGCTCCACTGTTGATTATTGATTATAAAAGGAAATGCTCCAGGAATCTGCTCGGAGGAGGTTAAAAGAAACGGCCCCTTTAGCTGGAGATGAATGTGTGTCTTTATCTGCTAAACGGTGGCTTGTCCATTTAAAAAGTAATCTGGATACATTTGCCAAGTAAAAAAAAAACAGAAAAGCTCTTTCTCTTTCTTGAGTTCATGTTCTGGGTTTTACTTGGTAAAGTCCTGGAGTCACTAAGACCGGCCCGAGCTGAAATGAGTGTTTGTTGCAATGTCATTTGTGTTTAGTTTGTCCCTTTTCTACGTGAAGACTACTACTGCAGGTTACTACTGTTCTTTGGTTTGTTGTGCTGATTAAACTTCAAACACTGGAGTCCCATTTGTTCTTCCATTGTGGAATCTGATACAGGAGCCATTTGGTTGTCACCTGATCGCTGCAGAAGAAGCACTGACCTTCACGCTGGAGCAGAATGCAGTGCTTTGTCTTTATGTAATTCCTTCATGGTCTTCATGTTGCAGTTCACTTCCTGTTGCTCTGGAAACAAGTCTACCTTCCAACATGTGAGGCTGGTCTGGTGTCTTGTTTGTTCACTTTGAGAACTCAAATGAGACTTGAATATTTAGCATAAAGTGAATATATAGGTATACTTGTTTTACCAGCTGACATTTCTGTTATTCACAGTGGTGAGTGTGATCACCATCTTAAACCGAAGGTGCTGTGACATTCAGTGGTTTGAGTTGTTCTTCAAAACACACAGAGTGGATTGGCAAAGATAATAATGTATGCCAACATTCAAACAAGTACATTATTCCTTCTCATGTAATGTAATAATAACATGTAGATTATATGTTATGTTTTTAAAATTACGAAAGATGGGTGCCGGTCAAGGTAACAAATGCTCTACAAATCATCCTGTACTAAAAAAAACTCTTAGTCTGCAACTTCTCAGAAATCTTCAATACTTGCATTGTAGAAGAGGAAAAAGAAGAAGATTGCAATCAACGAGCATTTTGGAAACTCTTGATTGCATGGTTTTATCGCTTTAGTTTAAAACACATATTTACTAATTAATGAAGAACATAATATTGACAACAGACTCCTCCTTATATTCTTGACGTGCACGTCTAACACTTTTATTTGAAGATAACTTTTACACAATCCAGAGCCTCGCTGTAGCCGCATGCGCATGCGCGCTGCCGCGCAGCGGTGACTAGACATTCGGTCATAGAAGCGGCGCAGGGGGCGCTCGAGCCGCGCGGGTGAGACGAATCAACGCTCCGAGGCACATTACCGAGAGGGTGAGTAGACTAATTGCGTAAACCGCCGCGTCGTCCTCTTCATCCCCCGCAAACAGCAACTCGGGAGCGCAGACGTTCACCCAGGGCCGCCTCTCCTGTTCATGCGGGTAGGTCAGTCGCACAAGCACAGTCCGCCATTCCTATTATTTTTAATTTTTTATATATATAACGAGACCCCCTTCCATGGTCGGGGGAGGAGATGAGGGGTGGGGGAGAAAGGGGGGGTGGGGTTCTCAGCATCATGGGCTCGTGTGCATAATGTGCTGTGATTGCCCCCGTGTTCAGTTCAAGTGCAGCGGTAGATCCTGCAGCCGGAATTGCATTTGCGCGCAACGGGTGATTTGCTGCAGCGGAGGATGGAGAGTGTTCAGCTGGCGCGTTTGAGAAGATGCTCCCGTGTCCGGCAAGAGGCTGCGCAGAACCCTCGGTTATCACAACGGTGCAGCTAAAGCAGATATGCGGCCTGGCGGTTGAGACGTCCCCCAACAGTTTAGGCTATCAAACCACTACATGAATGCTAATTTGGATCAATTACTTTTGCTCAGTGTAAAGGAGTTTCTCAACGGGCCACGTCCTCCTCCTCCTCCTCCTCCTCCTCCTCCTCCTCCTCCTCTCACCTCCTCTCTGCCGTTTATCTCAGGTCCCTGCTGCTCACCGAGGAGCAGGAGATCCAGGGCGATGTCAACGCCAGATCCCCCCATTGGAGGCACCCCTCGCCCAGGTCCCTCCCCTGGCGCCATGCTGGGCCCCGGTCCCTCCCCTGGCTCCTCTCACAGTATGATGGGCCCCAGCCCTGGCCCTCCGTCCTCTGGACTCTCCCAGCCAGGGCCCTCTGGATACGGCCCGGACAGCATGCACCCTCTGCACAAAGTAAGGACGTGACGGGGCCCCCAACGTCCCGCTGTAGTCCCATATGCTTGAATCCATATCCAGCCAATTGAATGTTATTTATGCATATAAAGGAGTTAAAACATCCCAATCACATAATCTGTTGGCTGTACCATGCGGCTATATGGTTCTTAATTACACAAAAAAACATTAAACTTTATAACTGTGGCTTTACATGGTAAGCTTGGCATATTCTATATTTACTGTATATATGTGACGCACCTTCATTTCATATTTCCATCATGGCTCCAGTCAATCACCAAGGGCACATGCTAGCATGGCACGTTGTATCCTAATGCATCACTTTTAGCCTGTAATACCTCTGAAAAAGGTGGATATTAATTCATACAATCCGCTTTGCCATATTTACCAGTCAAACTTCTTCAAGCGTGTGAAACGGTCATCATCATACAACTCCTTACATTTTATATGATATTTATAACGGTTGTATTATTTATTTCAATACGCTCTTTGCCCCATTAGAACTCTAAGACTAGAACTCTAAGCAGCTGGATGACCGTTTTCATTTCCACCCCGTTTTATTTCTCCCACAGTCCATGGAGAGCCTGCATGAGAAGGGCCTGGGGGAGGAGAGCCGCTTCATTCAGATGAAGGGACTGTCGATGAGACAGGGCGGGCACAGCGGTATGGGCCCCCCGCCCAGCCCTCTGGACCAACACTCGCAAGGTAGGCGCTGCTGCTCAGACGAAGCTTGCGCAACATCTGCCTTTCCCAGCATTGTGCAAGAACAGTTGTGTACTCTTCTGTGATGGCGTAGCCCGGCTCACGGGGAGCGTCTCTGTCGGAGCGAGCCGTTACAAGCCGTTGCTTCTCGCTCTTTACACTTTTTTGGGGTGAGGGGTTAAATATCAAAACACAGCAGGCGGAGTAAAGCCACCTCTACCGGTCGGGTAGCAACGTTGTAGCTTGGCGTGTCTGCATGCAGCGGTCTGCTATAAAGCGTTAACAACATGATGAAACAACTGAACAGTCTGATGGGAGTGGGACAATAATGAAGAATGAATGAGTTACTCATGCAGTAGTTACAACACTTTGGGAAATCAGCCTGTCCGACAGAGTGATGTCACCCTCCAGACTGGAAACACGTTATGACTCGTTTGTTTGATATAAACGACACAAATATCCATCTGTGTGGCATTACTGGGGATATTTCTTTGTCAGATCAATATTTCCCAAAATGTCAAATGTGCCCTTCCAGGTTACCACTCTCCATTGGGTGGTTCTGACCACTCCAGCCCTGTCCCTTCAAATGCCCCCCCCTCTGGACCTCTAATGCCATCCTCCTCCTCCTCCTCTGGTGGTCCCGGCTCTGCCTCTGCACCTCTAGACGGCCCCAGTGGCGATCAACACTCCCTGGGTCCAAATAACCGGCCCGGCCCTCCGGGTAGCTGTGGCCCAGGCCCCAGCCACGGGCCCATCCTGGGACCCGGTGTCTCTGGGCTCACCTCCGGGCTTGATTCTGGAGGCCCTCCGTGCCCGGGAGGTCCTGGTGGTCCTGTCGGTCCTACTCCTTTCAACCAGAACCAGCTTCACCAACTCAGAGCCCAGATCATGGCTTATAAGATGCTGGCCCGGGGGCAGCCCCTGCCAGACCACCTCCAGATGGCGGTCCAAGGGAAGAGGCCGATGCCCGGGATGCAGCAGCAGCCCATGCTCAGCCTGGCTCCCGGAACTGGAAGCGGACCGATAGGTGGGCCAGCAGGACCAGTACCAGGGCCTGGGCCGATGGGCTCAGGCTACAGCCGAGTTCATGGTGAGCATGCACGGGAAATGTGTGGAATACCAAGCTTTGTGTTATAACTCCGCCAAAAGTCTTAAAACAACCTGTACGTATTTGTTTCTTTAGGAATGATGGGCATGCCTCCTCCAGGCCCGTCGGGTGCAGCTGGGATGCAGGGACAAAACCCAAACGGACCCCCGAAGGCCTGGCCTGAAGGTATGTGGTGCTGCAGTGAGAGGATGAGGAGCTGAGGGAAAGCTAGTAAGCATATGAATTCCAGTTATGAATCTTAATTAAGACAAATATCCAGTTCGGAATAGGAACAATATGTTCATATACCAAATATATATGGGGCCAGGTGTGTAATTTTATTAGAGCCATCATTTAAGATTTTCGACCATTATGTCCCATTGTCGACCCTGAAACATTATCCTCTGTTGATAAAGCCTTCTAGCATTTATTCTCACTTCCAGTATTTGTCCTGATATTAAGCCAGGAAAACTATTTTTGTTCACTTAAAGGTGCCATGAAGAGCTTTCTTTAATATATATATTAAAATGTGATCTACCATAGAATAGCCAGAAGATAATGCTGGTTGCATTTCTTTAAAATGCGACATGATGCAGTCGAGCATCCTGGTATTTTTGGGATACTGCGTTTGACATCAAAAGTAGTTGTACATACTAAATCTTCGGGCATTTTAAATGGTATTTTAGTATGTTTAATGGAACACACAGCATGTTTTATTTGCTAGCAGTCTACTTCTTGCCTCTTGTTGTTGGTGCATTGATAAAGTGTCTTTGTGCCTTTATGGAAGAGGTGACAACCAACAGCAGGCATGTGTACGTCCACATGTTGTGCACAATACAAACCATATTCCCAGAAACATTGCTCCATAGTGCCACCAGTGGTTAATAACTCCCTACGTTACCTTTAAGTATATAATACATGACTTCCTGTTCACAGAAGATGTTAGTGTCCTTTGGTTTAAATGTTCTACCAAAATCAAAATTACCGGGAAACAAAACATTGACTTTTCAAGTATATAGTAAATTTTCTATACATTGACTGCAGACCTTTCCGACATACCCACTCTCCGTTTCCCTCAAAGGTCCCATGGTGAATGCAGCAGCCCCCTGCAACACTCCTCATAAGCTTATTCCCCCTCAGCCCACCGGTCGGCCTTCAGTTCCCCCCGCCGCCTCCCCAGTAATGCCGCCACAGACTCAGTCGCCCGGCCAGCCAGCACAGCCTACTCCCATGATGCCTTACCACGCCAAGCAGAGCCGCATTACCCCCATTCAGAAACCCTGCGGCCTCGACCCAGTGGAGATGCTGCAGGACAGGGAGTTCAGGTACGCCAGGGGATTCACACGTATATCATGAACGTTTCCTGGTGCATTAAATAACATTGCTGGAGAGTTTTCTTGCTGAATTAATCAAAACTCTTACCACAAGTTTGTTCTTGTATTCTGTCTACCAGAGGCACTACAAATCCACCAAGTGCAAAAACACAAGCTATGAATAATTCATTTTTAAATGCAACGTAGTGCTCCCTCAGGTTACAGGTTCGTATCACTCATCGTATTGCTGAACTGGAGAACCTGCCGGGTTCTCTGGCGGGTGACCTTCGTACCAAAGCTACCATCGAGCTCAAAGCCCTCCGACTGCTGAACTTCCAGAGACAGGTACGCCAATACGCGCTTTCAACCTCCAACCCTCCCATCATTACGCTGTCCGTGAATGATGAGTCTCTTTGTGTTTTGCTCCGTTCGCCCCGTGCTCGTTAAACTGTTCACAGCTGCGCCAGGACGTGGTGGTGTGCATGCGTCGCGACACGACTCTGGAGACCGCCCTCGACGCCAAGGCCTACAAGCGAAGCAAGCGGCAGTCTCTGCGAGAGGCGCGCATCACGGAGAAACTGGAGAAACAGCAGAAGATCGAGCAAGAGCGCAAGCGCAGACAGAAACATCAGGTGGAGGACAAACACAGTCATGGATGTCACCTCCGGAAATAAAAGTGGTATTTTTGTATTTATTTTTTCTAATGCCACCTCTCTTCTGTCGTGCTTCGTCTTCGCCCGCGTCCTTGCGCTCTGATCGCAGGAGTACCTCAACAGCATCCTGCAGCACGCCAAAGATTTCAAAGAGTACCACCGCTCCATCACGGGCAAAATGCAGAAAGTGACCAAAGCGGTGGCGACCTACCACGCCAACACGGAGCGGGAGCAGAAGAAAGAGAACGAGCGCATCGAGAAGGAGAGGATGAGGAGGCTCATGGTGAGGAGAAACCACGCGAGTGCAGTCTCGCAGGCATGAACGGAACACGCTTTGCCCCTTACACACACTGTATGTGCGTCCCCCCCCCTCCCCAGGCTGAGGATGAGGAGGGCTATCGTAAACTGATCGACCAGAAGAAGGACAAGCGTCTGGCCTACCTGCTGCAGCAGACCGACGAGTACGTCGCCAACCTCACCGAGCTGGTACGGGCTCACAAAGCTGTGCAGGCCCTCAAGGAGATAAAGAAGAAGAAGAAGAAGAAGAAGAAAGAAAAAGGTATGGAAAACCAGGATGCGTGCTGTCTGTTTGTGATAGTGAATGACTGATTAGTACAAAAATAGATCACGTACAACTCTCAGCTTCTTCTTGTCTCGCAGTTGGAGATCGCCGAGGCTCAGCCCGCTGCCGTGGGCCCTGATGGAGAGGTGAGCAGCTGCAGCAGCTGTGGTGATGGCATTCAACTCTGTTGTGGTTATTACTGCGCATTTATGCCAGAGAGAAAGAAGCAGTTAAAGCGGATGTTCAAGAGTCACTGGTTGTGCGGTTGTCTTGCTCTTTAGATATGTTAGGTTCACCTTATAGGAACTCTTTGTTTTGTTGCTTTTTGAGACCTCTTTGAGCAGAGACCCCAAAAAAATGTCACCCGAACAAACATCCCCGTATTATACAAACATCCCCGTGTTATATACATATCTCAAAACAATGACTACCTGCAACTCGTGACCAAAGTTAAAAGCCATCGCCGACGACAACGCCATACGTGGAGAAATACGCAGCACTTAAATTTGATATTTGCTTGCTACTCATTAGCTGTTGAACTTAACTTAGCACACAGCCTTCACCGTCTGAAGCGTCGTCTCTTCTCAATCAGCCGCCATTTAAACCCAGCCAACGAAACTGTTGCCATGCAAAAGATAACTTGTTTGGTCCCCTGCAGCCTCTGGATGAAACAAGTCAGATGAGCGACCTGCCCGTGAAGGTCATCCATGTGGACAGCGGGAACATCCTGACAGGAGTGGACGCCCCTAAAGCCGGACAGCTGGAGTCCTGGCTGGAGATGAACCCCGGGTGAGAGCGGCTGGAGAGAGGAAGATTGGTGTGTGTGTGTGGGTGTTTATATTTGTGTGTGTGCGTGTGTGTGTGTGTTGGTACATCAACATCGTGATACGAGACTAGATATCTTCTTGGATTTTGGCGTTGTCTTTTCCTGGTTTTAAACGATACATAAAGTAAAGTGATGTCATTTTACGAACTTAGCTCTTCTATTTTTTGCCCCATTATGTCCAAATTCCTGATGATTGTTTATCAAAAATCTCATTGTGTAAATATGTGAAAGCGCTAATAGTCAACCATAATGACCAATATTGAGGTATTTATTATTATTATTATTATTAGATATTTGATTCACTCCTCAAAATATATAAAAAACTCAAATTCTAGAGATGTGATGACCCTTGGCCTTTCATCTTGCACCATCACCTGGCTCGACCCTTAGTTGTAACTTAGATGCTGCAATGCCGCTTCACACGGTCAAGGTGCTGACCGGATGCACATGAGCATGCTAAATGAACCACTTCAGCTTCACCGTCCCACACGGTTCATTTGTCTTGCAGCAAAACTGGATGACGCATGCTAGTTTGCTCAGCATTACATTGCAAAACATTGTGATGCTTAATGTAAAATAATACCTGTATTATACATATGAGCATGTTAGTGTCAGCTTGTATGCTCATGCAAAGTCGTCTTTTCAGTTTCCAGACAGTATATTATTTGTTTCCTGCTCTGTTATCAACAGTCTGGCCTCGCAGGGCTGCTAAGCATGGCTACTGCTTCCTTTAGTTTCTTTAATCTAATACACCTCAGGGCTTGTGTGTATGTGTCTGTGATTAAACGTGAACATGTGCATGAGGATGACTTACAGAGCCCGTTAGTCGACTTAATTTGAGTATTTTGTCCAGTTATGAGGTGGCTCCTCGCTCAGACAGTGAAGACAGCGAGGAGGAAGAAGAGGAGGTGGGTGGTTTTAAAAGACATGTTGACATGCAGCCAGTTTCACGTTGACCGCTGCCGGTCGCTGACGTGCTGTCTGTCTGGCAGGAGGAAGAGGAGGAGCCTCAGCCATCGGCTGCTCCGGTGGAGGAAAATAAGAAGATTTCAGGGCCCGACGGCGTAGACGTGTCGGAGGTGGATGTCCAGCACATCATCGAGTGAGTGCACATATGGAGTATTCCCTTTAAATACATTTGTGTACCAGTTATGTTCTCAGGGCCACCGTTAACAAAACAAAGCATGTGATCATCAGGTATTTACAAAGAGAGATAATGAATTGTGTGTGTGTGTGTGTGTCCTTCCTCCTCAGAAACGCTAAGCAGGATGTGGATGATGAATACAGCGGCGCAGCGTTCGAGCGAGTCCTCCAGTCGTATTATTCTGTGGCTCACGCTGTCACTGAGAAGGTGGAGAAACAGTCCTCTTTGTTAATAAATGGACAACTCAAACAGTATCAGGTGAACGAAGCACATCCGATCAACCGTGCGAGAGGTAATGTTTCCTTTTAGGGGAGGTCAATGTTTCGCCTGACTGCCCCTCCGTGTCCGTCAGGTTAAAGGTCTGGAGTGGCTGGTTTCTCTCTACAACAACAACCTGAATGGGATCCTCGCGGATGAGATGGGTTTGGGGAAAACCATCCAGACCATCGCCCTCATCACGTACCTCATGGAGCACAAACGGCTCAATGGGCCCTCCCTCATCATTGTGCCACTCTCGTTAGTGTAACCTCTTTGTTTTGTTCTCATTCGTCAGGGAAGTGATTTAAACAACACATATAGACGGGGAGGATGTTGTATTGTTCAGAATATATAAACAACGGAGCTGTCTCTCATTGACAGAACTCTTTCTAACTGGGTGTATGAGTTTGACAAGTGGGCACCAACGGTCGTGAAAATCTCCTACAAGGTGGGTTTTTGCTTCTAAAAAGGCACTAATTATTGTATTGTAGCATTTATTGTAATATCGTGTGACCCGCTTAAGTCGATGTATTGAAGTAGATGGTGTATTTATATACTGTAAATAAAATATACATACATTTGTAATTTAACTTTCAGGGATCTCCTGCTGCCAGACGAGCCTTCGTCCCCCAGCTGCGCAGTGGCAAGTTCAACGTTTTACTCACCACTTACGAGTACATCATCAAGGACAAACAAGTACTGGCCAAGGTGAGAAACGGGTGAACAAACAAACACGAGCGGGCTGACACACCCAGGCAGTCAGGGTGTCATTCCTGTTTCTTAATCATTTGACTTTGGTTTCGATGTGGGTTGTTTTGTTGGTCGTCTCCCACTCCCTAAATCCCCAAAAGTCCCAAAGTGTTTCATCCTGGCCAATCTGACCCCCCCCCACCATGTTAGTGCTTTCTCCTAGGTGCTGCCACACTGACACCGCCTGTATACCGCGTCTCCTCAGTGGCCCTCGTGCTGCTTTATGCTCATGTAGTCTTATAGGCTTCCTGACTGCTCAAAGGTGGGTGTTGTAGTTTTTGAGTACAGGCTCCAAAAAAAAAGTTTTGGCTTGGCCCGTAGCCGGCGCGGCTCATGAGGACGGACAGGACAAGAGAGCTTTTCCTCCTGAGCACTTTCTGTTTTTTTGGTTTGATTTGGATGCAGATAGACTGTACAGCAGCAACCTCAACCAAACAGGCTCCTCCCCTCTCCTCAACCCCAACAGATTCGCTGGAAGTACATGATCGTGGACGAGGGCCACCGCATGAAGAACCACCACTGCAAGCTGACCCAGGTCCTGAACACCCACTACCTGGCCCCGCGGCGGGTCCTCCTGACGGGCACGCCGCTGCAGAACAAACTCCCCGAGCTCTGGGCGTTGCTGAACTTCCTGCTGCCCACCATCTTCAAGAGCTGCATCACCTTCGAGCAGTGGTTCAACGCCCCGTTCGCCATGACCGGGGAGAAGGTGGAGACGAGGGCCACGCCACATCCGCTCATTTTAAGAAAAGTGTTTGACAGATGACGACAGGCGGGAGCTACACTGTCTATTCTTGCCAAAATGTCTGCCTCTTTTACTCCTGCAGGTGGACCTCAATGAAGAGGAGACCATCTTGATTATTCGTCGTCTCCACAAAGTACTTCGGCCCTTCCTGTTACGCAGATTAAAGAAGGAAGTGGAGGCACAGCTTCCAGAGAAGGCATGTTTTGCCTATTCCAGCACACACGGATAACATGACATGCTGACACATGAGCAGATCTTTTATAATATAATGATGACGATGCTGGTAAACGCTGCTCCTCTCCGTCAGGTGGAGTACGTGATCAAGTGTGACATGTCGTCTCTTCAGAGGGTTCTGTACAGGCACATGCAGGCCAAGGGGGTCCTGCTCACTGACGGATCAGAGAAGAACAAGAAGGTGAGGACATGAACACCGTGTGGGCGTGACATCGTTAGAACACCGTAACACCCAAATAAAATAGTTTCTAGGACTTTTCTGTCCATTTTCCTTTCAGAATCAAGATTATTGAAATAATATTTGTGCAACATGATCGTGTTTTTGTGTGCCTCCGCTCAGAATGTACCTTTCATAATTAAATGTTGATTGAAAGAATATCAGTGTGATTACAAGCTGTACGTTTTGTCTGGTTCACCAGGGTAAAGGAGGCACAAAGACCCTGATGAACACCATCATGCAGCTGAGGAAGATCTGTAACCACCCGTACATATTCCAGCAAATAGAGGTACTATCGAGGAGAATGATGCAGAAGCATTTAGTCCCACCATTATTTCCTTCCCCGGGGTTGAATGATTGAAAAAAACAACTTGGGATGTGCTTTGATTAAAAATGTCACTCACCATGTGTAAAATCCAGAAAGCACACAAACATTGACGCAGAAAATCTCTTTTCACACAAGATTGACTGGACAATACACGATGGACTGGGCAATAGGAAGCTTCCCAGTACAAGCTTCAAAGAGAAGTTTGACTTGACTGAACCATGGAATACGTTTTTGATTGCTTTTCAGGAATCTTTCTCTGAACATTTAGGATTCTCTGGTGGGATAGTCCAGGGGTAAGTGCTAATTCCTCTTCAGGTCACGAACACACACACCTACACACACACGCACACACATGCAAAAACACACACACACACGGTAACACCGCCTGCCTTTACGTCAGCCTTGACCTGTATCGGGCCTCGGGAAAGTTTGAGGTGTTGGATCGAATCCTACCAAAGCTGCTAGCCACAAACCACAAAGTGCTGCTCTTCTGTCAGATGACCACGCTCATGACCATCATGGAGGACTACTTCGCCTATCGCAGCTTCAAGTATCTGCGTCTGGATGGTGAGACCCTGTACTTGGAGATGGTTGATGAATTTCATTCCTTTTTTCTCCTGTAATCTCGTTCCTTTGTTCTGCTGCTTATTCTTCCTTCGTGTGCTTTTCCGCTCTCCTCCCACTTCTTGCATCTCAGGCAGCACAAAAGCTGATGATAGAGGAATGTTGCTGAAGATGTTCAATGAACCAGGGTCGGACTACTTCATCTTCCTCCTGAGCACAAGAGCTGGAGGCCTCGGCCTCAACTTGCAGTCTGCCGACACCGTGGTTATTTTTGACTCCGACTGGAACCCGCACCAGGTGTGATCTCATTTGGTTGCTGCTGAAGTGCTGCGTGTTGTTTTATAATTATCATAGCTGTAACACTTTATAATCTTTTTAGAATGCATTATAATCACTATTTGTTTCATTATAATAAAAGAAGAAACAAATACAAAATACCCTTACAAACAATGACCACTGAGAGTAACTTAGTGGCATAATAACAGTGATGTACAATGTATCGCAACTTTAGAAATTATAATACATCCTTTGTGTGAGTGAAAAATGTGAGTCTCATGATACTTGACCATATAAGAGTCATGATACAATACTTTATAATGTTTTATGAGTATTGTAATGAAGCATTGTGAACTAGAACGGGCACTCGGTAGAGCGCATACCTTCGCATATCATTGAATTATGAACATTTTCGCATTAGTTGCATGCCAATTGGATAAAAATTGACCGCGCTATGGTAAAAAGAAGAGTTTGACCTTTTCATGACCTTGACCTTTGACCCGATCGATCCCAAAATCTAATCAAATGGTCTCCGGATAATAACCAATCATCCCACCAAATTTCATGCGATTCGGTTTATTACTTTTTTAGTGATGCGAGTAACACGCATATAAATAAAGAAATACACGGCGATCAAAACATTACCTTCCGCATTTTCAATGCGAAGGTAATAATGCTTAGAACTATAACTATGCAGTGCTAAAAGCTGATTTTTTTCTGCATAATAGACATGATCATCATTAAAAGTGTTACCGAAATGTCACTCAAACAATACTGCAAAAGTGGAATGTGGACCAGCAAGCGTTAGAGCGTACTCCGCACTAACTCTCTTTGTCCTCTCCCCTCAGGACCTGCAGGCCCAGGACCGAGCGCACCGCATCGGTCAGCTGAAAGAGGTGCGCGTGCTGCGCCTCTGCACGGTCAACAGCGTTGAAGAGAAGATCCTGGCCGCTGCCAAGTACAAACTCAACGTGGACCAAAAGGTCATTCAGGCCGGCATGTTCGACCAGAAGTCCTCCGGCAACGAGCGCCGGGCCTTCCTGCAGGCCATCCTGGAGCACGAGGAGCAAGACGAGGTCTGGGGGCAGGAAGTGTGTCCCCACATTACTGTGCGTATGTGCGTGCACCGGAAACACACCGTCTTGTTTTTAAAAGAGTGAGCTTGCTTATGCTCTGCTCGCCCATGTGTGCCTGCTGTGTTGTCAGGAGGAGGACGAGGTGCCGGATGACGAGACGGTCAACCAGATGATCGCCCGGAGCGAGGAGGAGTTCGACCAGTTCATGGTCCGTGTTCCGAGGATGAACCGCAGCTCGCGCGGACGTAACTCCTCTGCCGACTTACTGGTTTCCTTGCCCTCTTTTTCTCCCTCTTCCTCCCTCAGCGCATGGACCTGGACCGCCGTCGCGAGGACGCCCGTAACCCTCGGAGAAAACCACGTCTGATGGAGGAAGACGAGCTGCCCAACTGGATCCTGAAGGACGACGCCGAGGTTGAGCGGCTGACCTGCGAGCAGGAGGAGGGGAAGCTGTTTGGACGTGGATCCCGGCAGCGGAAGGAGGTGGACTACAGCGACTCACTGACGGAGAAGCAGTGGCTCAAGGTGATGAGCATCAATGGAGATTCAAATACAAAATAAAAGCTGCTGCTCTCTGGAGTGGAGGGGTGCCTCTCCATTCCGTGACAGCGAGGCCGTTGTTCTGATCCTGCGGTCTGTTTCCCCGTGCAGGCGATCGAGGAGGGCACGCTGGAGGAGATCGAGGAAGAGGTGCGTCACAAAAAGACGACCCGAAAGAGGAAGCGTAACCGCGACCTGGACCTCCCCGGGCCCTCCTCTTCTTCCTCGGGGGGACGAGGGCGAGGGGACAAAGATGAGGATGGGAAGAGGCAGAGGAAGAGGGGACGACCGCCTGCTGAGAAAATCTCCCCCAATCCCTCCGCCCTCTCGAAGAAGATGAGGAAGATCGTGGATGCCGTCATCAAGTATAAAGACAGGTAGGTCACGTGTTCTGGTGCTTCTTAACTGACACACACACACACACACACACACATTTCTGTTGTGAAAATGTGACCAGCAATTTTGAGTTTCCGGCCAACAAGGTCAAAAGAAAAGGGATGTTGCACTTCCTTGAGCAGTTGATTTTTTTCTGCCCTCATAGTGACGTCCCTGATTCAGACATTTAGATTGTCACGTTTACAAATGAACCCATTAGATGCCACACAAATGGATGCAATTTAGTATTATATAGGTTTTCTATGTTCGTTGACAGTGTTTTATGTACGCATGGCTATGGTTAACAGAGAAACTAATGCAGAGGGTTTTTTCCACAAAAAAAGAAATAAATGTAAATCCACATTTTAACTAGAAACTGGCAAACTGGTGATCTGAACTCTGAAACTAAAATGTACATTTGTATTCATGAGTTATTTGGAAAGTTGTCAGTTATGAGTGTTTGAATAGATGAAATGAATAAAGGGGGATTTCAGTCAGCTTTCAGATGTTAATGTAAATTGGTTTGTCTCATCCTGATGATGTCATTTCCTGCAGCGCCAGTGGGCGTCAACTGAGCGAGGTGTTCATCCAGCTGCCGTCTCGAAAAGAGCTGCCGGAGTACTACGAACTGATCCGCACGCCTGTTGACTTCAGGAAGATCAAGGTCAGAGCAGAAAAATAGTTATTTGTTTTTTCGGGGTGGGGTTAGTCACAGAAGCAGCAAAGGAACAACAGCAGCAACAACAACAATAAATGAAATGTTACGGTCAACAGATACACATAGTTCTCTTATCCAGTTTGTGTTGCACTGACTGTGCCTTGGCTGTAGGAGAGGATTCGAGGTTATCGCTACCGCACTCTGGGTGACCTGGAGAGAGACGTCATGCTGCTCTTCCAAAACGCTCAGACCTTCAACCTGGAGGGGTCGCTGGTGAGACCTCCTTCACTCCTGCATATATATATATATATATATATATATACACACACACACACACACATATAGACATAACCTGATTGACATAACTAGAAAGCTTTGAATAAAATCAGAAATACATGTTCCCCTAACTGTAGTGCTATTTAGATAATTTTTGTGTGAGTTGCCTAGTTTTGGAGATGCTTTGTATATATATATATATATATATATATATATATGCTATAATCTTTCAACCATAGTTCCCACATGAAACTGCTCTTGATAAGGTGTGCGGATAGATAGGCCTGTATCGGGCTCGGCAGATGACTTTTCCTCTCTATCGGCCGTCCATCATGAAACACTAAATTCTTCAAAAACACACATGAACTGAAAGCGCCGTTGTTGCCTCTATCCACTCGATGTTGATAGTAAAAGTTGTTTTCTACCATCTGAGCAGATATATGAAGACTCCATAGTCCTCCAGTCAGTGTTTACCAGTTTGAGGCAAAAAGTCGAGAAGGAGGAAGAAAGTGAGGGAGAGGAGAGCGAGGAAGAGGAAGAGGAGCTGGAGGAAGAATCGGAGTCCGAATGTAAGCTGTTGTTAAGCTTTAGTTTGTTGTTGTTTGTACGATGTAATCTTATTTGTTCTTCTGAGTTGTACTTGTTGTGATGTCATTCTTCTCACATGAGACGCGCACTTAAGTTTCCCTTCACTTACACTTAAAAATGTTCTCTAAAATCTTTATTTATGCTGTTAACATGAATCTTGTGTATGTGTGTGTGTGTGGGTCATGCTCGCTCAGTGAAAGTGAAGATCCGTCCAGGAAGGAAGGATAAAGGTGGAGATCGAGGGAAGAGAAGCAGCAGACGAACAGGCCGCAACAGAGCCAAGCCTGTTGTCAGTGACGACGACTCAGAGGATCAGCAGGAGGAGGTAACTGTGTGTGTGTGTGTGTGTGTGTGTGTGTGTGTTTCCCATGCATGTGCACTGTTGTTTTGTTTACAGTGACATATGGGATGTATGTTTTGTTAAAAGAACAATTGTAAGGTTGTGATCAAGTAAACATATTTTTTAAGCTACAGTATTTCCCTTCAGAGAGTGAGAATAGTTTTAATTGGTAGTATGCAGAGAAGGGAATGGATGATGGATGTGCTCAGGTGACGACATTTCTTCTCCATTCTTTACTTTATACCATCTATATACTTTCATACCATCTCATCTGATATCATGCAGCAGACATTCTGAAGTTATCTCTTGTGTCTCTCCTCCAGGAGCGCTCCCCCAGCGCCACCGACGAGGAGTCCTAAACTGTTCCATGATGTGGGAGAGAGGGAGGGGGGGGGGGGGAATAACCCACCAACTCAAGCACTGCATTTACAGTAAATACAACACACCTCCGTCAACTCCATCCACCCTCAGTCAAATGTCGTAGGCCAAAAAGAGAAGTGAGGCCTTTGCGGCACCGTGGATACAGGAACAGATACGCGTCGACAACGCTGCACGGACAATATCAGGAAATGCACACGTGAACTGGACTGTAACTGATGGAGTTTGAAAAGCCTTGTATCTTTTTGTGCCATGTCAGGAGCCTCTTTGATCTGTTTTTATGAGAATGTTGTCAGTGTGCGGTTTAAAAAAACAAACACAATATCCTGTAAAAGCCATGCAGACATTTGTAATTTCACGTTTCTGGACTGCAGCAGTTAAAACTGTAACACTTCCATTTAAGTCCTGCTATTTACCATTTATAATGAGTATGTAAACGCAGTTCATAACATGCTATAATTTAGTTGTACGCCGCTATAAAGACATATTTTGTATTATTACTTCTGTGTTTTACTATATTATGGCTGACCAGAGGAGGACGTATAGCTGCATTGATCAATGCGAATATCTGCTCACAAGTAGTGTGTTAGAGACCACTTGTTGAATGTTTGTATAGTGTTTATAAAGGCTTATAGTGTTGGCATCACAACCCACCTGAGCATTCTTTAAGAGGAATATTGGTTCAGTCAGTTAAACCCTGACACAGCAAGACATTTCATTTCCGGACGCCTGCATTCATCCAGATTTTCTGGAGTTAGAACTGGTGGGATCCAGTAAAGTGAAGCAAGCATTGAATGTAAACAGAATGTGTTTTCACCCGGCGACTCCCCTCCCCTCCCTCACCTGGACATACAAACCAGATGTTTTCACCTCTGCTTCACTGTGGCCATCTGTGTTGCAACAACAGCCAGCATCCTGATGACAGAGGCGTGTGCACATCGCAGATCTGCGAGCGGCGCTCGCTGTTGGGAGTTGTGAACCCAGCCCGCTGCGGCCGCAGGGTGTTTCCAGACTTCTCCGAAGCTCTTTGGAAACTCACCGCAGTTGACTGAGGTTTATTGGAGTTTGCTCCAGGTCACTCGTACTTCCAATACGAGCACTTCTAACTGTTGATTGACTGTTGAATCATGAGGTCGTCACTTTAATTGCTTCTCCTTCCGCTGTTGTGTGGTGATTTTAAGATTTACGAACTGTTCGATGTACTTTGGCACTTTTTCAGTGTTTGATTTCAAGACAAAGGACCAGAGGGACAGCGGCTCCTCTCTGCTTGTGAACGCCTCACGGCCGTACGGTGTTGGATATACTGTATATAGTGGTTTCTTTAGGGCGTAATGTCAATGCACGTGTGCACAGCTCGCCAAGTTCAGTGCTGTACTTCTTTTCGTTATGGTAGAGTGAACGACATACAACCAAAGCATCAACCTTTTCTCCTCTAAATTAATCGGGATCTGTCTGTGTTGTGTTGTGCTCATCGTCGCCTGAACTCACAGCGTAACAATAAATCACAGCAAAAGCAAATGTTTGTCATTTGTGTGAAGTGGTGCCGACTTCCCCCTCGGGCTCCAGGGAATTGTGATGTGCATCTTCCGCTATTTTATGACTTTTTACGTGTTCAATAAATAATCGGCCAATTAATCGATAACAAAAATAACTTCATTATTTATGGCTCTCATGTTATGTGTTATATTACTCCGGATGAATTTGCTATATTCCTAATAGCTGGAGGTAACAGAGGATTGGAGGTGGCGTGAATCCTCTTTCCACATTTATCTTTTGGATATGATGAAAGCCGGCATCATCCCATTTATGGGAACAATAAACCTTCAAACGGCTCAAACGTCCATCATTAACTCTGTTGATGTAATGTCTTTGCTTGACCTCTAGGAGGAGGCGTCACACAAACAGGGTCAGTCCTGTTTCACGGCTGCCTCTTGAAGCAGGACGCGCTTTTTAAATTCACTGCTGAAACGTTCCCCCCTAAATGTCCCATCATTTCAATATTTTCACAAAGCACAACACGGAGTCACTTCATTCAGACGCTGCTTTGGCCCGACCTGACCTGACCTTCCATCCCCAACTTGGCCAATGCCTCCAACATAACATAAAGTACAACATCAACAAAAAACCTTGATTCACTTCTCAATAAGGTCATGCAAATAAATAAACACAGATGCTCTTTATCCAGGGGACATAAACAATCTTGCTGTACCCCTCATGTTCATGTTTATTCTGTACGTGGGTTGGCTGGCATTGAGAGGAACATGCTGAATGTACCTCATTAGGAGGGGGGGGGGGTGTGCCTGGTTTTAAGCAGAGTGTCGACAGTGAGGTCTGTGTTGAGGGTCGAGGTGTCCTTTCGCCGAAGAAGAGGAGAGGGGGGGGGGGGTTACCTGATTTCTAGGAACTCCTGGATCCCACCGGGAAGTCAAAGGCAAAACAGAGAGAGGCCGCAGACTATTTCACTTCAACTTCTCACATGTAGGGGGGGGAATAATTTTGTTTGAGTGTGTGTGTGTGGGGGAGGGGGGGGAGAGAGACACACCTGCCGTCACAGAGCTCTTTGCCTATTTATTTGCATTTGGTTTCCACTTTACAAACATTCTGACCTGGCGAGGATCCGTATAGTTAGTAAACACATGTGTATGTAGTGTGCAGTTGTTAACTTTTTTACGAATTGATGCTGTTTTGATAGCATTGCACCTATTAAGATTTATATAAATAAGATATTCATATTGACTCAACATTTTTATTCAACTTCCGCTTCAGCTTCATATCTAAACCAGTTTTCCGTCCACTCATAAGCCTAATGTTTTCACTCACCTGTACTCCTCTTGTCTCCCTGTGCCCACAGAGGATCAACCCCTCTCTCCCTGCCCTGTCCCTTTTCCGCCCAGTCCCCCCTCGCCCTTTGCCCCCGGTTCATTACCACTTCATTTGGGTCCTCAACCTCTCTCTGAGTCACAGATGTATTGTTACACTGATGTATTTGTTCACTATGAGTCCGCGTATACGAGGTCAGTGAAGTTGATGTTTTACTGACTTGTGCACAGCAGGTGTTGTTAGAAAAGTACAACGCACGCACGTGTACAGGCGCATTCACAAAGCCCTCTCAGCGCGCCTCTCTGTGGGCGTGGTAACGGTGTGATGATGGGTGGAGCAGAATATATTTAATCCAGCCGCTTTTTCAACATTCCAGGAATAACTCCCACAACTCCTTTAACCAGGAGCCAGACTGAGGTCCTCCCCTCTCTCTCTACACACACACACACACAAACACAGGATCCCTTCATGGAAATTCACCCCCCTTAAATGTCACCGTGGCCTTGTCTTCTGAACCAAACCCATCTCCACTTCAGAGACTCTGATCACGAGCTGATTAAGGCCATCCATCCATCGGGCACTGAGGCCTCACTCCTCGTCCAACCTTTGAAGCCAAAACACACCGATGAGTTTATCTGGACCCAAACTGAGCTCAATTATAAACTGACTGGCCATGTGTATCACCCTGCAGTCCACCCACAAAGCCCTGCTGCACATGCTCACATGTGGTTTCACATAAACACAGGGTTTCTTTATTCTCCCTTTTCTCATGTAAAATGATCGCAGCAATCCTGATGGAAGGGTGTGACTGTGGTTTGATGAATCTTGGTTTCTGCAGATATACATCCCTAAACTGCTGCTTCTTATCGAGACTGCTATCTCATCACAACACTCCACTACCTTTCATTCATTCTACCATTTGCACACACACCGGTTTGGGAGGAGGAGATTGGTGGATGGAGGAGGGATGGAAGTACGACGTACACACACACACACACACACACACGCACACACACGCACACACACGCACGCACGCACGCAGTGATACAGCATACTTTGGCTCCTCCCCCCGGCGGTGCTCAGGTCCATTTCAAACATCACACCACTGCTCTAGCCCCGCCCTTCTATCAGCCTCATAGATAATCGTTGAATGTGACTCGGACCCCACATTATATTTCGCTGGCGCTCGCCTCTTTACGCACAGCCTCTCCCGCTCCGCAGTCTGCCTTCTCCGTCGGACCAGAAGCTCTTTTATTTCACCCACTCATCCGGCCGTGAACTCGCCGCTCTCTCCATCTCTGCGCTCGTCGTAGCTCAACCCCAGTGGCCATTTAAAGGACGAACAAGGAGGACTGGACATGTTCGGGATGCGGAGGGGACTCATCGGGCTGTCCACATGTTGGTGCCTGCTGATGCTGCTTCATTTCTCGCCTCAAGCAGGTAAGAAACGGGATTTCCTGGCGAGTGTCTTTTCCGCAGAGGGATGCGCCGATGTGTCGAAGTTGGTGAAGCTTATTTATTGCGGTTGCACACGTAACGTATCCACTATACTCCACCAATCAAAGTTTTCTTTGAATATTTTGCTATTGGGATTGTTAATTTGGTCCATTACACATGTAAATGTATTCATAAGCTTCATGCGGTTGAATGAGAAGAATTTCAGATGAGAAACGTTGGGATCATTCTGCATTAATACTTACTAATAATAATAACAATAATAAACGTGATATCTACATTAAGTACATGCTTCATAAATGAGTAAGAAATACATTGTGGTTTACTATTTGGAAATAAATGAATCAAATGTACGCACCGCGCTGCGATTGGCTCGTTCCCCTCTAGAATGTAACCGAATCAGCCAATCAAGACCGTCCGTGCGACCGGCCTGCTTCAGGTTTCAGGTGGGCGGAACAAACGCGGAAACAGGCGGTTGTCAACGAGAAATGGCGCAGCTGAAAACACCAGCTTGGAGGCATCTGCCTCTCTGCCGCGCACTGGAGACACTGGGATGCTGGGAAATAATATGTGAGCGTCATATTGAAGATAATAAGCAGCAGTCCTAAAACACCACTCACATACAGAATCCACTCTCCTCTACATTTTTTCACACTATGTGTATGGTACTTTACTGGAAGAAGTAAAAGGAGAAAGAGTGAGATAAAAGACAATATAAAAAATGCAGCATCAAGGCTGTTGAGAGAGAGAAAAAAGATTTAAAAAGATGCTTGTTTTGGCTTCTCTGAGATAAACATAGTTTATTATGTTCTCTCACACATGAGCCATATTGGGAAGTGGTGAGTTATAGACCATGTATAGAGTATTAATTAATTGGCATGCACTAAAACGAATTATAACAAATTAAAATCATCCTTAATTTGAGTCTGATATCGTCTCCATTCAGGTGGGCCACAAATGGATTATTTCAATGTCTTTTATTTTGTATGGTAATAACACAATTGGTGAAGGCCATATAATCTCAACTCTGGTCCATAAACTTTTCAGATTAAAACTGTTTAAAAATTCTTTTTGGTCAGTTCATGGCTCACGTCCATTCACCATTAGATATATAGGATTGTGTGTGTGTGTGTGTGTGTGTTGGAGGGGAATATCCACGTGGGCCTTCCTTCTCTCTGTATAGAGCTGGTTGGTTTCATGTATTCACTCTGTGTTTAGCATACTCCTGAAATGAGGCACAGCCGTGTGCTGTCGTTAAGAAGGGTTAGAAAAGAGCCACGGCTTTTTTTTTTAAAGGGAAGACTCAACTTTTAGACTACGGTGAGTCACAAGGACAACACTTCCACCTATCAATCATTTAGAAATATGTCTGCAGAAGAAGTAAAAGGAGAGGGCTTCAATTAGAGGGCTTCAAGGGAAAAAACCTGACGTCAAGTGAACGCTGCAGAAGAAATGTGCAGCAGTTTGATACGGCTATACACAATCAAGTGTGGCAATAACTGCAACTGAGTTGAGCAGTTGGGTCTATATATAGCATGAACCCAACTGGACTCGGCCACATTACTACAGAGACCCATATATTCAATAACCCAGAAACCTCTCTGAATTTGTCTTAATAAAGTACAGCTACATTACTACAGAAGTGGCTTCCTCCTGGGCCACATGCATCATAAGTATTTATTAACTACGTTTGAGTCAATAAACACACCTCTTTGGGAAGTGTTTTTGTGTGTGTGTATAAAAAGGAATACATTGTTAGGGGACAAAGGTCACATGAAGTCACAAAGGGGGATTGTTGTCATCCAGCGTAGTGATGACGACCTGTCTCACCTCTTCTAAGTATCTGCCATTCATTCCACCGGCTTCTGCTGTCAAACAAGTATGAGTGTTCATATATTTTGGAGTGAATTGTAGCAGTCTGGTGTGTGTGAGTGTGTGTGAGAGGGAGGTTGTACTCAAATGGCCTTACATGGTGGTGTTATGGGCGGTTTGCTGGTTGTCAAGTTTACACTGTGGGTATAAATAGCATCGGAGAGACGCAGTTTCTCTGCAGAAGCAATTGATGCCCTCTGCTTGAGAGACTGTTTACCTGAAGCACCGAACATATGCTCAACAACACATGTCAAGTGGGATTACTGAGTCAAATTTGAAGGAGATCTCAAATAGTTATTGTTGATTTAATAATAGTTACGACAGAACTATGAATAACTAATACATGAGCTTTTCACGACAGAAAAGACTTCCCGTAAATATTTAAAGGAAACGTCTTGCTGAACATTATTGTTGACCTACGTGTGGAAGCTGTAGGGAAGATTAGCAGTGGAAAATAAAAACACGGGCCTCAGAGACGAGGTCGGGAGTCTGGAGGGCAGCGTTTAACCCACTTCCGCTTCCTCCTCTGCGACTTGAATAAATGAACGGTTCTCATGAAAGGAAAGTGAGCGAGAGCTGCCTGTTTTTCATTGTACAGTGAGTCACCGCATATCTTCAGGAACAGACGGAGCATGCTTTGGAAACTTTATTCCCGGAATCCACGCCTGCCCTCCCCCTTGCCCATGTGTGTGTGGGTGTGTTTTCCTGGTTTACCTGAAGGCGTGAGTGTATGGTTACACAGGAAGAGCCTCTCACGATCAGCCAAAGTGTTCCCCTTAATCAGTGAGACCCTGAATCGACTCAATGTTCCCAAACAGTAGAGCCGATTCAGAAGAAACATCACTTCTGTTTTTTGTATATGCTTCAAAGCAGGAGGAACCTGATACTTGGTAGTAAGCCCAGGATTGAGAAAGCATCCTCTATCCCCTATTTTACAATTTCCTGATTGGCCATTCTGTTGTCATCCATCAGACCGGTACTGTCACTTTTCTATCTGTCATCCTTTATTGACACACTCAAGTCAAGGGACTTCCTTGTGTTTAGAGTCTCCGCCTCTGTCTGCGGTCACCGTGATGACGCTGTTATGAAAAATGTACCAATCAGCAACTGGTGGTGTGATTTTTCGACTCCTCCCATGCTATTGTCTTAAAGGGATAGTCTGTCATGTGCCCAACCTCCAGGTCACAGGAGAGACTGGCAGTGCAGAAGTGATGGAGGAGGAAAGTCAGTCGAGCGTGAAATGCCTCAATGTCGATTTCCCCTCTCTTCGCTTTCACTGGCGGTTTTGTCGAGGCAGGGCAGAGAAGCCGTCGCTACTTAGATGATAACACAATTAAAAAGAGGCCAGTCCAGTTACAATACCTGAAATGTGGCCGGGTGTAGCCGGCTTTTGTTTTAAGTGTGACTGCTTTGCCAGAGTGTACACCGACAGGAGAAGCTAAGATGTGAATGATTGATAAGTGGATATTTCTATAAGTCTGTCTTTTACTCCTATTTATGATATTTTCTTCCATTTAATAGTTTCTCCTCACTCAGTCTCATTTGTTTAATGTACATTTTTTTAATATGGACTTTTAATGTCTTAAAGGTGAAAGGAAAAGAAGTCAAGTTTAATTGATTTGTGGATATAACTGCATGTGTGTGTGATGGAGGAATGAAGGAAGACGAGGCTACACATGTTGAGTTCCCGTAAAGGAAAGGCTTGCTCTGTCCAAAACGATGTGACATTAAATACATATTACTTCATATCCTGTTCTGAGTAAGGGAACCACTCAGTGGTGTTCTCTGAGTTTTAAGAGTAGTTAGCAAATAGGAAAAGGTGTAGCTTTCACAGTTATCTCAAGCGTGGCTTTCGATAGTGCCATGTGTAATTTCCAGTGAATTATTAACCCCACCAGTTTCTTTTGTGTGGACACAAGCTCATTTTTCTGCGAGGTGCTGATGAGCAGAACCGTGTAAATTGAGCAGTAAATGTATCAGTAGTTTGTCCTCATGACCAATGGTTTCCTCACTCACAGATGCAGCCTTCGTGTGCAGCTCCACTCAGTTGAAGTGTGCAAATGGGAGGTGCATCACCCGCAGGTGGATTTGTGATGGGTCCGACGACTGTGGTGATGGAACTGATGAACTGCCTGCAACCTGTGGTGAGTTATTTCATCCCATCTTGAAAAGGAACTCCAAAATATAGAAAAATAACGTCTGTGCATGGACTTTGCAACACTTCTGGTGTGAAAGCAGCATCACACGGCGAAGAAAAATGGTGTGTTGCCAAGATGTCGGGAGACCATTTTTTTTACGACCAACAAAAACGGCCCGAGATTGCTAGTGTGAACCAGGCTATATTGAGTGTGTCTTGACCCCCGCCGAACCCCTGGGGGTCGATGGGGGTTGACTGAGATAAATGTATCACAGGCCTTGTCTATTAAAAACACGATATCGTTTTCAATTCTTACTTTCGGTTTCTGTCCTCAGCAACCAAAACATGTCTGCAGTCAGAGTTCAGCTGCGGCGGTCCCACCAACCAGTGTATACCAGGAGGCTGGCACTGTGACGGCAAAGCTGAATGCATCAACGGAGCGGACGAGAACAACTGCAGTAAGTTTCACACACGACTATTTCACACCTTTTGCTCCATTCGAAAATCCAGGGCCATCTCGGGCCTCCACAGGAGCCTCGGTGTAAGGTTATTAATTTATAACAATAAAATACATGCATATTGTGTTGCTTTCTTGCGTGGATTTCACATGTGACACATTTCTAGTCCCAACATGACATTAAACTCCTCTCTTCTCCCGCTGCTGTGTCCCCACAGCGGCCAAACAATGCGCCGCTGGCGAGTTCCGCTGCAGCAACGGCCAGTGTGTGTCCCCAACCTTCGTGTGCGACGGCGACGACGACTGCTCAGACGGCTCGGACGAGGCGTCCTGCTCCAAGCCCAGCTGCAGCCCGCTGTCCTTCCAGTGCAACAACTCGGTGTGCGTGCCGGCCCAGTGGAGCTGCGATGGAGACGCGGACTGTGCCGACGGGTCGGACGAGTGGCCGCAGAACTGTGTGGGACGGCAGCCGGACAAGGCGGCGCAGCGCTGCGGCCCCGACGACTTCCAGTGTGCCAACGGGGAGTGTATCCACAGCAGCTGGAGGTGTGACGGAGGCACCGACTGCCAGGACCGATCGGACGAGGTCAACTGCAGTGAGTTCCCAGGTGGAAAATAATATATATAGCAATATATAATGTATGTTTAATATTAGCATACTTGAACTTGAAGCCCTACTAATCATAAGTATACTTAAAGTGTGTTATTTTGGAACAACTAATGTTGTACTTAATATATTTAAGTTGTGATTAAATAATATTTAAGTACTATTTGAAGTGTATTAAGTATATTTTTTGTGCTAAAATGGAACAACTTAAAGTATACTTTTAAACATTTTATTTAAGTACATGACTGTGTATGTGCTAATATGCACACCCATAGTTCACTTAAATGATATTTTTATTGTATATTAAGTATATTTGAAATATATTCTAAATATATTAATATTGTGATTATAGTATACCAAAAGCATACTTTTGGTATGCTATAATCACATTATAAATATAATAATATTGTGCTAATAATATACCAAAAGTTTACTTTTGGTATATTATTAACACATAACACATATATTAATATTGTTATAATAGTCTACCAAAAAAATATCCGTGAATAGCATGAATAATTTACTAATTACAACCAATTTGGTATATTTAAACTCAATACATTATTTCAATGCTAATTTAGAGCATACATTTTGAAATATACAAAAAATATGTTTGAAAACAAAGTTTAAAGAAGTACATTTAAATATTTTAAATACATTAAAGTATATATAAGGATGCTCTCCTCATTCTGTCATCTGATTCTTTTCCCAATGTCTCATTTAACCATCTCTCTTTCTCGTTTTCATCCATTTCTCTCCTTTCTCTAGGTCGTCCCACCTGTCTACCAGATGAGTTCCAGTGTATGGACGGTGCTTGCATCCATGGCAGCCACCAATGTGATAATGTACCCAACTGCAGGGACCTCAGTGATGAGTTTGGCTGCCACACAGGTGACTGTTTTACCCACGCACTCAACTGGAAACAGATGCTAGTATTTTAGGACCCGTAGAAAAGTGGCATGTCTCTGCAGAGCAGTCTCACCCCATTTAGATTACAGTTATATTCACGGTCCCTTGTTCTTCTCCATAGAAAATGTGTGTGAAGCCCCCACGAAGTTCAAGTGTCACAGCGGGGAGTGTATCAGCATGGACAAAGTGTGCGACAAAAAGAAAGACTGCAAGGACTTGTCCGATGAACCTGCTGGAGAGTGTGGTAAGTGATGTCTTGTTTTACCATCATCAGTCATCAGACCAGGAAGTGCATCAAACTTCATGAATACGTTGCCACTGGTAGAAAAAGAAAAAAGTGAAAGTACATCACTGCCTGGAAAATATGATTGGACCAGCTAGCCGAGCAGACTCCGCTAAGTGGTCTAGATAGTTTGTGGTTTGAATGAGTGAGTTTACTGTGTGTTAGGAAAACGGTTGTCAGGGATACTGAGTAAGCTCTGTGTGTTTTTGCGTCTCCACAGGCAGAAACGAGTGTTTGACTAGAAACGGTGGCTGCTCCCATTCCTGCAGCGACCTGAAGGTCGGCTACAACTGCTCCTGCCCTGCTGGATACAGCCTGAAGACAGACAAGAAAACCTGTGAAGGTGAGAGGAGGGAGTCTGACTAATCAAATGTCACCTGTTTAGGCTTAGGTCGTGACCAGCTTTGCATCATGGAAAGTCTGTATTGACTTGTCTTTGTTTGCCAAATGCTGTCTTTCAATTTGCACTTTGGCCATCTCTTCCCCCACATGCAGACATTGATGAATGTGCTGAGGCGGACACTTGCACTCAGATCTGCATCAACCTGCCCGGCAGCTACAAGTGCGATTGTAAGGAGGGTTACGAGATCGACCTCGTGAGCAAGACATGCAGGGCCGAATCAGGTAATGCCCGGAGTAGCTGTCGTCTTCATGGCCTGTAGATTTGTAGTGATAAAAAAAAAAAAATGTTTTCTTCCCTCCAGGCACCGTACCCACACTCTACTTCACCAATAGACACGAGGTGAGGAAGATGACGGTGGACCGCAGAGAGTACGTCCGACTGATCCCCCAGCTGAAGAACGCGGTGGCTCTGGACCTGGACATGTCTAACAAGATGATCTTCTGGTCCGACCTGTCTCTGAAGAAAATCTACAGGTAAAAACTTTACCGATCTGTTTCTGTGCCTCTATCAAGGAGTGCTGTGCCAGAAAGCCGATATCTAGAACTCTGTATTGCATTTAACTTCATTTCATCTCGCTTGAAAGTAAAACTCCCCACCCTCTTGTACGTCCCGACAGCTCCAAGATAGACGTGGCCGGTAACTCCTCCTACCACTCTGTGGTGATTGGTAGCGGCATTGAGGCCCCAGAAGGCATTGCGGTGGATTGGATCCATGGCAACATCTACTGGACTGACGGCGTTTTAAAGACTATCTCTGTGGCAACGACAGATGGCAGCAAGAGGAAGACCCTGATCACTACAAACCTGGGGAAGCCAAGAGCCATCACAGTCGACCCTGTCAATAAGTAAGTGAAGGTTTCAGACAGAGGAGGACAGATTTGCGAATTTTCTGAAATTCTTTATATACATTTTCTTTACTTTGAGATCAACTCGAGCTTTAGTTGTGATTTATTATTTCTAATTATGTTTTTGTCCTCTATAGCTTTATGTACTGGACCGACTGGGGTCATGAGGCCAAGATAGAGAAGAGTGGGTTGAATGGAGTGGATCGCGTTGCCTTAGTAACAGAGAACATCCTGTGCCCCAACGGCATCACCCTCGGTAAGCAAATGAAGTGTCATGGAAGCACTACATTGAAACCAATATCCTCAGATTAGACTGTATCATGAGCACGCGCTCATATTGACGAGTCAAATATCTTTTAACATGCCCTCCTGTGTTCCTGCTCCCTTCGGACAGACATGGTCAACCAGCGTCTGTACTGGGTGGACTCCAAGATGCACACTCTGTCCAGCATTAACGTGAACGGAGGAACACGACACAACCTCATCTCCGGCGAGGAGAAGCTTGCACACCCCTTCTCTTTGACTGTCTTTGAGGTTAGTGATCAAGTCAATGCATCCCAAGATGGACGTCAAGTAATTGACGGTATAATGTGTTGGAGTCATTTCATGGGTTTGCACAAAGGGCTGCTCTGAATGAAGAGTTGTAGTCAAAATTATTGAGACATGATCCACTTCAAATGACTGCATAAATCAAAGGAAAGGGGTCCTGGCATAAATATCATAAACATTTTAATGTAAAATGTATCCCCCCTGGTTTATTCCTCTTACAAAACCGATGTACTTAACGACTGTATTTCAGACCCATTAAAAAGCAAAACTGGTCATGCATGGTGAACGTTATGCAGATGAAATGGCTTGGAAGTATAAAGTTAGAGCTGTGTGTGTAGCCTACTTTATTCCCTCTAAATTTAGATCACCGATGTTAATTAATGAATGTGTTTGTGTTTGAGGAAACTTAAGCAAATGATGAATGTATTGAACAAAGTGTACTGTAATACTCAAAGTGCATTTCTCTATTTCTCTTTTAACAGGACAGAGTGTTTTGGACCGACTTGATCAACAGAGCTGTTTTCAGTGCCAGCCGCGTGACCGGGAAGGACATCACTCAGCTGGCAATGGACCTGTACCAGCCAGAGGACATCGTGCTGTACCACAACCTCAAGCAGCGAACTGGTATGTAGACGTCACTCGACCGGAAAGCTATTTTAACCAACAAACAAACAAACAAACACTGTCAGGGCCGTATCATGATTTCCGATGTTTCTTGTGCCCACATGTCTCTCTTGTAGGTACAAACTTGTGCAGAGTTGATGCCAATGACAATGGAGGATGCGAGTTCCTGTGCCTCCCTGCCCCGCAGATCAACAAGCACTCGCCTAAATACACCTGCGCCTGTCCTGACCACACTACCATGGGGCCCGACATGAGGACATGCGTGATTAGTAGGTTCCCTCCCTTGCACATGGCTCTACAAACACAATGAAATGTAACAATGCATCATGTCGGTAACCTTTATTTTTATTTACTTACTCACTCCCAGCAGCCACAGTTGCCCCTCCTGCCAAAAACATGACGCCCAAAGCTCCCACTGAGCCTGCTACAACACGCAGGCCGGCTGTCACCACCACATCTACAACTACCACCATAGTTACCAAGAAAGACACAACGACCTCCTCTGGCCCGCAAAGCACACAGCAGCCTGCCGCTACTGCTCAAGGTACAGGAAGGGGTCCTGGATTCAGGGGATACATGTTATTTATTTGCATTGTGTACATGTTAGCATGCTGAGCCTAGCATTTAGCTCACGGCATCGCTGTGCCTGAGTAAAGCCTCAACGAGTAGCGAGCATGGCTGTAGTCTTATTTAAAGATTGGTTATATTACAGCTAGGTCACCACAATAGTTTTATAAGGGAGTCAACTGGTACAATGCAGCATGCATATTGTTGTTATGGTTAACTGCAGTTTGATTTATACTTTGCACAACGATTTCAAACTGTTGATTTGAACACTTCCCAGCATGCCTCAGAAGCATTAACTTTCTGTGGCCAGGGAACTTATCAGTAAACGTAAAAGTTGTACATGACTCATTATGATAACTTTAGGGAATTCGATAGAGAAAACTGTTATATTGTATTTTCTGCTTTTTCAGGTAACCGACTGGCAGCCTTGCCCGAAGAAGCCCCTTCATCCCCCTCGATTGCTCTCTACGTCATATTGCCAATCTGTAAGTTACTCATTTCAGCTCCTCGTGGCTCTCTGTCGACTACACACCCACACATGCAACCCTTAAAGGGCTGTAACCCGTACTAATAATGTTCACTTCTTCCCCCGACATGAGTGACCTCCAACTCCTCTTTTGCTCTGCAGTGGTCATGTCCCTGCTGGTCTTTGGAGCAATGTTTCTGTGGAGACATTGGCGTCTGAAGAACAACAACACCATCCACTTTGATAATCCAGTGTACCAGAAAACCACAGAGGATGAGATGCACATCTGCAGGAACAGCTCTGATGGCTACGTTTATCCTCAGGTAGCTTCACTTTGATATCAAGTCACTTTATGGTTCCTTAAATATAATCTCTAAAAATAGACTGCAAATATGTTGTTTTACAGCTTTGCTTATTCAGTGTTACTTTCTTTTGTTGCAGAGGCAAATGCTAAGCATGGACGACATGGATGTTGCATGACCGTGAGATAGCATTAGCTGTATTTAAAGGGATTTTCTTTTTCTGATGCAAACGTGAAGCAACAGAGGCCTTTTTTATTTTACTGCTGCTGGTTAAACCCGCCCCCATGACCTCATTTTGTGTCTTATATTTCTTACCTCAGCGCTGTGCCGTCCAAGTCGGAAGAAAATACTAAGAAAAAGAAGAAAAAGAAAGAATTTTAAAACGTTAGTAGCCTATGACTAAATTAAGCAAAACAGCAGGAAGCCATTTAGTCAGACCACAAAATGACTTCAGGATGAAGGATTACTGCTTGCTTTCAGAAGATGAAGCCTTGACTCAGCTGCTTGCAGCTATCTAAAAATTGTCTTGCTTTGCCACCAACACGGTCAACTCATTATGTCGATCAAATGCACCTCACGTAAGTAGGACAAGTTTAACATGAAAAGCCTGACCTATACTCTGTCTTTATTCGTGTGCCTTCCATCAACATTCTAGTTATACAACAAAGTTAATGGGATGTGCATAAATGCCTTACTGACCTCACTACCTCCCAAACCAGTTTCTGTGGTAGTTAATGCGATAGGGCTTTAGCAACGCGCAGTGATGGCCTTTTATTGTGAGACTGCGACCTTCTCTTCTCCCGGGTACAGGGTTGCACATTTAGCTGGCTCCAATATCAGAGTCTTTCGTCTTAATCATCCATCATGTCTCCAATGTGAACCCCATTTTAATTTTATTTTAATTTTTGCCCTTTTGTGACCTGTCTTTAAGAGTGTGGAGAGTTGGTTTACATTGTAAATGGAAAAGCTGCTTTTCTGAAGTGAAACCGAAATGAATAAACTTTTTTTTAATGAAGACAATCAAGTACAAATCATAACACTGTAAATAGTTCCTGTAAATATGGTGTAAAACTCTCTTAAATTCACTCTTATACTTTTGTACAGTTTAATCAAGAGATATTGTAAATATGTCAGATTCTTTTATTTATTTATGGAAAAACATGAGAGACGGTTTTTGATTGTAGTCATCTGACTAAATACAGTAATATTATATATTAAGCCAGTATAACCGTTACACTGTAAAGCTGTTGCCTAACTTATGTTCAATCAAAGCTCTGGTCATGCTGCTCAGTTGTGTGTGTGTGTGTGTGTGTGTGTGTGTGTGTGTGTGTGTGTGTGTGTGTGTGTGTGTGTGTGTGTGTGTGTGTGTGTGTGTGTGTGTGTGTGTGTGTGTGTGTGACGTCCTGTACGAGTTACTACTTACAAAGGAATGCTAAAGGACCTCTCTTTGTCCCTGATTCGATTGTTTACTTTTTCAGGGATAAATGACATAATTTATATTGCTTCAGCTTTTCTGTTACGATGACTTTTTGTTTTCACTGTGAGATTAGGGTACATATAGTGTCGTGTGCAAAGCAGCACCATATATGTACCGACAACAGCCGGCTTGTTAATGCACATTGCTTTGTTTGTTTTCAGTTGTGTTGGTCTTTTTCTAAATAAAAGAAAAACTCTTTAAAAATACCTGTCTTTCTCTTGAATGATGGTCGGTTTTGGTTTTACGACAGGGTTTTATTATTATTGAACTAAACTGGGACATGTGGGGGAATCACCAGGCCTGATGATGAGATTATATGAGGACACAAGACATAAGCTGATCTCAGTACTGAATGTCTTGCAGAGCTCTCTGCTGGCAAAGCTGATTATCTCTAGTACAATTGATGTCCATAAAACCTGTTCATTGGCCTTTGAAACGTTGCCAACGCACCATACAAACGCAGAGTGGACTATCAGCGCCATCAGACTCTGCTTTTGTCTCAAGAGCAGATTTGTAATCACATGACGGGTGGGGGGTGGAAGGGATTTAATGTTCTCATGACCGGGACGACACAAACAAAAGTGTTCTCTCTCATTTGACTCATCGGCTGGTTTCACCCGATGGTTTTAATAGCATCCGACAGCGTCGTTGCTCTCACAAATGTGTACGCTCTCACTCTCCTGCTTTCATCACGAGTCCTAGAAGGACGACTGTATTTCTGCAGATTACTCCGATGTTATCTGGTGGTTTACAATCTGGTCATGTCATTTTAAATGACTAAAACTGACCTGGCTTTGGGTTTGGAAATGATTTCATGACCTGTTTTCTTTATATCTCATAAATCCGTAATGACATTCCAGTAGCATTTTGTTTTTTATCATGTTCCCCCAATTAAATAAGGAGAACATAACCACAAGCGTTAGATATAAGAGGAATAAGAGGGCCGTTTGAATCGTCCGGGATGGCATGATACGCCAATAAAAGCAAAGAGCCAGCATACATCCTCTCAGTAATCTAATATATTTCCGTCATAATCTATGTTTAATATTGGTTCCTGTCTCCATGATGACAGCAGTGCTCTGCCCGCTACAGTACATCAGAGTGCAGCGGGGGTGGTCAGAAGGGGAAGGTGAAACCAGAAACCGAGTCATTGCAAAAAAGCTATTGAATAAAGATAAAGAAACAGGAAATAAACCAAGTATGTGGAGGTTTGGGTGAACCAGAGACTGTAGAGCAGGGGTCTCAGACTCGCGGCCCACGGGCCAATTGCGGCCCGCGGAATGATATTTTGTGGCCCCCTGCCTGAAATCAAAGCTTGGTGTTAGTGCGGCCCGCATCTGGGCGTTTTCTATTTTTTTTTAACACTTGTGGGCTACCATAGCTCAGGCTGGTGACAACAACGCGAATTAGCAATTGGTCACTTGTAACATATTTCGGGACTGTCACCGAGTGGAGGGAAAATATATCCTGTCACCCAGTGCTATACGGTTTTTTTCACCCAGCCCCAGTCATGTCTTTTTCTAAACCTGCTGTGAAGAGAAAAGTTGGCGATGAGCACAGACAATTTCAGGAGAAGTGGGAGACGGAATCTTTTTTTGTTGAGCACAGGGGCATCCCAACGTGTCTAATATGCACGGATAAAGTTGCGGTGCACAAGGAGTATAATATCAGACGGCATTACTCAACTAAACATGCTGAGGAGTATGCAAAATACCTGGGAGATGAGCGAGAGGACCGGGTCGCCAGACTTAAAACATGTCTACTGAGGCAACAAGATTTTTTCAAGAAAGCAAGCAAAGAGAGTGATGCGGCTGTCAAAGCTAGTTACGTGGTGAGTGAGATGATCGCTAAGGCAGGAAAGCCATTCAAAGACGGCGAGTTCATCAAACAGTGCATGTTACAGGCTGCAAGTATAGTCTGCCCGGAAAAAAGGGACAGTTTAGTAATATTAGCATTTCAGCCAACACAGTGGCAGAGCGCATTTCTGACATGTCAGGAAACATTTACGATCAACTGCGTGAGAAAGCTAAACATTTCCGTTCATTCTCACTCACTCTTGATGAGAGCACAGACGTCACTGACACTGCGCAGCTCGCAATATATGTCCGTGGTGTTGATGATAATTTTGAAGTGACGGAGGAGTTGCTCACAATGATTCCAATGCATGGCCAGACCACCGGTCAGGAAATATTCCGCCAGCTGTGTGATTCCATTGTGGATGCCGGCTTACTATGGAAGCGTTTTGCTGGAATAACAACTGACGGAGCGCCATCAATGACAGGGAGGAAAAATGGACTGGTGGCACTTGTTAAAAAAAAACTGGAAGAGGAGGGTGTGGAAGAGGCCATCACTCTGCACTGCATTATCCACCAGCAGGCCCTTTGCAGCAAATGCCTGAAGTTTGACAATGTGATGTTTGACGTTGTGAAATTCATCAACCATATCAGATCCAGGGGTTTAAAGCACCGGCAGTTTCGCGCTTTTTTGGAGGAAATAGATTCAGCATATGAGGACGTGCTCTACTTCACCGAGGTACGTTGGCTTAGTAGGGGGAAGGTATTTAAGAGGTTTTTTGAGTTGAGAGCAGAAGTGAAAGCCTTCATGGAGAAGGATGGGATGACTGTTCCTGTACTAAGTGATCCCAAATGGCTAATGGACTTAGCTTTTCTGGTTGACATCACACAGGAGCTGAATGTACTTAATAAGAAGTTACAAGGCCAGGGCCAGCTTGTAAGTGCTGCATATGACAATGTCAGAGCATTCTCCACAAAAATTGTATTATGGAAAGCCCAGCTTTCCCAGACAAACCTCTGCCATTTCCCAGCATGCAAGGCACTTATGGATTCAGGCACAACATTCAGTGGTGAGAAGTATGCTGATACCATTGGAAAGCTACAGGATGAATTTGACAACAGGTTTGCAGACTTCAAGACACACAGAGCCACTTTTCAAATTTTGCTGACCCTTCTCTTTCGATGTGGAAGATGCCCCTGTGCTTCAGATGGAGCTAATTGACCTGCAGTGCAATTCTGAACTCAAAGCCAAGTTCAGAGAGGTGAGTGGAAAAACAGACAAGCTTGGACAATTTTTGAGAGAATTGCCCCACCTTCCCTGAGCTTTCCAGGATGTTTAAGCGGATCATGTGCCTTTTGGCAGCACCTATCTGTGTGAAAAGCTCTTCTCCACAATGAACTTAAAAAGTCAAAGTTCAGGTCCAAACTTAAAGATGACCATCTTAAAGCCATACTGAGGGTCTCAGTTGCTTCCTCCCTCAAGCCAAATGTGGATCAGCTGTGTGAGAGGAAGCGCTGCCAAGTCTCTGGCAGCAAGGAGTAGGAGGAAGTAAGTTAAGCTTATGTTCTGAAGAACCGTTCATGTTCTGCACGTTCTGACTTATTAGTAAAGATTGAGAAGATTGGATCAGTTGTCAGTTTTTTTTTAATACTTGAAGCCTATGTTCTGAAGAACCGTTAATGTTCTGCACGTTCTGACTTATTATTAGTAAAGATTGAGAAGATTGGATCAGTTGTCAGTTTTTTTTTTTTAATACTTGAAACCCTTTTTTTGTGGAATACTTGATGCGGCCCAGCTTCACCCAGAGTCTACCTCCAGCGGCCCCCAGGTAAGTTGAGTTTGAGACCCCTGCTGTAGAGGAACAGATTGTTATGCCTGAGGTCACTGTGTGGCCAACGCTTCACCTCAAGACACCTTTCTTCTTCTAAAATCTCTGCTCTGATGACTGAATGTAAAGGACTTTTCAAATATGTTCATATTCAATTCTATTAATAAAAACAATGGACATGAATAGAGTTGTCATCCTAATGTGTTAGCAATACCTCCATAGACTAGAGCAGTGGTTCGTGTACCGTGGGGGTATGTGAAGGCACTCCAGGGGGTACGTGAGATTTGTTTTAAATATATTTTAAATGAGCATCCATTCAGAAAGCCTTTGAAAATAGTTCTTTAATAAAAATTCAATAAAATATAAGTGTAAGTTCATAAACTGAATTGTATATATTATATATCAAATCTGAAACTGATGGTAAAATGCTGCATATTAAATCTTTTTTTCAACCCAAAATGCTTTGCACTGGTCAGGGGGAAAAAACATTCACAGGGGCTACATCACTGAAAAAAGTTTGAGAACCACTGGACGAGAGTGTAAAGAATATAAGCATATTTGACTGCAAAGGAAGTGAGAAGTTTGAATATCTTTCAATTTAATATCTCTTATGACGCTCTTGTGGATTTCACATAACAATGGTTTAGAGCAGGGGTCGGGAACCTATGGCTCGCAAGCCAAATATGATGATGATATATACTTTATTAATACCCAAGGGGAAATTAGTTCTCTGCATTTAACCCATCCTTAGTTATTAAGGAGCAGTGGGCTGCAGTGATACGCCCGGGAAGCAACTGGGGGTTCAGTGCCTTGCTCAAGGACACTTCAACTTGCAACTAATGGGGAGAGCCGGGATCGAACCGACAACCATGGGGTTGCAGGACGGCCCCCTTACCCCACTGAGCTACAGCCGCCCGGTGACGGCATATGGCTCACAGACAATTTTGAGTTGAAAAAAATACAACTCCGCCCGCCCCCCTGTAATGTTCTCTATCGTGCCAGATTACAGCAGAAGTAATGTCAGGTCCTTTTCTTAAAGACATCTTTGTTCTTTTATTAAACTAAACGTCTGTTATTGATCGTCTCTACACAGCAGCATGTCACTCTGTCTCTACGTGTCGCGGTAACACTTCTCGGCTCGCCGTCTCGCGCGCCGCAGAGATCCGATGCTCAGAAGTCGCATTCAAAGCAAGACATATTTAATTTATTATCCGTTAAAAATACTATATGGCTCTCAATAAAATATATTTGGCTTTTATGGCTCTCCCAGTCAAAAAGGTTCCTGACCCCTGGTTTAGAGGTATAAAATAAATCGTTTAGGACCTTTCGTGTGTGTATGTGTTTGTGTATGTGTGTGTATGTATGTGTATGTGTGTATGTGTGTGTGTGTATGTGTATATGTGTGTGTGTGTGTGACAGAGAGAGGGATGGGTTTAACGTCAGTTACCGGCCCTGTTTGGGGACACGAGACTTTGGTATGTCGTCTTTCAGGACCTGGGATCCACATTCCAGTGTAAAAGACGCCACGCCTGGCATCACACCTGATGAAGGCCAAAGGGTGTCATAATTCTGTACATCCGCTTTATTTCTGACTGTGTTTTGACATTCATGGTAAAAGGCTTGTTTCAACAATTAACTGGACCATTTGCATCTAGTGCTTATGTTTCTACGGCAACGAGCAGCATCATTGTTGATAGTTTTCTGTTCAGAACAAATTAGCCTGAGGCCTATGAGACAATAGGCAGATACACCTGAGGCTCAGGCGACAAATGACACCTGTCCCCTGCTATTGTCATCCATATCCCTGACTCACACTATTTGCATTTGCTGTCACCCTATTGGCCAGCTGGCTTGCCGAAGGGTGGAGCTGCATCTCACACCACCGAAAGGGGGAGTGTCCTCAAAAAATTCAAGCCAAAAGGTGGGGGGTGGGGAGGGGAGGCGAGAGGATTCACATTCCCCTGGCAGGTTGCTAAACAGGGCTCCAATCAGCCTGAATGATAAGGTAACAACAGCCTGTCTGGCCCTTGCCTGACAACCTGAGAGTTGAACCACAGCATCTGCGGGAGGCGGGAGGATGCAACTGATACTGTATCCGTAGAATATCAAGCTGAGGATGATCCACACTGTATCCCTGGAAGGTGGTGAGTCATGAGCAGCTCCGCTGGCTATCCGGCATCGATTTCAAAACTGGCAGTCGAAAAGCGTCGCCATGGGTTCGTATCATAGGAAATCTCACTCGTATCTCTTTCAGTCGGAGCCACCATGCTGAGCTCAACTGCTCTGACCCCGACGGTATCACTCCACTTTCAACAGAAGAGCGCTGAAGTGGTTCTCAGGCGACTGTAACAGAGTACAGTTCATATGTATTTCCCTTGGCACTAATCTGGGATGAATTTACGGTCCTCATTGAGTTCAGATGCTTTTAGAAACCCATTTCACCTCATCTGAGCTCATGAGGTTCCCTTTATGACCCAGGCATGAATAGACGTTTCTCCCCCTCAGAAAGAATATTCATCCCGGCCTCCATTTTTTTATTCACCGTAATGATCCTCACAGAATTACTGTGGAGCATCACATGTTTACCCCTGGAATTGACACTGTTTTTCAGGGCTGCCACTAACAACTGTTTTCTTGAAATGTCAAGAAAGAAAAAAAACTGTCAAGCATTCACACAAAAAAGTTACTCATGTTTATGAGGTAATTCAAATGTTGGGAAGTTGCTCATCTTTATAAGGCAATAAACTTTGTCTAATTCCATCTCTTCTGCCTTTCAGCCCAGCTGTGCTCAGTGCAGTTGTACATTTTGAGAGCAAAGCTGCCCTGATTGTGGGCTCATGCCACGATCGAACTTGAATTCCAGAAGGATGTTAGATTAGTATTGCGGTCATATCTTTACGGTAAGGAAGTACTGAAGGAAACCTTCCGTTTAAACTGTGTCAAAGATAATGTGATTCAGTTGGAGCTGAAGCAGGAAAAGAAAAGAAAAGGCGTGCTTTTCTTTTCTCCATCTCGGCTGACTTTCAAGTGTTTCCACATGTTTGTGTAGGACATCCGCCACAATAGAGGGATCCCCAATAATCCAGATCACATGAGCCTAGGAGGGAGAATTAAACATATGACATGCGGTTAAAGATGATTACGGCGATGTTCACATTGAGGAAGAACGCTCTTCTCTTCGCTGAAGAAGGATTTGGGCTGATGTGAGATCGACCATTACAACACTAAATATTTGTACATACTACCGATGTCAAACAAAGCGACTAGGGTCACGCAGCACAACGTCTGTTATTAATGTTGCTCTAAAGGTCTTTATGACAGCCTTACTGCAGCTCATTTCCTGTGTGAACACAACATGCTGAAGGTGTAGCCATCTCATGCACCTCAAAGTCCAGCTAAGGAGAACCAAACCTATATGGACAAAAGGAGAGGGATATTGGAAAAGACAGATCTCCATCTGGCCCTCAGAGACCGGTGTGTCATAGTCACGGCCTTCCTATACACATGGCTGATAAGACGCCGACGGAGGAGTATGGAGGCTGGGATCTGGAGCATTACACCACGCGGAGAGGCCCAGTGGCTGGTAATACATGCAGATAGGTGGTCAGTAAGTGCTTCTGTAACCCTGAGGCTGCAGGTCAGTCACTCTCAGATGAAGGTAGTGCACCTTGCACACATGATAAAACATAATAATGAGGAAATGCAGCCCATGAGCTCCTCTTTTTTATATTCTAGGTATTTGCACAAAAGGGGAGGCAAGTTATTTTAAGAGCGAATAAGTAAAGTGCTGAAAAATAAAACAATATTGCTGTCTGCTTTTTTAAATTTTACACTTCTATGAATTTTGGATTGCCTTATATTTCAAAATAGACCATGTGGACACACCAACTAAGGAGGTCTCTGGTGTGACAAGACCGGGATTGGGTCAATTCTGTAGGTCCACTCGTGTTGGTGGATGAGTCTTTTTCACCAGTGCTCATAGTGAGTTACAGACTGACTGGATACAAATTAGTTTTCTTAAATATCTAACAAATGTGTCCTTTTGTGGCAAAAGAGAGCCCATCTGCACAAACAAAGGTTCGCCGTGCCTGATGAAGTACATCCAGGAAAAAGTACTGCGGAAATGTTTCCTTCAGATACTGAGGCAATGATCCTTTAAGACATGGCCACCACAATATTATTGAGTCTCAAGATCATTCACAATACATTACAATATATCCGGTTATATCCAGTGAATTATCTTGGGTGGCAAACTCACACTGAAAAAAACGGATGAATAGCACCACAGGGAGAAAGAAACCAATAGTATTGGTTTTGTTGTTGAACAGATTAATCTTTCAACCAGACACAGCTATTAACATGAATCAAATGGGAGTCAGCGCACACATCTACGTGTCCCCGCTACGATTAGTGCGTCCGGGTCGCCCCCTGGCGGATAAACCGAGCAGCACACCCTCCTCCCCCTTCCCCTCCCCCGCTCAGGTGAGCTGGTGAATGTTTTACCTGCATGCAATGACGTCGCGACACCTTCAGGAAAAAGAAACACAGCAGTCCGTGAACACTTCAGGCTGATGAATGACGGTAGCTTTGCATGGCGAAACCGACTCACGAGCAGTAAAGACTCCAGTTGAACTTTAATCGGAGTTTGTGTGCTTTCGTGGACTCTCTTGGCGACCTGTTGAGGGTACAAACACGATGTCGTCCTCCGCTATATTCGTGCTGGACCTGAAGGGGAAGGTAAGCGTCATACCCGATTGAGACGCTGATAATTGCGCAGTTTCAGCGACACACGTTATAAACACCGCATTTATTCTCACCCACGAGCTGTTTAGTGGACGTTTTTAACTGTTGCTTTAACTGTTAAACATTAATGTCGCTGGGCTCGTTAAAAATGTATAAAGGGCCTGCAACACACTCTTTCATTGGCCTTTTTCCCCCTTTACTTCCGGATGCATGTCAGTGGAAATACACGCTACAGACCCAAAGGAGTCCAGTTAGTTACCATGTAGCCTTTAGTTATTATGGCATTTGTGTCACCATATTTTGTTCCTATTCTTTTATTTCTGGTGTCACAACACAGCCCGTTGTCTCCAGACAGGAACTGTAACCTGACACTCAAGTTAGTGGGCGACTGATTAATGGGAGCACACATGCGGTTTCAGGTGTGTGGTTAATTAGGGCGTGTGGACTGCTCAACAAACACGTGTGACATATTACATTACATTACATGTCATTTAGCAGACGCTTTTATCCAAAGCGACTTACAATAAGTGCATTTCAACCTAGAGTACAAACTAAGAACAACAAGAATACAGGAAGTAACATTTCCTCAGCATAGTCGAACTACAAAAGTACCATAAATAAGAGCTATTTAAGTGCCACTGAAGTGCTAATCTGTGTTTTAATCCAGATATAGTCGGAAAAGGTGTGTTTTCAGTCTCCAGCGGAAGATGTAGAGACTTTCTGCTGTCCTGATGTCAGTGGGGAGCTCATTCCACCACTGAGGAGCCAGGACAGCAAACAGTCTGGATTTCGAGTGATTAGCTCGAGGTGCAGGAGTCACAAGTCGATTGGCTGTTGCCGAGCGGAGCGAACGTGCCGGGGTGTACGGTGTGACCATATCCCGGATGTAGACATATGACCCAAGTGAGCCGCAGGAGGCTGTGAGCTGAGGAAGTTGCATCTGAAGCAGGTGTCAGGCCCCAAGGGCCCGTAGAATATTTGTTTATTAAAAACATTAAAAACATCTCATTGAAATTGAGTTGTATACGCCATCTCTGAAGATTTCAGACCAGGTGGGCTTCAAATTACGATTATTTTCATCCTTGATTAATCTGTGCAGCATCTTGTCAATTAATCAGTCGTGGAAAGAAAATGTCCGAAGAAATAGTAAAGGCCAAGGTGATCTCAAACTAATTGCTGGTTGTATCCCACTAAAGGACAAAACCCCCACAGATATGTATTTCACTTTCACATTAGAGAAGAAAAGCAGCAAATTATGACATCAGAGAAGCTGTAATTAGAAATTGTTTGATTTTGAATGGATCAGCTCTGGTGAGTTGGGTATTACATCAATATGGGATGCTTCCCTGGCTACCTATAGATCACCTCGGAGGTATATGAGAAGAGTCAATTACACTAATATTGTGATTCTTGATAAAACATTTTTAATACACACAAGTTAGATTTAATATGTATCCATCTTTTGTTGGTAGTAGCAGTTCTGGTCCAACATCAGGTCGCACATCGGACTGTTTTACAAGATCGGCAACAATATTTCTTCTGGTTTCTATAGGAAACTGAGCTGAAATGTTTCTAAAGTCACGTCACAAAAGCTGTCTTCCTCTATGTAACCCGTAACCATATTTGGTATTCACGCACAGTTGTCCCTCTTCTCCCCCCGTGCAGGTGTTGATTTGTCGCAACTACAAAGGCGACGTGGACATGGCGGAGATCGACCACTTCCTGCCTTTACTCATGCAGCACGAAGAGGACGGGCTCCTGTGCCCTGTTCTGTCACGCGGCAACGTCCACTTCATGTGGATCAAACACAGCAACCTGTACCGTATCCTTGACCTATGCGGCCGCCATCGACTAGTTAATTAATTATTTATTTATTTGAACAGGGACCGTACACATCTATCAACCCAGAGGTAAATGTGTCAGTTTTAGCTACGGCCAAATTACAACCGTAGTCCCTGTGGCCAGATATTACAAGCCTCCACTAATGGAGAAAAAGGTTACCACAGAAACATCATAAAAAGCAATAAACATACAGGTTACGATCAAGTAATGATAATAATCATGTCACAGATGAATGAATGTGATACTTAAAACTCCATCGCCGGGAAATGAACGATAGCGGGAATCCGAACTGTTTGGCGTACTCCTTGACCTGATCCCTGCGCAGTGGTGTCCACGACAAACAAGAACTCCAACGCCTCCCTCGTGTACTCATTTCTATACAAACTGGTGGAGGTGAGGCTGTGTGTGACTTGTGATCGGAACAGTTCTGTTGATATTTGCTGTGCATCTTTTTGCGTGACGAGCCAATGGTGATATTCCAAAGTAACCCCACAGATGAGGCCGATATGAGTTTGCGTTTTTTTCAGGTGTTCACAGAGTACTTCAAAGAGCTGGAGGAGGAGAGCATTCAGGATAATTTTGTGGTCGTCTACGAGCTGCTGGATGAGCTGATGGACTTTGGATTCCCTCAGACTACCGACAGCAAGATCCTCCAGGAGTGAGGCTTCTCAAGATGCACACAGACACGCACGTAGATGTCATGAATATTGACGAGGCGAGCGGCGCTGAGTCACAGCCTCTTCTCGTCACCGTTCTCGCAGATACATCACTCAGGAAGGCACCAAGCTCGAGGTGGGGAAATCCAAGGTGCCGACCACCGTCACCAACGCCGTCTCCTGGAGGTCAGAGGGAATCAAATACAAGAAGAACGAGATCTTTATTGATGTCATCGAGTCCATCAACGTACTGGTAAGACTAATTGGCTTAAATAATAACTTATTATTTGTTTAATATCACTTTTACATTTACAAAAATGTTGTTGTGCTGTGTGGGCCATAATGGAGCTATTTCATCTTAATTATTTATTTATTTCCCATTTTATTTCCTATAATACTTGAGGTTTCACTCTATGTCTATTTTCCCCTTTTGTTGTGCTGCATTTCTTGTATGAAAGTTGCTATCCAAATAACGTGGATATAAGTATCTGGATGTATTCCCCGCCGCGTCTCGTTTGCTCAGGTGAATGCCAACGGCAATGTGATGAGCAGCGACATCGTGGGCAGCATCAAGCTGAAAACCATGCTGTCCGGGATGCCCGAGCTGCGGCTGGGCCTCAACGACCGAGTGCTCTTCGCTCTCACCGGGCGTACGTGCACCGTTCCCCAGTTATCTCGCCGGATATGTCGCTCATCCATCTCACTGCATTATTTAAAAATGCATGCGGCTGATCGCATCGTTGTGTGTTCAGGTGACAAGGGGAAGACGGTGGTGATGGAGGACGTGAAGTTCCACCAGTGTGTCCGTCTCTCGCGCTTCGACAGTGATCGAACCATCGCCTTCATTCCTCCGGACGGGGAGTCTGAGCTCATGTCGTACCGCATCAACACCCACGTTAGTCCAATTCAGCACCTTGTTATGGGACTAAAACGCTAATATGTATGGCTCACACCTTGCATTTGACACATGATTTAAGTGTAACTACATGTATGTGTAGACGTCAGAGTGCAACAATTGCTGGTATTATAGTGTCATATTGTACCGGTTAGAAATGGCGATTGAGGGATGGGCATGATCTGTTCTTTGTGCAAATGCACAAACTGCAGAAATAATGAGTCAAGTATTGCATCTCTGAAAGTCTGATAGAGCCTTATAAGCACCATAAACGTAAACAAACAATTGAAATATATACACTGAATAGTTTGTATTTGTACCTGAAGAAATATTTTGTACGTTGTTTTGAGTGTTTGTTCAATGAAACCCCATTTGTCTCTTCCAGGTGAAGCCTCTGATATGGATCGAATCGGTCATCGAGAAATTCTCCCACAGTCGAGTGGAGATCATGATTAAGGTACTGACCGATTGGAACTGTACGGTGAAATGCGTTTTGTTTCTCACTGCAGATGTCTTCTTTAGAAACCGTCAAGAAAACTTCTTAAGAGTTGGAGCAAAGATTTACAGTAACAGTTGTGTTGTGTTTGTAGGCAAAGGGGCAATTTAAAAAGCAGTCTGTGGCAAACAATGTGGAGGTGAGGGTCCCGGTCCCCAGTGATGCCGACTCACCCAAGTTTAAAACCAGCACCGGCAATGTCAAATACGTGCCTGAGAAGAACATGGTGGTGTGGACCATCAAGTCTTTCCCTGTAAGAAATTAACTTTTTTGAATGTGTATATGCAAATGCTTTGACTTTAAATTGTATTTGGTTTCTTCGAGGTATATTGCATTGCAGTTGATGTTCTGAAAAATGTCTGCAGCTTTTTTGTAACTTTTGTCTTCTTGTCTGTCCTAACTCTCTGCATGTCTGTCTAACCTATTTGTGTCCATCCATCCCTTCATTCTTCCAGGGAGGTAAAGAGTTTCTAATGAGAGCTCATTTTAGTCTGCCGAGTGTGGAGAACAATGAGCTTGAGGGCAAACCTCCAATTACCGTCAAATTTGAGATCCCATACTTCACAGTCTCAGGAATACAGGTAACTGTGTGTGTCTGTGTGTGTGTGTGTGTCTGTGTGTCTGTGTGTACTGAGGCTCTTCAAATATTTAGCCTGTGGTAGTATGACTCAAATCCATCTGTGAGCAGACCACATTTATTACTGGATCTGGAGCCGGTCAGAACATGAGGTATCATGTTTATATCAATATGGACAATTATAAAGCTCCAAATTTCCCCTCAGAAGATCCCAGCTTTGCACAGGGCGCCTGCCGTTTACGTAGTCAAGTCCGATCCTGTAAAAGCTAATATTGTTTGCTCAGACAGGAAAACTAGATCATATTTTAATTCCTGTTGCACATTAATGTGTCTTGCCTCAACATGATTGTTTTTCCCAGTCTCACTCGCTCTTTTTCACCAGGTGCGATATATGAAGATCATTGAGAAAAGTGGTTACCAGGCTTTACCGTGGGTCCGGTACATTACACAGAGTGGAGGTAGCCTTCATTCATATTTTTTCATTAGATAATACAACTCAGTTTTCTGAACCTACTATCGTCTTAAGCAAGTGGTCAGATACACATGAATGTGTTAACATTTTCATATTTACCTTTTTAGAATTCCCCCTGATATTTGTTCTCTTTGTATTTAGACTACCAGCTGAGGAGCAATGTGTAAAGCCTGAGGGATTACGGCATCTTTCTTCAATCGGGACCTCCAGAGAAACATCAATACTGACCACTTTTAACTGGACTGAAAGAATGTCTTCAAATTTCACCTGCTCTATTTAATGCCAGCAATCGTGTGTTGTGAATTCTGTGTGCAACTTGATTTGAATGTTTCTATTGTAAAATCACTGCAGATTATTTAAATGCTTAATGAAATTATTCCTTTTAAACAATGTCATACCGTAGGTGTCATTTTTTATATAAGTTGTTCCCCTCTGTTTTTCTCACTATTTTGCCACGCCATATATGGACTGATTTTGTTCCCATACTGTAGTCAAGTATTGTGCAATCACAGTCACAAAATTAAAAAGCTACACCCGCCCTTTTCACATTTGCCTCTGGAGAAATACAACCTCAGGTCAGAAAAGTGAATGAACTGTCTTTTGAAGACATCAACATATACAAATCGCCCGCTTTCTTCGCAACGTGTTCCGATTGGTCGACGGTTGCTGTTGCCACAGTGATAGTGTAGTAACAGAGTTGTATCCCCGCCTCTTATTCCTTATATGGAAGAGCAACACCCTCAGGGCGAGCTGTGATTGGTCAGCGTGGGTTCTCTCCAATGTTTGTAAATTGTAATCTGGAGACGCCGCTGTGTAGATCTCAGCGCGCAAATGTATTTTCTAATGTTGATAAACTTTCCTAGTTTGGATTTTATTTAAAAACTACCGGTCTTAAGAAATAGCGGGATTGTACACCATTGCGTCGTAGTGGATATCAAGGAACTGAACAAGGTAACGTTGCGCTTAAAACCTCCATAGTATGTTCTCTCTTTTGACTGTGCTAGCGGTTAGCCTTGGATGCTAACTGTGTGACCCGGTAGTGGTGACTTGTCTCGCTCTCTCCCGGTGTAACGGACGTTTTCACGTAGCTTCGGCGTTTCAACGCACGGTTTGTAAAACAAGCTGATGTAGCATGATGCCCAGTCGGATAACATGGCATCACTGGGGAGCTGAAGCGCACTGTTAGCCCTCATGCTGTAACGCTAGTAGCTAGCTATCGATGCCGTCCCGTATCCCGACTTAACGTCACGTTACCGCGACTCTATTCTACGTTTATTGCCAACATGAGAAGGCCTGTGGTCTAACGGTACACCTCTCCTCCCGACTAGGCAGAAAGAGAGACTACAATGGTCATCAGTCAGATGGATGCCGGTAAAGCATTGACGGCGGCAGCAGCCAAAGGAAGCACGAGCGAGGTGCAGAGGATCCTGGAGGAATGCCGAGTGCACCCGGACACCCTCAATGAGTTCGGCAGGACTGCGCTCCAAGTGAGTACCGAACCGCCGGAAATATTGATGCCCGTTTCATATTTATGGCGGTAACGTCATTAAATACATCGGGTGGTTCACTGGATGATTCTCATCTCCTTTCCTATTGACATGTTTTTGTTATACCGGTTATGAACATGTAGCACCGTGTTTTAAGACTGTTTTTCCATTATATATTATGTTAGTGCTGTCTTAGTATACCCCTGTAAACCAGATAAACGTCATCAAAATGCCTAATATGTGATGTTCTGACTAGAAATAGGATATACACTCAGTAGCCAATGTATGAGGTACTCAATTAAACTAATGCGATTACAATACCGCAGCCTTGTTCATGAAGGTTTTAATGTTGGTTTAAACTGTTGAGGAGAGGTGGTCTTTTTATAGAGGCTCTATTTGTGTATCTGTCCAACTGTGTTATAACAGGAGAACACTGAATGGTACGACTGTGATTATCAACGGTTTCCCCTTGTCATTCATAAAATGTCAGAAATATAGAAACCATATCCACACAATTTCCCAGACCTTCAAGGGGGAATTTCCAAATTGCCTGTTTTTGTCCATACAGACTGTATGAAGATGACTGAAACATCATTAAAGTTACTGTCTTTATTTATTCGATTGTTCAGCAGGTCCCGCTTTACATATTTGCTTGTAAGTGACATTCAGGGCCAAAGTTAAACATTTAATTGTGATCTCTGTGGAGATCCTTGAAGTGACAACTTGCCATTTACACACCAGTGTTGAATTTCCCATGCGCTCTCTTCCCCTCTCCTCCGACATCTCCTCCAGGTGATGATGATGGGGAACTCCAAGATCGCCAGTTTGCTGTTGGAAAAAGGGGCCGACCCCAACGTCCAGGACAAACACGGGATAGCGCCCGTCCACGACGCGGCCCGAACCGGATTCCCGGACACTCTGCAGGTGCTGGTGGAGTACGGAGCTTCGGTAAACCTCCCGGACCACAGCGGCGCCCTGCCTATCCACATTGCCATCCGGGAAGGCCACAGGGATGTTGTGGAGTTCTTGGCCCCGCGGTCCGACCTGAAGCACGCCAACATAAGCGGCCAGACAGCGGTAGACGTTGCCCGGACCTCTTGTGTGCCTGATATGATGGACTTGCTTTTTGCTCACATTCATAGTTAGTCAGAAGTCTGGGGGCCCTAATTAACTTCTTTTTTGTTTTGCTTCAAACCTGGTGACTTGAATTCATTGCTGTGTAAAGGATTATTTTTTTGTTAATAGTAGCTCTGCATTAATATGTGACACGAGACATATTGTCCTGGCAGCTTATTATCAGTGGATGGGTGGCTATATACAGTAGACACCTCTTTTGCACAGTGCAATTTAGGCACCTTATATATCTGTTTTCCCTTTTAATTGGGAGTGCACATTTGTAGATAGTTTTCCCAGTGTTTTGTAATTATTGCATTATTTCCATTGTGAAACAGTTGAAACCTTATGTGTTTTTAAACACTTTTACAAAACTTGATGTGGTGCACCCCGATTGCTTTTCATAGTTTTGTTTCTCATAAGTAGATGTACTTAGACTTTGAATTTACTCTTATTTATTGTTGTTATAGGACTGAATATTCCTGTGACTTTGTAAATAGCAACATTTATTGTGATTTGTTAAAATGTTATTTATATACATAATTTTAAAACAAAAGTGAGATTATTCACTTTGCCATTTGAAGAAGCAAACACAAAATAAAGTGTTGAACTTGAAGCCTTGAAGTCATAGTTTTTATTTTAAACACTTGTATCTTTAAGTCTTTACCAATGTTAATATTCTATTGTAAGTACTATTAGCAATGAGATCCCAACAAACACTTGCAATATAAAAAAACGTTACTCCACAAAACAACATTAACATTTTCTCTTTTCCATTTGTAATGCTCTGATACTACCTGGTGACAGAAGTGTGTGCCATTTAAATAATTGGTAAACTCCATGTATCCTCAAGTGTTGAACACTTCCTCCAAGGTGACTCATCAAGGGCGTTTACAATAACTGCATACGGGAATGCAGTGCAACCCCTCAAAGGTCGTGCAGATAGCGGGATTAAAGCTGGATATGAATGAAGGGCCCCGTTGTGTTGAGGCCGGTAGGTAACGGTGGCACAGTTAGCTGATGTTTGTGGCCGCTGCTTCAGTACAATGGCCATTTTGTTTGCTTGTGTGCTGCGGGCCAAGTGCACCAGCCGAGGACGGAGACACAGTCCAACCACTGCTGCTGGGCCGCTGTGGACACCACGCATGTTACCGTGGTTACTGTTTACATGAAGCGCCATGCACGCGTTTCACATGGATTTGACCAACAATTGAGGCGGGAAGTAACTTTACTCTAGCACTGTCTTTATGTACAAGTTGTAAGTAATTAGACGTTCCTTGTGCAACTTATTAACTTAAATTTGAGAATGAAATATTGTAATCTTTACTCGCACTAAACTAGTTCATTGCAAAAATCAGTTTGAGATATGACTAATGGTTATAATTTTATATAGTCCCCTGAAAAGCATGAAGTACAATTTGGCTCATCTTTGAAATGGTCCTGATATATTATTAATAATAATATAAACATGGCCCATATGTCTGCCTTATTAATACTATGTTTGATACTTTATGTACATTTAGCAGATTATATATACCTTTATACTTTTTGGGGAAAGTTTTTTTACGGGACTTCTACTTTTATTTCGTCTTATTTTCCTTACAGGGCTGCTCCTTTGACATTTGCGTTATTCATGTTGTTCACCTAACCTGTTTCAGATCTACATAGTGATGGACGCCAGCGGGGAGCTGCACAGCCCGGCTCCAGTATTTCACTTCTGGCCATTGTAACACTCCGCTGGAGCCGCTCAAAGTTAAAGGCCTAATTAGTGTACTTCTGCTGGAGTTGTTTCCTTTCCTCGACTAAATCCCACCAGCTCGTCCTCCCTCTCCATATTTATCAGCTACAACTCTATCATCGTGTGTAATAAAGACACACACCTTACTCCCCAGGGCACAGTGTGAGCGTGTTGCTGGATGTGCAAACAACATTCATGAGCACTGATCTGGTCTGTGTGTTCTGCAGGTTGGGAGGGCTGCAGTTGGAGGGACGAGTTTGCAAGAAGAAGTACAGAAAAAAAAGTCTCAGCCTCCCCACTCATATGCATAGAGACGTGTGGGAATACATGGTGCTGACGACACTATGAATAACACAATGGCGTGAGCTGTTAAACACACCTGTTTGATGGCGTGGGTGTCGGTGGTGATAGTCTTTTTTATTCTTAGACCCCTTAACCAAAAGGAAGCCTCCTTTTCAGAGCTGCATGAATAATCACACACAAAAAGAATCTTTGAAAAGCTTTTTTAAAAAGCTTTTCCTACAGTTTCCTACAGTTTAATAAAAATGATTATCTTTGGATGTTAGACTGTTAGTCAAACACAACAAGACATCCCCATTTTCTAGACCTATCGGTTAATCAAGAAGATAATCTGCAAATGAATGGATAATAAAAAAATAACCTTCAATCTTATATAGCGCTTCTCTAAGTACCCAAAGTCACTTTACAGAATCCAGAGTCCAGGAGTCATACATACAGTCATCCCGGTGGTGGTAAGCTACATCAGTAGCCACAGCTGCCCTGGGGCAGACTGACAGAAGCGTGGCAGCCAATCAGCTCCTCCGACCACCACCAACATTCATTCATATCCATACGATGCAGTGCATGTCTTTATGATGGTGGGGGAAACCGGAGTACCCGGAGTAAACCCACGCAGGCACGAGGAGAACATGCAAACTCCACACAGAAAGGACCTGGAACGACCGGGATTCGAAACTAGGGCCTTCTTGCTGTGAGGCGACAGTGCTAACCACTGAGCCACCGTGCTGCCCAATAATGAAAATAAATAAGTCGTGTCTCCCACTCTCTTTCTATTATGATAGTGAAAATAATGACAGGTTCAAGAGGTGAAGGAGTTGAAGGATACATTAACCCTTTCTTTTGTCATAGTGTGTCTTAAAGGTGCAGTGTGTAGGCTTTGGTGAGGTTACAATCTGCAACCAACCGAAACTTCTCCTGTGTGCTAAACGTGTCGGAGATGTGAAGTCTTTAAATCTATTTTTTGGTTTGTCCGTTCTGGGCTGCTGTAGAAACATGACAGCTCTAAATAAAATATACTTATTATTTCTTTATTCTAGTTCTTCCAATAGATCACCCTAAGTGCTAGACACTGTTTCTTTAATACTCACAATATCCACACAAGGTGAAAAACGACTGGGTAAGAAATTGGGGAAAAACTCAACGGTCTGCTTTCTGTGTAGAAATGCATATCGACGTTTAGCAGAAGTTAATAGGAGGCTTCAACATTCTGAGTTAGACAAGGGAGTCTGATATCACCTCTTCTTAACCCCCCCTCAGACTGTTTTCCCCTTTCCCTTCAGGGCTCAAACCAACGGGAGTAATAATCAGTAACCAATGATCTTCGATTGTCTTCAGAGTTAGTGTTTCAGTTTAACAAACCACATTAGCCAAGCTAGCCACTCAGTGCTAGAAGAACTTTAGGTGTTTGATGAGTTGTGGACTTTGACACCACTTTACCGTCAAACTGAAAACTGGTGGCGAAATCAGAGATGGCGAGTCACTGTAAACTGTGCACACCGGTTCAGGCTGCAAGGAGTCACAACCTGCAGACAAACAACATCCGGACATTTCAGACCATAAAACATAAGTTCTCAGGGCAGGAAGGAGCGGCCCAAACGGATTTCCAAGCGTAAACACCGCATCAGTAAAGCCAGCCGCGAAGGCACCCTCCACAAGTATGACTGTGGCAGCATTTCAGACTGAAGTCTGACTGAAGATATCATCCCTGGCAACCCTCCAGGAGACATAACATGTAGTTAGTTAGTCGTTTCCAGCCAAGCCTTAGTCCCAATGATCATCTGTTTGGGTTCATGCTGGTGACACACTTAGCTGCCACCTCCAGAGAGGAAAATACACAGGTACATGATTGACAAAGCATTAGGATACTAGCAGCTTCGTTTGTTTTTTTAGACACTGCACTCTGCCCAAATCAATCTAAGTGATAAAATATTGACTAAATAAACGTAACGCATCCTGACGCCCTTGGGAGCTGTGTGGCAGTGAAGGAAGGTCAGTGTGCTCACCAGTATTCCCGAGGTGGTTCTGTCAACACAGAGACAGGATCACATTCTGGAGCCATGCAAGCCAGGACATGACAGCACTGTGGTTCAGGCTGAAACATTGTGAGCCCCGGCTGAGGCATAACATCACAAAGAGGAGAAAGGATACAAGAAGAACCAGTGTGCACTTGTTTGTTTTTAGAGAGACTGAACACAGTCGACTCCAAGAGAAACTAATCCGACTGAAAGCACCTGATGCATCCTTCTTCCTAGAACTAAACACGAGGAGCTACAAGGACCTCCAGTTTAGAAGCTTTTAAGACATTTTATTTTCTTGCTCCAGTGTGTTTAAAAGGCACAGTGTGAACAAAATGTGAAATCAGCTTCACCCTGTATTGTTTATATCTGTGTCATATCTCACTGCTCCAGCTGTAAAAGTGGGGGGAAAAAAGCATGTACACTCAATATATTACTCATCCAACAGGTATACTTTAAAAGACAGCAGATGAATTGTTTTTCTCTTTGTTAATTATTGTATCACTGAATATTACACTGACTTGACCTCTGCTGTACAATCCTACGAATGATTACAGTTTTCTCCGAGAGTTGAATGCCTTTTATCGTGCCACTGAAAGGCTTTTTCTCCCTCCACTTGTTCAGCGTCTGAAAGGGAGCAACATGAGCCCCGGAGCAGTGGGAACACCTCCCCACGCTGCGTAAACCTGTCCAACGGGATACGGTGCGGTTACAAATCCCATGACTGTTGCTCTGAAGAATAAAAAAAATATTCAGTAAACAGTAAGGACGCTGTTTTATTCGTGTAAAATGTTGAACCCATGTCAACTGTTTGTAATTTTTTTTTTTAAAGGCATCGTAATGAATGATCTTTCACTCATTGACACATTTGTAAAGCACAATTCACAATGACTGTTTTTTATAGACATGTTTCCTAGTGTTTGGTTGTCCTTTTGTGGTCATTTATGGTAATGGTGTCCCTTTTAATGCTATTTTACATGAGACATTCCATCTAGTGGCATGGATTGGTACTCCGTTTTCAGATCATTATAGACCACCACACACTGAGAGAAGCCGAGTCAGCAACAGCCCAAAGCTCTGCAAACTCAGCGATTAGTCAACCGGCTTCGTACATCTGATGGCAGCAGATCCAGCAGGTTTTCCTCCGCTATCAGCCCGCTGAGATTCAGCAGCGAGCAGTCCCCTATCTCCACAGGTAGGGACTCCAAACGGTTCCCTTTCACCTCCAGACGAACCAACTGGGCCAGGCTGGCCACTCGGGGGCTGAGATCCAACAGGCAGTTGTTTCCGAGAGCCAGCGTCTTTAGCCTTTTACAGGAGAACAGCTCCTCCGGCAGCACCTCCAGGGAGTTGAAAGCAGCGGAGAAGAACTGGAGGCCCTGCAGGATGCCCACCTCAGGGGGCAGAGACGTGAGCTGGTTGTGGGAGACGTCGAGGTGCCTGAGTTTGGTGCAGTAAAACAGCCGAGAGGGAAGCTTCCGGAGCTTGTTCCAGCTGATGTCCAGCGTCTCCAGGCTGTGCAGCTTACTGATGTGATCAGGGATGTAAGTGATCCTGTTGTGCCACAGTTTTAGTGTCACCAATCGGCGGCAGTGCTGCAAGCTCAGGATCTCCTCCACCGTGGTGAGTTTGTTTTCCTTGAGGTCCAGCTCCTGCAGATTGCTCAGGCTGAAGACGGCACTTGGGATGCGCTCCAGCTCGCAGCCCACCAGCTCCAGCGAGACGAGGTTGGTCAACTTCTTCAGGCAGCTAAAAGCTTGGATCTTGACACCTTCGTTGTAGATGCTCAACCGCTGCAGCTGCAGCGCAACGTCCACCACGCTGGGTGGGATCTTAGTTAGGTTGGCGTGCAGTTCAAGGACTCTCAGAGCTCTAAGCTCTCGAAGAGAGTCCAGAGTGGCACTTCTGGACACCTCATTGGCTAAAGGACAACTCAGATGCAACTCCTCCAAGCTCTGCAGGCTGTACATCCACATAGGCACCTCTTCTAAACTTTCAAATTGTAAACACAGGACCTTTAAATGGGCCTTGAGGTGGTTCAGGGCAGAAAGCTGGAGCTTTGCAGGGCAGAAGACCAGCGATAGCTCCCGAAGAGAGTCCAGCTTTGCGACACTCGGTGGGATGATGACATTCTTAACCTGCTCCAGTTTCAGCGATTCCATTTCAGTGATCTCAAAGACGGTGTCGGGGAGCCCCGGCAGCATTGAAAGGTGGAGCTCCAACCGGTTGCTGGAGTTCTTGGCGAGGCGGGTACGCAGCTTTTTGGCTGTCCACAGGTAGTTGAGGTTGAGCTGATGGAGATGGCTCTCGCTAACCTCGGAAAGAAAGACTGCAAATCTCTTCGAGTAGAGAGCATCATATTGGTCCACGAGGTGCAGGAGAAAGGCAAAGTCGTTCTTCACATCCGGTATGTCGTTGATGCCCGTCTCCAGGCGGACCTGCTCAAAGGAGTACTCCTTCAGAGGTCGATGAAACTGCCAGTAGAGGGTGTAGATACACAGAAGTCCGTACACTCCCACGAAGCAGATGTAGAGGTAGGCAAGCTTGGAGAAAAGATGGGCTTTGTTGTCGTTACAGCAATAGATATCAAAACCAGTCAGCTCCGGAGGAACATAACAGCGCACTATTATCTCAATGTTCGGTACCAGCACCGCCGTGTAGATAATGATCACAAGGAACTTGAAGACTTTCAGTGACGTTTGTAGCACATACATGACATACAAGATGTCTGCTTCCTCGACATGAGTTCTGAATTTCTTCACCTTTTCAAATAGAGCTTTGGCCTGCTCTCCTTCCTTCTTATCCAGGACGGAGGGGGGCGACTGAAGCTCCGGGTTTTTCTTTTCCGGGTTAGATTTAACAGAGACGGAGCGAAGGAGCAGTCCCGTCGTCGTCTCCTCTTCTTCTGCTCGTCGATCTACGGAATCTTTCGACATGGTGGTCCTCCTCCAACTCACCAGCTTCTCCTCTCCTCTTTCCTCAGAGACCTCGCTCAGGGCCCTCGTCGTCCAGGGGGAATCAAAACACTTCCCAAGGATGGTAACAAACAGGTCAAGTTTAGAGGACGTCCCGGGGAACTTGAACCAGAAGCTGCTCGCCACCATGAAGATCATCGTGTGGATCACAACGAGGTACGGGAAGTACTTTGCAAACCAGTGGACATACTTCTCGTAGCAATAGTGGTTGACAAACACATACTGGGGGATCTCCAGGTTGTTCTTGCGCCCAATCACCTCCACGATGACGGGCTCTGCAGGAGCGACCAATGTGTGCTCTGAGGTCTCGTTGTCCCTGTAGTCCCGGATGTGGCTGCAGTCGATTACTTCCGGCGTCTTGCTGGTGAAGGGGGTGGGCAGGCAAGAGATCTTGTCTTGGGTGAGCTGCGGAAGACAGACGAATGGAAAAATAAATAATTGCCATATATGAACTGGGTTACTTGGCAAAGGCCATGATAAAAGTATATCTGAGGCCTTGTCGACACGTACACAGGTATTTTGGTAAACTAGGGGTTTCCTCCTGAAACACTGGTTGGAGTGTTGGATAATGCCTTGAGCATTCTGACGCCTCTGTTCCTAACAACTGCACATTTATGTGTGGGCAAGTCAAGTCCTGTTGGCCAGGTTATGTAGACAACTGGATGCATTCATGCCGCCATTGCAGGATGAGTTACACGTGAACTAATGGACAACAACAAGATCTCCCTGTATTCATCATCTTAAAATAGGAAAGACAAAATAAACTTAATTAAATGTTAAGGAAGTCGGTTTCCCAGAATGTTTTCAACATTTTAAAGTATATTGAAACGGATTAATACTAAAAGGTGAGGAATTAAAAGCTAAAACTTGAATAAACAAGCAGAGAAAGAAAATGAAAAATTGTCATGAAAAAAACAAATGATGGAATATCCTTTGAAAGAATGTCACCCGCTTTTCGTTTGTGTCCGAAAATGTAGTGCATACGTTGTGGACGTTTTTTGATTTATACACATTTGATGCTGTGGTGAGTATATACAGGATAGGATTGATTGATTTAAATTACAATGCCTATGTTCATAGTAATGAAGAAACTGTCCTCAACTTTCTTCTGTCTACAGGACTGTCTCAGAAAATTAGAATATTGTGATAAAGTTTTTTATTTTCTGTAATGCAATTAAAAAAACAAAAATGTCATGCATTCTGGATTCATTACAAATCAACTGAAATATTGCAAGCCTTTTATTCTTTTAATATTGCTGATTATGGCTTACAGCTTAAGAAAACTCTAAAATCCTATCTCATAAAATTTTAATATTTCCTCAGACCAAGTAAAAAAAAAGATTTATAACAGCTGAGTGTTTGTCAAGGCTCAGGAAACCCTTGCAGGTGTTTCGAGTTAATTAGACAATTCAAGTGATTTGTTTAATACCCTACTAGTATACTTTTTCATGATATTCTAATATTTAGAGATAGGATATTTGAGTTTTCTTAAGCTGTAAGCCATAATCAGCAATAAATCAGAATAAAAGGCTTGCAATATTTCAGTTGATTTGTAATGAATCCAGAATGCATGACATTTTTGTTTTTTTAATTGCATTACAGAAAATAAAGAACTTCATCACAATATTCTAATTTTCTGAGACAGTCCTGTATATGGAGACCGGGTGTTTAAACTCTCAGAAAATAAGAAGCAGAACTTTTCTTCACGTAGTTATTTGATTACACGTTGTTTTATCTGCTTTCCTTCTGTGCTATTTCTAATGTGACACAGAAAGGATAATCAGGTGGGGGGAGACACATAAAGCAACAAGTTAGCATTCTGAATCTGCAGTAAGTAGGTCAGGAAAGACACGTTAACTCAGTGAGACCGTCTGTGTTTGGAGGTCAGATAATGTGGGAATCAAACACAGAGGGGTGTGTGTGGGAACAGAATATTCCCCCGATGTGCCACAGCAGAAACAGATGATGCAGACGTTTCAGCCTCATCGCCGGAACGTGACATTAGGTAAGTAATTGGTAGGTTTACATCCGTGTCATCATTTGAAGGATTAATGAGCATATAATCACATGGTGTGTGGTTTGTATCGGCGCCTCACCTGCAAGGTGCACCCAAAGACACCGATCATCAGCATAGCCACACACAGGTACTCGGAGAAAACATCCCACCACGGTTTCAGGACCCGATACTTTGAGTTCTGCTCTGCGCCGAAGTTTCTGAATTCACCCACTGGGATCATCCTGGCTGCTGCTCCACACTGATGAAATTAAAGAGACAGTGAGTGTGACTTTCAACACATTGCAGCCTCTGGGGAACATCTTGTAGGAGGTTTTTTTTAAACACAAAAAAATATGTAGGACCAACACAGATTACACCAAACTGTAGGTTGTTGCCGGTTGCTACACTGTATCTCTGGCCTTGAATGAATGAATGTGGGCGGATTGGAAGAGGATAAACTAGTTTGACAACAATGTTAACAGAGAGGAACTCCTTCAGAAAAGGGTTCAGGTCTTTTTTTTTAATGGAGGCCTTCTTTTCCCCTGATATTCATTCCCCTCATCTAGTTAAAGGGTAAAAACTACACACGCACACAACCTTTGTAATAACACTACATCCTTATTTGTTTATTAGCCTTTTCAGTTTCTGTAGAAATATGACACTTGGCTACTGGCTAGTAAACAAATAGACAAAGCGGCGCAACAGATCATGCCAAACATTGTGTGGGACTTACAAATCGCATTTATAAACGATGTCTGTCCTGTTAATAATTTTTAAAAAGTCGTTTAAAAATCACTCCATGTGAGCGTCTTCACTACTGAACGTCATAGTATCAGAAAACACAATAAACTTGAGTGTTAAACGTTCAGAACTGTCCATCAACTTTTAATGTTTCATAAATAGTTTCAGTTCGTCTCTATAAGCTTAACAGAGCAGTTAGGAAAAATAAACTCTCGTTTTTTAGGCTTCACCAGGTGAATTTCACATACCTGCGTCCGAGGTGGATCCACTGGTGTCCGGTGGGAGTCGGGAGCCGACGTTCATCGTTAAACACGAGCACACCAGTGTCAAGTTGGCAGGTGACGATACATAACATCCGGATTAGAGATTTTCAAAATAAACTCGCCCTCAACAAACAGGCGCAATCCCCTCGAGCGCTAACTTTACACGCAATGAAGAGAGGTTTTTTTCTTACTATTTTCAACATGCTATTCCATAATTTTTTAATGATGTATTCAAATATAAAATTGCTTTTTTTCGAAGAAGCTTGGAAAAGCCGATAGTTAGAAAATAAAGGGATTTTATTAATCCAAATAATGTACAAGATAAAGATGGGTGGCCCTATATCAGGACCTATGTTTTGGACACTCGGGTGTAGCGAGGAGCAAAGGCACCAACCGATCCCTACCTAGTGGCGGGTTGGATTATAAAGGTGAAATGGCAGAGGCCCCTAGGATCCATCTCCAAATCACAGTGGGCCATATTTGAAGCCTCCATTGTGGAAGTAGTTGCGAGGAGCTGTGGTCGCCAGGCCATTGGTACCTGTTGGGTTGGCAACCTCTAACCATGGATGCTGAGGGTCACCAGGTGGAACGAAGAGTGTGCATATATATATATATATCTACACACACACACACAAATAGGGGATGATGTTGGTTATGGTTGGGGTTCTTTATACTTTTATAGTGAACCTGTTTAATTAAGGTGTATAGAACATTCATTGAGTTCTGTGAATATTTTTGCATTAAGCATCTGAAATTTATTAAAAGAACACCTTTCCCACTGTGGCAGTTTATACAACAGCTCAAACTGTTCAACTTAATACCTTTCCTCTGTCGAGGTCAGCTATGTTCTTTCAATGTTTGAAAGGATTATGTCGTAATCAACTTTTAAGTAAACATAAGGAAGGTTTTTACCTTAGATTACTTAATATTAGTCTATATTCACATGTCATGCTTTGGCAGCAAACATGGGCGGTTGATTAACCCCTAATGCCCCAGGTGTAGACTCAAAACAAAAGACACATGTGACTATTTGCATCTATGAGGCTGTCTGTTGACACCGACTGGTTTTGTTGACACTGACTGAGCGCCCTCTGGGGGCCACTGAGGCTTTGAAGCATAAACTTACAAGCATCTCAATAAATAAACCATAAGTGGATGCGTCACATGATCATGGAGATGACCAAAGATCAGTAATAACAAATAATGACATGACTATAGCAGTACCACAAACATATATTTTACTTTACAATGTATTACTGTACAGGGTATTTTTGCTGAAAAAAGAAAGAAAGTACAAAGCAGACCTTAAATATTCTAATTACCATTCCAACTACTGCCGGACAGAACAAAAAATTCCCTTTAGAAGTAAAGCATTTTCTTTTTACAAACATCCAAAATTAGCATTAACAGGCATTTCTACTTAGTTACAAGGCATGCTAGTTATTGAAAAACACAACACCAGAGTCCAATTCAGTACAAAGCTGATGTCAGTTTAGAGGAACGAGAAAAAAACCAAAAAGGAACCTGAACAAATAAATAAAAAAAGTGAGCTCCGAGATTCTGTACGAGACTTCTGAGAATATCAATGGACAAAACGTCACTGAAAAACCTTTTTAGCTTAAATTGCTGTTACAAAAACACTTCTTGAAGCAAGTCTTTGTTGTTGTTGTACAATGTCTGAACAATACATTGCAACGCACAAACATCGTCACTTCTGCTCTGAGGTCTGGTGGAAGCAAAGGCCAAAAGGTCAGCTGTAAGGTAGGGTCTCAATTCTGTGGTTTTTAAATTTTTTTTAAAGAGTTTTTACTTGCTGCAGAATTCTGTCTCCTCTGAATCCTTCGTTCTCTTGGCACTTCATACACCCGATTATACTGGACCAGACTCCTTGACACCCTTACAAGAAGCACACCTCTTCCAAGGAAAAAATAAATAAATCCTATCTTATGAATCGAGCAGTGGATATTTGTGGAAGAACATACGTTTCTATGCAGCTATTTTAAAAAGGTCCTACTTCTCCTCTACAAGCACTTGAATTTGAGACTTTGGGCCTCATGCAAGAATCACTCGTGTGAACAGATTCAAGAAAAACATTTGACGTATAAGAGATTTTAAAGAATGTGTGGTAAATCATCCATTTTCTTTGGTATAAACACCATTCCGGGGGCGGTAGAGGCCCGTCCTCCGGCTACGTTGCCTTTCTTGACCAGGAAAAACATTTGTCTGAAGAATTATGACTTAAAATCAGAATTAATTTGGAGATTAAATGTATTGCTGAAATAAGATAATACAAATAAATAAATGTGGTCAACAGATTAGTGCGATCTCCGTCATGAGATTTCCTTTCAAGATTTTATTGGCACATTTCTCCAATGGCTGCAAACACATTGACTTGTGCATTGATGAGGAGTTCATACCTTGTTTTTATATTAACATATTATTGTATATTACTGGTTGATTTTATGATACACTGCTGCTTGTTTTTAACTGTAAGGTGTCAGCGAGTACTCATGAATTTGTTTAACTATTATCATCAATAAATGCATAACAGATGGCAATCATCGGGCTGAAATTAACCAGTTTGTGCGGTTCAGAGATGTTGCTGAATCTGAGTTGGGACACATTCAAGAAAACAACACAGCAACAGTGAAGGATGAGGATAAAAAAGAAAGAAAGTGTGGCTCATTTTCATGTATAACGGTTCCTCTTGTGGCGGCCCGGGGTTAACTTAACCCATGTCGACACACCACCAAGTGGTTCTGAGCCTTTCCATCAAAGCACCTCAACTCAATATACTGATTACAGTAATGCCCACAGGCAGTGGAATGGCACTTTGAACTCTACGGCCTATGCTGTCACAAATGCTGCTTTTTGTGTCTCTTTTATATATAATGGAATCATTTTTCCTTTTCCGTTTTTCTCCCCTCAGATTTAACCTTTGATTGAAGAGTAGAGAGCCCCCACGGCTCTTTGAGCCAGTAAACGGACGTTTAAGCAGCCCTTTCCTCCCATGGCTTAAACCTGGGAGATGAAGGTCCGACTGGAGGCTTAAAATGTAAGATCTGAGCACACAGACGGACTGAGGTCTCTTAAATTTGGCAGAACACAGTTTCCCAAACAAATTAATAAATTTACCAGTGTAGAAAAGTGGACTGTAGGATCTGGGGTCATACAGATAGTCCAATGGAGACACTAAAATAATCTATTCTTTAACAGCACTTTTAAAATAAAGTGTTACTCATTTAGTTTGTAATCTTTTTGCTTTTCCCAGAACCGGTGAGGCAGCATGTGGCATTTCCCCTCAGTCTCTAATTTGTTGTGAGGGTCTTTCTTTATATTTGGGAAGACAGAGGGGAGTTTAGGGGCGCTCGCCCGTCCCGTCTGAGTGAGACAGAGTCGCGCCGTGAGCTTCATGCTCCTTTGCCGAAGGGCCCGTCCTGCCGATGGCCGCTGTACGTGCTGAAACTGGAGCTGGCCGACTGATATCCTGGTGACGACGCGCCGCTCTCCCGCTCGGACTTCTGAGACGGTGGAAGCTCCTTCTGGCACGGCTCCATGGTAACGGCCACGCCGACGCCGCTCCTCCCCGACATCATGTGCGTCACCTCCGACCAGGTGTCCTTCTCGGGGTCATAGCACTCCACGCTGTCCAGGAAAGTGTCGCCATCGTAACCTCCTGTAAACACAACCCGGAGGAATAGTTTCATGACACTGTTGGACTCGCACGCAATCGGACCTTTTAACAAATAGTTCCCTAATGAAATCTCTATAAACATGTCGCAGGATTTTACAAAGGCTTTAGGAACCGAGTGATTATACATCTACATTTGAGGATATATTTTTCAATGATTGCCTTTTTTCTTAACATGGCTTGTACAAAGGCAACTAAGTAGTCCACGAATGTGAGACGTGTGTTGGATTCTTCTGCGTGTTGAGCAGACGCTGCCACGTGCGAGTGTAAACAAAGCTTCAGCAAATTGGGATGCGACTATGAAGTTGAAGTTATTAGGCAATGTCTACAGCTGAATGGATTCATATTTCATTGCCAGATAAATCATTTTAAAGAGCGAATAAAACGCACAATTGACATCAGACGATGGTTTTTTGGGATTCCCTTTCGTCCAATGTCTTTTTGGCTCTCCGTGCAGACCGTCTTATCGGCACGCACCCAAAGCCCGCTCACTGCTACATGGAATTTCTACATTCATTTAATTTGGTGCTTTGACTCTCAATAGCTACGCTACTACTTACCCATTACATAGATGCGTCCATGTAATGCAGTTACACCCAGAGCACTGCGCCGGTGCCTCATGGCGGCAGAAAAGCTCCATGTATCAGTTTCCACATCATAGCGCTCCACTGTGTTCAGCTGGTTGGTCCCATCGTAGCCGCCCATCACAAAGATGAGATTCCCCAGAGAGCAAATACCTGAAAACGGGTCGATGGCAAGTTTATTAAAGTGTGAGATGACTTTATCTAGATGTGGGGAAAACCGTAGAAAACCACGCAAGCATCCCTCGGAGTTCAGAATCTGTGCCCTCAAGGATGTCCCCAATGATACATGAAACATGATATAAAGTATAATAAATGAACCAGTCCACTGTATCAGTGTCTTTGTTGTGGCTGAAGTTATGGTCCAACATTTTTACTTTGAAACCATTATATTTATTTTAGACAGAAATCTGAATTATGAATCTAAATATCATAACCACACACTCATACATGAGATTGAGAATACAAAAAAACATTATTAGCACCCCTGTGTACAAACTACAGAATCCCCCCACACTCCAAAAAATGGCTTCGATCTTTCTTAATTATGACAAATATATATATATCCGTGCAAGTTGACATCCATATTTTTAGAATATAATATATTAAAATAAATAATATATTTTCCATCAGAAAGCAGATTTCTAGCTCTTCCTCACCAGCTCCCGAGCGCACGGTGTTCATGGGGGCCATGGGGTTCCACTCGTCCTTCTCAGGGTTGTAGCACTCACAGGAGCGGAGCCGGTTGTTCCCGTCGAACCCCCCCACGGCATAGAGCAGCCGGGTGATGACAGCTACACCGACACCAATGCGCTGCGTCAACATGGGGGCGACCAGCTGCCACTGGTCCCTTTCTGGATCATACCTGAACAAGGAACAACACATATTCATTTGTTTTGTGTTATTAGTGTTTTTTTAATGAATTTATTCCCAAGTCACTGTCGGCCTGTTGAGGGCTCCGGGCAGAAACGTGATGCCAGCTGCCTTTTTTCACCTGCCATTGATAAGACTTCACTTGACACTTTTATTTCCCTTCCACTCAACTACGACAATTGTCGCAGTGTAGGAATCAGACTGCCGTATCTCGCCTGTAGCTTGTCCAAAGGAGCCCTCGCTGGAAGCAGGAAGAGAGGCCACATCTCCCACGCACCGGCCTCTCTGCACCGAATGGATTTTAAGATTATTTTATTTGGATTTATTTATGATTTGCCTTTCAAAGCACTGCATGTAGGTCTAACGATCACGAGAGCTTGTATCAAGCAAATATGTGTCACGGGAAGAGAGACAAAAAGAAAAGAAAAGAAGCCTCGTCTGAACAGGGCCTTTGTCGCACAGATCCAGTTCCAGCATCTGTAGCCTGTGAGTCATTTATAATTAGTCACATATTGTTGCTGATTCATTCCATGGGCATTCAGACAGGTTAGAGATGCTCCTTTATCATTTGTCATTGTGGTGATCCTGGTTAATATTTTCCACGGTTCTCTGTCTGCTTCAGTTTGGGTAAATCTTTAACCGTAAATAATGCACGTGTACACACACACAAATATATAAGGTAATATTAAGGATTGCACCACATAAATTAAACACTTGTTGACGGGGCATGCTGATGCACTTGGTGCTAATCACCCGCCAGTCTTTTATGGCTCATAACAATTTACGCTGGTGCTGCCTCACTGTCCAGACACAGCTGCCGAGAAGAAGCTGAGCGAAAAAAAATTTATGTGTGATGGTAGCTATCTCAAGGTTTTCTTTTGAATATACAGGACTGTCTCAGAAAATTAGAATATTGTGATGAAGTTCTTTATTTTCTGTAATGCAATTAAAAAAACAAAAATGTCATGCATTCTGGATTCATTACAAATCAACTGAAATATTGCAAGCCTTTTATTCTTTTAATATTGCTGATTATGGCTTACAGCTTAAGAAAACTCAAATATCCTATCTCTAAATATTAGAATATCATGAAAAAGTATACTAGTAGGGTATTAAACAAATCACTTGAATTGTCTAATTAACTCGAAACATCTGCAAGGGTTTCCTGAGCCTTGACAAACACTCAGCTGTTATAAATCTTTTTTTTTACTTGGTCTGAGGAAATATAAAAATTTTATGAGATAGGATTTTAGAGTTTTCTTAAGCTGTAAGCCATAATCAGCAATATTAAAAGAATAAAAGGCTTGCAATATTTCAGTTGATTTGTAATGAATCCAGAATGCATGACATTTTTGTTTTTTTAATTGCATTACAGAAAATAAAGAACTTTATCACAATATTCTAATTTTCTGAGACAGTCCTGTATTAAGTAAGAAATCTATTGCATAAGACAGATATATCGTTGGAACACATTGGCCGTGGGAGAGAAACCGTGTCATTCTACTTTCAGTCATTAGTTTTCTAAACACAAAAAAAACATTGATTAAAGCTTCCTCTTTGAAGCTTTGTGTGAAAGAAAAAAAAGAAGCACATTACAGGAAGTGAAAATGAAGCTTTTAAGTTCCAGGAAGTTACCTGTTCCTGCTCTTGGCCACTCATTAACTAGGTACAATAAACAGACCAGTTTATACTCCACTATTAGAATTGTCATCTGCTGGTCTTTAGTCAAATATTCTATTTCTAATTAATGTTTACACCATGTCAAACTATAGAACGACAGACAGTTTCACACTAAAAGGATCTCACTTCAATGGACTTAAAACAAAAGAAGATTATACAACAAATCAAATCACACCTGCAGAACACTGAAAGTAGTTATACCTGTTGCTAGTTTAAAGGATACGGTTGATTTTATACATTATTTTGTTATTATCAACAATAAATCAGGCTGTGGCTTCAATGACTAATATGTGTGAGCAGAAGAACAGCAGCATTCACTTTGATGTCTTTATATATTTATATATAGCAACAACAACAAATTATGAAGCTGAATTTGCTTACCTTTCAACGCTATTGTGATGAATGCACCCATGCGATCCACCAACTGCATATATCATGCAATCGATGACACCAACTCCGATTCTGTTCCTCGGTACGCTCATGGGTGCACATGGCAGCCAGCAGTTGTTCATAGGATTGAAGCAGTCCAATGCATTCGAGTCCATGTTGCCATCGGGCGCGTTGTTCCTTCCGCCCACAGCGTAGAAAAGCCCACTGATCACACAGGCTGCGAGGCCACTGCGAGGTACCTGCAAGTCAGCCAGTCGCAGCCAGGCTCCCGTGCAGGGGTTGTACGCCTCCAGGTAGCTGAGAGACTGACGGAAATAACCTCCGGCTGTGTAGATGAGCTGCGGCACCTTGGGTGTTCTCCAAGAGATGGCTTTGTTGGGCTTGTGGAGGGTGAGGTCCTGGAAGATCTGGGCCAGGTAGTCTTTACACTGGGGATCCCAGTCCAGAGACTGGAGCTGGGCCTGCAGGAAGTTGGGGGTGAGGGAGTGGCAGCGGACAGCCTGAAGTAGCGCCTGGACGTACGGCCGCCGGTTTTCCCGGTCGTAGCGCACCCATGCCACGCATGCCTGGAAGACTTCGGACTCGCAGCGCACATTGAGTTCGTCTCGGCTGATGAGGGTGACCAGCTGGCAGTGGGACAAGTTGAAGAACTCCTCCTGGGTTGCCACCTAGGGACGGGACGAAAGATGAATAACTTTTAGAGACAGGAGCTCAGAATAATTAAATTCAGAGAAGGAATCCAAACAAATGTACAAAACTAAAATTACTATCAAGCAACCAAGGATTATGTTTACCATCAATTAATCTGACCATTATTTATTTCAAGGAAGCCTTCAGATTGCTTCTTTGGTCCAAAACCCAAACATTAATTAAAAAAGGCACAGCTGAATTGCCCTCCGCTTACTCCTCCCTTTCCAATATTGCATTAAGACGAGCCACTAAATGCAAAACGGTGGCAGCTCATTTCGCCTCAGAGGCCATCTTCACCATAATAACACTGTCGGAGCAGCAGCAGTCAGGAAAGATCTGGGCTGCTTTAGCAACATAGCAAGACTCCTTGAAGAGAATCTGCTTCCTATGGTTCTTAATTTCAGGGGATTATACACTAAAACTATAACATAATATTATATTCCATTTCTGCTAACAGATCCCCTAAAATGCTACACATTGTGGCTCGAATGGGTCCCATGAGAACAGGAAAAACTGAAAATGCTCATAAGTCAGAAGCTGGAACCAACACATGTCGGACAATTTGTTTGCTTTAAGTAATTAGTAAACAGTGACTGGAGATTGTTCAAACAAATCCAGGTTTCCTATGTTTCACACTCTGGTCAAATGTCAACATTATTAAGGGAGACAGTAACAAGATAAGGCTTATTTACACTAGGCACTCGAGAATTCTGCCGAAATTAGTCATCTTTTTAAGACTAAAGATATGACGGCTCATTAGATATCATTATAGTTGCAGTTTCCCCCTGCTGATATCCTTTGCTGCATGGCATGTCATACCCCCCCACATTCTTATCTTCCCTCTTACCACATTTCCTGTCTGTATCTACACTGTCGACGATCAAATAGAAAAAACAAACTCCGATGTGAGAAACTCAGCCGAGAGCGTCACCTGGCTGAAGTTCATGTAGATGTATTCGCGGGCCCTCTGGTGGAGCTCCATGCAGGAAATCTGCTCAGCAAAGTTGGCGATGCCGATGGCGTTGCTGGGGTCGAGCTGCTGGACGAGGAAATCGCAGCAGGCCTTGACCACGCTGTCTATCTGGTACATGACGGCGCCGTTCATCACATGGATCACACACTTCTCCCCAACAGAGATGCTGGCCGTGTAGGCGAACTCGATCAGTCGGTCCATAACCTGAAAGAGTGAGACAGAAGGAGTAAAGGGCAAAGGTGGAGAAGAGTTAAAAGGACAGAGATGGGAGAATTCATATCTGTGGCTGGCTGGTCAGTGTTTCCAAACTGATAGACATCTTGAGAGTATTTACTTGAGATTCATTAACATCCAGGGGGAAGTAAACAAGGTCAGACTAAGTCAGCCAAGCGTTACCACACATTCCACTGTGCATACGCCAAGTCAACCTTGAAGGGAGCATTTCGTGTAGAATTTCATAAAACCTGTTTTCTATTTCTCATATATGTATACAACATGTCAATTACTGCATATTACTGTTCATTTAGTCACATATCTAGTTGTAGGTATAATCAGGAATACTTTCAAAGCCATTAGAAACTGTAACTTAAGCTCTGGTATATTTTAGAATATTAACGTTTAGTTTGGTAAAAAGAAAAGAAAACATTTAGGGCAGAAAATCAATGTTGTACATATTGTGCCAAAACAACCTTTTGTCAAACAAATATAAATGTCTGATGTTTCTGGGATCATAAGTCTAATGTAATGTGATTTATTGCTTTTAAAATGTCACAGCGAACACCGCTGACCCCGAATCACATGAATTGATCTGCGAGTGGGATTGTGTGTTAAATCAAACAAAACAAAGCTGTTCAGCCAAGGAGAGCAGACGGCCGACTCACCCTGGGGTGGATCCCCTCGATGGGCACCAGCTCCATACCGCACTCCCTCAGTCCGTTGGTGAACATGGCCCTGAAGACCGGGGACGAGGAGGCCAGCACCACCTTGTGGGCCACAAAGTCCACCGCCTCCAGGTCCTTGTAGCGCACGCGCAGCCTGACGTCGCACAGCTGCCGCTCCAGACGCAGCTCGTTCATGATGGCGAAGGCAGCCGCCGTGTGGCTCTCGAGCGTGTAGCTGAAGACGCGGTGGCCGTTGCGCGTGGACGGAGTCACCAGCGCTTTGTATTCTGTCAGGCATTCTGTCATTTCCTACCCGGTCTCCTCCTCCTCCTCAGTCTCTTTCTCAAGAACAGCGGGCGTAGTTATGGGGCATCGTTTGCACCATGCACGGCCGTGGATGAAATAAAAGAATTCAGATGGCTTAACGGAAAGCTCCGGGCCCTCCCGGGTACGCCCGATATTCGTTTGTGTGGAAGAGTTCACGTTCTGATTAATTTGGACATGAGGATTTCCTTGGTCTGTTCAGTACCCGAGTCCAGCCATAGGGCTTGTTATGGCATCACTAGAGTATCCGTGTGAGCTGCCAGTCCCGGCTGATTGTGTTTTCACATGTTGCAGGTCCAACATAATCAACTCGGGAGGTGGGGGCCTACACAGGCCTACAACCGAAGCCCGTCAACTAGCCCCGACAAAAAAAACTATTTTTTTCTGTCCGTCTTTGGAGTTTGTCAGCCAAATGTACTCAAGACTGAGTAAAATTCCTCAAAAAAAGGGAATTCACCACATATCCACAAAGTCAAATATAAACCTATTCAACTTTCAACCTGAACGCTTGCGAGACTCGGGAGGAGGTAGGAAGGACCGCAGAGTCAGATGCTGTAAATATGACAAAATCAGGCTGGAGTGCCAAAAGCGTCACGAGCGCAACCTGGAGCCCTTGGGAGCGATGTGTGGGGGCTTCCTGCAGAAACGCCTCGCTTGAGGTTGCCCTGCTCTGGAATGCGTTTGCAGCGCTGTGTTTACCAGGAAGCTTTTGGCTCAGCTGACAACTGGAAGGAAAGAGGGAGACAGTGAGCGTGTATATTCACACAGAGGCACAGTCACATACTTTGAAACAACTCATAAATCCTGCCACTGTTTGAATCCGTGTGTACACATCTGCTAAATGCTTGTAACAAGGGGCCGTCTATCAACTCGCACAGCAAATGTTTATGTACGCCAAGAGACCATCGGGGCTTTCTCACACACAGCGTTTTCTTCCCAGAGCAGTTCAATCGGGGTCGAGGTTTCCTCCTTTCCTGTGATGAGTGTGCACTTCTAGTCGTCATAGATCATGTTAGTATGTCCTTTCATCTTGGGATAAGAAGTCTGTGTTAAGAAGATTCAATCGTTTCTTTGCATCAATGTCACTCTCCCATCTAAACTTTAAGACTTTAACAGCTTTCAAAGGGTCTTAAAAAACAAGTCAACTCAACACTAGTCGGAGGGAAAGCGAGGGAGCATCAGCTCTGTTTCGAAGGAGAGACTTGGATTGGGCTTGAATTTAGCACACCGTGTTTTCACTCTGTTTTATGACTCATCCAGCTGGAGGTTGGAGCAGAGGCAACGGTTTGTGCGCCGGCCAACAAAATCAAAGCACACGCTTACCGATTTAGCAACAGACTCAAGCAAACATCTCGTACATAAGCGTATGACAATAAAAAGAAGACATCCGTTAATCAAAATCAAGAGCTCTTAATTTAACCTTTTGGTTTCAAAAGTCTCAAAACAACTGCAGCGGATGATAAAACAACAGATAGCTATGCACACTTGTCTGGAAATGAATACTTCTTTTCAGGAATATGCAGGCCGAGGTCCATGGAGAGGGAACACCGGCTCTGTTGCTCACCATTAAAATGACCTCGAGGGATGCTGCCAAAACAACACCTCTTTACGGTCACTCTGACTTCTTCTTTTCCAGAGTAACCAAACTTCCTCTATCGCCATGACATGCAGTGCCAGCCAGCGGCTGCAAATGACCTACCTGGAGTTGTTCAGAGTTAAATAACAAAGCACCCATAACTTGTACCTACACATGCACACAGAGTAGATCATTGTGTCCTGATTGTCAATCAGTTAAGATGAAACAAATAAAATAGTTATAACACGTACATTATATACTGGAATATTGCGGCATTTAAAAAAAGAGTTAAAATTGAATTTCAAATCCTGGTAGTTTTTTTACTACGCTGCTGGTGTACAATTTATTATTTTAATAAGTAACAATTTAGTTAATTTGTATATGCGCATTTATTTCTTATATTTTGACTAACAGTTAAGAAAGCTGTTTCTTTAGTCAAGCCTACTGTCGCATTACATATAAAAGGAGCTTATTAATCAAACACTGGCATCATTTCGGTATCAAGACTGGAAGAGTCAGATTGGTGAATCCCAAAATGCAGACAGTGAGCCGTCAGTGAGCATCACAGAGCTGGTCATGAAGGCAATTAACCTTAAGTAATATGAACTGCACTGCAAATACCCCTTCGGGGTGAAATTGTTTCACAGGAGAACATGTTGCTTAAAAGGCAGACAGAAATGTCCCACCGAAAACAACTAGCTTTTCGGGTCTACTTTTGTAGCTGCTGCTGGTTCTCAGAATATTTGCACAATTAAAATGTAGACTAGAAGTTCGATCCTCTTCAGAAACAAGAGCAGGTGTTCCACCTCCAGCGCAGGCTTTGTCCAAACCGCCTCAAAAGGAGAAGAGATTGATGTTGAATGCACCTCAACTGGAGCGGAAACAACCAGAGGCTCAATCAACTGGCAGAACAACTTTTCTATTGTGATAATCAGTTCATAGTTTAAACCATTTCCAAACTAAAATGCCCTAAAGTTGCTAATTCCAGTTTCTCAAATGTTAATATTGTATGGAGTTTTTCTGGTTGTGTTGTATTATTACCTTAATCGTAAAACTACTTTTATAAAGGGTTTTGCCATTATTTCCGGGGCTAAAATAAGCATTCTGACATTTAACAAACCAACCAGCTATGAATATTATGATATCCATAATCTGCAGATTATTCTTCCTTTATCAAATCAATACAATTCCAAAAGTCGAACACAGTTTGGTAATTCAGTGTTATATAACGATATATAAGAAAAATCAGCATTGGATCACAATTGAGAAGCTGGAAAGAAAATACAAAATACTTTACTTCGCTTTAACAGGCCATAAACAATTAGTTAAGACAAGTTTTAATGAATTAATAATGAATTAATCGCCTAATGTTAATTAAGTCTATTAAGTGGGTATGGTGAAGCTTGTGATCCAAACATACACTCACTCATACAGTTATGGGATGACAGATTAAGAAACATTAAATTGATCAATAGAAGGCTGTAATAGATTAATTACACTTTGGGGACTCTCGGACCCCCTTTTAGACCCTCGTACCTCAGTTTGAGAACCACGGTCCAAGGCATGCAATTCCTCGGATGCCACTTGTCAGGGATCGCAGATCTGGATTTAATCTCACGAGAGTGCGCACGCAGTCCGGCCAGTTACAAACAAACACGCACGAGCGCCTAACGTGTTCCACGGGCGGGTTTTTGTTGGCCAAGAGTTCCGGTGACTCACCACGAACTCTTCAGTGAGCACAACACCGGGACTGGCTCTACCCAAACATGACCCAGGAGAGCCGGTCCTTACATAAACCCAGATGGAATTAGATGTCCGCGCCATTACTCGAACATTAAGAGCTCCACACAAAGAACCGCTTCCCCCTCCGGTCCGGCGGTCATCGTTTTCTGAGCCCGTTTTGGTCAGCAAAAAAAAAAGAAGAGAGAATAACCCTGGGGTGAAAATCAGAGTAACACATGTGAAGGAGAGTCGTTTTTTCCTTAGCCCGTTTGGTTTGCGACGAAAAGTGAAGTATGCGTGTCCCATTCATGACGGGAGCAGGGCGCTCGAGACACCGCAGATAACAAGTTAAACGTATCGGAAACAGGGCTGACAGCGAAGGAGGCTCCTAATAATAACCTAACGGCGGAAAGCCGCGAGCACAAAACACGAAATGCGAACAAAGCGCTATCGACACTTGACGCGACGGGAAGCCTTCACCAACGTGGCGCGTGAACCGACACTCACTTCTCGAATCCGTATTAAGAAAGAAACTCACGTTGTCTAGTTCGATTCCTCCATCGCAGCCTGCCGAGCTGTGCGCCACATAAGAAGTGTGGAAGGGGTGGAGGGGAGATGGGGAGGAGGAGGGGGGGGGGAGAAGCTGTAACTCACCGTGACTAAGCATTGTACCGGCCTCCTCTCGCTTTCACAATAAGAGCCCGCCTCTGTGACGAGTAGTGGAGCCGAAGCTCGTCCCGAAGGAGGGGGGCTCTACATGAGAAGGACCCCTCAGACTCAGAGAGAAGGAACAAACAAACAACAACACAACAACTGTAGCTTCAACATCAATCAAATCTGATAACAAATTAAATAATAAAAACACGACCTGTATATTACACTGGTCACATGTGTCCATTGTTGAAAAAGATATTGGGGAAGAAGAGTGAACAAAAAAAATTCCTTAATTTTTCAAAATAGAATGGTAATTGTATGATGGCAATAATAAATAATAAAAAACATAATGGTGCTAAAGAGACATTACTATAGTGAACCCTAGTCCCCTCGCTGCTGTGTGTTGCTTCTATATGTGTCGCCTCTGTGAGTGGCTGTAAAAGAACACAGCAGAAGACAAAAATATGCTCCACGCAGTTGCTCACACTCGTAAATGCCACCCTCTTGCAGAATACGTAATTCAGGTCAGCACAGGATACAGACTACTCTTTTCCGAGGAACAGCCACAAGATGGCGCCAAAGCCCAACGATGACAGTGCAGGCGCAAAAAGACACACCTCAAGTTACTTGTTCAAAATAAATAATGATATGATCACAAATAAGTTGCGTGAGTTAGCAGCCAGTAATTATATTATATTGTATATTCAAGTTTTTTTGGGGACACATAGACATAATCCACAGCTGATTAAACCAAAAACACAGTGCTGTTTTAAATCTCTGCTCTCTCAGGGTCAGTGAAATTGATGATGAAGCATTAACAGTTATGGAAAACCCGGGATATGATATGACAAGCCTTGAATCAGCCTTAACCAACGATGACGCTGCCCTCAGTCTGTGTGTAGTTCCCGTCAGAGGAATTAGGTGAGGTCAGCCTTGGGGCTCCAAAACGAACACTCCTAGACTAGAGTCACAGGGCATGTCTGCTCTTCATGCATCTGAGAGTAAAGCTGCACTCACAGGATCAGTTGTGTGATTTACTTTTCATGTACATGTTTTATATTTAGCTAAGTCTGTGTTTGGGACTGTCCTGACTCATGACCTCCAGAATGTTGAATGATTTCCGCAGCAGGAAGGAAGCTGGAGGGGGCGGGAAAGAATCCCTGACATGTTGACTGACCTCTGTCAGCAGGCCCAGTGCTGGTAGATACAGCCAGCATCTGGAGGAACACCTGCACACATACACATCTAAGGTGTCCCATGTGCCATGTTGTAGTGAAGCAGTTTGTCAGGATGCCACTAGACTTTACTTTGCATGAAGCTGAATGTCTTACAGTTGCTTTGCGCATAATCTTTTTCCAGTTTGAGGTGTTTAAAGTCAGCATGTGTCCCTAAATAGAATAGCACTAACTGTATATCAGCACAAGCTGAACCAATTTGAATACCACCTCTGTATTGAGTCAGAAGAATGTCATATTAATAATGGTTTCGATATGAAAGCGATCTGACGAGCAGTTGTAACACTTCAGCATTTATCAAGACTTAATTTCACATTTGTCAATCTTGAACTCTGTGGCATTCAAAATAATCTGGAAGGCAGTGTTTCTTAAATGCGTGATCGGGGGAAAAGCCAAGCAAAAGACACACAATTTATCTTTTGAACTGCACCCTATACAGCTGTCTTTGTCAGTCCTTCCTGAACAAGTCAATACACAAACTTTAGTTGAATTGGCAGCCTGTTGAGTTGTTCCTGTCTGTGCAGCAACATTAAAGCCAGCTGCATGCGATCTTTCTTTGTTTCAGCAAGGATGAGTGTGGACAGCAGGTCAGAGTGAGGCCATGGGCAGTCCCCCCCACAGGTTAAAAGAAATAAAAAGACCATAAAGTGAGATCTCTGTGTTAAACATTGTTCATAAAAGTGTTTCATGGCACTCGTGCCGTCCCGAGACATGCAGAGCGCGGAGATGAAGGATGTATATCGGCCAATGCCAATACCAGATGTGAGACAAGGGGGCCGACTTCCTGTGGTGCCTGTTCAAGAACTGTTCTTCCATTCACACAACCTCAGCGACGCACAAAGAAACACACAGACACGCATGCATTAATGCGCACACGGTGTAATAACAAACCAAAAGGTCTTCGGAATCCTTTAAGAAAACATTTTATTTCTTTTATGAAAAGAAAGGTATGGTTTTCTAAGCTTTTTTTTCTTGTTACAAAATACATATAATTTACAAAACAGATGGTATGAAAAGTCTTCAGAAATACAAAAAGTTCACTACATGAGTTACAGTACAACAATTAAAAAAAGCACACCGCCTCATTAATCCATTAAAGTCCGGAAAGACTGCACCAAAAACAACATCCGTGTAAAAATAAAGATGTCAAACTAATTTGATAATCAGGAACAATCTGTACCTTAAACTAGAACCGGAAATATTCTGTCGACATGATGGATAGCGAAGGGATGTGTTGGAATAATTGCACCGGTTCCGTCTGATTTATCTCACAAGTGCAGGCACAATATGTATCCTTACATGTCCTGCAGCTGCATGATGATTAATTAAATTCACAACTTTGTTAGGGAGTTGAAATCTTTGAAGTTATCTTTATTGTTCAGGCTTACACTTACAAGTGATGCATTTACAGCTGATTTGGTTTCAGTTAAACCAATCAGCATGTCATGATGGAAAGAAAGCCTCCGTTACATTGTATTATGACATTTGGTTGTTTAGATTGTTGTTGCAGTTTTCCTGCAGATGCCAGACTGACATTTAAAGACATCGGACACCAAAGACCAATGAGTTTCTACTTAGCATCAGATAGGTTAACCGCCTGTCATTTCAGAACAGTGGAGGGGGATTTTAATGTTCTGCCTCCCTCCCACAGCTATGCCACAGCATTCTTCACTGAGCTGTAAGCACAGTTAAGAGCGTGCCATCTCTCTCTCTCTCTCTTTCTCTTTATATTTCCTGTTATCGCTCCCTGCATCACAATGTTAAGGGGTGCCTCGCACAATTTGACCTAAACAAATCGGACACACCGTGAGCCTTCGAACCAGCGAAATCCAGGTGTCTGCAGATGCACAGGTTTACACACATGACACGTATTGGCGCTGCATTTAAGGCACTTCAATAATAACATTCACCACTAACCCAGAACATGTGACGATTACTTTAAGTTTACAGGCGTCTCCTTCCAGGCTCCGACACAAACTGTGGAACCACGGGGGACATTTTAATATGAGGCTGCTTCTCCATTCATTGTGATATTTCAGTGCAAATTAGTCAAGGCGACTTATCCCAAGCATCTACTCGCAAGAAATGTGTGTTTGCTTGTTCACATATGGCATTTTGTTTTGTAATCATCTCACAATGAAGTTCTGCACCACTTCTGACTCGTCCACGAGACTCTTTTGTCCAAACAAGATTCTCTTCAGCCTCTATAATATTTCATACACCCTCTGTTTCTGGCAATGCTAAACATTTTGACAATACCAGTCTTGCTTCTGCTCCATGGAAGATGTGCTACATGTTGTCTGTACAGGGGGGGAAACCCGTTCACACACTTGGACTCCATCAGTCAGTTTCAGTCTTTATGACTTGAAGAGTTTGGGGTAAAGGGCCTTGATAGGTGATGGGGTGGTGATAACGTTCCCAGAGGAAATGGTCGTCTCCATTCCCCCCTCTAACTTCTGGGATGCCACCTCAGATTTACTAAAACTGCACTCCAAGAATGGCATCCCGATCTTCTTCACCTGGCCATCTCGGGTCATCAGACACGGCCGACAGAGCAGCCTCAGAATGGCTCTCCTCATGTCCTTACTGGTCAGAGTATAGATGATGGGGTTGAGGAGCGAGTTGACCATTGCTACTCCCAGGAAGTAATCGGCCTTGTAGAGCAGGCGACAGCTGCGGGTGGGGCAGAAAAAATCCAGGAGGAGGAGGACGAAGAGGGGCAGCCAACAGGCGATGAAGACACCGAGCACGATGGTGACCGTCTTGAGGAGGGCGATGTACTTCTCCGACTTCCTCGCCAGGCCCTTCCTCACACTGCCCGACAGGCCCAGCCGCTGGCGCTGCGTGTTGGTGCGGACTATACGGAAAACTCTGGCGTAGAGGACCACGATGGCCAGGAGCACCGCGCTGAACACAGACACGCAGCACAGGATGTAGCTCTTGGCGTAAAGCGGGAGGACTGTTGAACACTGGTCCAGTCTGCGGATGCAGTTCCACCCCAAAATCGGGAGAACCCCTAAAAATCCTGCCAACGCCCAACTTGCGCCAATCAGTGCCAACATCCGTCCCCGCTTCGCCCCGTGGTATGGCCTCATGGTCACCATAGTAACATGGCGTTCAATTGCAATGGCCAGCAGACTAATAATAGAGGCAGCCAGAGTGATGAAGACCCCTCCCTCCCTGACGAACCATAGCAACGGCGTCAGTTTCAAAGTATTGGCTCCGGACATGATGATGTTGGTCATATATGTAATCCCTGCCAGCAGATCAGAGAGAGTCAGGTTGCCCAGCAGGTAATACATGGGCAGGTGGAACTTCTTGTTCCTCCAAATGGCGATGAGAACCACAGCGTTCTCCAGGACGATGAGGAGACACACCACCAGGAACGCAATGCCCTCAGGCTTGAGTCCTTCGCGGTAGCGGTCTTTCTGCAGTTTGCCGGTGTAGTTGTAGTGCTGCACCAGGACCGAGTTGTCCTGGTACTCCCAGAAGAACTGCAAGTAGCCGGGAGTAGAGGCAATGGGGGAGGTGGTGAACATGGGCGTAGAGGGGGGAGTCCCGGCGTGAGCAAAACTTGAAGCCTCCATGATTTATGTTGCTTTACTTCTATTCTCCCGGCAGTCAGTGGCTAGAAAGTCCTTTTTGTTGACATGCTTTTGGCATAGTTGTGATGAATTTGTCCAAGTACAAAGAAAAATGACACACAGCAAGGCTGAGCTCCTTCAATAAAGGGAGGGATTACATGAAGTTGGTACTGCGTAATCCCTGAGAGTCACTAAGTGTTTTCTTTTTCCGCCAGAAGACGGTGCTCTTGAGCTCTGTTGGTCCTGGTTAGAGGGTCCGGACCTGTAGAAAGACATGAGAAAGAAAAGCTTGACAAATGATGGACATAAAGGATACAGAACCACAGATAGCTGAAACCATGATCTTTAAAGAGTAACTCAAGATCTGGATAAAAATTCAGACTTTTCGAAAGGACTCAGAGATGTTGCACTGACATTTCAGACACGTAGCCACATAAAACAACATGAGTCAAACTACATGAATCATAATTTCACATAAAAGCAAAGTGTAGGCTGGTGATGTCAATACTGAAGCTGTCGAAGTCTGCATCTCTTCCTGACACATGCATGTATGCACATGCATATTGTTGGTACATGAGTTGAATGCATACTTAACTTTGATATTTGTATATAAATTGTCACGATATGAAACTTAAACTTAGTCGTGACCTCATAAATGCGATATGAAAGGACAGAGGGATCATTTTAATGACAAACCATCCAGCCTTTCCAACTGAGTTTAAAGTGACAGTCACTTTTAGACAGGAACCATCACAACATGTGCACTTAATTTGGTGCACATGCAGCCCCCCTCTACCCACCACTGCTTAGATGAGGTGTGTTTGAAGTGTTACACACATGCAAATACTCTCAAACAGCAAGTTCAAAGTTAATGACATTTGCAAAATATGATCTTAAACATATTTAAGGTTGAATTATTCAAGCTGGCAACGTTAACGTTGATAACAATCATGGTGATTTGGGTTGCATTCCTCTGAGTCTCTGTCGTGAGAGGGACTGTTTTTTTCACCTCTTGAGTCATATGTTAACATTTAACAAACGGTCTGGAGAGTTTAACCCATTCAATCTGTTGCCAAGATTTTGGGAAATCCATATGTCTTGAGTGTGTTAGTGCAAACAGCTGAGTGTAGAGTTCCCTCGACAGAACTGTTAAAACCTACGCCATGGATATAAATATGAATGAGATCATGAGTGAATACCAGAGTTTCAAAGTAAGTTATCCAGGATGAGATTTGATTGAGAGAATCTGTGTGTGTTATAATCACAGGAATCAGCATTTGTGTTGAGAATAATGCCAAGATTTCTCATTAAAAAAAAGTTAAACAAGCAAAGGTTTATTTTCTTGCTGACATTGTTTAAACTGCGTCTCCTATAACATACAATAGACGCCTTTCCCGCCCCCCCCCCAGGCGTAAATGGTGTCATAAAACAATAGATTAATTGAAACATTATAATTAAATCTTCATTTTTAAACAAATCACAAACAACCCTCCAAAGGTAATAAGTATGTTAACAGTCCATTAGAAAAACACGACACAAATGTAATCGTTAAAGAAAAAAGGATCTGAAACAATGTCAATGATAACCTCACCTGTCACACACCGAATCGGAAGAAAAGAGAATCAATAGGAAGTTACCTTGAAATTGATGTCGAGCTGCCCTTTATCACATCAGCTGCTTCTCACTGAGGAGAATCCAAACACAGGCACCAAGCGAGTCACAGTCAAACTGACACGGCAGAGGGAGTGAACTAAGACCTTAGTCGAAACATACAACAGCTAAAGGGGGTTGGACTTAAACCAAACTCTCTTTCTCCCCATCTCACACACACACACACACACACACACACACACACACACACACACACACACACACACACACACACACACACACACACACACACACACACACAGAGAGACAGACAGGCAGGTAGGCCTATGGCAAGAAGATGTCTCCTGACTGCGCACTATAAGATCTCTTCTTGATGACTGACAGGTGAGGAGGACCTGGATCGATCATTACATTGGGATCTCATTGAGGCCCACCAGCGTAATCAGCAGCTCCGATTACACAGCCGCTGCATAGCTGCGGCACTTCTTCACATCTCAAAAGCTCACGTGGTGTCATCGATACACAGTCCAGCACAGACGGGGGATCTAAACACACACCTTTCGGATTTCATCATGAAGACCAAATTATTTTGAGTAGAATTCTAGTTTCCACAATGACAGCATAAAGTTGTTGACTTTGTCACACAGAGGACCCCTCCTCAAATGTCCCCGATAATAAGTTACATATCTACATGCAATACGCAGTGTGTTTGCTCCAAGACGAATGCATTGTCATCAGACAGTGAGAAGAAAACATTTTCAAGGCTGCAAAAAACGTCAACAAAATTACACTGAGAACAATACATAAAATCCTGAATTACGAGGAAGTACATTTGCAGACGTTTGTTCTCTATAAATAAAAGCTGCAATTACGCTGGAAGAACCGGTTCTGAAAAGATGGCTCAGTAACAAATCCCCCAAGCTCTCCGAGCCAACTGAGATGTAGCTGTTGTTTTTCACGAGTTCAGGTTTTAGATTCATTGCTCCCACGATTATCTGTTCTGCAACCTCCTACTTATGCAGCCAGGGAAGTGAAGCGAATCCGATTCACATGGTTTATCGAGCAGCGATGGCGTCCCGATTCCCAGAGCCCGACAGTGGGATCTTCGGCGTGCTTTGACACGCTTCAGCGGCTCACCTGCCGAAGGTTTCTCAGGACAGAACAAAGCAGAGAGGGATGCTGCTCGAGCCAGAACGAAGACGTTGTTAGTTTGCTCTTGGCACGTTGTTTTGTTCTGTTGGTGCTCGGTAAAACATAAACACCAACAATTAATTAAAACAACGGTGGTTCTTGTGTTTGCTGTCACACCTATTTACTTTCCTAACTCACAGTGTGTGGACTGTTGTAAATCCTGCTCTTTATCCGGCTGATGCTTACACTCCAGAAGCCGACTATTCAAACCTGTTTGCTGCGTGATTACCTGGTTCAGAGGAATAATCCTCCTTTGTGTACTGAGTGGGGACAATATACTAGCTTCTTTCTCTCTTTCTTTTCCCACCTCTAATATTTTCTTCCCACTGACTCCCTCTGTCTCACATGGTCTTCATCCAAATGGGTTTGTTTTTTTGTGTCTGACCAGGTCAAGTGCCTGCTTTTTGGCTCCTGATAACGCCAGCCCGGTGAGACTGCTGACGTACCGGCTGCCTCAAACGACTTTAGGAAATGTAGAAACAAAGTTATGCATGATTTTATAAACTTGTTTGGAGCGAATAAACGACAGTTTGGTCTGGTTAGAAGTTAGGAACATGGCAGGGGAACACTATCAGGAGGTCATTAAAGAGTAATATCCTGTCGGGGTGGAGGCAGAGGCCTCACATCAAAGCCTCAGACAGAAACGGGGGTCCGACAATGAGGACGAGTAGTCTACCAGACGGACAGGACACACATACCCTGCACAGGAAGGAAAATGTGTCCTCTTTCATGTCTCCTTCTTCATGTCGTGTCCGTTTTCCTGTGACTGTTTCATTTCTCTCACAATCACACTTTTCCAGATTTTATTTTTCAGTCCTCCATGAAATTTTCCCTCCATGTTTTTTTACTTCTTTTATGTTCAACTTTCTGTGCAGCAACGCTGGAAACACGCTCCACATGGATTTCCCCCTCTGGTATTCTCAACGTTTGTTTTTGGCCACACACACACACACACACACATGTTGAGGTTGATGGACCAGTTAGGTGACCGACAGGACCCGTTTGTGGGGGAGATTTGACTCTGTCGGTGGAGTGATGTTATGATGGCGTCTTGAAGCTGGCAGCGCCAGCGTCTACAAGTGTCAGCTGCAGTGTTCATATTTTTACGACCTTGATATTTCTCAACCTGCGTGGAGAAACATGGTTGTCAAAATTATAAGGACCACCTACAGTTTGAGAGTTGGAAACGTAACATATATGGAATCATTTTTTAAAATTGACTCGGCCTGCACACCAACCTGACCTGCACTTCATCCCAGCACAATAAAACATAATAAAATATGTTAGACCCGTCAGACATTCTTGGGGGGGGGGGTATGATATGAGTCTAGCATTTTGGGCTTCAAGACAGCATCTGAATGTTTTTTTTTCTTCTGCCAAGTCCACTCCAGTCCACTTCTTCATCACCTAACACTTCAGGTCGGGGTCTCTCTGAGGCTATCGCACCGCTGCCCCTCCAGCCATCTCTCACCACTCAGTCCTCTGTCCAACTCTGCTGATAAGTCCCCAAAATAAGGACTAGCCAGACTAGCTCTGTGACGATAAGAAAACATTCCTCACTGCTTGCAAATGTATTTCTTTATTTTATCTTCCTATCACACACATACACACAACAGCAGAAGATAGCCCCTCTCCTCTCCTGTTCCACTGTATCCTCCTTCCTCCACATTTCCATATATCCTCACTGAAGCGTGATGTTTACTTTCCAGCATGCGATCACTGGATGGGCTTGCGGTGTTGCAGTGCATGACCTAAGACAGTCCAACCCACTCATCAGCGCATTTGTTTGTTTGGATTCTCCTGCCAACTTGCTGCGGTTTTTTGGGGGCCAAGGGAGATTTATGAGGATCTGTGCTCTTTTGAAGCGCTCGCATGGCTTCAGAAGGAGGGATGAGCTGAGGAACGAGTTCAGAGGAAAAGTTCCCGGGGGTGGGGGGGTTGTGGAAAAGGGGTACAGGCGATCTGGTCTTCTTCCGACGATAGTTGCAGCAAGGAGTAATGAGTCATCACCATTAAGCTCCTTTCTCGCAGGAAATGGCCCCCCATTGCTCCAATTACTGTGATAACAACAGATAACACGTCGGACAAGGGGGACACCAGTGATCCTGTTCTGACATGTGTCTGCAGTTTTCACGCAGTGATTTCCATCCCCTCCTGAAGGGGGTGGTTCAGGTCACAGAGAAGTCTATTGGCGATCCGGTCTATTTCTCTTGGCTCGGTTGCGCCTCAGTGCCGAAAGCTTTGTTGGGCGAGTGTGGCTGCAGTCTGGCAGGCTACAGGCCCAAATGAGATCCAGATTGTTCTTGGTGTAGATGTACGATACCGACACCCCTCTCAGCGCCGCAGGGCTTTAACCAACTCACTTGACCCCTCAGGATGATATGTTCATTCCTGCAACGCCGGAATTAACACACGGAATAAACTCCCATCGAGGCTTGGGCCCCGAGAGCGTGTGTGCATGCGTTTGTCAGTTGGAGACTTTGCATACGCTCAAAATGCATCTAGTGTGTACACACACTCTCCGTTGATCAAAGGACAATAACTGCCTATGATATAAGTGCTCTGCCCTTGAATAAATGATTAGCTTCATCAATACGTGTTCAACCTTCCTCTTCAATGAATACTATGGATACATTTAACCCCGCACACAGATTGAAATGTTTTACACCTTACAATAATACAAGATATAATAATGGTCATTTCTCTTGAAAGATTTGTCCTTACAGTATTTATACAAAAAAGAAAGTCAATGTACAAATTGTGTTAACCGGGCAGATTCTAAAAAAGAAACGATTTGAACTAGTGTTAAATCTTTATCAACAAAAATAAAAATATCTTGCCTCGAAGTTGCATTAATCCATATGTTTCTATAAACAATGGAAACAACCACAACATGTATTGTGCAAGGACCCACAGATAATTATCCTTCTCTGTAGATTTCCTTGTAACAATCGAGCGGTGTACTGTCTTTCAGCTCATTGCTTTACTTTTACACGATGCAACTACAGTTTTGGGTTCTGATATTTCGTTGTCATCAGCTTCGTTTCCAACAGGCAGCTGAGACGTGTCGGTTTGAATATAAAGTTGTTCCTTCTCCGATCACCTTGGAAGGAGGTGCAGTTCTACCAGAATCTCTTTTTTCTGCAAACCCTCTCATGCACATTTTTCCAAACACACATAAACACACATGAATTCTTCCCTCATGGACCTCTCTAGAGACATGATGGTAATCAGAGGAGATGGGCGGACAAAGACATTACAACCGCACGGCAGCCTATGAATCCCTGCGGGATGCTCACTCCAAGATTTTGTTGCTTGAACGATTCCTTCTCGGTTTCTTTGTGGCCTCTTGAAATTCCATCTCGCTCTCTGTTCTTGAAGGGGGAAAAAAGAGCAGGAGAAGCACAAACCAGTAAGAATGTAAATGAATGCCAGATCTTCAAGTTTTGGCCCCTTTCTGGGTCCCGGGATAATTTGTAAAAACGTGCAGCCAAGACGCTGATATGGGGAGTGAGGAGAAGGGCACGAGACAAGCTCGGGCCTGAAACCTGTTAAAAAAAAAGTTTGCATTACTCTTTTTAGTCTTCCCTCTCATTTTTCACGTTTGACCTATGCTCACTTTCTTTCAGTAACTCTCTTGTGTTTCCATTCAGAAGGTGTTTTATAGAGAGAAATGCAAAATGGGAAAAGTACCAGCTGAGTCAACCAGATGGTAAGGTTAGCGTGACTGGAAGTGATTTCAAGTCTGGTTTCCCCTCTTTTTTTGTTATTTTTGAAGAACACACCACTCAAGAAATTGCTGACCTCAGCTGAACAATTAGTGCCTCACATCTCACTTCAAACCAAACCATCAGTGGTGGCATCAATGGTTCAAAGAATGGTACGGGTCAGTTCGCCCAGTGTTGTCATAAATGGAAAAGAGTTGGTTTGAGGAAGGTTCACAAAGGGGACTATCGTGTCTATGTGGCAAGTATTAAGCCACAGCCGAGAGGTTGTTGGATTATTTTATCAGTGAGACTGGAAGAAGGGGTGTTCCTGTCTATGGCTGCTTTTTGCTAAGACACATTGAATCACACATGTATGAAACAAACAATATGTATATTAGAGAGTTTAAGAGGCATTGGTGGGTGTTGAGCTGAGGTCAGAGTCTAATTAGAGTCTAACTTAGTTGTTCTCCCCTTTCTTAGCCAATGATAGGCTAAACTAAGCTAATTGTTTCATGGTTCTTGGTCAAAGTGTTTCCAAAATGTCAAACCACTCCTTTAAAGTGAACAACATTAAAACTGATATTTTGGGGTCTTACTCGGTCAGCCTATTAGAAACATATTTGAATAGGACGGATTGTGAGGTACCGATTGGATTTGTGGAAGAGTTAGATTCCCCTTCCTTTCCTGTTAACACAATCCCGCTTCTGTTCAGCACATCTATGAGGTCTTTGACAGCACACACATAATGAAGTTAATTCAAAGCACGGCTGCGTCCCATACTTGCCAGAAGCAAAGCCGCAGGACTGAGCAACAAGCTACACATGTATCCCAGACCTGCCGTCTGATATCTGTTGTTATCCATAAATCAGTCGGGCTGCTCTCCTATTCCAGCTGGCTTATTCAGCTTTACAATAGAATGTTTTATCAGAGCAGCAGCACATATTTCCACCTCTTGCTTGTGCCTGTAATATCTGTCACATCTCACACGGCCACCATGCCAATGGATGGCTGAGATGATAGGTTAAGAGAAAAAGCGAGGGTAAGATAAAAATTTAAAACCATTAAAATAACTGGGCACTCTTTTCGTATCGACGATATGACTATAAAAGCCTGCATTTTATTGTGCGTAAAGCTTAATGTAAGGTCTCTGACAGCCTACTTTGTTTTGAGCGACACCCAGGATCTCTCTGCAGGTCCATTAGTGGAAGTTCTTATGTCATTCAAGCTCTGCAATCAATTACGTGCGGTCCAGAGAAATCCAAATGCAGAAACTTAATATCTTCCTCGTTTTTTGACCCTCCACATCTATGTGTCAGTCATTTGTCGATCTACCTCCTCCAACCCCTCCGCCACCACCACCTCCCCTCCGCCAAAAAACACTTTTGCAAGCTGCTTGTTCCATTGCAAGCAATTAGATGTCAGGTCACAAGCACACCAGCAGCTGGGTCCTGTTTCAGTGTGCTGCGGTGCAGGTTCAGTGCAAGTTTCAGTAAATGGGTATCAAAAGTGCATCAGCAGATCGTGCGCTGACACAAACCAGCTGGCCTCTTCAGCTCATTTCTATCCACAGTGAAAAGTGAAAGAAATGCGAAGGGAAGTTTAATTAAGTTTGAAAACTAAACGTGAAGTGCAAGGATTCCCCGTTGAGCAGCAGCATAATCACATCGGCCGATACACTCTTACATGTGCAGGCATGTGCACACCCACTGGGGGGGAATTCTTCACAAGCCATGTTTGTTTACTTTTGTTTGCCCTCATGGTTTTGTACAGACAGATATAGGCCCACCTTACAGCCAGAGGGGACAGATGAAATCTCCATCCAACATCATTCTGTGGAAAATCAGTCAGTTTCTCATGTTTTCAACTGTGTCCCAAAAAGTCCAAACTCCTGGTGGAACAGTTTACATTTGATTGCGTCCCACAAGCGCTGAAGGGATCAAGTTGCGGTTTATGTCCAGACGAATGCAAAGCGTATGCCGTTGTTCGTTAGTCAGCGCTGTGCTGCTGCAGTCAAAGTTGTCAAGTCAACTTAACAGCAACGTTTTTTTTTTTTTTAAATCAAGCAGCGGTCCTGGGGCTCCTCACACTGCAGGAGATTACTCGCCAGTCAAACAAATTCCTTAGCAGGTCTATTGTCAGCTCTGCTCAAAACCACAAAACTTGTCAATTCCAGTCAAGATGCCAACATTTTCAAAGCTATCAAGTAAGCCAGGACGAATTACAGGGCAATGTATACACCATTATGCAAAAATGTTTTACATTTCTGGACCAAAAATGTCATTATGATTTAACTTCTGTGCACGGAATTATTATACTCATCATATTTCTGTCTCATTGTTAAACTGGTTCATAGCAAACTTGAGAGAAATGTTGAGAATAACACAGTTGGAATCCCACAGTTAGCGTCATGTCTATACATAGCTGAGATCAGCAGGTCACACACAGCTGTCAGCTTATTTTGGTGTTTTGTTTGGGTGCTTTTCGGGGGGGGGGGGGGGGTATTTATGTTTTCCCAGTGACTGATAGGACTCGTTGTTTACGGAAGCACAATTATATGAGCGACTGGGCAGAATACTGGTCCCAAACGAGTCCCCATGGACCCGCTAATGGCCACCTATAACTATCGAGGTTTGGTAAAAGAGCAAGCTAGTGTCTTCGCTAGCTGCTCTAAACCCTTTTACTGTTTGCTAACACTGTGGACATTGTGCTGGGTCCACTGTTTGCGAGGTCCTCCGTGTTTAATGTTAGCATTGAGACGGATTGATAGAGGCAGAGGTATTTTAACATGTGTTGGAGAGGCTCGGAAAGGAGGATGGATTTCACAAGCTTCCTGATTTGACTCTGACATTCCCAATGGGAGTTGTCATCTGGGACCTTTCCTGTCCCCCTTCCTCTTAAAGGTATGGATGCCATGAGCAATTTATTAAGTAAGAAGAAGAGTGTAAGAGGGAGGAGGGTTAGGGTTAGCAGAGCAGAGCAGTCAGACAGAATAAAAAAGGAAGTCACTTTGAAGAAGGGAGGAAGAGAAAGCCGGACAGAGTTTAAAAAGGCAACGACAGCGGCAAATACAACAATATACTTTCAAACATTAGCTAGTTGCCCCTTACTTTTCTCCTGCCTCACACACATGAAACAGCTTTAAAACTCTGCACAGAGCTGTGAGTAACGCTCTCAGTCGATTGCCAGGAAAAAGCCGAAGCCTGAAGAGAAATGGCATACTTGTTTGGACTAGAGAGGGAAAGATCCTCCATAACTCCCCGAGCTGTCATGTAGTGTCTTTTCTTCTATAACATAAACCTTCCTCCCTCTCTGATCGGGATTTCTTAAGGCTTTTACTCCCCTACAGAGCTCAAAGGTGGGGTGCCTGCTCGTGCACATCTGCTTTTATGTTCGGGCAGGAAAACATAAAATGGATCGCAATACTGAGGTGATTTGCCACCAAAGTACTGCATCAGCAACTTTTAACAAGTGTGTGTGTTTTTGTGTTTGTTTGATTACCTCACAGTCACAGTAAGTGCATGATGTTGCATTGGTTCTGGTATTAATTAGCTGTTTAGAAGAGGAGGATGAGAAGATGCATCTGTGTGACGAAAAACAGTATGTGGTAGCAGGGTGTGTGTGTGTGTGTGTGTGTGTGTGTGTGCGTGTGCTTGTGAACTCAGCTGGACATGCTGGTCTTGCCCACTAGGAGTGGGGGAGTTGTTTGCTTACTGTACAGCCAGTTCACTATAAGGCCCTTCCGTTCTTATCACAGGTCTTTCTCCTTCAGTTTCTTCGATGTCCCTCCGTCTCCCTGCCCCCGCACATCTCAGCTCTGCCCTTTTGTCCCTCTCTTGCCTTCCTCCACTTTATTCAGATAACTTCTTCCTTTTGCTTACTCTTAGTTTTTCAGTTCCGGCCTTTGGAGAGCCAGATGTGCGGAGGTGATACAGGAATTTGTCTTTCTTCTTTCATTCGTCATACAACTACTTTTGTCTATTTTTATGTTCCAAAAAGATTGTTGGAAAGCAGACATTTCCCACTGCTTTTGAGTGTAACCGAAGCTATAAATAACCATAACTATTTTTTCATTCAGACACGGGCAGACAGCACAGCGTACAAACTGCTTCAAGGATACCTCTCTGTCTTTCTTCAGACTACTTCAGTATAGTCCAGAATCCCTTTGCGTTCTTTCTTCTTTTGAGGACATAAATGTTACGGGACTCTATATGGGCAACGTTGCCATCAGGATAGCAACTGGTTAAAATCTATGGTCAGAATATATATACATGCAGTCACGAGCCAGGAGCGTAATGACAACACATGAAAGGACAGTGCTAGTCAGTCCCAAACATTTTGAGTAGGAGGACAAAAAAAAGGAAAGAGTTATGGGATCGTACTTTCCCATGATTATTGTTTCCCAGTCCAGCTCCGTGCAGAATTGTGCTGGTTGGTAATATTTGGATGCATCCAGTGGAAACAGATTACAGATGGTGAGTAAATCTCCCTCTAGGCTATCGCCCAGGGCAGCTGACAATTTCATGGCATTTCTGGACAACTCTACTTGGGCATTTATGCAACACAGAACCTGTTCCAATAGCGCATTATGCAGGGATTCATTTTGGAGAATTACACATTCAAAACACGTTGATTCACAGGCCATCGGTTCTCACAATCCACCATTAGTCTTTCTTCGCACACTGTTGCGCGAGCAGAACACGGAAGAGTGATAAAGTGAACAAAGCAGATTACATCTCCAGGCAATGTTTGTATATTTCTCCAATTGGGACCTCTTAGTTTATTTCTCTTCTAGTTTAAGCACTCACTAATTGCAGATGTCATCAGAAAAGATGGCTCTTAATCTTATAAAGATAATACACTTCATTGTGAGGGATCTTCAAAGTTTCTGCACTAAATGGAAGGGCAATAGGGGGTTCCCTGATAACCCTGGCCCACTTAGGAGCCTGTGTATTTGCATTATGCTTTTTAGTAACACAACCCCAAGCCAGACAGACAGGTAGAGTCCCGGTCTCTAAAGACAAACTAAATATTCTCAGGAAACAAAGTTCAGCGGCAGTATCCATCAACTCTGACCTCTGGCTCTTAATGGTGATTCCTGAGAGTTTGTTTTCATTCTTTTCATTTATCTCGTTCCCTCGCCAGCTTCCCAGCTCTCAGCATCAGAGTTTTTAGTTTTTAGATGTGACCACTTGTTTTCCTCTGCGACCCTTATCGTGGGCTCTTGAGGATCCGCATTAACTTCAATTGACGCAATTAAATGAGAATGTGTGAAGAGTTAGCTCGTTGCTGCTCCGATGCCAAAGTGTATTATTGAGCTCATAGCAGCTGTGCAAGCCGGATCTTATAACACATTCACATGTTCCATTAGGAGCCGCTCTCACGAGCCAACGGCGGAGTGACTGGCTCCAGATGTTCTCCACGGCAGTGAAAAAGGCCTCACAGGATACAACGGGGTAGATGAGGAGATGTGTTTTCTGTCACTAAAGAAGGATGAGAAGAATCCACGGTGATTTTAAATACCCTAAAAGGATGTCTAGTTTTTACCAACTCTGGCCCAATTGGGCTCAATTTAATTAGGCCATTGTCAAATCCTCCTGAGTAATCCCGTCTAAGTGATAACACCTTAATGATTGTGTGATGATATTTTTGTTCTGGGAAACTGAGGACACTGTGTTGTGATTAAGTCACTGTTTGTGGTGGAAGGATGTAAACAGCTCTGGTTGGGTTGATTAAGGGAGGCTCTTCTCTCGATGGGATTTTCAAGCTGAACTGGTAATTGTTTGTCCTGTGTGTGCTTGTCTCACAGCCACGTCCGAAGGTGATTTCACAGAATGTCAAAATGTCCATTATTTGTGTAGAGAATTGGCCTCTGATTAGCAGCATGTAAAATCACAGATTGTGCTGCCACTAAACCAGACAGCTGTGTTCACAAGGGAAAGTTTGTATCGTCAGCTCCGATTCCAGCAGTTACTGTAGAATCGATGACTCAGGATTTCTATTTTCCAATTGTTAAACTTTGGAAACTGAGGCTCGCTCAATCTCCAGCCAAGATGGAGATGATTGTTTGTGCATTTCGTGCATCCTGTTTGGACGGGTGGATCGCCAGCCATCCTAATATTTTTACACAGGCCCTCCATTCAGTCAATGGTTGACATGGTCCTGCCTGGCTTCATCTTATTTTTTCAATTTTTCCGCCAGTTATGTAGTTTTTGTGTGTCTGTATTTTTATGCACTTCACATCATACATAAGGGTAAAGTGTTGTTTCGAGCTGTGGGTGGGTTTGTAACATTCATGTGGGAGTCAGTTTTTTTCCACATTTGCCTTTCTATTAAACTGAACTATGATCTTCCCCCCACTGGACGTGTTTTAGTTGCCTAACCTTAACCAAACCGTGACCCTGTACATGTGTTATTTGCCATAACTTTTCGCTAAACTTAACATGAAGGTTATTTCTATTCGCAAATGGTGTAGAAAACTGAATTGTACAACATATATTGGGATTGTGCTACATTGGCCGGTATCAGCATTCTGTTCTGGCCATATAAGATAAAATAATGATAAGATAAGATATTTAATAATCTCCAAGGGGAAATTTCATAAAGCAGCAGCAAACATGTTTACAAATATACAATCCAATAAAATAAAACAGCAATGCCGGACATATTACATTTAAGAATTTAAATAATAACAAAGGAAATTAAAATGTAAAAATAAAATAAAAATGAAAGTGTTTACAGTGTATCTAAAGTATAAAGTGAAAGCGGTGCACGGTTTATTGATGTTCAATTGAATGATATGGCTGATGTATTGCAGCGAGCTTCTGTATTTCAAATCACCTGTGTTGTCTGTTTTGCTTTTTCAGCCGTTTCTTTGGAGGCATTACTCATGCTGGTTTCCTCAACCTCCGGGCTGTTGACAGCTCTTCGAAATCAGAGACATTATATTACATTACATTACATGTCATTTAGCAGACGCTTTTATCCAAAGCGACTTACAATAAGTGCATTCAACCTAGAGTACAAACTAAGAACAACAAGAATACAGGAAGTAACATTTCCTCAACATAGTCGAACTACTAAAGTACCATAAGTAAGAGCTATTTAAGTGCCACTGAAGTGCAAATCTGTGTTTTAATCCAGATATAGTCGGAAAAGGTGTGTTTTCAGTCTCCAGCGGAAGATGTAGAGACTTTCTGCTGTCCTGGTGTCAGTGGGGAGCTCGTTCCACCACTGAGGAGCCAGGACAGCAAACAGTCTGGATTTCGAGTGATTAGCTCGAGGTGCAGGAGTCACAAGTCGATTGGCTGTTGCCGAGCGGAGCGAACGTGCCGGGGTGTACGGTGTGACCATATCCCGGATGTAGACGGGGCCCGATCCGTTAAGAGCACGGTACGCCAGAACCAATGTTTTGAAGCAGATGCGAGCAGCCACCGGTAACCAGTGGAGTGGTGTGGGTGAATTTCGGGAGGCTGAAGACCAGTCGAGCTGCTGCGTTCTGGATGAGCTGCAGAGGTTGGATGGCCTTAGCAGGTAGACCTGCCAGGAGACAGGTGGTGGACAGGTGGAGACAGGTGGTGCAATAGAAATGTCCGTTACTGAGTCACTGACTCACTGCTCTTAAGAGAAGAACAAATTAATTTTAAAGATCATAAAGCTGATTTAGTAAGTTAAAAGCATGTGTTATAACTACAAATTATTTACATGTACACTTTACAATATTGCTATTTCCTTACAGGCAGACATCATTTCAATTAATCTCAATATTGTGCAGAAATTAATGTCATTATTGGCAAAATGCCCAGCTACTTACCATGAAGAATTAGTTATTATTACCTATGCCAAGGAGGTTATGTTTTTGGCTTGGTGTGTCTGTTTGTCAGAAGAATCATGATGTCCACGTAACTTGGTATAAAGGTGCAGCGTGGGCCAAGGGAGAACACATCTCAACTTGGGAATGGATCCAATGACAGGGAGGTTGCACAAATTATGTTTCACTTTATCAAACATTGCGAGCAGGTTTGTCTGATGGATGGCTTCCATAATGTTGCAGTCTAAGTGGCCAAGGTGGAGCTTATTTTAACTATTTTATATAGTGTTGAGCAGTGTTGGGAGTAACGCGTTACAAAGTAACGCGTTACTGTAATTCCACTACTTTTAGCGGTAACGAGCGTGTAACGAAGTATTTTTTTAAATCAACTAACGCAGTTACAGTTACTGAAATTTAAATGAGTTTGTTACTTGCGTTACTCTCTTTTGTGAAAAATGAACACTTGCAGACAAGAAGACAAGCTAGGCTACTTTAGCTGCTTCTGATCTGACATCGCAGGACCTTGGTGGCGCAATGATATTGTAACGTCTCGGACGTTATGGACTGATGACACGGAGACGGGGCGACGTTATTATTCCTCCCTTTATTGGGCATCCACCAACATAGACAGCTGCTCCTCTCGGCTCAGCAGCTCGAACGTCAACAACAACGGTTCCCGTCAACCACCCTTAACTTCCGTTTTCCGGGAGGTTAACCCCGCCTCCCCTCTACTCCGCCAATCACAGGCACGCCCCCTCGACCAGCATCACGGTGCCACACTGTGATTGACAGCCACTTCCAGTGTTGCCAGGTCCGCGGTTTTCCCGCGGAATTGGGCTACTTTTGAAGTGTTGCCGCTGGTTGAATTTTTTGTCCGCTGGTTCGGTAGACCTATTTTGCATGCAAATTACATGAATATCTTTAAATAAAAATCCATATTTTAAATGAAATAATTTATTTATACCCAAATCCTACCAAACTGACTCCAGATCAGCACGTACACGCCGACACATCCGCGCACACAGGTGAGCACCCCCCCCCCCCTCAATTATATGCAGCACCTCAAGGCACCTTTGTTTTCTCTTTTAATTAGTGTTAATACTGTAGGCCAATCACTTTTATTTCATTGGGCCTAATGTGGTAAAAAAAAACTGTTAAATGACAGACAGTTATTTTGTATTAAGTTAAGTATTAAAAGGGACTTTTGTACGACTGCTTGATTTGAAGGCCTGTTGCCCTGTTGATTGCAATAAATAGGTCAACAACATATGTTTATTGTGTTTGACTGTTCAGTACTGTTCATTACATTAAAAAAGCAGACATAAAAGTAACTTAAAAGTTACTTTCCCGAGTAACTAATTACTTTTGATATACAGTAACTAGTAAAGTAATTAAATTACTTTTAAAAGAAGTAACTAGTAACTATAACTAATTACTAATTTTCAGTAACTTGCCCAACACTGGTGTTGAGTAGTTAAATCTGTAATGATAAATTATATGTAATTATCTACTTATATGTATTGGCTGTACTTTTTAAATCTATATAAATAGCAAGTAGCCTAACTACAGGTATAGCCGTCTGATGAATGAAGGAAACAGACATATTGGATAAAACAAAGGAAGCAGAACTACGTATCACACATTTGAAGTAAATGTACTTTGTTTTGCGATGAAAACAAAAAAAACAGCTCTTGCATTCTCAATGTTAGTTGAGAGGTTTCCGCTGTGTCAGGCAAACAGTTTTTTATGGGCACATCTTTTCATCTGTGATTCATTAACACTGGTCGTGTCGTCTTGTGGTAATGGTTTATGTGGCTCTGATCTCTGGAGGTAACTGCTCCTTAAGCAGTCAACTCAACTATAAATCTTGAATTTTAGGCAGATCTCGAATCTAAAGAGGACCTTTGCCACATCTGAGCATAAGTAGTAGGTAATTGAAGGAATTGGAGTCTGGGGATTTTTTTAATCACGCAGTCATCGGGGTGGATTATGCACTTAACGATGCTTATGTGGCTCACATCTGCTTGCTCGCTGTAAAACACATGCAATTTGACAAGGAACAGTGTGTTTTCATGTCAGAAGTGCCACAAAGGAAGAGCAGATGATCGTCTTCTTTCCATCTCACCGCCTTTCATCGGCCCAGACAGACATGCTGCGGTGGTCTCTGAGACTCTGTGTCGACCAACGTATAAAGCACCATCAGCTAACATATCTGGAGCAAACGGCGAGTTAGCAGCAAAAAACAACAAAAGAAAAGTCTTTAGCTGCCCTGACAGACTTTATGTACTGACACACTGTTTTATCAGCAACTGATTTAGGCAGACAACATGCCTCATTCCTGACCTCAACGTCCTCAAAGTGTTTCACTCCCTGCAAGAATAAGCACATTTTGAAAGACCGAGTGAGAGTGGCGAGTCATAAATGACCATTGACTGTGACCGATATGAAATAAGGGAAATGACACTGTGATGGTGTCATTGGATCCGTGGTTTACACTAATAGCACTCTAAGTAATCCCAAACGGTTTGGTGCCACTTTAATGATATGGATATAATGTCGAGTATAACATGCTGGTCGACAGACGAGCGACTACATACTCTCTAAGTGATGTCACATCTTTTGCTAACGAACCCTTCAGAGAAACATGAGAGAGAGAGAGAGAGAGAAAGAGAAAAAAAAGAGCGAGAGAGAGAAAGAGAAAAGAGAGAGAGAGAGACATTCCCTACATTCTGCCTGCAGAGTCAATTCCTTTTTGTGATGCTATATGGTCATGGTGAGGTTAAGCTCCTCACTAACAGATATTTGCCTGAAAACACCGTTGTAAATCACATTGAATTGCGGCTTCTTTTTAACAGCATGACCCACTCTTGACCACGGACCTCCACGTTTAAGCTTTAAGCTTAAATTGCCACTTTGAGTAGTTTTCAGTTGTATAGTCACAGTTGAACGATTATAATCCACTCCCTAAACTCAATGTCTTGGGTTGAGACAGAAAGCTCTCTTTTGTCAAGTCGGTCTAAAACTCTTAAGCCAAATATCAAAAGAGTTATTGGTTTCCATAATCAGTCCTCCTCTTGAACTCCAATGATGGAAATGATGATAGTTCAGCAGGAGCTAATGCAATCAATGCTACAGCAGCATCATGCAGGTATGCAGTTACAGAACTTTTAATTTCCTCTTTTCGTTTCCTTGCTGCTCCGTCTGGGAGGATTATTTCCCGCAAGGTTTGTTGCTGGGATGAATAATGAAGCCTACATATGCCTGCCAGGATATGCCTTGAATTTGGCAAACTCACAATGTTGAAACCTCAAATAAGCTCAAACTGAAATTAAAGTCCCAGGTGCACCAGAATTGAAAAATTCAACAAAATTGCCACGATCACTGGATTTGTTCAGTGTTTAACTGGGATCAACTACAATACATAGGCTACTATTAAGTTATATTAAATGGTGCTGACCTGTATTGGAAACAAAGCAAAGGAATATATTTAAACTAATTTGCTTTTTAAATCGTCCTCTTTCTGAGTAAACTGCCAAACAAAAGAGGCATCGTTGGACAGTTAGATGAGACAAGAGTCAATAGCAGAGTCAGGCATCCATTAGTCGCTTGAATTAACTGCATGAACTTGTTTTCCCATCAGCAAGTGATCTAGCGAGCTTGTAGCTGCCAGCACGCGACAGTAACTAGGGACTAAAGCTGGCTGTTAGCATTTAGCCTGCTAGTTACAGAAGTTCCAACACATCTCTTTCCAACTCGTCAGTTACTGACACTTTGCCAGATTCCTTGGCATCACTTCCTAACGCATTGGGTATAGCACACAGTCACAGTGAACATGTGGCAGAAGTTAATCAAAACCACTTCATTAGGTTTCGGAAAAACATCATGGTTGGGCTTATGATGCCATTTACCGCGAAATTAAAGGTCTGATTGAGGGACTGGGAATGACGTCACACCCGAGTACAAGTCGGAAAAAGTGATGACAATGCGTATGACTGATTTATTGAGACACAAGTAAGACAGAAGAACAACTTATTCCTACAGTTTTGGGTTGGAGTTGGTGGGATTCGTCCAACTTTCAAAGTTCGAGTCGGCGTTCGAGTTGAAATTTTGGGGGAACTGGAAACTTGTAAATCCGACTTCCCAGTTCAATTGGAATGCAGCATTACAATTTCTAAGTGAAATCCAAACAAGGTCAACATGCATTTACATGGAGTAATGTCTGTCTCTTCTCTGGCTGGCGCAATATGTGAAGCACGAGTTCAGATCTGTCTGGATCTGTGCGGTGGATTACTAACTGTTGCAATAGGAATAAACTAAAATTAAGTGACCGGTGAGCCAATCCATGCTGTCATCATATAAGCTAAGGATGCACGCTGTAAAGTTAGCAACTCCCACGACACTGGATAAACAAACTGTCTTGTTCAGTCCTCCTCTAGACAACTGGAGCCATCACCAGCCACCGCAGAAACCCAAGGCTCTCTCTTTATTAAATATTGACTTCATGCACGGACGTTTTCATAAGCGCCTCTACTCCCTCCCTCCCGCCTCCTCTCCATCCCTTCCTCCTTTTAATCCCCAATCCCATTCTTTGTGGGTTTTGGAGTTCCAAGTGCTTGGCGTCACAAAAATTGAGGGCCCACTATTCCTTTCTTTCTCACTCTCTTAATGTTTCTCTTTCTCACTGCTCCTCTTCTCTCTCCTTCCTTCCTTCACTCCCGTTCTCAGGACCGGGCGTGCATGCTTTTAAAAACTTTTGGTGGGAGAACTTGCCAAAGCACATGTCAGAGAGAAACAATGAGGGAACGTTAGTTTGAGAGAAAATACAGGAAGCCAAGAGGTATGGAGTCCAACGGGCCTGTACCCCGGTGAGAGTGTGTGCCTGCCAGAGGAGAGTGTGGTCTGTGGGTGCGGCCCGCCGGGATTACTACCCAGGAACAGAGTGATTTACCTCACACAGGCAGAACCCGTTGGACCGAACATACACAAAAATATTCACACAGACATTCACCAGAACAATAATATACACACACTGTGAGAGTCTAAATTCCCCACGTCCTCTTATTCCCCAACTCGATTTCGCGAAAGCCGCTCCAATGGTGCAGAACATTCCCCCCGTTTCCAAGTTTCTGTGTGTTTGACTTCGACATAAAATAGATCAGCAGATAGTTAATGGAATAGATGAGGTTGAAGGGGACACACGCACATTTTACGACCAGTGCATGAGTGTGGGAGGACGGCTTGACCCCTGTAGATGTCGATGAAGGAGCCTTTGTTGATAAAAAATGATGGGTCACATACTCAGGACCAAGAAGTCGTGGATGGTATCTGTTTTATACAGGACTGAAGAAGGGTCTGGGGGAGATGAGCAAAACCCTGCACTCCATTCATCAAGAGAGGAAAAGAAGAAAGAGAAAAGCAAAAAGAGATACCAGTGTTTGAACATAAGTTGTTTATGGTGAGTGCTGCTCCTTACGTGGGGCTATCCGCCGAGAGCCTTTCAACATAGCGACATGAAACACATGGTGGAAATGGGAGTTGGGAAGCGAACAAGAGTAATATTGGCACAGGGGGAGTCGTAGTCATGAGAGAGTGCATTCTGCGTAACTGGCCTATCCTCCTGTGCTGCGGTTTCTTATGAATCATTACAGTTTCAGAAAAGAGTTAGAAAGAGTTTACAGAATAATTTCAACTCCATTTCTCACATATAGACTTTTAATTGTAGCTAGCTGTTGGACAAACTCACAGAGTGAACTTGCTCACGTCGTGATTTTTAAATTAGGCTACCCACCGCTCCCGTTTGCATGCCTGGTATTGTGGTCGTCTTGCACGTCTTCATATTGTACACAGATGGCAAAGCTGACCTCTCGTGTAGAGGCAACTCAAACCCAAAGAGACCAAACTATTTATTTTCTGTGTAGAGGTGGTGGGGGGAACTTACATCGGTGAAAAGAGCTTTGTGAAAAAGCTCCGTGTCTCTTCATACTGAAGTGTGCTGCTGATGTTTGACATTTGCAACAGAGGGAGTTTAAGGTGGGAGTTTAAGGTGGCAAAGTGCCAGCAATCATGAAAAATTATCCCAAAAAACAAATTGTTGGACCAAATGTCTCTACTTTATACCCTCAGTGGTTCAGGCATTTCAAGATCTGCAGCATGTACACATACTGTTGTTTCACACATACTTTACAGTGTACAGTATGTGTGAAACAACAGTATGTGTAAAATATGATCTGTATCAAACTGACACGTTGTAGCTGCGATCAAATAAGTCAAGCATACATTTTTCATAGAAAGAGATAAAAGTCACGACCATGACTAATGCATCATATTGCATCGTTTAAAAAAAAGGCCCCAGGACCACCCGAGTTGACTTCTACCTCTCAGTCATTGCATAACTCAGACACACGCAGGTATGTGGAGAAAGTAGGGACCAGAGAAATTATTGAACGTATGCTTATATAAATGAAATGAAAGAAAAGGTTCAATGATCAGATTTATAGATAAATAGAGGAGTAATTTAATTAATTAACCTTATCTTTTGGAATTGTGCGATAACCTTTTACTGCATTATGGGGCTCCATAAAGCTGCTGCTAACTGCCTAAGAGAAACTCGAGTAGGCTACGTTAGGGGAGGAAATGCCTTCAGGAAAGTGGAAGAGTAATATGTCATGAATTCTTTCCATGCGGGGAATTTCCACATGCTGGTGGGTTACTATTAGACATGTCTAAATTACATATCTTCCATGTCAGTGGAATGTGTAGCCTACCCCCTTCCACTTTCATCTACACAGCCCTGACTATGAGAAAGCCCCCTCTAATGCGGCAACTTTAATTAAAAAACAGATCACGAAATGGATTTTGGTCGGATGACTGTGCAACTGTCGATTTGGCAGACACTCTCTGTGGCCAAGCTTCTAGTAAAGATACAGTACTGGCATTGTTTCCAGTCTTTTCATTTGTTGAGTTTGTTTAGTTTGTCTGTGTTTACAACATTAAAGTTATTATCTATTCACTCATCCATCTATTTATTTCTTGCCTTTTTTTCATTGTAATTTTTAGTTTTCCAAACTCTGAGCGTTTGTTAATCTAGAAATAACTTGACCTGAGTCAGTTTGTTTGTTTGCGCGTGTGTACATGCCATGCGGTAATGCGGCCAGGTGCTGCCTCATAGCCTTGAGAGATGAGGTAATGTGTGTCAAGATAATGAGAGGACCCCATTTATGTCTGTGTCTGACTTCTCCTTCAGATGTGTGCTGCAGGGGGTGATGACTAAAGCAGTGTTGTGCACTGGTTCGATGTTCCGGTGATAGACACGCACGGCAGTGGCTGACACACCTGTTCACTCCACGTCAGCTCCTGAAGTGTCTGGTTTTGGTTGCGCTCATGGAAACAGAAAAGGAGAGGAACAGACATCCCCGTTGCAGCAGGATGGTCCATTGTATGCGCGCTGTTGCTATTACGCTTGTTGTAGCGGGCTAACTTTCTCATAAACCAAAGCGACTTACGGCAAGAAGCAGACTCGCTGAGGTGAGGTGTTGCAGTGAGTAGCAACGTGACGAAACGTAGAGAATCAGAGTAACGCCTCTTCCCCACTTTCTCGTCACAGCGTGGGAAAGAACATTGCCGTCGCCAGATGAGTGGCAACTTTGTTTATTTTCTGTCAACCAGGATAGCAGAACAGCATGCTAGCTAGTGAAGCTAATTGGCACGTTGTAGAGCAGTGATTCTTAACCTGGGTTCGATCGAACCCCAGGGGTTCGGCGAGTCACTCTCAGGGGTTCGGCAGGTAGACACATCAGTGTTTCCTCTACCATTATAACAGGGTGGTGACCCGCCCCCCTGTGATTTTTGCTATAGCGCCAGATTACAACAGAAGTAATTTAAGCTTCCCATCTTGTTATTTTATTAAACTAAACGGCCGTATGTTATTGATCATTTTATACAGCGGCATGTCATTTCTGTCGCGACGTGGTCGCGCTCACGCTTCTCCTAGCTCTCCGTAGCGAGCGCGGCGGAGCTCCGCCCCCATGCGCACAGACATGTGCGCGCACACAGGTGAGCAGAGAGCGGCCGACATATCGCGTGAAAAGCAAACTGATAAATCTGCGTTTTTTTTAAACGCTCCCAAGGTGGTGAACAGGGCTGGATAGCTCTTCTGATGCGCTACGGCCGAGATTCTTGGTGACTTGCCAGGCGTCTTGGTGAGTTCGTTGCCCTTGAGCATTATTGAGAGTGGCCGTATCAAGCCTGCAAAAAGAGGTACTTTCGGTGCTGCTGAGCCTGGATACTTGAGAATGGAGGAGGGGAAAAAGCACACAAAAACGGAAGGGAGGCTGGGAAAAATTTATAGAAAAAGAACGAGACTCGAGGCAGAGCTGCCAAATGTGTCAACATTAGGGGAAATGTTTGCTGCTATGCTGTTTAATGTTAGCGTTACCACAGCAACAAGGAAAGGAGGACTGGCAGAGAGGAAGCAGGAACAGAGGAGCGTCAGGTAGGCTGATCCGGCAGGCTATACAGACTATAGCTACAGCTGGCTGACGTTACTAAGGCGTGACTTTTAAATGAAAACTCCGCCGGAAGCTTTGTAGAAAAGCTGGCAAACATTGTTACAAGCAGAGAGGCGTCTTTTGTTGTCATGACAATGTTACTACAACATTTTCTCGATAGTACAAAACGTTAAACAGGTGAATAAGCTAACTACCCAAGACAACAACACTGTCAACATGTTTGAATTCATGCACATATCAATAATCAGTTGATGTGTTTGTCGTAATGCACTTGATGACAATATAATTAGCTAGCTAGCCAACCACACAAGCTAGCCAACCTACTTCTTCGCTAGCTACCTTTTAGCTGTTCAGCCGGACAGGTCTTGCTTGTGATTGGTCAGCTGTCAAAAAAGTGCTTGACGTAGCGTAGGGCGTGTTTCTCTGAGAAGTTTAACTTTTTTCAACTGGAAAAGACGCTCTGAGCTGCAGAAATACGCTACCGATGGTGGAGAAAAAAAGGCTCAGCACGGTCTACTCCATAGGATTATAGTAAAACGGACGCTGGCAGCTTAAAAAAATACCCATAGTGTGCACACACTGTTGTTGGGTGTCACATTTTCATATATGTTGAATGTTGTTTGTTTTAATGTGCGGAACTCAGGAAGAATAGCTGTCACCAAGATGGCAAATAAGTTAATGGGGATCCAATTCAACAAATAATCATCTTAGAGGGCTTATAAAGATGTCGATGTGTGATGCATGATGACTCCAGTGATGTCATTCAGTGACCTACAGTATGGCAACAAGAACAAAAAGCTGCATTATTATTATTATTATTATTGCAAAACTAACAAACATACAAAGAGAATAGAACATGTATAGCCTACAAAGAGCCAATGTATACAGACAGCCACTATGTCAAATACAGTAGTACAAAGTAGGAGCAGATACTTATAGTTTTAATAGCTTTCTTATTGTTTTGGACCTTGTTAAGTTAAAGTTAGGCCTACTTGTAATCATCTCTCCTTGATTCTGTATGTCCAGGCAAGTCAAGCTGCAGTTGGAGTGGAGGCTAGAGGCGGAGCAGTGGAGGATAAAAACAATGAGGAAGAACAGGGTGTAGATTACTTTGCCCGTCCTGACCCTTCATTGAGGCAGGCTTTTTTAAACTACCATCTATTTGCACTGGTACCATTGCTTACTGCATGTAGTCATCTTTGTAGTGGTTTGGGGGAATACTGTATATATATGACTGTACAGCACGGTATATAAGACGAGTATATAAGGCGAGTATTTTTGTGCTGGTGGGTGTGGTCCGACCGATTGGGGTGGGCCTGTCTGGGCCAAAAATGCCAGGGCCTAATTGTTGTCCCAGTCCAGCCCTGGTGGTGAAGATGGGACAAGTAGTCTCGGAGTAGCTCTCCTGCTCCGAGTTCAAGAGCAGAAATGAGGTGGGGCGCGAGGGGAAATGCTGTTTTTTTAATTTTTATTACAAGATCTTGATTGAGAACTTCACATATTACAAAGTATACAGATATACAACTAAGTCATTCATAAATATAAAAGACCGAAACGCCTGTATTTCCCTGTAAATGTTTACGTTACGCCGTTAACAAATTATGCTGCGCATGCGCTACGGCCGAGATTCTTGGTGACTTGCCAGGCGTCTTGGTGAGTTCGGTGTTCCTGCTGTTGCCCTTGAGCATTATTAAGAGTGGCCGTATCAAGCCTGCAACCCCGTTTTAAAAAGAGGTGTAGTGGAAAGCTCATTTTAATACATGTAGTAATAATAATAAAACGTGATGACTCACACATTTGTTTTGCAAAGGTTGCACAACATTTTTGTTTTTCGAAAAAATAACAGTGTAAAACTCAGTAAAACTCTTTATTGCCAAATATTTGAACTTGTTTTGTTTAGTTTTTCACAGGTTGCACTTTTTTGGTATTATCTTGAAAAGGTGTTCAGTGTAAAACAGGTGAATTCAGCCACAATAAGCTAAATATTGCACAGATAGAACTGTATTTGTATTCTAAAAAAGTGATTGAAAACTTATATTAGTTTTTTGTCTGATGGAACAATCTGGTTTAATTGAAAGTGACATCTATATATGTACTACATTATAAGTACCCTGACCACACCAACTAGATAAACTGTTGAGCTGCATCTATTTTAACAAGCTCAATAAGCTTCTTTTATACATGTTTACTTTTTTGTTTTGTTTTGTGTTATGTGATCGCTATATTGACAATGAATTAGATGTTTCAAGCATGAAATTAGTTAAATAATTCTTATACTGCATTTAATTGTTGAGCGTATTTGAATGTTAACTTTTCCAAATTGTATTTAGGTCGGCAAAAGCACCAACTATAGGTGTTCGTATCGGCCGGTCCCCGCCCCCTGAACCTGTACACCTAGCAGAAACACTGCACAGTATAGCTCGGTTTCATCTTGGCTGACGACATTTTGGGCAACTCACCATTTTTCTTCGCCGTGTTATGCTGCGTTCACACCAAAAGCTTTGCAAAGTCAATGCACAGATGTGAATGGAATGATAGACCGAAGTAAAAAATTATCTAAACGTTAACATTCAATCAACATCTTTAAATAATCTGAGAAAAAAACGAACACTTTTGAAATAATTTTGAAAGTCTTTTCATGGGCGAACATAGTCTTTTTTTTCCAAACATATTTTTAATGAAAACATGCTCACTGGGCTCTAAGCAGTGTTGGGCAAGTTACGGAAAATTAGTAATTAGTTACAGTTACTAGTTACTTCTTTTAAAAGTAATTTAATTACTTTACTAGTTACTGTATATCAAAAGTAATTAGTTACTAGGGAAAGTAACTTTTAAGTTACTTTTATGTCTGCTTTTTTAATGTAATGAACAGTACTGAACAGTCAAACACAATAAACATTGTGTCGACCTATTTATTGCAATCAACAGGGCAACAGGCCTTCAAATCAAGCAGGAGTACACAAGGTTAACAAAATATTTTCACAAAAATGCCTCATAAGGCAAAGCTATAGATAAGAGATGAGATTCTCAACACACGTTAAAATGGGCTAACACGTCTCATCTCTCACCTCTGACCAGTAGTCACAACATTGCTAGCTCTCAAACTAGTTATTGTACCTCAAGAGGAGAAGCTTCTCAAACTTTTGATCTGAGAGCCTCTTCCTCTTTGGAGAGAATCAGGTTCCCAAGGCTAAAGAGTCATCAGTGCCATAACGTCCGAGACGTTACAATATCATTGCGCCACCAAGGTCCTGCGATGTCGGATCAGAAGCAGCTAAAGTAGGCCTATCTCAGGGGTGCTCGTGAGAGTGTGCTCACCTGCCGCGCGCGAGCCGAGAAGAGTTGTTGACGGGGGACGGGACGGGACGGTGCTAGTGACTTTTTCTTTGCTCCATCCCGATACGCGCAAACCGGTGTCGGAGCTCTGCGGCGCACGAGACGGCGGCCAGAGAACTGTTAACGCGACACGTAGAGACAGAAATGACGTGCTGCTGCTGTAATGTGGCGCTATCGTGAAAGTGACAGGGGGGCGGGCCAAATTTTTTTAATGTCATGCGATCTACCAATACTACGCCGCGATCGACTGGCAGGTCGCCGCGATCGACGTATTGAGCACCCCTGAGCTATCTTGTCTTCTTGTCTGCAAGTGTTCATTTTTCACAAAAGAGAGTAACGCGAGTAACGAACTCATTTACATTTCAGTAATTGTAACTGCGTTAGTTGAGATAAATAAATACTTCGTTACACGCTCGTTACCGCTAAAAGTAGTGGAATTACAGTAACGCGTTACTCCCAACACTGGCTCTAAGTGACACTCTTCTATATGTCTGTGATTGAAAAGCACACATGAGCCGAAATGCTCCTCATTGTGCACATTTACAGTGTATTTTTACATCATAGTTTTGACAGCAAGTGTATCCGCATGCCTTCTTCACAGCCCTAGTAGTAATAATAATAAAATGTGATGACTCACATATTTGTTTTGGTATTATCTTGAAAAGGTATTCAGTGTAAAACAGGTGAATTCAGCCACAATAAGCTAAATATTGCCCAGATAGAACTGTATTTGTATTCTAAAAAAGTGATTGAAAACTTATATTAGGTTTTTGTCTGATGGAATAATCTGGTTTAATTGAAAGTGACATCTATATATGTACTACATTATAAGTACCCTGACCACACCAACTAGATAAACTGTTGAGCTTGCATCTATTTTAACAAGCTCAATAAGCTTCTTTTATACATGTTTACTTTTTTGTTTTGTTTTGCGTTATGTGATCGCTATATTGACAATGAATTAGATGTTTCAAGCATGAAATTAGTTAAATAATTCTTATACTGCATTTAATTGTTGAGCGTATTTGAATGTTAACTTTTCCAAATTGTATTTAGGTTGGCAAAAGCACCAACTATAGGTGTTCGTATCGGTCGGTCCCCGCCCCCTGAACCTGTACACCTAGCAGAAACACTGCACAGTATAGCTCGGTTTCATCTTGGCTGACGACATTTTGGGCAACTCACCATTTTTCTTCGCCTTGTAATGCTGCGTACACACCAAAAGCTTTGCAAAGTCAATGCACAGATGTGAATGGAATGATAGACCGAAGTAAAAAATTCGCCCGGCACTGAGTTGCGAAAGCCAATCAGCTACGTTAGCTATGTTTTGAAGAAATCAGATTTTATTATTTCAACTACGAAGGGTTCGGCTAATGCACCGATGAACATTGAAGGGTTCAGTACCTCCGATAAGGTGAAGAACCACTGATTTAGAGTATGAACATATTCACAATGTAAAAAATTATCTAAACGTTAACGTTCAATCAACATCTTTAAATAATCGGAGAAAAAAACGAACACTTTTGAAATAATTTTGAAAGTCTTTTCATGGGCGAACATAGTCTTTTTTTCCAAACATATTTTTAATGAAAACATGCTCACTGGGCTCTAAGTGACACTCTTCTATATGTCTGTGATTGAAAAGCACACATGAGCCGAAATGCTCCTCATTGTGCACATTTACAGTGTATTTTTACATCATAGTTTTGACAGCAAGTGTATCCGCATGCCTTCATGAGTGAGTGTATGTGTGTGTGTGTGTGTGTGTGTGTGTGTGTGTGTGTGTGTGTGTGTGTGTGTGTGTGTGTGTGTGTGTGTGTGTGTGTGTGTGACCACACCATTAGGAAACCCCAGAGTAATAACTCACACTGCTCGGTGACAGGAGCTGCTGCGATGCCCAGTGCAGTTACGCCATCCCAACAACGAGGACACACCGCTCACAGCTGCCCCCTTTTCCAACAACAACCGCACCAGACCGTTCAACTGCCATCTGCCAAGCCTTTATCATCGCCTCCCTGTCCTGGCTCAAATGTGTGTGTGCGTGTGAACACTCACCGGAAGGGGTATAACATGACCACTGGTTTGAGATAGAGGAGGAATCCGTTTAAAGTTTTGCGTCATATGAAAAGGTGTAAAATTTAGGGGAAAAGGCGGAAGGATGTCTGTATGTATTAATAATTTGATCCCCTCATGTTCGTTTGAAAATCCTATCCGGCCTTATGTTCATTTACTTAAAACAGTCAACTCAAATGAATTAAAGCTGTGCTTTGGATCATACCTCATGAATGTTCCCTGAGTTTGACCCAGTTAGACCTTTTCTCTTCTTTCTACACTTCATAAATCTGTCTAGTCATAATCCTCCTCCAGGCTGCTGCACAAACCCCTGAGATATAAAAATAAAATAAAAGAATAAAGGCTTTCTTTAAGTTTGCTTAATCTTAAATCATCACAGCTCTCTTACAGCTCGGAGAGACTAATCTGCTTACATGTCTTTAACCGCGGTGCCAACAGCAACATCAGAAACAAGACCAGATTAAATCTGAGGCGCAGAAGACAAAAGCCTCCTCCTGTAGCTCAAAACCACACATTTAATTTAAAGACTGTAAAACTAATTCACTGAGGAGTTGTTTGTGTGAAGAGCTTATCTTTCTTTTTTGGGAATCTCCAGCCTAATGCAGATCAGACTTGTTCGCATGAGATGCGCTTATTGTCTTGAGATGATGTGTAACTTTCTCAGTGGTGAAAATATGTGTGAGTAATGTGTGTATTGTGGAAAGAGACCTATTCAAGACTGGCCTCCACCACCACGTCATAAATTGTCCCTTATCATCTCTGCTCCAGATGATAACGCCCAGGAAGGAGACGGCAACCCCGACATGTGCAATACACACACGCATGCAAAGAAAAACACACACCACATTATAAGATCCACACACCACATCATACCCTTTGGATAAAAGGATAAACCGATATACAATACATCACGATAAATAATGTTAGGAACAGATGTGGCTCCATTAAAAGCTCATTATTCAGAATGGATAGTCATTCTTGTGGCTGTTTTTCCCTCAAAGGAAATACAAAGTGCATTTTAAGCATGTTATGTTTCTGTCCTTTGAGGAGACAACAAAACACTTAGGACATTCAGTTTATTGCACATGTTGGCTTGAGTCAAGTTATGTAACAGTTCATTGAAACTCTTTTTGAGCCACATGCAAAATGGGTTTTGTTTTCTCTCTCAATTCAATCTGCAAGCAACACTGATAATAATGTTCAGGCTGACTTCTGTAGACATGAAAAACAAAGAGGTTGTGCTTGTGTTTTGTTTTGGTCACGAGGTGGATAAAGGCTGAGGATTCTTTTGAGAAAGTGAGAAAATGCACATTTTAAAATGAGAGACTGGATGAAGTAAGCCAATACAAGCAGAGATGAAGGAGTGACTGAGTCTTGACGTTTCTGATACCGGAGTGACGCTCTTCCGAGGAAAGGAGACGATAAGACTTCAATCAAAATTATAATCGGAGACTCCGGGGCACATACACCCTGATACCAAACATGGAATGTAGTTTTGGCCTTCATTATTGTTTAACAACAGGAAAGGAAAGCACTTCATTAAAAAGTAGACAGGTAGAAAACTTTTCTCCAGTATTGATGGCCTCCAGTAAACTGTTTTACATGTCTGTGATTTCGGGGCCTGAGGTAGTAAATGTAATTCAAGTTCACTGCATATTCATTGCCTCTTAACAGCTCTCAACATGGCGACGGCTGAACCGGGTTGGACTTTCAGTGTGATAGAGTGTCTAGCGGAGCATGTGGGGCACACTCACACACACAAACATGCACTACAAAGCATGTCAACAAAGTATTACAACCTAACAAAAGCAAGGAGAAGCTTGCACAGAGGGCCACTTTGTTTTCAGGTAAACAATACTGCTCTATCTCTTCAGCAAATAGTTGTTCTCTGCTCTATGAACACCCTGAGCGTCGTAGAGAACCGTTTACAGATTGTGTACCCATCTGTGTTCCCTTTTTCTTTACATTTGTATTGAATTAAAATGACCCGTAAATGTAAAAGCAAACAGACGTGACATTATCTGACGGCTATTTCATAACTTTTTTAATATACTGTTGAAATATAAAGACAATTTATAGCTGCAATGAAAAGTTGTACTTGGATCATGGATCATGTGGCGTGAAACAGAGTCCAGTTTGTCGTGGAGTTAACACCTCTCAGTCCCCAGAGAGACATTGCACTCTGTCTTGGACTAAATGTTTCACAGAGGCCGGGCCTGTATCACGGCGGGTCGATTACAGTCGCTGTTACAGCCATCATTTAATAACAACACAAACACACGCACACACACACACACACGCAGGCAGGAAGTCAATCATTTTAATGTGGACTAAAGTGCATGAAGTCACATAAATATGCATACACACACGCGAGCGAGCGTGCACGCACACACACGCACACACACACAAACCCACACTCTTCGTCCCAATAAAAGTTGCCTTTACCTGCAGTCTGTCCACAAACAGAGAGAGGAAGCCTGGAGTTACTCCATCCCCAAGGAGCTTATCAATCATTCTGCTGTTGGAAAAGGTCGGTTGTTGCTGTTGTTGTTGGCTCACAGTGTTCCGAGCTCCTGGAATGCAGTTGTTTTCCAAACCGCTAAGTGATTGACAGATTAGTTTGCTGTAATAAATTGGACCGCTTTGACAGAGACAGAAGGGGGGAAAGGGACACTGAATCTGATGCTTCAGCTCTTTTTGAGGATAAACCTGATGATATTCTTTATTTACCACAGTGTATCATTTTCACCTTGTGAGTCTGTGTGTGTGCGTGCGTGCATGTGTGTGTGTCATCATGGCAAAATGTGGTCCTGGAGACAACTACTGGAGTGGGAACACAGGAGTACTTTGCCCGGTTTGTGGAGAGATTCCGTCTCTGCAAATATAATGTCAAATATATAATGGGGGTAAAAAGTGGCGACAATGATCCCACGAACACGAATCTTCTGTATCAGGCCAAAGCATTACAGGATATAGTCTATTTCTTTGTGACACAGACATTCATTCTTGTCCAAACACTCTTAAAAACATATGAATGAGCCACTCTGTTGCACTGGGTAACATGTTGCTTTATTACCATTAACACAGGCAGTTCATTTTGAGTGGTGCTGTAAATGCTCACGAGATCACCAGTCCACTGCTGAAACTAGTCCCCCAAGCAGTGGCGGCTGGTGGCATTTTTTTTGGTGGGCCATCCAATTAATTTCAGCAAACATCCCAGTATGATTCAATGCAAAAAAAGTATTAAACAAGCATTTCTAATTTGTCATTGAATATTTAACATTTATTCCGATACTGAAATAATAAGGACATCTTATTCATACAATTCAGTATCCACACTACCGTTCAAATGTTTGGGATTACCCAGACAATTTCATGTTTGCCATTAAAACTCACACTTTTATTCATCAAATGAATTTGAAAAATGAATAGAACATATAGTCGAGACATTGACAAGGTTAGAAATACAGATTTTTATTTGAAATATTAATTTTGTTCTTCAAACTTTTAGCTCAGAGGAAGGCCAGTTGTATAGCTTCTCTCACAAGCATAACTGTTTTCAGCTGTGCTAACATAAGGGGTTTCAAGGGTTTTCTAATCCTCCGTTAGTCTTCGAAAGCGATCAGAACAAGTGTATATAACAATCAATCAAACTTTTATTACAGACTCAAGGTCCAGATAGTACAGAACATTAAAATAGAATAAAATACATACAAAACCACAAGTAAAAAACAAAAATGTAGTGCTGAATATATATATATATATATATATATATATATAAAATATAATAGAACATGTTTATATATTACGATGCCCCTATGAATCTTGTTAGGGTAAAGTGAGCCTGTTTTTATCCACCTCCTCACTGTGTTTCTTCACCTCAATCCTATGTTTGTTGTCCAGCTGGTAGTGACATTCACTTTTAATCGGAGTCCTGGTGTTCTTATGTTTTCTTAATTCTTAAGTGCTTCATGTCCCTTACTCCCGTATCTGTCCATGCCTGATCTGTTCCCGTTGATTTTACTGGGTCGGGTCTTCTTGGAAGAGAAGTGCTCGTGCTCCCGTTGTCACGTCGTTAAAAAAAAGAGCCTGACAAGAACGCGCATCTTTTGGGCCAGATGACTTTGACCCAAAGCTGAAACTACTTTAGGAGACGGATCGGCTAAATTGTATGTCACTCATTTACATCTTTAATTAGTAACAGGCTAAACTGCTTAATAGGCACGTCTCTTGTGGGCCAGAACGATTCGGCCCCAGCGCAGCTGAGACATGCAGACAGGCGGAGAGGACGTGCAGGACGTGGAGGAAAAGCATATCTTTTTTATATTACCGGATATATTCCATATCTCCAAAACAAAAATATTGACAATTTGTATAATCTATAAATATCATTATAATAATTTTTGTATACTTTTTTTTTGTGGCTCCCGTGGCTGGCTCTATTCTATTTGCCAGCCGCCACTGCCTCTAACACTACCTCCCGTTTGAGTAACTCACTCCTGACTACAGTTCCCAGCTGTCAGAAGAAATAACAGATTCCTTTTTTAAATGGCGTCCTCAGCAGGACAGAACGGGACCGAGGCCCGAGCATTGAAGTCAAAGAGCATTGAGAGATCAAATAGTGCGTTGTTGGTTTTGGTCTTAGCATGACATTTATTGATAATAAGAAGAGTACTGAATAGCACCCGCCTCAACTTTTAGTTTCCATAATCCATCACAGGCCACCACCACGTGATGCGCTGGGAGATCAGGCAGCTCCTTTAGTAGCTGTTCATAATGGACTAATGGGTATTATTCTGATGTGAAAATATTTCACGTCAGTTTATTATACATTATTTAATAGTCTACACATTTTAACGTTTGCTAATACCTACGTTTCAGCACATTATCCAGCTAAAGACAAAAATAAATGTGTATATTTTGTCTTTTTATGGGAACTGAAATCTAGATGATCACTATCCATTATCCTTTATATGTGTGAATATCTGTCCAACCTATCCATGAGGTATCTTACTTCAAATGGACATATTCATATATGTGTGTGTGCGCGTGTGTTGAACTCTTACCCACATACCACCAACTTTATTACAACATTTTACAATAAAAACAAAACCTAATTGGTATGGACCTATGACTTCCTTCGTGTGTTTGTATTTGTTGACATGATTCGTTGCACCTCCATGACCTCCCAAGTCTTTGACCCTTCCCTGCAGCCTTTCTCTTTCTGGTGTCAAAGGTCAACAGTCAGCGGTCAACGCTGTCTGTCACAGGCCAGACCGCAGACTGGAACCCCGACACCACATCCAGACCTCTAGCTAAAACAAACACTGCATTGCTGGCCGCTGTGCAGTTTTTAGTGCAGCGTGTGAACAAGGTCACTAATTACAGAAGAAGAAAAACACAGCCTTGAGCCCAGGGGAGAATAGGGGCATGTCGCAACATTTTAGTTGCTCCATGTCAAAATGTGAGACACAATAGAGAAAGTTTTCCAGACACATAAACATTGTTAGAGCTTGACTAAGATAATGCCAGATTCCAGTCGGCTGGGTTTACTCACATTGATGGTAAGTTTCTCTTTTGTCTGTCTGAGACACAAACCTTCCCACACAGATGAAGGATGAAAGGACATAGGGGCGCTTATTGTTTTACCTGTTTCACATTCGTTACTCAACTGAAGTCTGTGTGAGTCATCTGAGAGAAGGCAGTCACAACAGAGCTTGCACAATGCAGCTCATATGCACAACTTCAGGTATCATCCATAGAAACACACACACACACACACACACACACATTGATTTCAGGAATGATGTCGATGATGATTCGATAAGATTAAATGGAACTCACTTACGTTGTCGATACATCCTCTTGCAGGTCGAACTCAGTGGGAGGGCAGCTGTGAAGGTGCTGGCCGTGTTCTAACTCAGGATGTTGTTTTAACATTTGAAGAGTGCTTATGATCTTATTAAGCTGCAAGGCGAGAGGAACATTGGGGCTGTAAATGCTGGCGCTGGGCTGCATTGATCAAAGCAGCTTTATTGGCATGTCGGTCCAGGAAACATCCAAACTCCCTGCTCCCTTAATGGAGTCAAATTGCATTTTTCATATATCTCCAATAGCATAAAAAGGGATATAAAAAACTTTTTCAAACTTTGTTAAATATTTAAAATGTTTTACTCATTTCTAGACTATTTGCTTTAACGCCTTTATTGTGTTAAATTTTCTCAATGTGATGGCATGAACTGTTCTGCAAGCATACTTTTTAGGAGGTGTCCGTTTTGTGTAGGAACTTTTTTCCTCCTGAATGAAACTGCTCCCAAAATGGGGATTAAAAAATTGTGGGAAATTTGAATTTTTTCTTTCTTAATCCTGGGTCATTTAGTTTTGAAGATCTCATCAGAGAGCGGTGAAATTGCCCTTTAAATCTCAGCAGTGGATGCAGAATGTGCATGAGCATGCTTTTGAAATTATATTTTCATGCTGCAGGGTGAAAATGAGAACTCAAGAATTCCATGATTCAAGCGTTATTGTCCTTCTGCAACACAGGGTTGCACAACGAAAAGCAGTTGCAGAGTAGTCCATTTATTCCACACACAAAAAACACATCAAAACCAAAACCAAAACAGCAGTGCATTCCTGTAGTGCAGCTTTTGCCATTTGTTATAAAAACAAAAAGACAACAATGTAGAAAAAATCATAATAGCTACCGGACGCCATTAATACAAAGTATTTCATATCACACGTGACTGTACTGAAGCTCAAAACTCAGATCAAGAAATATAACGTTATTTGTGTGCATTTATATTTTTAAGAGTTTCTTTGTGTATTAGTAATCATCTTTGTGAGGATCAGTTTTAGTTTTGTACTAAATGATGGAAACCACGGCACTTTCAATGTATAAAATTTACTTTCCAAAACTGCAGTTAAAAGGTGAAGACAAATAAAGTACAAACATATGTGTGTGTGTGTGGGCTATTTTTATTTATTTTTTTGCATGTAATTCTGGAGCCGGTGGAAAAGCATGTTGGACGACTTCTTCTCCTTTTTTGTGGTCTGGCTCCAGAGATCTTCCAGCTGGAACCTCATGGAGCTCTTGGTCTTTTTCCATTCACGCTCCTTCTCCTGCAGAGTCTTCCTGAGGTGTTTTGGGGCCTGAAGGAGGGCTGACTTGTCCTCCTGCCACTTGATGCATCGTCTCTCTCTTGCTTCTTTGGATTTCCTCATCAAGCTGAGCCCCACTGGAGGCTCTCTTTGTCTCTCCTGCTGCAAGCGGAGACGCTCTGTCTCCAGCAGGTCTTTTACCTTTTTCAGAGTCGCTGCGACTGCGACCTTCCTGGTGTTCCGCTCCGGCTGGTGTTCATGGGAAGCCTGGTCCCTTCCCAGCAGATCCTGAGCCTCCTCCTTCTGATTGTAGAGAGCGTCCTCCTGCTTGCTGTGTGGCTTTTCTTTCTCCCAGCATCTGAGCTTGAACCCTCTTGAACTTAAGAGAGCTCTCCAACTTAAGACAGCTCTGTAACGCTCTTGAACGGGCCTTCAGCTGCAGTCTTGTGATTGTGATACGACCACGGCACCAGAGTCCTTTTCAGCACGGAGCTCTGACTTGATCACATCTACTTCTTTGGTTTTGGAGGTCTGCTGTTCAAGAGCTCTCTGAGCTTTCCGCAGCATCGGGCAGATATTTTCCAACTAGGAGTTCATGTGGTCCGTGTCCCTGGTGTGTCGAGCATGTGCCTAATCCAGTTTGGCTTTCAGGTCACATATCTCCCACGAGAGTCTTCTCATGGCTCCAACTGTTGTCCTCCTTCTTTTCTTGGAGCTGATCAAAGAAATTGGCCAGCAAGTCCTTTTGGATCTCCAGAACTTTGCCCTCATATTTGCACGAGCCTCACTGTCCCTCAGTTCACACCTGCATTGCTGCTCCAGTGAACTGGGGTAGAAATGAAGGATTTTAAAAATATGACATAGAAAGAACATTGAAACTTGAACGTCCTTCCACATGAGTGTGTGTCCATGTGCGCTCAGTCACCTATTAGGTTTTTTAAATTTACTTTGATGTAAGATTGAAAAACTGTTAGCGCTAACGAACAACATATTGTACAATTTGACCAGTTATATATTGAATGGTTTATCTTGATTTGTCATTAATATTATTTATTTTTTGATTTTTTGGGGGTGGAAAGCCTTGCAGTTGTTCAGTGATTATGTATCTCTACACTTGTAGGAAAGTTTCATTTACAGTTCTGAGTGACATGTTTCCAAGAATGTTACATTTTATTTGCTTTAGATTATGGTTCTGGTAATGTAATAATTTGTCATTTGTATGTTTTGTGTCGGCTACATTGTTTATTTTTTCCCCATAATCACCAAAGCATAAAAGACTAATTTTAAAAAGTGGTACATATTCTGATTTTTAAAAAATGTTTTAAACTAACATAAAGTGTCTTGGTATGTAGTAAGTACGGAATCTTTTTATTTGTTTATTTGACTTCTTCTTATCTTTTGAATTGTAGGGGGTGAGGAATTATGATAGTCAAAACTCACCCATCTGACATCCATCTAACTCTGAGCTGAGTCTTCCTGAAGGAGGGCAGTAAACAAAGTGAAATCAAATTAAATAGCTGTATAATAGCTTGTACAAAAATACATTAATCTCAAAAGGAGAGGAAATGCTTTGTACCAGATATCGCTAATAGCTCAATTCAATCTATATTACATACATAATTCATACAAAGTTGTAAAAACATGTCGTCAAAATGTCAAGTTGATGCTCAAAAAACTGAATGCTTAAAATCGATTTTTTAACCTCTGGGAAAAAACACAGAAGTCTCTTCCAGTTTTCAGATTAATATTGAGTTTCTTTTAGTTTCCATCCTTTAGCTCTCCCCTCTTCACGGCAGCCTCACTGTGTGTTTGTGTATATGTGGCCCAAAATGAACAATATTGGCCACGTTCAACGTCAACAAGGAACACGTCATCCAGCGTATCTGTGAGAAGGTTCAGTTCTGTCATTGTAATCGGCAAAGGTAGGAAAAGTTGAATGACTAAAAATAACAATGGCCGCTCTAGTGGGATTGTATGGCACCCATGGGACTGCTAGGAAATGTTGTGTTCTTCCATTTTGTATCTGTCCTTGGATACATAGAGCATATACATACATACTGTACATGGCGTACTCTGGGGAGATTCACATACATCACTATATCCCCACTGAAAAGTCCTCACACGCTGTTGCTGCTGGCCTACGGATGAGCGATGTAGTTTAACTGTGTGTGTTTTACATTTGTGCGCCTTTCCTTAACCCTTGTGTTGCCTTAGGGTCATTTTGACCCGAATCAATATTACACCCTCCCCCCGCCTTTGGGTCATTTTGACCCGATTCAATGTTTCACCCTCCTGTTACCTTTATATTTACTAACATATTTTACCCTTTGGGTTCAATTTGACGCCAGCAATTAAAACCTTCAGAAAATTATTAGAATTAATATTGTTTTCCAAGTTTAAGTGTGAGGTACTTTATGTTTGTTTGTTGACTACCGAAAGAACACCGACATTAAACATTGAATGGGGTCAAATTAATCCTAAGGCGGGGGGAGGGTGTAATATTGATTCGGGTCAAAATGACCCTAAGGCAACACAAGGGTTAAGAACTAAAGTACTTCAGTGGGAGTGGCTTCAAGGAAGTATGAGTGTATATGTGGGGTTGTGTGAGTTATTGTACTGCTTAGTCTTAAGGGAGTGAGGGGGAGTGTAAACTGAAGGAACAGCTTGGGGCCACTTCATATCCAAGTCAAGCGTTAAACAACCTCCACCCACCACACCCCGTACACACACACACACACACACACACACACGCACATGCACACACACACCTGCATGATCCCAGGACTGGAGGGCCCGATGATATACTAAGTGATCTAAATTCACAGACTTTGCAGACACACAGGTAACTGTCCCTGGACACTCATCCTGCGCAGGTGTGTGTGTGTGTGTGTGTGTGTGTGTGTGTGTGTGTTTAAGAGAGAGTACATATATGAAAGTCTAAAAGTGTTTCATTATGTGGATTTGGAGTATATTAAGTATAATAATATGTATGCCAGTGAGTTGATTCCCAGCACCCCCTATAAAATAAAAAACTAGACATGAGAGTGCCCTGTTTACTCTTTATTACCATGGAAAGAACCTCTGCATTCAAACCAGATGGGGGGTTATAGGATGCATCTTAAACCCCACGTTAGGAGTGGCTTTCCCCCAAAGCACAGATCATTATGAGTCACTGAAGGAAAGATAAGAAACGACACAAAAAATATATTGCTTTATATTATAGTGCACGAGAGCTTATAAATCACAGATATCAACACAGTGCTCTTCAGTGAGAGTTTTACTACTCCGGCGAGAAATTCGAAGTTTAGTAGCTCCGATTTTCTTTTTGAGGATAACTTCCCTCCAAGTGGATGTCAAGGGCAGTGAGGTACCAAAAGAGAGAGAAAACAGAGTGTGTGAGCGCTTTACCTGCCTCCAGTCATAACATCCATTCTCTGTCTTCACACGCCAGTGGTTTCAGACATACAAAACAGTTTGGCCAGCCTGCATTTGATTTCTTATCAAACTTCTTCTTCCTCTACAGCACACATAAACATGGTAGAATGTGTCTTTTCTGACGTGTGATTTCAGCGAGTATGAAGCTGAACAGTAAATGAGACTTTATGGAAATATAACATTTTGTATTTTGATTCTTTTAATCGTTAACTTTAACAGGCTTAACCTGGTCCGGGATGCAAGTGGAAAGTACAGTAGCAACAAATGTAGTATGCTAATGGAATGTAAGAAAACAAAACAGCAATACCACAGTGTGAAAACAGGCCATTACAAGAATCAGAAGAGCATTCAAATTATTTATTAATTATAAATTGTATCTAATTTTAGGGGAACACGTATGCAACATCATCCATCACTTATCAAGAAAACCATAAAAGTGGAATATTATGATTATTATTATTATCATCATCATAGTATTAGTCTAAAAGTATTATCAGCAAAATAATGTAGTGGAGTGGAATTAAGAAAATAATTGAAAAAGGAAACACTCAGGTCAAAGTAACTCAAAATTGCACAGTCTCTACCGTCCAGCTCGGAAATAAGACATCCCACCATTAACTGGTGGAACGAAAGCCTCCACCATGATTCTGCTTACAAAACACATGCTCATCTTCTTAGAGATTTAAATTAACGACAGTACAGTTAAAATGAGCCCCATAACGATAAACTACAACATCAAGTAAGTGTTGAAGGGACTCCAGCAGGTCTTCATACCTGTCCGTGACGCAGCAGCGCCCTCTGCTGTCGGAGCAGGTTATGACCACAGCAATGACAGCTCAACAGCGCTCTCTTCCCATTGGCTGCGTTCAGTCTTGTGACCAAAACAGAAACATGGCGGCCGCGGCGGCTGTCCGGTCGAGCGTGGGGCTGACTTTGAGGCTTTCTCGAGCTTTACCGGACTGCAGCAACTGTCCCTTTCACCGGTCAAACGGCGGTGTCAGCGGCGTTTGTAATTCACAAAGGAGGGGCTCGTTTGATAGCTTTCGGACCATAAATCGACACTTGCAGACGAGTAAAGGTGAGTGGTGCAGTGTGCTAACACGTTTAGCCCCACTCAGATGGCTGGTTCTCCGACTATTTGTGTACAATATTTCTAAAAAAGTAACTTTTTCCTTCCGTTGAAGTTTGTAAGATCGTGTTGATGCCAGTGGAGTTTGGGTAGCAGGTGGTCAACTGATATCAGGGGTCAGGGTCGAAAGTCTGCTCAATGGCACTTGTGTAACTTGACATCAACATACCCAGATGGGGTTGTGACGCGCAACGCAACAAGTGAAACATCCACCCGTCTCCGTCAGGAGGAGCTGGTGTCACCTCTGTTCCCAGAAACACTCACAGACCGGATGCTGTTTGTTTTTAAGGTCTGTACCACAGCGAGGAGGGCATCTCCAATGCAGAGGACCCTGACGATGTGTAAGTGTACTGGGGACTTTTTAAACATTGTTATTATTGTGGATCGATATGGTGTTCTCAGTTGGTGTTAATCGATGCACACGTTGTACTTAAAAACATCGAAACTGAAGTTCAAGTCATTGGAGGCTACATTTAGTCCACATTGAAAGATATCTTAAATAATTGAGTTTTCAATTCAATTCAGTTTATTTGTATAGCCCAATTTCACAAATTACAAATTTGTCTCGGAGTGCTTTACAATCTGTACACAGACATCCCTGCCCCAAAACCTCGCATCGGATCAGGAAAAACACCCAAATAACCCTTCAGGGGGGAAAAAGGGAAGAAACCTTCAGGAGAGCAACAGAGGAGGATCCCTCTCCAGGATGGACAGATGCAATAGATGTCATGTGTACAGAAGGACAGATTTAGAGTTTAAATACATTCAATGAATGTGATAGAGTGTATGAATAGTTCATAGTAGGCATATTCCACGATCCATCAGGCAGATGGAGGTAGAGAGGAGGAGTGGGCGGAGTCTCAACAGGGCAGTGGCGTGGTCGGTAGCAGGAATTCCACGACCCAGACCTCGATGATCCATCAGGCAGATAGGATCTATGCCGTCTCAGAGTCCGATGACCCCATGAGACGTGAAGTCAAAAGGACTCTGGGGAGAAAGCAGAGTTAGTAATGTGTGATGGAGAGATGAAAATTCATGTGTCATGAGTCATGCTAAATATTCAATTATTACTTTTTTCTGGACCACATCCTAAATGGACCGTCACTGAACCAGAGGTACTGGAAACCAGCAGCCTGTGTAGAATGCACGTGCTGTCCACAAGACACATGTACCCCATAAAGTATTATTTTGAGGGTACAGTTTGTCGTACAGCATTTAATTCGTCATCCAACATGTGTGAGTCATCCATTAACTGCAGAGCGTGCTGATTTTATTCTTGGCTTCTCCTGTCATCAGTGACCTTCAGTGGTGACCCTGAACTATAGTGGAACTTTTTCTTGCTAAAGATGAAAAGTGTTCTGTAAATGAGGTGAATTTACATAGTACTAATACTATTTAACATGCGCTTGATATCAAAAGACTTACCCTCACCCCCTAAAACCAGTCGAGCTCTGCTCTGTTTTATTCACGACAGGATTTCGGAGGCACCAGCAGAAATCTGAATGTTCCCTCCCCTTCCAGCATGTTTGAGCAGGAAATGTTTTGGTTTGGCCTGACAGTAAAAATAACACTTTAACTACATTATTTAGAAAATGGGTAGTTGGATAGATATGGGAAAAGGTTTGTGCTCCTTGAATTATGGCTTCACATGAAGCCCGTTAACTGTGTGGATGCAAACTAAACATCACAAAGTATTTTTCTTGTAACACTGAGTACTGTTAGGTTGTAGTGGATTTTATGTACACTGACCTAATTCAACCACTTTCCCGTACATAGTTCCCCTCCTGTCTTTATTTTGTAAGCAGTATAAGGGTATAATGATGGAATAAACTTCAAAACCTTGCTAGATGAACTCAAGTCTGTTTTTTTGGGCTGAAGTTGTTTTTTTACCCGCTGCTGTTTCAGGGTGAACGTGGTGTACATAGATCGGTCAGGCCAGAAGATCCCGGTGAAGGCTAAAGTGGGAGATAATGTCATGTATCTGGCTCAGAGGCATGGAATCGAACTGGAAGGTTAGCACTCGCAGTTAAATATTTAATTGAAGCACGACTTTAAGATGTTTATTGCTCATGCTTTGTGCGTCCCTTTCATTTAGGATCGTGTGAAGCCTCGCTGGCCTGCTCAACGTGTCACGTCTACGTGAACTCCTCCCATTTCGACAAGCTGGCAGAGCCTGATGAGAGGTAGGTCTGCTACACATGACGGTTTACTTAACCGCAGACGGGTTTAAAGGGAGATCGCTTCAAATGTGTGACGCATATCTTGGTTCTCAGGGAGGATGACATGTTGGACATGGCGCCCATGCTTCAGGAGAACTCCCGGCTGGGATGCCAGATCATTCTCAAGCCGGAGCTCAACGGCATAGAGCTCACCTTGCCCAAAGTCACGAGGAACTTCTACGTGGATGGCCATGTGCCCAAACCTCACTGAGAAGAGGCGCAGAGAACAAAAATGAGGGGAGGTGGAGGTGACGCTGTGTGTGCTGGTTGATCACGGAGAAATGCACGGCTAGGATAGTAAAAGGTCCGTTGCAACTCCCAAGACTTCATCCAGACTGAAAAAGTCCCACAGTTAATCGACAGCTCATGCCTGCAGGTGACATCGAGAAGAGCCAGAGAATATTTCACTCAGGGTGAAATCAATGGTTACTTCAAAAAAAAACATAAAAACTGTGGTTTAACAGAAGATATATTTATTCATGCGTGGTGTTCTCAGCAACAAGAGGCCATTCAATCCAACAAACTGCTTTGCTAAAACATTAGACAATTCAAGAGACATACCACATCTGTCTTCTACATTGCAGAGAAAGATTCAACAAAGTTCATCAATGGAACATTCCTCGTTGGAGCTCTTGAGCTCTAACGCACAAGTATTCCAAGAAGATGTTCCTAGTCATTTACGCTCTCGATTCACTTATATGGTATGCATTTAGTTCCATTTATATTTACCTGTGATTTTGCTGGCTTATCAATATGTACCAACCCAAGTCATAGACCTAAATAGGTTTTCTTTCTGCATGGTACTGAAGCCAGATTCAGAGGAAGAAGAAACCATTTATCACAAGAGAAATGCGGCTTGAAGCTGAAAGTTTGGGCTCGAATTTAGAGTTAAAAACACACAAACTACACTTACATTTCACTCACTTGAACACGGCAAAACATATTTCGGCAAATTGTCTTGAGAGTGGCAGATGGAGAAAAAAAAATACATTTGAAAGCACTTCCTCTCAGCTTCAGGTGCGCTTTGATCCAGAGCAGAATGGAGGTGGAGACGAGTCCTGTGAGCTGGTGGGCTTAACGTTACCACGGAATGAGTTTCTGCCCTTTACTTGGTAAAGTCTACTGTACTTGTCCTTACGCACAAATGTAAGTCAACTGTGTTTAACATGCGTTAAAAATGACAAATGTGAAGTTGTGTAATAAAATGTTTTTAAACATAATTATTTCTTTAACAATAACCTCATTAACCAGCGACCTCAAACGCGACAAGGACTCAAAGCAAAGGGGGACACTTATTGTGTTTCCATTCTACTTAAATATCGACGCTAACGGCATAATTAGCGGGCGGCTTTAAGAAAGTATCTGAAACATTCGTGTCGTCGCAAAAGAGTGCTTTGCAGCGTCGAGTGAAACTAGAAAACCGCGCGGACAACGCTTTTATTGCCCAGCTGGTGTAATCTGGTAAACCAAAAACACCCGCGTAACTCCTCCTGATCCGAAACACGCCCCCGGTCATAGCGACCGGCACCAGCGGCGTGAGCTCGCAGTGAAGTCGGCGTACTTCGAAAATTAGTCGATGTTCAATTCGCGGATCCCAGGTGAGCATCAACCGCAGCGCACGGCCGATCTGGGTGGACTGGTGACTGGTCGACTGTGACCACATGTTGTGCTGTTGTGTTCAGGCCCAACTGTGAACGGCGGTTCGCCACACAGGCCATGACAGGTCAACAATGGATAAAGACTAGCATCGTACTGCAAATTGTTAGATCATAGTTAATGGATCAGAACATGCAATTATTGGACTTCCAGGCCGGTCAAACTGTACGACTGCATCAGAATAGAGTTTATACATTAAATCAGATCATTCGCTAAAAATGGAGTCACTGATTGACGCCACTATTTTTTTTTTGTAGTCCAAAAAATGGAGACCTCAGTGACCTAATAGCCGTCTGATGCAGCTATGAGATAATAAAATAACATTAATTTATAGTCGTACTTTCAGGGATTTCTCAGTATTGACATTGTGTCCATCACATCTGCCTCTGCGCTCGCGACGTTCGAACTCTGTGAAAACCGCGAAAGTTCTCATCGCGTCATGGAACGAAAGCGCTACATTAGTGTTCTCGAACGCGTTTAAACTACACGGGAAGCTCGGCGCTTTGTTACAGTTCTTCCAGCGAGTTAAGTATAAGTTACAACTTGATACAAAAGAATCGTATCTTTCTCCATTCAGACGGGTCATATTTTCAAGGAAAAAAATGACAGCTAGGCCTTGTTAGGCTTTTAAATAACAATATGACAGTGACGTTAGCCGATTCCCGTTAGCCCATGTCGAGTCTTCCGCTAATAATTTGAGCCTAATTACACAGTTCAAGAAAAGTGTTCATGTTTTTAAGCCAACATAACTTTCATTTTGGAAAACAGACATTAGGTCTAGATTATCTGCGTTCACGGTGGTGTTTGCAAACTCATGTAACGCTAGCAGTTGTAGGAGATGTGGCCAGGCTACGTGTTGTAATAGTCTCACGTTGTACCAATGTTTAATATCCCTGTCCCTCTAGAATAGCGGATAGCCTTGAAACTTGTGACTGCTTAATACGAAATAATATTTACTGGCCACTTCTCCTCACATGTCCATTAGCTGTGGGAGGTTCAATTGTACTCAACTAATTATTTGAAAGACATTTAGTTACCGAAAGTGGTGAAACAATACACCAGCCACAAAGCAAAGAGTAGAAAAATATCAGAAAATAAACTATTCTGTGGTGCAATATTAACAGTTTTAAGTTTCTTTATTATTTTCCAACTTGCTAAACAACCACTGGAACCCCCCCCCATCCTCCCACACACAAATGGGTTGGGAACTACTGTAAATAAAAGTTGTTTGTTTTTATGCAACAGGCGCCTCCGCAACATGAGCACAGGGCCAAGGAAACAAGCTGCCTTCATCCAGGGAAACCAGAGCACGATTGAACATGATGCTTCTCACTCAGCGCTCTTCTACCTTTTCCAAGAAGTTTCCAAGCTGGCATCTCCCGTTCACAACAGCTTCCTGGACCCAAATCTGCCATCTGCGTGGCTACACGAGACATCTAGACATGCTCCTCTGATCGTCGAAAAAAAGGAGGAGGATGGACATCTGTTTAAAATCTCCAATGGTTCCTGCCAGTATAGTTTGTCACCTTATAAACAGATGAAAAAGGTGAAGGAGGAGAATCACTGCAGTAAGGTCACAACTGTGGTTGAGCCGCATCCTAAAGGCAACAGCCCCTGGAAAGTATTGAGTCTGATCAATCTGCAGTGTGAGAGGCTCCTCCATCAAGGAGATGTGGAATCAGAACCAAGTTTATTATCATCTACCACAAAATTAGGCCATTCAATAGACAAATCATCGACTGCAACAGCGGATGTAATGGATCAGAGAGTCGGCGGTGCAAGTGTTGAGTGCTCTCTGAGACCATCCCTTATCTGCGAGAGTCAAGTAATCCCATCCTGTGTCCGTCTTGCGGATGGTGTGAGAGGGAACTGCAGAGCCAGAAGTTATAAACCACAGTGCCGTGTGAAAGACTCCAAGGTTGGCTGCTGTGTTCAGTCACAGGCCGCCGAAAATGTTTCATTGCTCACTGTTGACAGACAATGTGAGTGTAACCAGGAGTGTAGGAGGGTTTATTCTGAACAAGATATTTTGCATGCACCCTTCTCTGAAAAGTTTTCTTCAGAACCGCACATCCCCTATGCATTCCTTGATGCCCAGCTGACTTTTAATTCAAATGAAGATGCAAATGTGGCTCTGTCAAAGCCAGCACTGGACCCCAATTCAAACCTTAATTTGACTGCAGAGCCCCCGTGTGACGCCCAGCTGCACCCTCCGAACCCCGTCCTGCCTCCGCGATCAGCATCACTTTTATTTGGCACTCCAGAGAAGTGTCAGTCCCTCGCAAAAAGAGATGACAAAATCGCATCATCAGAACCAGAATGTACAAACCCATCACCGTCTGCGACATCAAAGAAGGAACAGAGGCCACTACAAAATGAGGACATTTCGTCTCCATCTCCACAGCAGTGGATAACCAAGACTCCAAGAAAACAACCTCATCCCAGGCGCAGTGCGGATATCCAGGACCCAGACTTCCAGGGAGTGTCGTTCAGGATGTACAGAGAGCTGGACGACAACAGGGAACAGTGTCGGCTACTCATAACTTCAAACTACAGGTAGTGACAGATTAATTACATGGGTATCTAGATAAATGTTGACCAATTATTGAGTGCCAGCTAGCTGTACTGATGTTAATTGGTATCTGCTGCAGCAAGGAGTTCCGCAGGAGTGTGAGGAAGCCGAAGCAGAAAAAACGGACCTGCCAGAAATCCAGTAAAAGCAGCAGCTCGGATGAGGAAAGCTACCTGACAGCCAGCAGTTCTAGTGAGTAACACTTGAGTGCCTGCGCTGGTCTGTGAAGCCAATGTCAGTTCATATTTTAACTGGCTCCCTAGGCAGCAATGTGGAGCCCCTTCAAATTCAAAGGATAAAATATAGATGAATCAATTTCATTCACATCACAGAGTAAAATGTGTTTCTTTCAGAATAACTTGAATGGGGAGGATAAAAGAGAAAACCCACATAACCAAACGTATCATGTATTTATTAACTAAATCATTACACATTATGTAAATCAATATATAGTTAGTATACTTTCAGACACATATTCTAATATAATGTGATTAAAATGAATGCATCAATAACATGACTCTCCAGTTAAAAATAAGCAGGTAGTTTGTATTTGCGCGAAATGTCGTTTATCTCCACAAGAGGACGCCCCCACATCAAACCATGCGATGTGACATTCAGGACAGGTAGTGCACATTTATTTGGGGAAACTATTATTTAACATCCTAAGACAATAATGGCTATCAACTCTTCCCCTTAAAACCAAGAAACAGAGTATACATTTTAACTTTTCATTTTGACTTACAGCTGTGCAGCCAATGCAGGGATTTAGCATCTCTCCTTGCTCACACTTCCTTAATATAACAAACCCTCACTATTGGAAATGTACATATGCTTTGAACAAGTTTGTATTTTCAGCCTTTAGAGACCAGCCAAGGCTCTTCTGTGACTCTTTAAAGATATTCAGCCTCGATTTACAGCCACTATGTTTTTCATCTCAAGTGTTGCCTGTATTTTGATAGAAGCTGTTGCTGGGAAAACATTTTTTATGTACACACATCAAACTGACCATTACACTAACTAAAGGTACGTTTTTTTTCGTTACAAAAGAGGTTAAGGTGTGTGCATCATGCTGCACCAGGAAGACCCCCATGTGGAGGGATGCAGAGGATGGGACCCCACTCTGTAATGCCTGTGGAATAAGGTAGCTCATTGTAACACTGAAGGCTGCTTTAAAAACATCCATGACGTACGACGGCATATCTATTAGATCCCTGTGGGAGCCTAGAGCCACCTTTAAATGTAATAGATTGAGTCTTAGCTTTTAAGCACACTTTCAGAAAATATACTTTTTCCACAGTTTTGATTTTCTATATTGGCTTTAACATTGATGTCCCTTATGATTAGTCCATGAATATTGATTATACAAGTTAATTATTTCGGATATATTATATCATCCAAAATGAAATAACCTCTAACATAGGAAGAATTATTCGTATAATTGTTTCCAAATATTGAAAATATAGAATGAACTGACATTTTTCAGTTCATTCTGTATTTATTAACAGTAATCCACGACAATAATTACAATGATTAGAAACGACTCAATACAATTGGTAATCAAGGAGACATGGACGGCCACAAATGCAGGAAATGGACTGTTGTTTTCAAGCACAACACGTAAACAGCTGATATTGGCTCATTGTCAACACTGGGTTTCATTAGCGAAAAAGCTGAAATCAAATATGTTTTACTTCCCCATAGTTTTTTATTTTGTATTTTAGTGTTCAAATTTGTACTTCAGTATTGGACGTTTCTCAAAGTAAATGTAAAATCTTAATACACGTCAAACAATTGTTACTGCTTACATAAGACACATGCAGCATCTTTTGCAACAATGAATCCAAGGATGACTATATGAAACAATTTATAATACAATGTTGAATTTGCTTCTGAAAAGAGGAATGATGATCCATTCCAGATGGACAATCTTAAATGTGCTATATCATAGATAATACGTGTGATTATAGGTGTGATGGATAAATACAAACTAACAAAAGAGGCTAATCGCTCCTGTATTTCTTCTGTCTTGACTTTTGAAGGTATAAGAAGTACAGAGTGCGCTGTGTCAAATGCTGGCATATCCCCAGGAAAGAGGGCAACTCCAACTCGTGCTGCCTCAAGTGTGGAAACTTTGTGAGGCTGACCTCAGCTCAGCGTAAACACAACGCCTAAAGAGACACACTCGGAGCACAGGCTTTTGAGTCCACATGTGAATGAGCTCGACGCGCATTTGCACACAACAGTCCAAGACGACGCTCTCTGCTCCGGTACTTGTTTGTCCTCCGCCAGGAACGCAAACATAGAGGAGCAGCACCAGCTTCTTACTTGACTCGGTATTTAAATTAGTGTCACTGCTACACTGTTGTACCTCAGGAAACGGCACTAACGTCATGTTGGCTCTATGGTCGCTTGTAAGATGCTGTATACACCAGGGAACAACATTCAAAAAGTAGAGAAAAACTTTTAAAATGGGGGACCTCGGAAAAAAAACTCCCTGTACTTGAATGTTTACACTGATCTGTCCATTTGTGCTCGAACCTGTTTGTAGCTTTTTCTTTTTTACTGATTTGTAGCATTCCTAATATTAATGGCATCCTGAAGGGCCAGGAAGTGGACGCATTCAGTGGAAAATGTCACGTTTTTTTTCCACCTGAATAGCTCCAGCGTTCCTTGTGTATAAGTGGTCAGCTGCACCAGATGGCCGCAGCAGAAAGTTATTTTTGCGCAGAATCACAAACTGCAACCTGAGCTCAGTGCTGCGTTCACTGCCATCAACTGCAGAACGATTCACTTCTCAGGACCTTTCGACGGCAAGGCTGTCTGCGAAGTTCTATGGATATGCTCATTTAGTTGCATGCGTTAAATTAAATTATTTATCGTCTTTTGTCATTGATTCTAATTGTGGTTTGTTTGGGGTTTGTTGTGGTTCATTTGGGTTGCTGCCGGTTTAAATTGGTACATGGATTTACTCATTATTGCTGTTTTGTGTGAGAAGAGTATAAATAAGATGTGTGTGTGCGCGTGTGCTTGTGTGTGTGTTGCAGGGTTTTGGTCTGTATTAAATTCTGTATGAAACAACCAATTTGTTGCCTGGTTATTTATCTCGATATAAATCTCCTGTGAAAAAGTGCAATGATTATAAAATAGTTTGAGAGCATTAAACGTGAGAGGTCCAGGGAAGAATTGTTCTGTAATGAGGCTTCCCACATTACTTCGGCCCTCCCTGCAGTCAAGGCCCATTTGCCAAGTGGGTGGCCGCACATGAATTGATACAGTGCGGCTATTATTTCCAAACGGATTACGTCTTCATCTCACGTGAACACAGCCAGAGTTGCCTCTGTCACCGCGTGCCAGACGGCGAAGGAAATGAGCGCCGTGTAAAGCCAAGAGCATAAAAGCTGAAGCTCAGCAAAATGTACATGTATTACACATATTTCAATCCAAAGACCTGCTATGCACTTAAATGACACTAAACATTAATGAATGATCGAGCCGGTGAAGTGCAATACATAAAGACATAGATGTAAAACATATTAATACATCAGATGTATACTGGTACATTTGAAAATGATCTGGCAGCTGGTCTGTTTTCAGTTGGAAAAGATTTTACCTATTATTATATATATTAAATATTCAGGACGTAGTTGGATGACAATCAGTCTCCCTCGTCCACGTTTGGTGATCAGTGATGACGGATCTTCACCTGCATGATGTTCTCCACTTGTTTTAAAGCTGGCACTTGATGTACACATGCGTTTGTGTTTTTGCCTTTGTTTCTCAGATTATTTCATTTTATTTTGCTAATGCTTCTTATGCTGAAGTCTGTGTGTGTTAGTTTGGAGTGACTGCGAGACCAATTTCCCCCTGCTGAGAGTCTGGATTTAAACTCTGATCCACAAATAAGACAAGAAGACAGTCCAGAGCAAAGACGACTTTGTGATGTTTGAGATCAGATAGCCGCTGTGATGATGTCTTCTCGGTAATATTCAGTATGTCTTTAGTTTAAAGTTTAAACCTTCTGGCTGCAACGCTCCGTGTGTCCAATCTGCACTCGTTGTTGTTTTGATGAAGACGGACCGCTTGCTAGAGGAGGAGGAAGAGGAGGAGGAGAAAGTTTAGAATGGGAGGCCAGAGCAGTCTTAAGATGCAGTCCGATGAGAATGAAAGCGGAGTAGGGGATGTGCGCCCGTTGTGGCTAGATCAGCGCATGTGTTTGGGGCCACCGGACACACTTCGGACCATGACCTTGGACAGCAAAGTCATGAGGGAGACGGGCGCCGGGGAAGATGTGAACGACGCAGCTTTCTCACGGATAAATACGCGCACTCCCGATTGTGAGCAAAGCGCTTCATCCTTCTCTGAAGTGCGGGAGGAGGCACACTTTGCGCTCCGACTGCACGAGGGTCCTGAGAGGGTGGCCTTCTCGGTGAAGCCTCCGTACTCCTACATCGCTCTCATCACCATGGCGATCCTCCAGAGCCCGAAGAAGAGACTCACACTCAGCGAGATCTGCGACTTCATGAGCCAGCGCTTCGCGTACTATCGGGAGAAGTTCCCGGCATGGCAGAACTCCATCCGTCACAACTTGTCCCTGAACGACTGCTTTATCAAAATGCCCCGGGAGCCCGGGAATCCCGGCAAGGGCAACTATTGGACCCTGGATCCGATGTCAGCCGGCATGTTTGAAAACGGGAGTTTTCTTCGCCGGCGGAAACGCTTCAAGCGGCCACATTTCTTTTTGAAGGACTTGAGGGCGAAGGAGCGCGGCCCAGTGCCGGTGTTCCCTCTCCTCGGAGCGCAAAGGATGAGCTTCTTCCCCTCCCAGGGGCCCGGTTTGTACCACGATCTGGGATTAAGGAGTCGATTAAACTCGCACGGCAGTCCCGCCATCCCACCTGCAAGCAGCATCATACCGGCCCTCAGCGAGCTCCTCTTGGAGAACGTCCCCTCGTGGCTCTCCTTTGAGCACTGCGGCCCGGGACGCTGCGCCGCCGCGGGCCCCTCTCTGCCCCCGAGCTGCTCGCATGTGTCTCCGGTGTCGCTGCACAGAATGGTTCCCAGATACCCCGTTTCTCAGCTGTCCACTTCCCCCACTGGGATCATAAAAGTGTCGTCTAATTTATTTATGTAACTGTCTTCTTGCCTGCAGTCTGAGAATAAACCTACATTATGTACAAATCAAATGGGATTTTTTTTAAATGATGTGATGGTGAAGCGTGCAAACAGGCCACCAAATGTATATATGTTTCTGAATGTATTGTACAGTTTTAAAATATGTTTGAAAAAAAACGTGATTAAATTGTTAGTTTGTGGAATGAAAAAGTAAAACATATCCTCTTTATTAACATTTTGACTGGCAGTTTTATAAATGTCTTCTCTTTTATTTGGACAAAGAATAAGATAATACTTGCACGAAATGAAGAACACAAAAATATATATAAATATATTAATTTTATTTCTTAAAATAATCGCTCACATCTAATTCTATAAAATAACGACAATAATAGTAGCCTTTTGGGGCAAAGGCTGCTGTTTTATAAATAGAATGATAAGTTTATTATAATAAATAAAAGTGTGCCTATCTCATGTTCATCTCATCTAGGCCTTTACAGATTTGCACAAACAAATAAATTCCGTTTATTTCGCCTTTATTTCAAAAATGTAAACACGAGAGATCACAACATGTCTGAGACCTCTCCTCTGTTGTTTACTCATTGGCCGTTTGTGAAGAAGTGCTGCTTTAAAAAGTAATGTAGCCTGATATAGAGCATATAATACAGAGTTCAGCATGCATACAAACACACCTGCTCATCTGGTCGTCGGCTTCATTTCACGTTCACGCTGCTGTTTGTTCTGTTTTATGTGGAAACGCAGCGGTTCAAGTGTGCATGCTTTAGGAGGTTTCAGGCCGTTCAGCAAAGACACCACAATATCCTGTGAGAGGCAAAACGTAAACGTCTTAATGGACCTTTTTTTTAAAGTTGCATGTATGTGTATTATCACCCTTTTCATATAGCTTGGAGCTTAGTCCATGCTATATAAATGCATAAATATCATTCATATGATTTAAAATGTTATTTGTGAATGAGGGGCGGGATTTGAGAACACATTATGCGGTGTATATTTGTGTTCATAATAATAATAAGAATCATTTATTTTATATAGCGCTTCTCAAGGCACCCGAAGTCGCTTTACAGAGTGCAGAGTCCAGTAGTCACACACACACACAGTCATCCCGGTGGTGGTAAGCAACATCAGTACCCACAGCTGCCCTGGGGCAGACTGACGGAAGCGTGGCAGCCAATCAGCGCCTCCGTCCCCTCCGGCCCCTCCGACCACCACCAACATTCATTCACATCCATACGACCGGGGAAACCGGAGTAAACCCACGCAGACACGAGGAGAACATGCAAACTCCACACAGAATGGACCTGGAACGACCGGGACAACCGGGATTCGAACCCCGGGCCTTCTTGCTGTGAGGCGACAGTGCTAACCACTGAGCCACCGTGCTGCCCACGTTTATCTCATAAACAGATTTGATCTGTGTTTACGAGATTATAGATGGTTTAAGCAGTTGCAACATTAATTAAAGCAATATAAACATATTTACAATATGGTATCATGGGCAAATGAGAGATTATAGCACACATTTGTAGTGTGATGATTATTGTCCAAGCCCCATTGATCTAAAATAGCATTCCTCTCAATAGGTAACCCAAATCTCACGGACTAATGTTTTACTATTCTTTTTTTTCTCCTCTCCAATCCCTAAAACCTGGCGTGGACATGATGACGGAGATGTAACAGCAGATCCAGACATCAGCTCATTATTCATCCTGTAAGAACGACTGTAATGGTAAAAATAAAAAATGATAACATGAAGAAACTAGAACGGGCACTCGGTAGAGCGCATACCTTCGCATATCACAAGATTGGGCATTGAATTATGAACATGTTGGCATTAGTTGCATGCCAATTGGATAAAAAGAAGATTTTGACCTTTTCATGACCTTGAACCTTGACCGTTGTCCCGATCGATCCCAAAATCTAATCAAATAGTCCCCGGATAATAACCAATCGTCCCACCAAATTTCATGCGATTCGGTTTAATACTTTTTGAGTTATGCGAGTAACATGCAAATAAATAAATACACGGCGATCAAAACATAACCTTTCGCATTTTCAATGCGAAGGTAAAAAGTAGATAAAAAATATTCATATTTTGCATTTATTTAAGTCAGTGTGGTATTTTTATGTGTGTACTGGCAGTTAATGCTCTAAGTAAAACACTTGATAACAGCTTGTCTTATTGGGCGCGGTGCGTACATCTTTATTGTTTCACGTACGAGTAATTTTACAGTTTACATGTTAAAGCCTAGAAGCTTGTTCCCGTTGGGTTGAGTAACTGAGACCATGAGCCGCTCTTAAATGCAGCTTCAATGGCTGTGAGTGACATATTGCACCTCTTTGGGTGTTTTTTCTTTACAGTGGATATTAGGGGACAGAGTTTTCCAAAGTGTATAGCTCAGATTAAAGTCCTTTAACAAACGAAAAGATGTGGATACCCCTCTGTGGGTGGGAAAGTAATCTACTGCTCCACTGTCATGGTATCAATGTTCTGTCTTGATGGTCTTTGACTCGCCTCTTCCATAACACATGGCTCAAAGACATTTATTTAAAACTTGAGAATAACATGTTTACATGTTTACATTGAGGGATTAAGGGACAAGTTTGAGAGCATATTTTCTTTGTTCTGCTTTCATTATTTTATAATTTTCCAATGCATAATCTAATTGTGTTCGCCTGATACTGTTATTATGATCGAGGACATCACAGCTGTGTGGCAGGAACTGCAGCAAATGACCAACTTTATAAGGATTAACACTCGGGGTGTTGAAATCGGCACGAGAGCTATAGCTATTATTCTTACAGTATATAGTTATTCAAATATCGAAGCTAACAGCTAACGTCCGGAGGTTGTATTGAGTTACAGTATAATTTGTTAAATGTGTATTGGGTGAAGGTGAATTAACGTTATCGTGAAGTGTTCTGATCTGTATTGAGAATCGTAACTTAAATCAAGAATCCACATTTAGAAAATTCTAAATCTCGGATTGTTGTTAAGTATTTTGAAAGAAAGACAACTCTTAAGCGCCGTGAAGCGCTGTGCAGTATACGCAGCGACGTGTGCCGCCTTGCAGCCCGTAAATATCACAAATATCCTCCTTTCCTCTCCTCCTCCCGCCAAACCACTCCTCCCTGCTGCTCTATATCCACTCCTGCCTCCAGTGCTCATACAAACAAAATAAAAAGAGCTGAGCTGACAGGTGCTGGAGACCCGAGCCAGAAGAACACGAGTTGGAGGGATCATTAATGAGCTCTGGCTTGATAACTGTGGAATATTTACGGATCAAACAAATCAGTATTCTTTATAAGAAATGTATATAACCGCTGCCGCTACATCCAAATCGACTGGTTTGAACCGGGTTGTTTGGTTTTAGCCAACACAAGTGGGAGACCTGAATCAGCTAAAACAAACATCTGCAAAGTGTTTTGAATTTGATTGAAACAAACACAGTTCTGCTCCCAGACACCCGCTGGCCGGAATGAACTTGGCGAGTGGGTATAGCGGGAAGGAATTGGCCAGATCTGGATGAGTCTGCAGTGGCGGTTTGGGAGAGGTTTGAAGAAGTGGGGTGACTTGGAGGCTTTTCTGCTGTTTGTGTGTTGTGTTGTGTTGTGTGGTGTTGACAACCCTCCCTTCTGAACATGCAAGCTTGAAGGACCACCCTGGTTGACTCTCATAAAAGCTCTCTCCCCTTCACCCTTGCTCGCTTTCCTTCGCTCACATGTGAGCTTGTGAACTTCTGTTTTCTTAGTTGGCTGCCATGTTTACTTTGTGCCTGTTTCTGTCTGTATTGTGTGCATCATGCTGGTCCAGCAAGTTGTTCATGATGAACCCAGGGCTCCATGAAAATAATCACCATCACCCCCATATGTTGCAGTGAGTATCTTTATACACTGAATTTACATGTTGTGGTGTCACGTCACTTTGTCATGTTCTGTCAAATATAGGCTCATTTCATTTTATACTTGGCTCCTCCTTCAACGTCAACTATCACTACTACATGTGGACAATATCGTGGTCTATTTAGTTGTATTTAAGATTATTAATATGTACATGTTCATATAAAGTGTATTCAGACCCCAAGCCTCACTTTGTTCAGTTGTTGTAGCTATAAAAGTGATTTTCCTCTTCATCAGTCGAGACAAAATGACAACCAAAACACAAAAGAAACAACTGGATGTTAAAGAGTTTTTAAAGCCTCAAGTCTTCTTGCATATACGACGCAACAAACTTCCCAGAACAAAAGTTGATGTTTTCCTGAACACTTCCACATCATGACGCTGTCACTGCCGTGCGTCACTGGCTTCTTCTTTTACCTCCATGCAGGATCTCTGGAGCTCCGCCAGAGTGACCACCATGTCGGTGCAACTTGATGGTCACTCTCCTAACAACGCCCTGGCTTTCCAGATCGCTCTGATTGGCTGGGCAGCCTGTAGGAAAGGTCATAGTTGTTTCAAAACTTCTGTGTTCTTGGGAAACTTCAATGCATGCAGCATAATTTTTTTGTAGCCTTCACCAGAGCCGTGGCTCGCCATGATCCCTTCACTGAGCAGTTGCCGGCAGGGCTCATGGCTCGGTTATTAGCTCTGAGCATTGTCAGCTGCGAGACCTTACATGGACAGGTAAGTGCCTCTCCAGACTCTATCAATTTAATTTCCCATCAAGGTGTAGAAACATCTCAAAGACGACCAAGAGAACGAGAAGGCACCTGAACGAGCCTCACAGCAAAGGGTGTTTTTGTTCAATAAGAAAAAACTTCTAAAAATCCTGTTTCGCTTTGTAATGACGCGGATATTTAGTGTAGACGGAAAACATAATTGTAATGATTTTGGCACAGGACTGCGAAATACCAAGGTTTAAAAATATGTGTCAGGGTCCAAAAACCCTCTGAATGCATGACAAACAACATTTCTGTTTTCTGTGCTCTTCAAATTGGTGATCCAACTAGAGGTCAACATGAGGTCAATGTCAGAACACGCGAACAACAATGTGGAACCAATTTGCAGTATATCCCCGAGTGATTGACAGCGTCTAAGAGAAATAAGGGACCGTGCAGGCCAGAGTCCTCCGTACAAGCTCAGCGCAGACGCCCTTTGAGCCGTAAATCCCCAGACGTTCACACACACAGCAGAAGGCCTCGCTAAGTGGAGCACTGTCAGCCAGCACACAATGCAAAAACAATACGAAACTAGAATGGGCACTCGGTAGAGCGCATACCTTCGCATATCACAAGATTGGGCATTGAATTATGAACATTTTGGCATTAGTTGCATGCCAATTCGATAAAAATTGACCGCGCTATGGTAAAAAGAAGATGTTGACCTTTCCATGACCTTGACCTTTGACCCGATTGATCCCAAAATCTAATCAAATGGTCCCCAGATAATAACCAATCATCCCACCAAATTTCATGCGATTCGGTTTAAAACTTTTTTTGTTATGCGAGGAACACGCATACAAATAAATAAATAAATAAATACACGGCGATCAAAACATAACCTTCCGCATTTTCAATGCGAAGGTAACAAGGGAGATGCACAAGTGCGGAGAAGCGGACTCTTTCATAAAAAACTAAAACTCTGAAAAAGAAAAAGGCCCAGTTGAAAGACATGAAAGAAAGAATGAATACGTCCCGGCATATGGTTGCCAGATTTGTAGCAGATCTCCGATCCAAATAAAAGCTTTCCTGCTTTTTGGGCGAGGGAGGATGAAACAGCGGTTATTACAACGTGAGGGACTCTGTTTAATTTCTGACAGATATAGGGAAGGGTGGTGTGTGTGTGTGTGTGTGTGTGTGTTTGTGTGTGTGTGTGTGAGACTGACAGCTCCGTCCACAGTGATACTGTACATGCTTTGAATCAAGTGCTCATCTGTTGCTGCAGCAGAGAGGAAGAAGCCGTCTGTCAGGCTGTGCACTTTAATGAAATGCTCGGTGTTCGTTAATGCGAGCCGCAGTAATGATTCATGAGGTGGAACGAAGAGGAAAATGATGGATGAAAGAAATGAATCTCTTCACCAAGTGATCTAAGTTTCAATCAGAACTTGAGGCTGCTTTCTTATTATTGTCTGCCAAAGAAAACAGATAATAAAACTACAAGCGCTGCTCTGAAATTGCATTTTACTTAGAAATAAAGCATTTTACTTGGTAGACCACATGGGGAGAAAGGATGGAATATTTGTCTGTGAGTGGGAAGCGGTAAAACAAAACAGACTTGTGTTAATTGTAGTGTTTAGATCATGACTGGTGGCCTGTTTCACAATCATAGTGTCCATCTGTATAGGAGTTGTTTTTTTCTTTTCAGTGTGTCCACCCAATAGAAGCTTCTATTGTGACTGCGGCAAGAAGCTGTTAATTTTGTGGACTACAAGTCTTATTTTCATAACAATAATGCTTTAAACTAGAGGCCAATATTGTGTTTGTCTCACGCCAAATCCCCCTCCTTTTGGTTCACTCGCTCTGACCACACACATCTTCAAACAGGGCCTTTATTTTGAGGCGTTTTTGCTCAATGATGCGTCGGTTGAATTAGTCTTCAAAGGGCGTCCAAACAGTAAGAAGTGGGAAAAACCAAGAAAAAATCAAGGGGGAACCGTCCAAAAAATATTTAAGGCGATTGTTATGACCTGTTAAATCATATCTCCTATTCGTGGATTATGTTATTGTCTTTATACAAACCCTGTAAAGAAAGAAGTCAATTATTAAAAGCATTTAAAATAAATTCTGGAGGCAACATATTTACTCAAATGAAGATTTTCAAGCTCTAAGAATCCATTTTATACTACCTGCTCAGCACCAATTAGCTGACAAGCACCGTTAGCGACTAGATAGTGAACAATGTGGAACATTTAGAGTCACTTCATTTCCTTAGAGTTGTGCGGAGACCAAAAAGTGAGTATTGGACCTAAGATTCATCAGGTGACCATAAACAATATGTTGCCATATCAAGTTCGCCATATCAACTTATAATACGTGTCAGTGTTGTGTTCACAACTTGTTTCTGCTGCCTCCGAGAGGCAAAAGAAAATCTGCTGATTGCAGGTTGAACTATCGAGACCAGGGGTCCCCAAACTTTTTCCTGAGAGGGCCACATAACGTTTCCCTTGTCTGCCGGGGGGGGGGTGCTAGTGAGAGGTGAGAGCGTGCTCACCTGTGAGCGCGCATCACGGCTGAGTGATGCGCGCGCCACTCACTCTGATCGCTCTCTTAATGCAGTATCGATACTAAAAATATGCTAAATCACATCGTGTTTAACGTACGGGTACTTCGTTAGTATCGCTACACCGTGCAGCGTGACAGCAGCAGATGTAGCGGACTAACATTCAAGCTAACCTAACTTCCCAAACGCTGTGGACATCTGAACGCTGATTGGCCGAGACGCGACACGTCCCATCAAAGATGTTCTATTGCGAAGAGCAACACTAAACACTTTTCTCCGCGTCTCACTGCAATCTCAACGGCAGCGGGCCAGGTGAAAAAAATAATAAATCGGAACGCGTCTCTGGTATTGTTCAGGGGGCCGGTCCAAATGTGGAGGCGGGCCGAATCCGGCCCGCGGGCCGTAGTTTGGGGACCACTGATCGAGACTTTTGAACCAGGTTTGAGGCTCCCAACACATCGGACACTACAATGTACCAACACACACTTCTCATGCCACCTAGAATCCAAGTAATTAAATGAGATACCAGCGAGGTACTTTATTTTCGTAACTCGGATGAGGAAGGTACGTTTCACAGTTTGGTTCCAAAAGAACAACAACGACTACAGCACCAAAATATAAAAACCAAAGAGCATCAACAGAAATAGCCTCTTAATAGTTTCAGGTACCACCAAATGCTGGAGCGAATGAGGACTCGTGTGTGTTATTCATCTGTGTTTGCTTTTCCACGCTTGCCAGTTTGACTCAGAGAGTGAGTTTTGAGGCCAACAGGAGACACGACGGCTCGGGGGAGAATCTGTATGGAACGAGCACAAGATGCGACGCAAACAGGACGCACACAAAAACAAACTGGTGTTCTTTAAATGGGGTTATATGGCCAGGACCTCATAAAGTCAGATTGTTTTCTGTCATTTAGGAGGCTGATTTTAATGTCATGCTGTGTAACAAGCCACATATTTATCCTGTTAAGCTTTATTAATTTGGCCTCAACTTTCATCCAGAGTTTATAAGCCTTCAAAATCCCAGAGGTAGGGCTTGTTGAACAGGGCTCACCCACTGTTAGTTATGGAAACAGCTGTAAAACCACACACACACACACACACACACACACACACACACACACACACACATGGTAGAAACAGTGAATCCATCGGAAAAAAACTGTTAAACTGTTTAGTGTTTAAGTGTCATGTAACATTTAGTGTGCTGACTAAATCAGATTGTAAATCTAAATCTAGATTATTTTCAGAGGTGAGGGCAGAACATGTGACATATTTATGTGACATGTTTCAAAAAGGAGGGGTGTAAGCAGTGTTGCCAGGTCCGCGGAATTTCCCGCGGAATTGGACTACTTTTGGTGTGTTGCCGCGGGCTGAATTTTTTGTCCACTGGTTCGGGTAGACCTATTTTGCATGCAAATTAAATTTTAAATTTAAATAAAAATCCATATTTTAAATGAAATAATTAATTTATACCCAAATCCTACCAAACTGACTCCAGATCAGCACGTACACACATGGACATGGGACACGCCCACATACACACACGCACCTAACGCTCTCAGGCTGGTTTTATTGGCCATTGGGCTGGTTTTGTCACACCCTGTGTAAGTTGTAATCGAAGGCTTAATGTGAGTCATCTGTAATCTATTTGCTACGGTAGTTTCAGCACATCAACAATTGGATGGCACAAGTGTGGTTCAGCTGGAAAGGAAACAACAATATCACTGTGTGCAGAAGCAGTTCTAGAGCTTTCAATCATATCACATCATGGAATTGAAAATACTCAAATGTCGAATATTAACAAATTGTAATATGTTCTTCTTTCTTCAGCTACACCACACAATCTGTTGCTCTGAGTTGATCTCGTGGTGAAGTTTGCGGTTTTAATAAACAAGCGAACGAAATGAAACGTATACTGACTTTGTTTGTGAGAGAGAAAAAAAATTGATGTTTGTTTCCTTTTGCTCAGTTGTTTGTGTATTTCTTTTATTGTATGTGGAGAATTGTACGGCCTTACACACTTGATCTGATGTGACTTGTGCATTTGTACGCAGTGTGTGTAGCTCAGCCGTCGGATGTGTGTGTGTTCAGGAAGCCTCACTGGTATCAGAATAACTGCCTTCAAAGGTGATCTACAGTAAACAGATGATGTGAAGTGTGCGTCTCGTTCGTATTCATGGCTGTGCGATATTTATTCATACAGCAGCTAACATTTAACTTGATCTTATCATTGCCTTTTTCCATTTAGTTCAACTTTAAACTATGGTTTTCATTTTATCGTGAAAGTTCACAAAGATGAAACTCTACTTTATAAGAAATATCAGTGTAGGTTTAAAGTAGAGAGAGCACTTGAGGAAGACGGAGAGGGAGTCAAATGTAACAAATAAACATTTGAATCTTGAAAAAAGTTAAAAAGTGAATATAGATTGATTTTAAACTAAAGACATAAACTATTGACATTCACTATTCATTTTTTTAACATGTTTAACATTAAGATCTATTTTAGATGAGTCTTTTCTCCCTTTGCAAGTTCAACCTGTCTTATTCCCTTTCATCAACACCCTTCTAAACACACACACACACACACACACACACACACACACACACACACACACACACACACACACACACACACACACAGTAACTGGACATGTTTTGACAGGTGGTCATCATTGGTGTGTATACTGTATAAAAGCAGCCTTCAGAATTTCCTCCGGGAACGGAAGAAGAAACGGAAAGAGAACCAATGTGTTTGTGTTATGTATATAACCAAATGACAGACAACCAGAGCACACACACACACACACACACACACACACACACACACACACACACAGACACACACATAGGTTTAAAGTAGAGAGAGCACTTGAGGAAGACGGAGAGGGAGGCTGAATGTTATATTTCAGTCACAAAGCATCCAGTTGTCACTGATCCTCGTGACTGAACGCCTTTTCATTCCCTTCTCTGTATTTCATAAACCACGTCTGTATGTTGGAAGAACACCACATCTGGTGGACAGATGTCGATCTCGCCTCCATCTCTTATTTTCTCTCCCTCTATACTTTGTTTCCCTTTTCGGCGGGCCTGGTGTTAATCCCTTTCTCCTCCACCTGGTCCAGACCACCCACACTGAGCAGTGCGGTGGCGGCCCACCAGCAGAGAGTAAGTGTGTGTGCTTGTGTGTGTGTGTGTGTGTCTGTGTGTGTATGACACATTGCAATGCCTATATAAAGAACTGTACACAGCATTAAGTATTACGGTTTGGTGCAAGAAACCCGATACTGTTGTATGTTTCTGATAGCGCACATAAACATGACATCTCAGTTTATTAATGCAACACATATCACTTTGCTCATTGATGTTTCAAGATGCAATATATGACCGATGTATGGACCGAAACAACAGCGTATTGTTCTTTCCTTTTAGAGATTGAAAGCACTTGTTTTCAAATTTAAATCATCAACATTTAAAGGCGCACCACCAATTTCCAACCTATTTCTTTGGGAACAATGTGTGCGTTGACATTTTTACTTTTTGGTAATTGTATTTTTGCACGACAACTGTCGCCCACTGTCACTGTACATCTGATGACTCACAGTGGTTCAGCTTTATTTATTCTGGGGGTTTTCCTTTTTTTTGTAATCTAATTTTCACAGCTGAAGATAATGACAAGGGTCATGGTGAATACAAAATAAGTCACTATGACAGGGAAAATGTTGACAAAATGTCCTTTTACCCTCCTGTTCGTTTCTTACATATAGCCATGATGTTCCCGGGTCAATTTGACCCGGTTAATGTTGAATCATCCAAAAGTGGTCAGAAACCAAAAAATCCTAAAGACTATAGTTTGTACCTCATCACCAACAACATTACTAACAATTAAATCAGTTTTTAGTGGAATTGAGTTATTCACCCCTCGATAGATCAGAGTTCAATCAGGAGAACTCACTCGTTTTAATGAAAAATACATGTTGAAACATTTTTTTAGGTACATTGAAATGATCTAAATCTAAATTGCATTAGTCTACCATATCATGTATTTTCTCCTAAATTGTATCTACATTTTGTAAGTTTTTATTTTTAATGAGGTGATGTAGATAAATAGAAATGAGACACCTGTGCTGTTCAGGGTCATAATGATCCGCCCACTTAAAATCAAGCCAAATGAGTCATAAAGGATTTGTATTGAAAGTAAACTTTTGTTATGTTTATTTATAGTGTAAAGATACATAAATTATATTATAAAAGATGAACAAAGGCCAGCACACAGTCATCCTCTTGGTGCACTCGTATGTATCTGCAGAGTGTAATGTTGTAGGACTTCTCAGCAACCATTTTGTATGTTTGGCCCCTCCCCTGATAAGTGTGGATGGAGTTTTTCCCCTTGGAAAAATAAAGGTTCCCGTCAGAATAGTATCTGTATTTCTCTCACAGGTGGGGTCGTGAGAAAGAGTGTGTGTGTGCTGCTGAGATTGGGATGAAACAGGGTGTTGCCACTCTCAGTCAGACAGTCTATTAGAAATCCTATAGTACCATATTTATTAGTTGAGACATTAAAGAACACCTTACTTTAGTGTCCCATGTCCAATAAAGGTTTCTTTAGCGGGAAAGTGAGAAGATGAGAAACATTGTTTAGTCTGGAAAGTGCTTCTCATGTAGGGTGATGGGCACACATCAGGATAGAGATGGTTCCCATAACAACCACCTGGTTCTTTTGTTTGAAGTTTGAAATGTGTACAACTTTATATATGAGGCTTTGAACAGGTGTGTGTGTGTGTGTGTGTGTGTGTGTGTGTGTGTGTGTGTGTGTGTGTGTCTGTACGTGTGTGCGTGTGTGTGTGCGTGTGTGTGTGTGTTGGTGTGTGCGCGTGTGTTTGTGTGTGTGTGTTGAAACTTGGTGGGAGGGAGTAAGAAATCAAATTAATGAATTTTTTAAATTATTTTGTTTTATGTTGATTACACTAAATAAGTTAAGCAGAAGAAGTTGTATTCAGAAAAAGTACTTAGAAATATTTTGCATACATTTTCAAACTTTGAAACGGGTCAATTTGACCCGCAACATAACAGGAGGGTAAAATAATCAAGTTAAACGGGCTTGGTTAGTAATCTTAGTCATACTTAGTGTTTGTCGTCATCTAGTGGTGAGTTGACCAAAACACAAACATATAATACAATTTGTGCGCATGCATATACAATGATTGAGACAACAAATACACGTTGATATGAGTTGCCAGTTTATTAGAAGCACTTAGCTCAACTGATGTAGTTGAATGCAACAGTCCTACTTAATATTATAAAACATAATAATTATAAAATAGATTAAACTGTATGATCTTTTTTAGCCTCCCGTCATTGATATAAATGTAGTGGACAAAACAATAAAAACACTTGTCCTTTGTAGCGAGTTATAGGGTGAAGAAGAGGAACAGCTCTGCAGCTGCTTCAGTAGTAGATACTCTAGACTTCACAGACTGGCACAGTGAGAAAAGCCAATAAAAAATATTGCTCATCCCTCGAAATTAAATGTAGAAATAAGGCAGTGTACACACAGCACATCAAAGAAGATTTAGAAATTCAGGCCTGGGCTCAGGATCAGAGAATCACACGTGTCATATGTGCTTGGTGAAATGAAATGGACATTGCATTATGTAATAATAATAAATAATTTAAAACAATTCTTGTAAAAATGTACGTGGTAATAATCAAATAGTTAACCATAAGCCTACTGCTTAATTGTTGAACTAAAACCACAAATAAAACAGTGACCACAGTCACACAGCTGATCTCATCAGTATTTATAAAGGTATAGCTTTAGAAACACAGTGTGAATGCACAGGATGTTTCTGATAAAAGAGATTTAATTTCAGCAAAATATGTATAGCAACCCTTTAATGTCAGAATGAGTCAATGATAATACAGTTAGATATCATTTTTTCCCATGGCACATACAGCATAACAAATGTGTTCCAACCTCCACTCATATAGAGAAAACAGCAGCACATTGTGAACAACAAAAGCATTTTGGATAAGAAAGCAAACTGCGAGCCGCATTCTATTCAAAACAAACAATCAAGTCCAGAGCGAGGGAGCTCCAAACAGGAACTCATATATTTTGAATTAGTGATGAAAAGTGAGGGAGAAAGTGGAAAAGTGATGCTGGGTTTCCTATTATTGCAGGATGGGGTTGACAACAGGCCGAGTCCCTCCGCCACGCGCACCGTGGAATTTGACGGCAGTGCTGATGATGAGAAATGTGAGAGGAAGACACAATACGCTGTTGTTCCACGCAGTGTCATTGTGGACCAGGCACACACACACACACACACACACACACACACACACACACACACTTACCCTAAACCTTATTCTAACATAAGTTTAACCTTCAAACAACCCTTTTTTTGTCCCCTGAAAGGTTTTTATTTTATTTTTTGGGAGTTTTCCCTGATCCGATGTGAGTTCCTGGGACAGGGATGTCGTATGTGTACAGACTGTTGAGCCCTTTAAGGCAAATTTGTAATTTGTGATATTGGGCTATTCAAAATAAACTGAATTGAATTGAATTTAAGAAAGTGAGGACCAGCCAAAATGTTGTTACTTTCAAAATGTCCCCACTCTAAAAGTCTGAAAGACTGCATATACAAACACACACACACACACACACAGACACACACAGACACACACACACATATGCAGGCTATATGGAAATATTTTAGTTGTGTTGCCAAAAGTGGAAGTGGATGCGAGCGGGCTTTTTGAAAAGCCGCAGTGCACTCGTAAAGTTCTGCACGTAATCCACCGATGACGACTCAGCGTCAAAGGTCATGCGGAGGCTTCGGGGTCAAATGAGTCAGTTAATCCCAACGGTGAGAGTTACTGGGCAGGTTTTTGCTCGTGGCATCATGTCTTCCACCCTCCTCATCTCTCCTGCCTTTCTGGTGACACTCAAATGTAGAATAGACGACTGCTAAAATGTGTTATCCTGAATAACAATTAAGTGCAAATAAATGAACATGAACAAACGAGACTGAATAATCTGTGGACAAAATATGAACGTAATATAATAATCAGCATGATAATCATACTCTTGTCAGTTTATAAATGTTACAGCACTCAAAGTTCCAGACGTTTATTTATATTTTCTTCACGTCCCCGATACATGATTTGAAATGTCGCTTTTTTTTCGTCGCCATAGAAACATGCCGTTTATATACTGCAGAAGAGCGGTGCAATTAAACATCATCACAGGTTTTGTATATTTCACATCCTGAATGAAGTACCTCATGAACACATGCTGCTCTTCTGGCTCCTGTTCACCTGTTACCGTTGAACGTGTGTGTGTGTGTGTGTGTGCAATCAAGGGAACTATTGATTGAACTCATTATGCTCTGATTAGCCCACGGCCGCTCTCTCCCTCCCGGCGGAGTGAGTCTATTCCAAGACCATAAAGGAACACTTTCTCCTCCCTCTTTCTGTCTCACCCACCTTTCTTTCTTCCATACACTTCCCGTCCCATTATTCTGTTCTTTTTCTTTTCACAGAGACCAACCCCTGCCTTCAAATCAATCGGCTCTTTGATAAAAAAATTCTAAATGTATTAGAGGATGAGGAACGGTGGTACCCTCGCTTGCACCTGTGGCAGATATATCCTTGTGGCAGCTGGCTCTAATTTGGCCTCGGCTGCTGGTGATTTGCAATCAGTCAGCAGCCGAGGCCGCGCTCATAAAAGCTCTCAGTGGAGAGTGGAGGGGAGGAGTGAGCAGAGGCGCATGTTTGGCGGTCTGCTCGGTGTGTGTTCGAGAAATAAATATGTCATTGAGCGAAACCTCTCTGTGCCTGGCTGGTCCTTGGTGCTGGTGGGGGAAACCCACGGGTAGCGGCGTCGGTCCTGCTACAATCCTGTTTGGAAAAGGCCGGTTCTACCCCTTCGACTGCCCCTCCACCCAGCCCCCTTCCCCAGACTAAGCCCCCCCCCCCCCTTATGCTCTGCCAAACCAGGAAGTGTGCACAGGAAACAGCTGTCCCCCACGTCCGGCTGCTCTCCCCAGTCCAGGTGCATCCTGGGAACGGAGCAATGTGTGACCGTCGACATGTGGCCGATATGGTACGAGGTGTCGTTACAGCAATCAAGGTCACCCTGAACTTTATACAGCGACAAGATGACATGAAAGCTCCTTGCTGTCTACTTGGGGGGGAAAAAGCTACGATGTTTGGGCCTTGATGTTACAGATCAGAAACGTTGAATCATTAGTTTGATCTGATTGAGATGAAGCGGATACACTCGGCTACTAGAGAAGTGCAGTCCTTAAAAACATTTAAGGACAAAAGCCTCGAGCATCTCCTAATTTAGACACCGTTATGGTTCTGTCAAATCCAAAGGTTTCGACAGGTTGCTTTCGTCAGATTCAGAGCTGTCTCTCACTCACACAGGTGTTTCATGTTAGGCTATTCAGTCGCGGATCTCACACACACTCTTGTTTATGATACATTGCAAGCCACACACAACATTTGTGCGTGCGTGTGTGGCCGCGTGCGCGCGTGTTTGTCTTTAAATGGAGAGATATCAGAGGAGAACCAGGAAAAAAAAAACAGGCTCCGATACTCCCCATTACGGAAAACAGGCTCCTCCCCGTCACGAAAAACAGGCTCCGCCCCCGTAACGGAAAACAGGCTCCTCCCCGTCACAAAAAACAGGCTCCTCCCCCGTTACGGAAAACAGACTGCTTATCTTTTCCAGTTCAACATTTCCACCCAATATGTTTGTGCTTCAACATTTTCAGCAGGAAGTTTCCCTTTTTGATATGTTCAGATGTTTAAGCTATGTTCAGCCTATTTCAGCTGCTGGCACCTATTTTCAGCTATGTTCAGCGTTTAAAAAAAATTATTTCAGCTATTTCCAGACATTTTCAGCTATTTAGTTTTTATTTTTCAGCTTCAAGCTTCCAGATGTTAGCATTCCAACGCATTCTCAGCAGGAAATGCATTTTCTAGTTATTAATTGTTATGGTGACAATACTCGTCAGTAAAGTATTGCTTGCTAGATAATAATAATCATTTATTTTATAACGCGCTTCTCTAGACACTCGAAGTCGCTTTACAGTTCAGAGGCCAGTAGTCATACACACACAGTCATACCGGTGGTGGTAAGCTACATCAGTAGCCACAGCTGCCCTGGGGCAGACTGACGGAAGCGTGGCAGCCAATCAGCGCCTACGGCCCCTCCGACCACCACCAACATTCATTCACATCCATACGAACCGGGGTGAGGCTGCGGTGCATGTCTTTATGATGGTGGGGGAAACCGGAGTACCCGGAGGAAACCCACGCAGACACGAGGAGAACATGCAAACTCCACACAGAAAGGACCTGGAATGACCGGGACGACCGGGATTCGAACCCAGGGCATTCTTGCTGTGAGGCGACAGTGCTAACCACTGCGCCACCGTGCTGCCCAGATAACTAGCATACAGCTGCCTAGCTAACAAAGCTCATCTGGCGATAGTAATGTAATTTTCTTTGTGTTGGAAATATGAGGTTGCAAAATGTTATTGATTTTCGGGTAAAATAAATGATTACCAATGTGCCGTTATCCTGTTGATACCACTTGTGGTCACAGTGACTCCTTGTTGCGCTGGCATTGCAAATAAAGGGCAGATGATATACTTGGCAAAAAAAAAATATATATATATATACAGTGGGTACGGAAAGTATTCAGACCCCTTTACATTTTTCACTCTTTGTTTCATTGCAGCCATTTGCGAAAATCCAAAAAGTTCATTTTATTTCTCATTAATGTACACTCAGTACCCCCATATTGACAGAAAAAAACAGAAGTGTAGACATTTTTGCAAAGTGAAAAGTGCAGAGTGAAAAATTGAAAGGGGTCAAAATACTTTCCGTACTGTATATTGAACAACCATTGATCTGCGGGGCTATAGTACAAGGGAAGATTACTCAAGAAAATGGCAACAATTAAATTCAACAACACCCAATTTAACTGAAGCAAAAAAGAACATAAAAGTGAAGCCTCACAACAACCTGCCACTTCCTTCCACCTCCCAATTTAGATAATTTACATTCTCAGTCTCACCTAAATTATAACAAACAATTTTTGACGAAACTGATGAAACTGATGAAATTGATAACGCTAACGATGGCCCAGTTGCATTAGTAAAATATTTCACTGAGCCAGCATGGACAAAACCAGGACATCCCCAAACTGGAACACAGCCATCATTAATTATTACACATGGACTTTTTTTGGTCAACATTTCTGCTGTAAAAAAGGAATTTTTGAGAGAACCTCTTTCAACAGATCATAATCTTATGAAACAAAAATACAAACAATTCTATTCTGAGGTGGTTCGGGCATCTGATTCGGATGCCTCCTGGACGCCTTCCTTTAGAGGTTTTCCAGGCACGTCCAACTGGGAGGAGACCCCGGGGAAGTCCCAGGACACGCTGGAGGGATTACATCTCTCGGCTGGCCTGGGAACGCCTCGGGATCCCCCAGAATGATCTGGAAAATGTTGCGGATGAGAGGGAAGTCTGGGTCAGCCTGCTGGGTCTGCTGCCCCCGGATGAAAATAGATGGATAGATGGATTCTCAATTAAACTGAAAGATTGGACTGAAATGAATAATTAGGCCGACAGAACAATGATGAGGAACATGGGTGAGTGAAAAGGGAGACGAGCAACCTTTTCACACCACTGTTCAGCAGCAGTGGACTCTGTTTCCTCTAAAGATCAGCTCCGTCATGTCTGTTGCTCAATCGTAAACATTTCAGGTGTCAAAGTTCTTCAAATTTCGCAAAAAAATGTCACCAGGTTTTTTTTTGCAGAGAAAAGTGCAGAACAGGTATAGCCTAAGCTTTTTTTTACAAAGTAAGTCAGGGACAAAAATAACAGAAAAAAATAATTTAGGTTTAAGAAAAATGTATATACATGTGTGTGTGTGTTTATCTTTCCCGCATTTTCTCTCTCTCTCTCTGTCTCTCTCTCTCTCTATATTTATATAGATGTACAAGATTTGTATATTTGTGTGCAGATTGAATTCTGTCCCATGACTAACCTCATTTGACTCCGCTCATAACTCACCCGGCTCTCTCTCTCACACACACACAAACACACACACACACACACACACACACACACACACACACACACACACACACACACACACACACCTACCTACATTTCAAACATTTAAACGCAACAACCTGGCTTGAATGTTGCTACACATCTCAGAGACGTACAGTAATGCTGTGTCTCTGCAGAAGGGACACGGGCTTATATCAGTTAATATATATTCATTTTGGTTCCTGGACGACCATTTAGCAGCTGCTACTTCCTGAAGACCTCGAATAAGCCACAAGCTTTTAATGTACCTCTCCTCACCAACACATATTTACTGGCCCAGGAAGAAGATCTATGTTGTTTCTGCAGGTGGACACACACAGAGAGAGAGAGAGAGAGAATGATAGAGAACCTTTTACATTTATTTGTGTCTTTACTGAAGTCTCTTGGGCATTTTAACAAATAGCTTGACCCTGGCTTTCAAGTACGCATGCGTTTACACACACACACACACACACGTACACGCGTCCCTCATGCTTAATGGCTCCCACATCGATATCAAGCTTGGTATTTAGAGGCAGCCCGGAGGAGGGCGTGACAGCGAGGCTCTGAGATTAAAACAATCCTCTCTTGATTTCCTCCTCAGTCAAGGGAAAAGCGGAAGCCGTTTGTTATCGTTTGTTTCTATTATTACTCCCTGTTTACAGTTTGGGTGTTCGCACTGAGCCGTAAATGAGAGAGTCAACGATTTGTCATTTCTCTTGTGAGGTGAGCTGCCTATAAAACTGAAAATATGAGAAATCTGGCTTTTACAGAAAAGAGGGGAAACCCAACATATCCAGTGCTTTGGGTTTAGAGTTTAACTTCTTGCAGCTAAAATGTGTTTGGAGTCCAGGCTTCGTTTGGATACGTGTTGCAATGTTTCCATGCATTTTGTCACCTGATAAACCTTTTTGTTTTACCATTTGCTTGTATAGACATTTTATCCCATCTTCTTTTTATACATTTTTACTTTCTGTAAATTCATCTAAGTCAAATATTTGGACCAACACAGTTGAGAGCCCGTTTCAATCACTCCATCTTAACTTTAAGAATGTATTTCATTTTATTTATCAGATGTCATAGTGTATATAGAGCCAGATTGTCAATAATCATTGAAAACAGTGTTGATAAAGTGATATTATTAATGAACCCCAAAAGCAGCAGCCACAGATCAGCTTTTAAAAAAGCAAAAGCACGCTGATTAATCAAGTTAATCCCAACGGATTCCTCACTGTCTCTTGTGTGGTTTATTTTATATGTTACAGGCAAATTCACGCAGCATATGCAGGCGCAGCGGTGCCACTGCAACGTTACAGAGGGCGATCGGCTGGAACCACAGCTGCCGGACGCAAAGGAGGGACGGCCCGATAGATGACACCGTCTGCACTCTGAGCGGACAAATATTATTTCAGCATATACGGACCCGAGTGCAGTTATTGTTTAAAATACTGATGATGATGATGATGACTACAAAGGAAGAAACAAAAACAAAATCAACAATGATGATGATGAAGGTGATGACAGATTTGTAGAGCGGTCGCTCCACACTGCTTTCTTTCTTTCCCAGGACCTCGAAGGTCACGTAACTGTAAAAGCTTTAGAATGTGTGTGCTTTAGTCTGTCTCAGAAGGAAATGAGGGAATATAAAAGAAGAAGAAAATTGCTGACCCTGAGGATGAGAGAGAGTAAGAGACAGAGAGAGAGAGAGTTATGGAAAGAGAGAAACTTTTGGAAGAGCAGCAGTGGGTGAGCACAGAGGAGACCGCGAGACTTAGGAAGGAAGTTTGGGAGCTCTTGGAGAGGAAAGTTACCATGGTAACGACATGCGTGTTGGTCGATCATAGTGCAATAACTACAATAATAACTTAATATTTACACTATGTTGATCTGCACTTCACACATTTCATTTATTTACACTACACACATACACACACATTTCATTTACACTACACACATACACACACTTTGCATTTTGCACACTGTCTATATTTAATATTTTTATATTTAATTTAATTTGTCATTAGTATTGTGTATTGTGTATGCATATATGTTGTATATATACATATATATTTTATTTTATATTTTACTTTGTATACTTCTATATCTTTCATCCCTGTTTTTTATATTTTATATTTTATTTTTTAGGTGCTGCTACTGTTACGACACATTTCCCCTTGGGGATTAATAAAGTATATATCATCATCATCATCATCATCAGTGACACTGGCAGTGGAAGCTGGTGGATTTTGTTTTTGGTAGGGCCATCCAATCAATGTCAGCAAACATCCCAGTATGATTCAATGCAAAATAATATTCAGTATAATATGATATATAAATACCAAATAATATAAATATACAATATAAATATATTAGAATAAAATATAAATATTGTATAATATCAATCACACATATATATATATATATATAATCTTATAGAACGTGTTTATATTTTAAGATGAAGATGTACCTCCTCATTGTGTTTCTTCATCTCCTCCTGTGTCCGTCGTCCACACTCAAAAAAACGATTCAAGCCCTTCTTAGAGGTGACACATTGAAATATTGTTTGATACATTTAAATAAATCAATTACAAAACGAAGATATTTATTTTGAATGGGTGTAACACAAAATGTATGAATACTTTCATTTATTCGATTTATTTAGGTTACACTCACAAAAACAATTCAAGCCCTTCTTCGAGGTGACACATTTAAATATTGTTTGATACATTTAAATAAATCAATTACAAAAATAGATATTTATATTTAATGGGTGTAACACAAAATGTATGAATTATTTCATTTATTAGATTTATTTAGGTTAGATGGTGTGCATATCAACTCAAAATAAATGTGTTTCATTGAGGACTACCCTTTGCGCATGCGGCAGCTGAAAATCAGTTGTTTACAAGGTGAAGACACTTTCAGGGCTGTACGGTGGTGTAGTGGCTAGCACCGTCGCCTCAAAGCCAAAGGTCTGTTGGTTCAATTCCCAGTCGGGGCTTTCCTTCTGTGTGGAGTTTGCATATTTTCTTAGTTAGTTAGTTTATATTTTGAGTTGGACAAACACAAATTAATTTAATTTAATGAATATCGTTATTTTATTTTAGATGTATTTGATACAAATGTTTCAAGTTTCAAGTTTTTATTGTCACATCCCCTTTTATACAAGTATAATCGGTTCGTGAAATTCTTATGTGCAAAACACCCGACAGCAGTAGCAGACTAAAAAAAGAATAAGAATGAGAATAAACTATACAATATCCACACACAAAAAAGAAGAAAGTATTAACAATATATATATAAAACAGTGTAATAGAATATACATCATGACAATATATATATATAAAACAATGTAATAAAATATACACTTTTTTGAGACTATATATATAAATGAGACTATATATATAAATGAGACTATATATATAAATGAGTTGGACTAACTTAATTACATTGTATTGCACTGATGTGCTAAATTTGAGTTGGAGTTGCATATAATTATTGGATGGAAAACCTGCCAACAATTTAATTGAGTTCATCCAATGAGTCATTTCTTTGAGTGCAGCTGGTAGTGACGTTCACTTTGCCCAATGGCTGCTTGAGGAGTTATCATGTGTGTCCTGTGTGCTTCATGTCTCTTACTCCCGTATCTGTCCATGCTGGATGTGTCCCCGTTGATTTATAAAGAAAAATACAGCATTAGCACGACAGCATCCAGCTAACCAAACCTTCCGGGTGTACCGGTCTCCACAGAAGCTACCGGAGCTGCTTTCCTTTCAGCCAGTCTGTTGTCTCTTGTAAGGTTGATCTGAGCCCAGCTGTTTTACCTGTAGCTTCTCTGCCAAAGATTTCCACAAATGGGTTTTGGAGGAGAGATTTTACGGGGTTGGGTCTTCTTGGAAGAGAAGAGTGCTCGTGCTTCCGCTCGCCGTTGTCATGTTTTTAAAAAAGAGCCTCACAAGAACGCGCAGCTTTTGGGCCAAACGACTTTGTCCCAAAGCTGAATCTATTGTAGGACGCTGATGGGCTTAATTGTACGTCACTCACTTATATCTTTAATCGGCAATAGACTAAACTGCTTCTGAGACCCGTCTCTTCTGGGTCAAATCGATTCGGCCCCAGCGCGGCTGAGACATGCAGACAGGCGGAGAGGACGTGCAGGAAAAGCATATATTTTGCGCAGATATTATCCTATTTTACAATTATTACTGGTATATTCCATATTTACAAAACACAAATATTGACAATTTGTATTATTTATTAATATTTCTTGTATAAATATAAATATATATATATATATATATATATATATATATATATATATATATATTAATGTTTTATTTTTTGGGGCACAAGGTCCCCGTGACCCTCTCTATTGGCCAGCCACCACTGGACACAGGTGTGCTCTGATTTAATGACAGAGAAGCTCCGGCTCAACATCTGTCTCGTATGCAATGAAAAGAGATTATTTGTGTTCACACAATGCTCCATACGGTATATACAATAATTCCCCAAAAATACCCGGAAATGTTTTTTTACAGGAAACGATGCAAAACGTAACACATATAGTTTATGATAGGTAAGAAAAAAAAGTGATAGCAAATATTTGAAATTTGAAGGTATTTCTCCTTGGAAAATAATAATAAGAGCTTAATTATATGTTGATCAACTAATTGATTAATGTACCCACTGAGATTACAACCACAATAAGAAACGCTCTATTGAGGAACAGTTTGATCTGTTCTCACCTCCTTCTTCACATCCATTTGCCTTAAATCCAGAAGAGAAGAACATTATGCGTTTTTTTAATTTTTTAAATGCTGCTACAAATACACATGGTATATTATTATGGCTTACAATAAATATGTCAAAATGGGTATTAAGAGCAGACATAGATAGACATTATACGATTCCCCAAGGGGCTTCTTTTTGTCATTGTCTATGCATGAACATCCACTCTATGTGTGTGTGAAGAAGAATGTGTGCGCCTTTGTCTATTTATTATATTGTGATACAAGGGCAGCGGCAGCAATTTTCTTGGAAACATTCCAGATCCCTTCAAAGTCTGGGACTGACCAGTCTTGTGTGAAGTGTAAGCGTACATGCATGTAGTCGTGAACCGGCTTGTGTGTGCGAGTGTTATGAGAAGTGTGTGTGTGTGTGTGTGTGTGTTAGTATTGGTGGTGGAGGGGGTAGAGAGGAGGGGGAGGAGGGTGCTGGAGGTTCCTTATCTACAGACCACAGGCAGCTTTTGAGGCTCTTATCAGCAGTCACCATATTCTACGAGCACATCCTCTTGTCCAGCAGGGAGCGGAAAACTCTCCTTCCAACATGGCTCCCTCTCCCTCTCTCTCCCCCCACCCTCCTCTCTCCCACCTCACACTCGCCAGTTCCAGACCTCTCCGACTGGCAACCAGCGAAAGCATTGTGTCTCCTTGGCGAGGTGAGTGTGAGAAGGAAAAGATAGATAGGACAGGGAAAGAGAGAGAGAGACAGAGACAGAGAAAGACAGACAGAGAGAGAGTGAGAAGGGGGGTGATAATGACATAAGGACAGAGGTGGAGGCAGAGAACATCTCCACACTTTGAGTGCGTCTTTGTTCTAAGAAGCAACTTCTCGTGTAAAATAAATATGCGTTTGGACAATACGATCTCATCAAACTTAAGTTCTTTATGAATATTTGGGACTTTTTTTCCTGATGAGTATTTTAAATGGTGTCAGACAGTTCTGACCTCAGACACTGACAGGCTGCAGTGGAGTGTGAGAGACATAAAGAAGAAGAAGAAGAAGAAGAAGAAGAAGAAGAAGAAGAAGAAGAAGAAGAAGAAGAAGAAGAAGAAGGAGGAAGAGGAGGAGTAGGAGGGCCTGAAACACTGAGGAGATACAACATGTGCGTTCTTAGATCGTTTGAACTCTGATGGATTTTGACAGACAGCCGAGCCACACTGGTTGTCATAATGAATCTGTGAGTATTATTTTATGAGTGTTCTTTTTTATTTTATACTTGGGATTTTTATTCACTGTAGTGCATGACTGTTTTATTGATAGGAAGATAGGTAGATGTGTTCTTTTTTTATAATTGCCTAAATACAAATGAAATAGCATTTAATTGAAGTTTCTATCAAATGAGCCATAGAAGATGTGTACTTTTACTAAAATTTAAATTGTAAATATTGAAAACCACTCATTCAAACCACATTTAAATCTAGTGCAATTAAATAACATTTAATATAGATTATTTTAGTTAATCAAAATAGAATCGAGGTTTCTCAAAATTTAGGATTTGATACAAACTAGACAGCTTGTGGTGCAGAAACATACATACAGAAAAAGGCTGTATTAAATATTAGGAATTAAAATATGCTTCAAACAAACTATACGAGAAGAAGGACTTTGTTTATTTGCAACCGCAGCAAAATTAATCATCTTACTTCTGTGTGCGGCCAATTATGTTTTCAGCTAAAGTATTTTACAGTGAAGCCTATTAAATATGAATCTATGGTTCTTCCGACCAAGACATTTATGACAGTTAATATTAATTAATATAACACTGCTGCAAAATTAAATGAGAAGAAACTAACTTTGAGAGCATCATTGTGAAAGAGGGAACTGGCCAAAATAAAGTCATGACCACCAGAAAAAGACAAAACAGGAACACTTGCGATTGCAAAACCTGACAAATCATCATAAGAATCAACAAACGTCTTCCTCTGTGAAGAAGTGGAGTTCCAACAGGGAATTCACTTGATAACCAGCATTTTAACATCGGGCAGTAAGTGTGTAATGAAAACTGCAGAGCAGCGTCCACTGAGGAAACCACAAACAACAACAACAACTACTGCTGACCGTTTAGTACCAACTCCACTTCTGAAACATTGACCGTTTACACATTTTCATACATATCCTGTGTTTCCTTCGTTCAACAGACTCTTTCAAATCAACCCAATCTTCGGCGGTCTGGGACGTTTTTAACGTTGCAAAGGATTTTAACCCACATCCTTTAAAATCCACGCAGACCGACGGATTCATGGAGAGCAGCCACGAGAGACTTCACGATCACAACCTGGAAGCTGCTGCTCAGGATGCTCTGTGAGAGAAATCCACTCAGAATCCGACCGCGTGGACCACACCGGCTCCGCGCTGCACCCACAGACGACACGGCAGGAGAAGCCCTCCATTAAGGACTGCGACATTTGGGTCATCGGCCCCCTCTGAGACGTTAAGAAGAGAGAGAATGGATACAGGCTCACGTTTCCTCACACTCCAGATACAGCCAGGGAAAGATGGGTTATGAGGCCGGGTCAGAGGGCCGCCGTTGCACATGGAGTCTGGACTGACGACTCTCATCGTGACCGTGGCAACGATAACTGATGGATTTCAGGTTGACCAAAAATAAAAGCCATTGGGGTAAAGCAGCTACATATTGCATAATCTGCAGGAAAGTGGAGCAAGGGAGAAGGAAATAAAAGAGTTTCAAGGAAAAGACACGTTCACCTGTTTTGAAAAGGTGCAAAGAGTTCTGTAGGACGAGCTGCATGGTCCACAGAGCGCGCTGCTCACACACTGAAGACACACGGCTCACACGCTGGGCAGCCGGGACTCACGGGGGATTGGCCACCATGATGGAGAAGCTGAACCTCACCGGCCCACCTGCCTCACCCCCCGACCTACCTCGACCCTTCTCCTCCTCGTCCTCCTCCGTCGCCTCCTCTCCATCCTGTGTCTCCGTGGAGCATGGCGGTCTCCTCCACAGCCAGACCGCGGCATCCTCAGACGCCATCAGAAGCCCGTGTCCCGCGAACGAGACGGGGCACGGGGGACGCACGGATATCCCCTCTGCTGGCTCGATTCCGTCCCCCATTGCCACGGCGATGGCGTTAACCGGTCACCACGCAGACTCAGTTGCCGCACCTGAGCCCATCGTCATGGAGACCGGGAAGGAGGAGGAGGAGAAGCGGGGAGGACCAAAGAGCACCACGGCCCCGACTGCCTCCACCAACGGGTCCCCGACTCTTTCCTCTCCACCTCCGCTCCTCCCGGCGCCAGCCAAAAACTCAACGTTCCCCGTACCGCCTCTGACCTCCAAAGTGTCCTTTTCTTTGTTTTCATCATCCTCTCCTCTTCCTCCACACATTCCAGTCATCAGCCTCGGTCACAGCAAACCCCCCCTCCCACTCCACAATACCCCTTTGACTGCCCTCCACCCGATACCCAACCTCCTTCATGGGCCCCACGGGGACCTTCGCCGTGGTCAGCGGTCCTGTCTGCCCACGGTTGGCCTCGCAGCTTCTGGGGGGCCCTCAGCTCCCTCCCTGGGACCCCTGTTGCCTCAGCAGTACCTGTCTGCACACCCCTTCTTCACCAGGTGAGATATGGTTGATATGGATTTATCCATACGAAACCGTTTAGCTTGACAAACTCTTCAGATCCTCATCAGTGAAAGCTGAGTGACTTTTCAGTCTCAGAATGTTTTAATTTTAATACATTTTGTGGCATAAAGGTGAAAGGTTTTCTATTCCTTCATAACAATTTGAAAAAATCATTTTGCAAAATTCTCATTTATATCGTGCGACCCCTTCGAGGTGTCCCGACCCCGAGGATAGGAACCACAGCATAAGCAGACCACTCTGATATCAAAATGTTATGAGCAATAATCTTCAGTTCAGTATTATACTTCTGGGAGTTGCATTTGATGCTGTAAGTGTTTCTGAATGATGGAAAAAAATATATTATAATGAAACTTACGGAGTATCAAACATTATATTTAAAATGAAACAGTATATTAAATAGGAGACACACACATGCCACATGCTCTATCCCGTCGTTATCACCACGCAAAGAGATAACCGCCATGGTCATAACGCCTCGTTGGTGACAATTTCCCGCAACATATGAAACCTCAACTGCTTGGATTTCACGACTTCCTATGGTGATTAATTGTGGCTACGCTGAGCAGTTATGCCAAGCTGACAGCAGGAAGTGTGCAGTTATGAAGGGACCTCACATTTCTCATGCTAAATTTACTCATCAGCACATTTGATCGCTGAACACAAGTTGCATCATGAAATGTTTTCTGTGTGCATTTTGTCTCTAAATAAAAAGAAAGGAGAATGATGCCACTTTTTAAAAAAAAGGCAAATTTAGTCGTTGATCCGACAAAAGACTACAAAACAGAACTGTATAGCTTTATTTGAGGATATATGTTGCTTACTCTCATTAATTTGCAGACTCCATCAGAGCCCTCCTACTGTTCATCTATTCTCCACTCCAAAAAATGTTCCTCACAGTTTCTATCCGTGACACAGAAGTATCAGCTTTGTAAAACTGGGTTTTTTCTTCTTCTTCTTCCTCCGTCTAAAATATCACCATCTGTCATGCAAGTCTGGGAATAAGATTCCCTCTTCACTTCTCTCTGGTCTGTATCAGGAAACATTGATCTGTCATCCCCCTGAAGTAGAATCAGCTGGTGAGCAGACTTAATGAGACTGGGATAAAGCTCTGCATGCACACTCAATCAACGCCACACACATAATCACACCACAGTTCATGGCTTCCACCACCTTCTTCTCCATCCACTCCCCGAAATCTATTCTTTTTTTAGGACAGAGATGCTGGAGCGACATAACCTTTTGTAAACCGCCCTATTTTTGAGATTGTAAACTGTATTTTTACCTTCGTATTGAAAATGCGGAAGGTTATGTTTTGAACGCCGTGTATTTATTTATTTATTTATTTGTTACATTACATTACATTACATGTCATTTAGCAGACGCTTTTATCCAAAGCGACTTACAATAAGTGCATTTCAACCTAGAGTACAAACTAAGAACAACAAGAATACAGGAAGTAACATTTCCTCAACATAGTCGAACTACAAAAGTACCATAAGTAAGTGCTATCTAAGTGCCACTGAAGTGCTAATCTGTGTTTTAATCCAGATATAGTCGGAAAAGGTGTGTTTTCAGTCTCCGACGGAAGATGTAGAGACTTTCTGCTGTCCTGATGTCAGTGGGGAGCTCGTTCCACCACTGAGGAGCCAGGACAGCAAACAGTCTGGATTTCGAGTGATTAGCTCGAGGTGCAGGAGTCACAAGTCGATTGGCTGTTGCCGAGCGGAGCGAACGTGCCGGGGTGTACGGTGTGACCATATCCCGGATGTAGACGGGGCCGATCCGTCTAGAGCACGTACGCCAGGACCAGTGTTTTGAAGCGGATGCGAGCAGCCACCGGTAACCAGTGGAGAGCGCGGAGGAGCGGAGTGGTGTGGGTGAATTTCGGGAGGCTGAAGACCAGTCGAGCTGCTGCATTCTGGATGAGCTGCAGGGGTCGGATGGCCTTAGCAGGTAGACCAGCCAGGAGGAGTTGCAGTAGTCAAGGCGTGAAATGACCAGAGCCTGGATCAGAACCTGCGCCGCCTTCTGAGTAAGAAGAGGACGTATTCTCCTGATGTTGTGCAGCATGTACCTACAGGAACGCGTCGTCGCAGCGATGTTGGCCGTCAGGGAGAGTTGACTGTCGAGTGTCACCCCGAGGTTCCTGGCAGTCAGGGTAGGGGCCAACACAGAGCTGTTGAAGGTGATAGTCAGGTCGTGGGTGGGGGAGCCTTTCCCTCGAAGGAATAGTAGCTCAGTCTTGTCAGGGTTGATCTTCAGGTGGTGAGCAGACATCCACTGAGAGATGTCAGTCAGACAGGCAGAGATTCGCGCCGCCACCTGTGTTTCGGACGGTGGAAACGAGAAGATCAGTTGGGTGTCATCGGCATAGCTATGGTAGGAGAAGCCATGCGAACGAATGACAGAGCCGAGAGAATTTGTGTACAGAGAGAAGAGGAGGGGACCCAGGACGGAGCCTTGAGGAACCCCAGTAGTGAGAGGACAAGGATCAGACACAGATCCTCTCCAAGTTACCCGGTAGGTGCGGTCTTTAAGGTAGGAAGAGAAAAGAGCGAGTGCAGTGCCTGAGATCCCCAGGTCCTGAAGAGAAGAGATAAGGATCTGGTGGTTCACGGTGTCAAATGATTCAAGATTCAAGATTCAAGATGTTTTATTTGTCACATACACACACAGGGTGTGCAGTGAAATGAAAGTGGCAATGCTCAGCAGGAATGTGCAAGGGCAACAAGTACACACTATTTACAAATAAAAAACAACACAATATTTACAGTAAGTGTGTGTGTGTGTGTGTGTGTGTGTGCCTAAGAGGGGCAGTTGTGTGGGTCTATGTGGGGGTCCTGGTGAGGTCGGAGTTCACAATCCTGATGGCCTGAGGAAAGAAACTCCGTCTCAGTCTCTCTGTTCTTGCAGCGTGACTACGGAGGCGCCTGCCTGACCGCAGCAGCTGAAACAGTCTGTTGTTGGGGTGGTGAGGATCCTTCATGATCCTGCGGCTCTGGTTCTGCACCTCCTGGTGTACAAGTCCTGCAGGGTGGGAGTGTAGTTCCAATAGTGCGCTCAGCCGAACGCACTACTCTCTGCAGAGCCTTCCTGTCCTGAGCGGAGCAGTTGCCAAACCAGGCTGTGATGCTTCCTGTCAGGACGCTCTCTACAGCTCCAGAGTAGAAGGACTGAAGGATCCTCTGGGAAACTTTAAATTTCCTCAGCTGCCTGAGGTGGTAGAGGCGCTGCCTTGCCTTTCTCACCAGAGTGTCTGTGTTTGTTGACCATGTCAGATCCTCGGTGATGTGGACTCCCAGGTATTTATACCCGCTCACCCTCTCCACAGTAGTCCCGTTAATCCCCAGTGGTGAGTACGTCCTCTGTTGTTGTACCTCCTAAAGTCCACAATCAGCTCCTTAGTTTTGGTGACATTCATGATGAGGCTGTTGTCCCGCACCAGAGTGACAGATCAGCAACTTCCTCCAGGTAGGCCTTCTCGTTGTCGGAGATCAGGCCCACCACCACTGTGTCATCCGCAAACTTGATGATGGTGTTGAGCTGAACCTGGCCACACAGTCATGTGTGTACAGGGAGTACAGTAGGGGCTGAGGACGCAACCTGGGGGATCCTGTGTTCAGGGTGAGGGATTTGGAGGTGTGTCTGCCCACCCTGACCACCTGTGGCCTGGCGGTCAGGAAGTCCAGGATCCAAGCACACAGGGGTGTTCAGTCCCAGCTCAATCAGCTTGCCGGCCAGTCTGGAGGGACTATGGTGTTGAAAGCTGAACTATAATCAATGAACAGTAGTCTCACATAGCCCCCTCTGGCTGTCCAGATGAGAGTGTGGTGTGCAGTACCTGGGAGACAGCATCATCCGTGGATCTGTTTGGGCGATAAGCAAACTGCAGCGGGTCCATGGAGGAAGGGAGGAAGGCGCAGATGTAGTCCTTTATCAGCCTCTCAAAGCATTTCATGACCACCGAGGTGAGGGCCACGGTCGGTAGTCATTCATACATGCTGGAGAAGCATTCTTGGGCACAGGGACAATAGTGGATCTCTTGAAGCAGGCGGGACCACGGACTCAGCCAGGAGAGGTTGAATATTGTGGTGAACACTGGAGCTAGCTGGTTAGCACAGGTCTTCAGTACTCGCCCAGATATGCCATCTGGACCTGCAGCTTTCCTGGTGTTCACCCTCAACAGAGCCCTCCTCACACTGTGCTCGGTCACAGAGAGTGTGTTCATCCCCAGCGGTAGAACTCACCTCGGCTACGCTAACGGTGTTGTTGTTAGCCGGCGAGCTAGCGCTGTTGTTGCTAGCCTCAAACCGTGCATAAAATGAGTTCAGGTCGTCCGCTAGGGATGCGTCGGCACTCACCATTGGTCGGCACTCACCAAAGGTGGTCGGCACTCACCAAAGGTCTAGAAGGATAAGGACAGAGGAGAGAGAGGCTGCTCTAGCAGTGTGAAGCTGCTCAGAGACAGCAAGGAGGGCCGTCTCTGTCGAGTGGCCGGCCTTGAATCCAGACTGGTGAGGGTCAAGAAGGTTGTTACTGTGGAGATATGCGTGTTACTCGCATAACTCAGAAAGTATTAAACCGAATCACATGAAATTTGGTGAGATGATTGGTTATTATCCGGGGACCATTTGATTCGATTTTGGGACCGATCGGGTCAAAGGTCAAGGTCATGAAAAGATCAAAAGCTTCTTGAATCGCATGAAATTTGGTGGGATGATTGGTTATTATCCGGGGACCATTTGATTAGATTTTGGGATCGATCGGGTCAAATATCAAGGTCAAGGTCATGAAAAGGTCAAAAATTCTTTTTTTTTAGCATAATCCATTTTTATCCAATTGGCATGCAACTAAAAAATGTTCAAAATTCAAATAATCAAAAATCTTGATATGCGATATGGTATATACCCGTGCTGTGCCTAGTTTTTGTTTTTTTTTGATTGCTAAACGACAGTGGGTGGCACAAACTGGACACAAAAAAAACTACTAAACCACAGTCTGCAAACAACAGTCACCTGAGCACACTTACACATCACCTGCAAAACTCAACTCAAAAAACACACAACAAACAATGGTTCAAAAAACTAGCCACACGTGCAGCCAAACACTATACACACACACTGATAACACACACACACTGATAACACACACACACAAACAAAAAAAACACAAAGACATAAACAGAAAAAAAAAAAAAATTCAAATTTTTCAGTTTCAGTAAAACAGCAATTCAAAAACAAAAAAATTTTCTTCATCTTTCAAGTGACATATTTCTTTTCTTTTATTACTTTTTTTTTTTTAACAATTTTTTACAATTTTTTAAAAAAAATGAATATTAGTCAATTAGTAGTATTTATAATATTAATAATAAAAAAAAAAAAAAAAAAAAAAAAAAACAAAAAGTTAAAAAATAATTGACAATTGAATTTGAATCAATCCTCTCTCTAGCATCTCTAGCATCAGGCCATGTTGTCATCAACATCACATCTAATGTTCTCTCTTGCCATGCACCTGGGGAAGAACCTTCTGGAGGCCTTATCCATCCCTGGCAGTCCTCTGTGGGTGGTGTCCATCCGGCACGCATGGCTCCAAGAGAATTTGGTCATGTGGTGGTGACCAAACACTTTGTTGCACCCTCAACCTGCCTCTCTCAATGAGAGACCATGGTTCACGACATATTTGTGAAAATAATAGCTCTTTGTCTTACTCCACGCATCCGCCCTCTCCCTGCCACCCTTCTCCCTCCACGAACCCGTCTTCCTTGTTCCATTTCCAAAATGAGTCTTTCTGAGCTCTACCTATATATACTGTAATATATATATATATATATATATAGATATATATGTGTGTGTTCACTAACAAGTCTAAAACAAGACACCTGCTTAGCCTTTCAGCTGAAATTGCAATCAGCAGTGTTTGAAAGGCACCAGGCTGAAATCTATTCCGTTTTGAATGTGTGGTTCACAGTTTTGACAGCAGTGTGTTAGCATTTGAACAAAGTGCTGTAAACCCACAGTGTTGTGCAGGTTGTGGTTAAAGTCATGGGATAAGTGTTAGAGTTTTGAAAACTGTGTTCAAGCAATGAAAAACAAACTAGAGTTTGGTCCACATGAACTGCTGCTGTGCAGACTGTAGTTAGAGTTTTGCACATGTGACTCCAGTTGTGCCCACTGTCGTTTAGCAAACGAAAAAAACTGTAAGAATGTATTTAGCTGCACTTGGTTGTGAATGCAGATCCCAAAAAAGCCCAATGTTCACACATGTTGCTGTGTCTTTATCTCCAGTTCTTACCTGAGTCCCTCGGGAGGAAACTATGGCGTCATCAGCAGCAGCCGCATCAAAAGAAGACCCTCGTCACACTTTGAGATGGAGATCAATGACTGTGAGTTGAGTGACCAAATACAGAATGAGCCATCAGCATCAATATTTGAATGTTTACATGTTTTAAATTGCATTGATGTGTTTGCTGCTCACGTCACAGAGATGATTGGGGATGTGGGAATGTTCAGTGTAATGAAAGAGGATGTCCCAGTGCAACAGTGTGGCTCATTGACGTCTTTTAATAGTTTTTGGGAAAGCTTTGGCCACACAAGACTTGTCAGTGGGATTTCATTGTTGTTCTATTTACAAGATTTGTTGACAATAATAATATATATTAATCTCTGCTTATGTCCTCTAAGGCCCTGCGCACTCAGACAGTGATTATGTGTGTCTAACAGGCCCTCCTCAGAAAATCGCTCGCCGTGTCTTCACCAACAGCCGTGAGCGCTGGCGACAGCAAAACGTGAACGGGGCTTTCTCCGAGCTGAGGAAGCTCATTCCCACACACCCGCCCGACAAGAAGCTCAGCAAGAACGAGATCCTCCGTCTGGCTGTCAAATACATCAACTTCTTGGTCACGCTGCTCAACGACCAGGCCCAGGACAAGGGCAGGGACTCGGCTGAGGACGAGGACGAGAGAGCCGCGGCCGGGTTGGACAGTAATAAACTGAATCGTCTTTTTCATTGCGACGCTCCTCCTCCGTCGGCCGCCGCCCCGCCACCCTCAGCCCGCCCTGCGTCAGTCCACAGAGACAGACACTCAACTGACTCAGTGATTGCTCTGGCTAGCTCCCCGGCCACATCCAGTTGCTATGGCGACACAGACAGTGAGGAGAGCTTCGGGGCTAAGACCTCTTTGGTGACCAACGGCATCCTGGGAACGGTCAAGGCTCAGATAAGGATGGTGGCAGCCACAAATGATGAGCGGTGACACCAGAAGACGGCGAACAGAGATGTGTTAATGTCACCCTGACGGACAGGACACTCCACAATCGCTACACACCCAAAGTGTTGAGGAACAATGTGATTCTCTCTTCAACTCCCGAGAAGAGTGAAATAGGTAGGGGGCGGATGTTTGGAGACATTTTCGTCTCGATGTCTTTTTCAAGCGTATATGTCTTAAAGCACACTCTATATCCAAATACGGTCACAATGTTCCCTTGTCAAACTTTACATGTCTAACAATGTCAATATACGTGGTGAATTATGCAAAACAGGAACAGAACAGAAGAAATACAGGTTCATGAATTCTCCTCCCGTACACATGTTAACCCTCCTGATGCCTTCGGGTCAATTTGACCCGAATCAATGTTTAATGTCGGTGTTCTTTCGGTAGTCAACAAACAAACATAAAGTACCTCACACTTAAACTTGGAAAACAATATTAATTCGAATAATTTTCTGGAGATTTTAATAGCTGGGGTCATATTGACCCCAAGGGTAAAATATGTCAGTAAATATAAAGGTAACAGGAGGGTTAAACATTGAATCGGGTCAAATTGACCCGAAGGCATCAGGAGGGTTAAATCTCTCACAAGAGGATTAAACAGCAGATGGCTTGTTGTTGTGGTCTGAGTGCAGCCTCATACATGTAAAGAATCCGCATGGCCTCAGTACAATTATGGTGACGACTGTAGAATATTCTGCAAAGTTTCCAGTTTTTAATGTAGTTGTCTCGAGTGGCGAGGCAGATGGTACTGCCCCTCGCATTGTGACACACTTGTACCAGACAGAAATAAAGTGTGTTTTAGTTTGCTGTTCCTTATTTGACATCCTCTTATTGCACTCCAAAGACTGCTCTTCGTCAGCACGATTTCTCAACACATTCAAAATGTTTAGGGGACAAAATGTGTATCCTCAAAGTGTGAGGAGATCTCCAGAACCATCAGAGGTTCGACGTATACATTATTATATTATATACAACTTAATACTTATTTTAAATAACTTGTAGGTAAGTCATGTGATAAACAACATCTTTAAAAAACAAATAGTGAGTTTTGTATTTTCCTGAGGGTAAATATAACTGTTTGATGACAATACTGTGACATGCCAGTTCTGGAAAGAAAATATAAATACAAAATTGCTGTAACTGTTGTCCGAGGACGTCTTGGAGTCTTCCAGGGCCGCTGCTTTAGGGTGTAGTGTACAGGACTGTCTCAGAAAATTAGAATATTGTGATAAAGTTCTTTATTTTCTGTAATGCAATTAAAAAAACAAAAATGTCATGCATTCTGGATTCATTACAAATCAACTGAAATATTGCAAGCCTTTTATTCTTTTAATATTGCTGATTATGGCGTACAGCTTAAGAAAACTCTAAAATCCTATCTCATAAAATGTTAATATTTCCTCAGACCAAGTTTAAAAAAAGATTTATAACAGCTGAGTGTTTGTCAAGGCTCAGGAAACCCTTGCAGGTGTTTCGAGTTAATTAGACAATTCAAGTGATTTGTTTAATACCCTACTAGTATACTTTTTCATGATATTCTAATATTTAGAAATAGGATATTTGAGTTTTCTTAAGCTGTAAGCCATAATCAGCAATAATAAAAGAATAAAAGGCTTGCAATATTTCAGTTGATTTGTAATGAATCCAGAATGCATGACATTTTTGTTTTTTGAATTGCATTACAGAAAATAAAGAACTTCATCACAATATTCTAATTTTCTGAGACAGTCCTGTACATGTCTTCAGTGGTGGAAGAAGTACTCTTTTACTAAGTAAGAGTAGCAATATCAGAGTTAAAAGTATTTCATTCAAGACAGTAGTAAGGTAAAGGCATATTTATTAGTAGCAACGGTAAAAGTAATCATTATGTCACCATTAAATGTCACCTGATGAATATCAGTATCAAGACCCCTTCTGACCCAAACCAGATATCAGTTATATAAATATACAACAGCCTTCCTCAGATAAGTTTCACAACAATTAACCAGAAAAGACACACAACTCAGGATATGATAAAAACGAGGTCTGAAATCTTCCTTTGGATCCAACGTCATAAACAATATTAACTCCCCATCACACATGCAATTAACGTTACGTTGGTAGGAGGCGGCGTGGTCGTTAAGACGGGGAGCCTAGTCAGTGAGTTGTTGGACTCGCCTGTCTGACCTTCGGGATCAGCTTCTCTACCCGTTCATTCTCAAAGCACAATGGAACCTAGTCCACACAGCTCTGTCCCAGTATAGCCAGTCCACACACAGCTCTGTCCCAGTATAGCCAGTCCACACACAGCTCTGTCCCAGTATAGCCGGTCCACACAGCTCTGTCCCAGTACAGCCAGTCCACACACAGCTCTGTCCCAGTACAGCCAGTCCACCTGGCTCTCTGGTCCCAGTGCGCTCCTCAGATTCACAAATGTTTGGAGCTGATTGAAGATCTAATTCACTCATGAACACAGTGAGGTGTGAACATAAACATTTCTAACATGTTCATAATTTATTGCACGTGACTTTCAACGGATCAGGTACAATACTTTCTAAGCTACTTAAGTTAAAGTAAAAGTACAAAATAAACCACTTTGTTCCAGAGGGGACATGTTACTCCCCCTGATGATCATTGTTGATGCAATAAAGTGTGCATCACTCAGGCTGCAGTTGACAGAGTCCATTAAATTAGATTCAAGATGTTTATTGTCACTCCATTAACCACAAAAGAAAGAAAAGAAATAGTACATTTAAAAGAAAAAACATATAAATATGCAATATATATAACAATAGATATTTTTTTTAAATCGAGCAAAAACAATATATAAGAAAATAACAACAACGAGGTTGCAGTTTGCACAGGAGTTGTGTTTGTGTGTGTTTTCATTTAGTTGTAGTTAGTAGACTAAAGCAATACATTGTTAGTTGATTTATATTTTGTTTTACTACTACATGAATCTGCATGTAGTGGAGTGAAATGTACAATATGTGCCCCTGACGTGTCGGCTAGTGGAGTAGAAGCAGCCTCTAAAGTAATAGAAACAAGTACTAGAGTAAATGGTCTACTCTACTCCAACCCTTCTTGTATGTGTGTGTGTGTATGTGTGTGTGTGTGTGTGTGTTTCAAAAGATGGTGTAACAGCAACAATTGCAAGTGTGTGGTTGTGTGAGGAAGCTCAGGGTGGATGTGGGATGCGGTATAGGAGAAGGGGTTTCAGCTTGGAGGAGCGGGGTGGGGTGGGGGGGGGGGGGGGAGTTGCATAAGTGAGAAGTTTGGGGCCCTCTGCAGCTGTGCAGTGGAGCTGGTGTCTCTGCCTGCGTGTGCGGCTCTTTGAGAGGCCAGGAAACGCCTTCAGTTAGTGCTGTCTCATTGACGGCCAACGAGTTTCCTGCTGGAGGAGGGGTGGCTGTGTGTGTGCGTGTGTGTGTAGGTGTGTGTGTGTGTGTGTGTGTGAGTTGGGCAACCACTGCATGGGAGAAAGGGAGAGAGGAACAACCCCCAAAAAAAGAATGCAGCCACCAGGATGCTCTGGGAGCCCCGACACACCCGGTTTCAGGGCCACACGACAGGAAGAGCTGCTTTCACAACGCTGCCGTACGGCTGCCTCTGGCCCGCTCTGCTGTGCCAGGCTGCCCCCCCACCCCCCCTCCCCACCTCCTTCTGCTGCTGCTTCGTTATGAAACCACAGAGAGGACTGAGGCAGGGGTCACGCATCGGGGATTCTGCAAATGCAAACACTTTTGCCACTATAGTTTTTCAAAAACATTTAGAAATCAAATAACGTGACAGCTTTTGCGATGACTTGGATCAGGAAACTGAAACCTGAAAGAGGGAGAGATGGTTGACAGACATCTCTCCTCCTTTTGATACAGGAGGCCAGGCAGGGTGATGGCGGCCAGCCTGGGACTGAGAGATAATGTCCTTGCCTCCACCCATCCATCGATAGTTCACTTGCACAAGGATAGACCAGTAAGCTGAAGAGCAAATACTCTCTCCAACAGTCCCATTTCTTTCTCTATTTAGCATCTCAAGCGTCTTTGTGTACTAGAAAAGCGCTATAGAAGTCTAAATTATTATTATTATTATTTACAAATAAGACATTATATACCCAAACCTTTAATGCCCCAAACATGTGCTTCCTGTAAGAAATCCTCACACAATCCATGCCAAAAATATTCATCTTTTAGCCTAAATCTTAATTACTCCACTGACCATATCCGCAAACAGTGTCAGATGGACATGCAGTGTCAGATAGAGGGAAATGTATGAACATGAATTATAGAAAACACACTTTAGATCCTGAGCTGTAGCACAGGTAGAGAAAGACAATTCAAAATACTACATAGACTGCATTGTACACCACTGCTGAGGGGCATGCTGGGCCTAGGTTCCCCTCCATGTAGTAAATGTAACTCTGAAGTTGGTACTTATATACACATGTTTTGGAAATGTAAAAAGATTCAAACATTCTGGAGAGAAGTAAAGGATGAGGTGGTTTCTTTGATCAGATACGACCTGGAGCTTTCACCTCCTCAGTGTATATATTGCATGAAAGACTGCTCTTACATTTCTAAAGATACCCCCTTCCACAGATGATTGGTACAAGAGGAATTTGAAAAGATGACCCACACCATCCATGACAATGTCAAGGGATTTGTCAAGATATGTAAACCTGTCTTGGACACGGTGGACCCCACCGGGCTGGACTTTGCCCTGCCAGATTGAAAACACTGGTACTGATGCTGACTTGATTCGACGATAAAGCCAAGATACTTATATCAGACTGGTGATGAGCGAATGTGTTATTTGCTGTGGTTTTTCCTGCTTATTACATTTTTGGTTTGTTTTTTGTGGTTCTTTCCCCTTTTATTTCTCCTTCCCCTCTCTCTATATTGTATCCTTAAAGTCCTACTTGTCAATTTGTAAAATCTAAATAAATATATAAAAATGTAATTCAAATTCAAATCCAAAAAGAAATACCAGTAGCACACCCACACTAGAAACTGCGCGTCCCATGTGAAGAGTGGACAGTCTTCTGCTTTAGTGTGCCAATCATAAGGATTAACACGCTGTCGGGTTTAGTAAATGCTAAAACAAAGTCAGTGTGGAACAATTACATTATATTTTGTGAAAGTCATGATAAAACTGTGTGTTGTATTTGCCTTGTGACACTCTAAACAGACAAATACACCAAATTAATTTAAGTATGTAAACTAAGTACAAGTGGCACATAACTATACTAAGTGACCGATGTAATGTAAATGTTTACTTTTTAAATGACTTGCATAGATCAAGTTTAAATTTACCTTGAATGTACCACTTACATTAAGAGATTGATTGGACAGAAAATAACAATAAACTGAAGATACATTTTATTTTTATTATTTGACACATCGAGAAAAGACAAACCGTATCCTTTTCACTCACACATTTGATTGAAACAAGTTTAGTGCGAGTAACCTTCGCCTTTTAAAAAAAAAAGTAAAAAAGTCATCCTCATTCATTAGACGCTGGAAGGAAACTTAAGCAGATAATAGAATGATATTGAAGTTTGAAATTAACGTGTGGCATATTGGTGAAGAGAAGGGAACAAAGATTATCAATCTATCAGAATAAAAACGAAACCATATGTGCCACTGAGTTTTCACATTCGTTAAACATTTTAAACGATCTGTTCAGTTTTCGATCATTCCGTTTTCAATATTTTCTGTCCTTGTACCGCCAGAGAGTCCATGCTGTCGTTTACTGTTCCCTCCAAGGTCTTTGCTGCAGTTTGCCTCTTTTTTATCAAGCTTTTGTCGCCGTATTTCCATCTGAACGCCGCGGCTCCCACAGACCCGGCGGCGGCCCCGATAGCTCCGCCGATCACCCCCAACAAAACCACGCCGAGCACCAGACCCAGCAGTGCGCCCCCGATCACTTCCATGGGCACTTGTTTTGCAGTAGTTCCAATTTTCTCCCACACAGAGCTGTTCGCCACCATTTTGGCCCCTGCTTTGGCCCCGGCACCAACTTGCCCCCACACTGGACTCTGCGCCGCCTTCTTTGCACCGGCACCGATGCCGGCCCCAAGTCGCACAGAGCCTTCAGCCATCAGTTTAGCTCCAGTTTTGGCCCCGGATCCCACTTTTCCCCACATGGGACTCTGCGCCAAATTCTTTGCCCCGGCTCCAATCTCAGCTCCGACACGCTTGGACCTGTCCGCCACGACTGTGGCCCCCGATCCCACTTTCCCCCACATTGGACTCGCCGCGACTGACTTTGCTCCAGAGCCCACCCACGCAGAACCGTCCACCAGCACCTTGGGAACTCGAGCTCCTACCAGTTTGGACACATGTCCGGCGCCCTCGCCCACCTTCCCCCACACGGCACTTTCAACAAGCTTCTTGTGGGCGCTTTGTGCTCCGGCGCCGACTGTCCCCCAAACAGGACTACCCTGCACCTTCTTTGCTCCCTCGCCGACCCACACAGAGCTATCCGCCAACAGTTGGGGTACCATGTTGGCGCTCGACTTAATTCTCTCCATGACGGAGTGGAGAAGTGAAGGGGACAAGGTGGCACGTGTCATGGCAGGAAGGCTCTCGATGTTCATCGTTCTTACACTCATCTCCGCCTCATTCCTGGTTTGCTCAATCTCATCCTCTCTCACTTCCTCAGCCAGAGGCTGCATGTAGGGATAAAGCGCCCGCCTTTTAGCGCTGAGCTGCCTCTCTGGCTCTTGTTTGCTCCTCCGTCTCTCCATCGCTATCTCTACCTGCCTCTGCCTCACTTTGTTCTCCGCCTCCTGAAAGGCAGGATGGCAGTAGCACTGTCCTCCACTTTCCTTCACCATCTGATCCACCTTCTCCAGCAGCTCTGCCACACTCCTGCCGTCGCCCCCCCCACCTCCTCCCTGCTCCAGCACATGAAACCTGTCCCCGCATTTCTCCACGAGGTTCAACAAATCCACCCGCTGACCGGCAATGTACGCCTCCACGCCGTCGTTCCCCGCCTTCTTGCTCTCCCTCAGTTTATCTGCGAAAGTGAAGAGCAGCAGAGTGTGTCTCTGGACCGCCTCGGGGCCAAAGACGGCCTCGAGGGCCTCGAGGGACTGCAGCTCGGTCTTTGCAGGCTGGTCTAAGGGGACGCACAGGAGGAAGGCGTGTGGACCAGGACTGGACAACGCCACGCAGGAGGAGATCTGAGCTCGCACCTCATCTGGAGTTTTCTCTGAGTTGAACCAGTCTGGGGTATCCACCACCGCCACCTGCAGGAGAGAGAGGAGACGCATGTGGAGAGTTGGTTGGGGGAAACCAGGACGATTGTTTGATGAGACAAACCAAGCAGCATGTCAAAGATCACATTTCTGGGGAAGGCGCTGTGATGGCACGTGGAGTGAAAGGAAAAGGAAAACTGGAAAGCAAACCACGTCTTAACACATACCCGTCTTCCTTCAAACAGCGCTTTCTTTTTCTCACACTCCTGAGTGATGGCGCTGAGGCTGTCCGGCCGGGATTCAAACCCCTCCCGCCCCAGTATGTTGTTGCCAGCGGCACTCTTCCCCGCTCCAGATCGCCCGAGCAGCACCAGGCGCAGCTCCGGAGAGGACGAAGGCGAGGGCGATTCGGCGAATGAGGAAGGAGAGGCGGGTGAGGGGAACAAGGCGGGAGAGGGGTCGAAGGTCGGCGACGAGGAGGAGGAAAAGACGGGTGAAGGAGGAGAGGAGGTAGGAGACGCCTCGGGGGATCTCTCTTCGAAGCTGTTCATTCTGTGGTGAACTGAAAACAATCAGGTGAAATTAGGAGTTTAATATGGAACACTAACATCATTTATTTTTTAAATCTTATATAATAGGAGTGAACTTTTAGGTGACATCATACGGCCTTGTGACTCACAAGTTGTGATCACTTTTGGAGTCGATTTAACTTCAGACATTTGTGAGAGTATAGCTCCATCTACAGAGGAGACAGTACATAGAAGTCCTGTTTTGTGCTCACATACATTTTTCATCTTTTTTTTTTAACTCAACTTAATTTCAAACATTGGTTACAAAAATGAAAATATTTACCTGCATTCAGTCTGAAACTGTTCGGCCTGCTGGCCGGCCTGTCATTTTGTGGCTCTGGTGCTGGACTTGAATGTAGTCCATTGAATCTCTGGCTCACACCCACACTTCCATCCATCTCCTCCCTCTCTTCCCTCTCTTCCCTCTTTAGCATCTCTTGCCTCTTTTCCCCCTCTTGCCTCTCTTGCCTCTTTAGCATCTCTTGCCTCTCTTGCCTCTCTTGCCTCTTTTCCCTCTCTTCCCTCGCTTGCCTCTCTTGCCTCTTTAGCATCTCTTGCCTCTCTTCCCTCTCTTCCCTCTCTAGCATCTCTTGCCTCTCTTCTCTCTCTTCTCTCTCTTCCCTCTTTAGCATCTCTTGCCTCTCTTCTCTCTCTTCCCTCTTTAGCATCTCTTGCCTCTCTTCCCTCTCTTGCCTCTTTTCCCCCTCTTCCCTCGCTTGCCTCTCTTGCCTCTTTAGCATCTCTTGCCTCTTTTCCCTCTCTTCCCTCGCTTGCCTCTCTTGCCTCTTTAGCATCTCTTCCCTCTCTTCCCTCTCTTCCCTCTCTTGCCTCTCTAGCATCTCTTCCCTCTCTTCCCTCTCTTCCCTCTCTTCCCTCTCTTCCCTCTCTTGCCTCTCTTCCCTCTCTTGCCTCTCTTGCCTCTCTTGCCTCTCTTGCCTCTCTTGCCTCTCTTGCCTCTCTTGCCTCTCTTGCCTCTCTTGCCTCTCTTGCCTCTCTTGCCTCTCTTGCCTCTCCGAGGTGGCGCTGTACTCCTCACTCCTCAGTGTCTCCGTGTCTGGGATGTGCGTTGAAGTGACGGTCTCTCTTCTCTCATACTTTTGAGATCTGGAACTTGCCAGAAGTTCTTGCTTTCTTTCCTTCACTCTTTGAGCCATCTCTCTCTCCTGGGCAGTTTTCATATAGAAAACACCATTTGTTTTCACCATATTGTCCACCTGTTGGATAAATAAACCAACGATACATTTAAGAAGTGTTGCCCCTCCACACATTAACAATTATAGTGCCATGTTTTAGAGTTCTTGCAATGAATCTCCATTGTGAAAACAATTCCTACGTCAGTCAAAGACATGATGTAAGCAGCCTAATTATTCAAACTAGGCCAGACTGCGCCTGGGTGTAATTGTCGAGTGTGAAACAGGGCGTTGCCGAGACATGAACGCTCGGACAAAACAACGATCTCCTCCACATGTTGTGGAAACAGAATTTTCCCGCTGAGGATTTTAAAATGTTCACACCAAACCGGACTAACCTGAGAGATCAAGACCACACCAGTCTGAGAACAGATGAAACTGAGAAATATGTGATCAAAGTGGACCCCTGATGCTGGTCCGCTCAGGCCTCCAGGTGCAGACGTCTCACCTTCTCCAGCAGCTCGCTGACCTGCTCCCTGTTCTGTCGCTGGCGGTTATTGAAGACGTGGTACCTCCCCCCGCAGAGCGCGATCATCTTCCTCAGACCTTGGTGTTCTGTCTGCAGGTATTCCTGTGGAAAACATTTTTTATTTATTTCCAATGTGTTACCTCTCTCTCTCTGCTGCTCTTATAACACCAGCTCTTTAGTCCACATTGGACCCAAAGCTTAAAAGATGTCTGAAGGAGAGCAAAAATTAGCTCGCAAAGTACACAGAAAATGAGTTGGAGGAAAAGTTTAGACATGGGGTGTCCAAACTACGGCCCGTGGCCCATTTTTTAATGGCTCTCTTTCCTGCGTCAGTGGGTCACAAGACTGGCCGACTCATTAAAAACTCAAAAGGCAAAGCTCAAGATGATTCGCAGGATACCAAAGTGTACAATTAACTTTAATTCTTATTATTGAAAGTCTTTGCAAGTGCTTGAAATGCATATCTCAGCACACCACAGAGAGCGTGTCCAACTCCAATACCTCCACTGTTTTTCCTATCAAATAGTCCCCACAGGTCAGCAGGACGATGGTGTGATCCAGCGCCTCCTCCCCAAACGTCTCCTCCAGCTCTGCAGGCACAAGACACTCAATCTGAGAAAGAGAAATGTGACTAAGATTAGGACTTTAAGTGCTAAATTCAAGTATGCACCTTGTATAGTAACATACTGATCAAGAAATTTCATTTTTGATAAATAAACAACAAAGAAAGAATATCTTTTACTTTTTTTTAACTACCAAATGACTGCATGAAATCAGACATAATGCCGGGACAAGAAGCCCGAGTGGAAAGCCACCTGAGTCCACAACCCACCTCTGTGAATTGGTTCACAGGCACCAGCAGCAGAATGGCATGTGGGCCTGATGGGACCAGCGTCATCGCTCGCTGCGTCTCCTTCCTCACGCTGTCCTCCATCTTGCTGCCGCTCCAGTACCATCTCGGCGCCTCCACCACCGCCACGCTCCTGTCCTCGGTGGTGCCCTGTCGCAGCTGGCAGCTCCTGTAGGCGTTGGGGGAGCTGAGGGACAGCTGGCCCAGGAGGGTGTCTGCCGAGGACGTCTTTCCACACCCGAGGTTCCCCAGGAGAATAAGGCTCAGCTCCGGGGGCGAGGTCCCTCTCAAAAGTTCACTCATTGCTGGAAAGAGAGAGGGGGTCAAATATGCTGAATGTATTTCAGAACCGAAGGCTACTGGTTCTCTTCGGTGGGAAGTTACACCAAAAGACAAAAGATGTGTTCGGATAGCCATCATACTTGTGCCTTTGGCCAAATGTCTGACTTTTAAAAGAGGAAAGCACATACAAATAAAACTGGAATAACAGAAACATACGGGTTGGGTAGGTGTTGACTCATTTCACCGGAAATGCGAACAGGATGAGTGACGTCAAAAAAACATGCGAGATGTGATGCCTTTTGATGCGCTCTCATCTGTGATACTCGCTCTCTGATCCTTTCTCTCCATCGTTTCACTCAAGTTAACAAGAACTAAGATAAGACGAAGCTTTCGTTTCGTCCTTTGCCGAACTGCATTGCCTTCTGAGCTTGCATGATGCGCCACACCTTGCTGGTCCTGTCTAACGACATTCTACCGGGACATTTCTGCATGAACTCGAATCCTATCCTCTTACCAAATGTCCACAAACACGAAAAGAAAAAAAGGACTGAACAAGATCACGTAAAAACTGGAAGCTGAAGTGAAATTCAAACTTGGCATTAAACCTAATACTGAACATAAAGTCTTAAGTTAGACAGACAATTGTTTTGTCTTTTCAAAGCTCACTAATCTATAATTTGCTGCGTCGGCTAAACTCGCACATTACTCTGGTAACTAGTACTTAGTTTAGTAAACACTGCATCATTCAAACAACAAACACACATACTTACTCAGGCGTGTTGGTATGTTTCGGTTGTGTCTGCTCTGGGTGCTCCGTTGGTTCCCTCTCCACTGAGCTCTTTCTGAACAGCTCAACCAGCACACTGCATGTCGACGACCAACAGCTGTCTACGCAGGTGAGACGTGTCCTCTTAGGGGAGGTACCCGTCTCACCACTCCCAATTCTGAACGCATGCCACATGAACGCACTCAGAACTATATCTTTTTGTTATCTTCCCCCGTACACAACAGGTTTCTTTAGTCCGTGGGCTGCTAAGCATTCCAGCATGGGGCGGCGGTGGTACATCCCGGGGACGTGTGAATCATTATCAACCACACCTACGAGATGTCAAAACTCATGGATGACTGTCAAAGAAAGCAGGAACTTCAGGGTTTGAGTCGTCGGGTTAATCGCTGCTGAAATATGCTTGTGTTGACGATGTCAAGTCTGAGTGAATTGACGAGGAACTCCAGTTTGCAGGCTTGTGAATCATAGAATAGGGAATAGTGGCTTTATTCTACGTAAAGTTTGAGTATTTTTTGTTTTTTTGGACTAGCTTAATTTACAAAGTATACATCAGTATAGGTGTAGTATTCAATATATACCATCCAGTTTTTCAAATTTAGTAACATTGAACATTTTGGGAGAGTGTACATATAAACAGAGAAATACATCAGACAAGGGGGAGACAAGAGTGACAGAGGGATAGAGGTCGGAGAGGTTTCCTAAACTAGAGCAGCGTTACAGGGTCATTCATTCATTATCTCCACAGGATCTGTCCGTATTGGTTTTGCATATCTCACTCACTTGTCCCAGAGTTGAATAAACATACTTCTCTGAAGGGAGAAGGTGATCCTTTCGATAACATAGTTGTCATTTACTATGTCTATCCATTCCTGAATCGTGGGGGGCTCAGGAAGCAGCCAGCGTCTGGTGAGCGCTTTTTTACAAGCGGTTATTAAAATGCCAAGCATGTATTTATCTCGTCGCCCTGTTTGAAAAACAAATTTTCCTAAGAATAAAGTTGAAAATTTCAGGGGCAAGTCAGTGTTAAGTATAACTTTTAATGTTTTATGAAATTCTGTCCAGAAAGGCCTTATGACAGGGCACTCCCAAAATATGTGCCAGTGATTTGCTTCATGAACCCCACACCGTCTCCAACATGTGGCATCCCCTACCGCGAAGCGTGCCTTCTGCTTCGGTGTAATAAAGAAACGAATAACACACTTACATGCAAATTCCCACCATATATGAGAATTGGTGCATTTCCACTGGAATTCAAGGTCTAGAGTTTGAGTGTCTTAAAGACTTTTGGACCATATTGAATATAAACTAGAATCACCGCCTCACAGGCGTCGGCCTCCACCAACCACTCAAGTAGAAGTTTACATCAGTGTCCGTCCACAAGGTCATGAGACATTTGTTTGAATTTGTCATAATTAGCTTAAGAATGTTTTTTGTTTTTTATGTTTTTAGGCCAAAGTTGAGAAGGGTCACAGCGACCGTCCACCACCAAAATCTAACCAGTTCAACCTCGAGTCCCAGGGAGACATGTGCGCCAAATTTGAAGAATTTGTTTAAAGCTTAATTGAAATGACTCTGAAAGCATGCGTTTAGCTTGAAACGAGTTAATGAGTCACATTGAAGGTTTCAATGAACACAACCCATAAACTGTGAGCAACATTTGAAAACCTTAGAAATGAAATAAGGTTACTTAATTTTGTTAGACTTCATATTTTATTTAGATATTTTTACAGGAATACAACCTTCAAAGTGTATTTAGCTTTAAAGTATTTAGTTTTTTCTGATCGGGCATAATGACTCAGAAGTATGACGCTAATACACATACAAAAAGTGCGTGAAAAAATGTGTACAAATGCCAATTTTTTTATTGATTTGGGAAGCAAACTTTTTCTCCTCTTGACCAGTTGGTGAAAATTACACCCGAGCTGCGTAGCTATGAAATATGGTCTTTGATCTAGTACAATATTTAAATCATGTTCTTGTTCTATATTCGACATAACTAGACTGCATTGCGAAAAACAATCGGGATTCATTGTGAAGCACAGCGCCACCTCCTGGAATATCAAACTAATTCAGTTCTCTGGCTCCATGTCACGAGAGTTGATTCATGTTTATTGAATTTACTATAATTACACAGATGTGAAATTGAAGCTTCTGTGTTTGTATGCAGTCAAATTGATCAGGGGCTAAATATATAGTTTATATTAATTTAAATGAACTCATGCAACTTGTAGTTTCTACAACTTTTACATGCGAGTGTAAAAGAACATTTAGGAGACTATGTTGTAAATCCATGGAGACGCCAGATAAACTTCACTGTGAAGGAGAAGAAAATAAAGTGACACTTCTAATGTGCCCAGTTACACAATTCAATCTTTCCAGATGGTGCAAACTAATATTAATTTCCAACAGAACATATTTGAGATGAATCGTCTGTGTGTACATGTAAGCTGCCCCACAGAGCCTATCAGCATCATCAGTGAGGTCCCCATCACTCACAACCCGGGCATCAGGAAGGAAATGTTTTCCAGGGTAGAGGGCTTAAAAAACAAAAAGTACCAAAGACAATATTAGATTTGTACAGTGCATGGTAAATGGTGTGTATGCACAGTCAAGCGGCTGCATCTCTCACCAGTGTGTGCTGGGTGCAGCTCCTCAGCTCTGGGATCTGTGCGGTGAGGCCGATGAGAGGAGCCAGAGCGCACAGCAGGGAGTCCAAGAGCAGAGACGCGCTGCTCGACACGCTCACCACTTTCTGCAGAGAGAAGAAGAAACAAAGCATCAGCTCCTGATCGGTGGACGGGTGGGCAATGTAGTCCGTTTGTGGCTGGACCGTTTCATGTTCATCTCATAATAGCTCACATCTCACGTCGGTGGCCAGCTGGGAACAGAACATCATAGTTATTGATAACTAACCAACCATCACACTGTGATAATATGTAACACTATTCAGGAGGAACAACACTAGCCAGGTCTACGTTCTTGTCAGGAGGTGGCGCCAGACGTCAACTGTACAACATTACGCCTCTATAAAGCTGTACTTTTGAAACTGTTGGTCAGAAATTATCCTGTGAGATATGCAAATGAACCAGACCAGACAGGGAGCTACAGTGTTGGCGAGTGGCAGCAGATCTAACAATCTCTATTCTCATGTGAACGCCAGATAATAATCACGAGTCCAGTGATTCTTAAACTGGGTTCGATCGAACCCCAGGGGTTCCGCAGGGGTAGAGACACACGCAGCGTTTCCTCTACCATTATAACAGGGTGACCCGCCCCCCTGTGATTTTCGCTATAGCGCCAGATTACAACAGAAGTGATTTAAGGTTCCCAACCTTGTTCTTTTATTAAACTAAACGGCCGTTTGTTATTGATCGTATCTACACAGCGGCATGTCATTTATGTCGCTTCTCCTGGCTCACGGTATCGGGCGCGGCGGAGCTCCGCCCCCATGCGCACAGACAAATGCGCAGAAACGGGCGTACACACGTGAAAAGTAAACCGATAAATCTGCATTTTTTTTAAACGTTCCCAAGGTGGTGAAGATGGGACAAGTAGTCTAGTCTCTTCAGCTCCGAGTTCAAAAGCAGAAACGTGGTGGGGCGCGAGGGAAAATGCTAATTATTTTAAAAATGTCAAGACCTTTATTGAGAACTTCACATATTACAAAGTACACAGACATAAAACTAAATCATTAATAAATAAAGACCGAAATGCCTGTCCTTTCGTATACATGTTTACGTTACAGCGTTAATAGATTATGCTCCACATGCGTGACTTGGCGACTTGCCAGTGAGTTTGGGCGTTCCTGCTGTTGCCCTTCAAAAAATAAAAGCTCAACATTGAGCATTATGGAGAGTGGCCGAATCAAGCCTGCAACCCCGTTGAAGAGGTGTAGTGGAAAGCTCATTTTATCACACATAATTAAACGTGATGACTCACACAGGTGGCCGGGCCTTCGCCTATGGGGCTCGGTCGGGCTCAGCCCGAAGAAATATCATGGAGCAGCAACCCTGTGGACCCACCACCCGCAGGGACAATCATCAGGGTCGGGTGCTATGTAGACCAGGCGGCAGGCCGGGCAGGGGGCCTGGGCGAGCCGATCGCCGGCAGCAGAGACTAGCTCTAGGGACGTGGAACGTCATCTCGCTAGCGGGGAAAGAGCCAGAGCTGGTGCAGGAGGTGGAGCGGTACCAGCTAGATATAGTTGGGCTCACCTCCACGCACAGCGCTGGCTCTGGAACAAAGCTCCTGGAGAAGGATTGGACTCTCTTCTTTTCTGTAGTTGCCCAGGGTGAGAGGCGCCGGGCGGGAGTGGGGATACTCACAAGCCCCCGGCTGAGCGCTGCTGTGTTGGAGTTTGCCCCGGAGAACGAGAGGGTCGCCTCCCTGCGCCTACGGGTTGCGGGGGGTAAGGCTCTGACTGTGGTTTGTGCTTATGCACCAAACTGCAGTTCAGAGTATCCGGCCTTCTTGGAGTCGGTGGGAGGGGTCCTGGAGAGGGCACCGCCTGCCGACTCCATAGTTCTCCTGGGAGACTTGCTCACGTGGTCAATGACAGAGAAACCTGGCGGGGGTGATTGGGAGGAACGGCTTGCCCGATCTGAACCCGAGCGGTGTTTTGTTATTGGACTTCTGTGCTAGCCACGGTCTGTCCATAATGAACACTATCTTCGAACATAAGGTGGCTCATAAGTGTACTTGACCTTAGGCCGGAGATCAATGATCGACTTTGTCATCGTATCATCTGATCTGCGGCCGTATGTCTTGGACACTCGGGTGAAGAGAGGAGCAGAGCTGTCAACTGATCACCACCTGGTGGTGAGTTGGATCAGATGGCGGGGGAGTCGGCCGGAAAGACCTGGCAAGCCCAAACGTGTAGTGCGGGTGAACTGGGAACGTCTGGTCGAGGACCCTGTCCGGGAGGTCTTCAACTCCCACCTCGGGATGAACTTCTCACACATCCTGAGAGAGGTTGGGGACATGCAATCCGAGTGGACCATGTTCAAAGCCTCTATTGTGTAAGCGGCCGACAGGAGCTGTGGTCGGAAGGTCATCGGTGCCTGTCGTGGCGGCAACCCAAGAACCCGGTGGTGGACACCGGGGGTCAGGGAAGCCGTCAAGCTGAAGAGGGAGGGCTTCCGGGCCTGGCTGGCCCAGGGGTCTCCTGAAGCAGCAGACATACCGGCAGGCCAGAAGGGCTGCAGCTGCGGTGGTCGCGGATGCAAAAACTTGGGCATGGGAGGAGTTCGGGGAGGCCATGGAGAAGGACTTTCGGTCGGCCTCAAGGAGGTTCTGGCAAACCGTCCGACGGATCAGGAAGTGAAAGCAGGGCCTACCCCAGGCTGTTCTCAGCAGTTTATGTCCATGTCTCTCCGAAATGCCATCACTTCATCCTCCAAGACATTTGGGTTGAAATGGTCAGAATTAACATAATTATGCATTCTTGCATTTTGAGGTCACAGTGACCTTTGACCACCAAAGTTTAATCAGTTCAACCTCGAGTTTAGGTGGACGTTTGTGTTGAATATGAAGAAAGTCCCTTCAAGCATGAGATATTGTGTTCACAAGGACGACACTAGAAAACATAATGTCACGACTATCGCCATCTCAGAGCCAGAATAAAACAACTTAACCGGAAGTTCAACAAACCACGTTTCATATTTAGTATTCCCGTTTTCAAAGCAATCGTCAACTGCCTTAATCTGTCAACTGCCGCAACAATTGCATCCACATTCACGAGCACATATATAATATTTTACGCTTGTCTTACTTGGGAAGAATTTAGAGATCCATGTAATATCTTCACAATAAAAAATGTTTTCCAGACCAGTATTTATGAATAGAAAACATTGTTTTCCCTACAGTGAATCTACTCACACTAGTCTCCTGGAGATGGTGTCCAATCAGGGACAAGGATTCTCCCAACAGGTGGAGGTGAGCGGCAGCACTGACAGGATCCCGGTCAGAGCTGCCAGGACTCCTGGATGTGGATCCCAGAGCGTCCCAGGCTGAGCGGGTGGGACTGATGGGGCCGCAGCGGTCGGTCACGGGGCTGCACACCATGGATTTAACCACAGAGCTCACTGCAGACACAGCAGCTGTCACTGAACTAGGAGCGAACAGACTGTGGGCTGCTGGAGTGGCAGGAGGGGTGAGGATGATGCTGGCTACAGGACAGTCGGCCATGTCGTGCTGGTTATCGCAGTACACCCAGTACTCTAGCATGGAGCTGGGACTTGTCTGGGAGCAACAGAGAGGGAGAAATATAATGAAGAGCGGAAGAGAAAGTAGAAATAAACTGAACTTCGAGGATAACTACCGACTCAATGCTGCCCTCTGCTGTGCAACAGGAACCCAACAACTGGTCTTGGATATCCTGGAAGGGACAGTTTACACAGAGAGGGGATGAAACTACAGACAGTTTGAATTAACTCTTACAATCGTAACATTCACAGACACATTTAACCCGACAGGGTAAAATACATTAAATCTTATCTGTTCTCCTCCTCCTTCCTCCCATTGGCATTGTGGCACACAGACTGGATAAGCAGGGAGGCCAGAGGACTCAGCCTCACTGCAACCTGCAATATGTCATGTATTCATAGATAAGAACAGATGTAGTTTACCATCTCTTCCTCATAGGGAGTGCCCCTCCTGCATCTTTAGGTCACATTAAGTTCATGTGAATGGTCACGGACGTTGTCGCTGAAACGTCCTCAACATTCACCACTGAGACCGACGACATGACTGCCGTTATTGATTTGTGAGAGTTCAAAAACAAATCCCTCCTCAACCATCTACACAGCTGACGCATGGTGAAGAATGCACAAGGTTACCTGAAGAGCACTTACCAGATGTGTTCCTTTCCCTGTTGATCATGCCTTCCGGTTCCTGAAGAAGAATAAAAAGTGAATACTAAGCACATATGGAATTAAAATGAATCACACGTTTAAGAAGCAGCGCCACAACAAAGTAGGGTTCAGAGTTCAACTACCTGCTACTGCCACAAAAACGTATCAATAACATAACAACTAACAGAATAGATCAGAATAAAGAGCATGCATTGTTTATCACAACTGGTACTCTCTTGTGGATGAAAGATCATTTGCTAAACTTTATTTCTGTAAACCACCCAATACCAAGTGCCCCGGTTCCACCTCTTGGTGCTACACGCCTCAAACCCCAGATCGGGCTCCTCCACATCCATCTTCTCTCTGAGGGACCTCTTCCTCCCTCTCCGGCCGTCTCCTCTCAGTGGGGCTGCTTCTCTGCACACGTGAGGATGAGATGCACCGATGCACGGCCATGTAACAGCAGTCATATCACAGTATGAGACACGTGTTTGATTGAAAGAAGGAATAAAGTTTATTCAACAGAAATGGCTCCGCACGGGTTAACTTTATACGCGTCTGGACACATTTTAATCTGTTGTCACGTGGATGCCAGACCACAACAATGTGCCAGAAGTAGGGCGATTGGCAAGTGAAGTGATCGTTGAACCGACGTTTAAGCAACATCGAGGGAGCTGGACTAGTTTACTGGTGCGGCTGACTGTTACCTAACTAACGCCTTTACATGTCGGCTCTTTGAAGTCCGTCTGCGCGAGCCGGTTGAGTCAGTTTCTATCTGTCTAACGTCTCAATAAATCAAGCCACGAAGTCTGTGAGTTGAGGACAGGCTGTAATTAACAAGTCACTTGTGTCACTATTGCAAAATAGAAATCCGTCGTCGACGTTTCCACGTTTCCGTTTCTGAACGGCACATCCGGGTTCTGTCGACCGAACAACACGCGAGCATGTGGCCGAAAAGCTCAAATACAATTCGGCTTGAATTCCCCTCATTGTACGTCGATTCACGTTGTGTGAGTCTGACCCTCAATCAGGACGGAGAGGACGGTGAAGCGCTGACTCACGTTTAGTGGTGGCCCCCGTCGCTCTGCTGAGTCACGCTAAGGAGTGAGCGGAGGTTACGTGATTTAAATAGATGACTGATTAGGCGTCCTGCTGCAGCTGGCTGTGCACGAGCGCCTTCGTCTGCAGCTCTTTATCTTTATTGTGTACTTATAATTATCCTCTCGAAATAGGTATTTGATATTTGTAGGTTGTCTTCTACTGAGTTGATACAAATGATTTGTGAGGAAAAGTTGCAATGAACAAACTTCATCAGATCGATTTCCGGTCCAGAAATCTAGAATTAGCTTGAAAGGGTTTCACAATCTGTGCAACACGTGTCACCTCCTCCCAGCGAGGTCAAGTTGGAAAGATATTCACAGATTCGGACTTCCTCATTATAACTCGTGAGCGAAACGGTGTTAAACCACACTTCTCTGTAACCTTGGGGACGTAGACAACAAGCCACAACCTTAATTAACCTTTATTTGACCAAAACGAGCCGATCTCCGAGATGGACGAATATCATTGGTACTTCACTGTTATGAAGTATTGTATTACAATAAAGATTCACCATAATGAATCAAAAGCATATTTTACCAAAATAATAGTTGCAGTACATCAAGCAGGAGCCCATTGATGTGCAAGGACATGTTGGGCATACTACACTGTTATGAAGTGGAGTTATTGAATATTATTTCCAATAATATTACCATCATTAATCCAAAGCAAATGTCATCAACATAACATCTGTAGTACAACCAAGAGGAGCCTATTGATGTATTAAAGGATGTGGGTCATTCTACACTTCATAACATTGAAGTTTTATTAAATATTGTTGTCGTATGTATTTAGCAGACGAACTCTGCGCACTGGTCTCGCGCATTGATAGTGATGTGATTCGTCCAGCTCGGAGAACGGCCCGTTTCGGTCAAATAGGTTATTTAGCCCTTGTGTTGCCTTAGGGTCATTTTGACCCGAATCAATATTACACCCTCCCCCCGCCTTTGGGTCATTTTGACCCGATTCAATGTTTCACCCTCCTGTTACCTTTATATTTACTAACATATTTTACCCTTTGGGTTCTATTTGACGCCAGCAATTAAAACCTCCAGAAAATTATTATAATTCATATTGTTTTCCAAGTTTAAGTGTGAGGCACTTTATGTTTGTTTGTTGACTACCGAAAGAACACCGACATTAAACATTGAATGGGGTCAAATTAATCCTAAAGCGGGGGGAGGGTGTAATATTGATTCGGGTCAAAATGACCCTAAGGCAACACAAGGGTTAAGGTCGTAGCTTGTTCTCTACGGTCAACTACGGTTTCGTGTACGAGTTATACAATCTGTGAATATCCTTGCAACTTTACCCAACTCCTCCCCATATCCTTAAATATCCTAAACTATAACAATGTAGGGTATTTAAGCTTAACTGCACCTGTGCTCAAAGAGAGGTGCAGAATTAATGTGAGCGTGTTGTGACATTCTTTAAAAAAAACTTGCACAACAATCTGATCCCAACCCCAGCACAAAAAAAATGGAAAACTGAAATAAAGTTGTTATAAACAGTGAAAACTCCTCTTATCTGCTCTTTCTCATAATCGCCTCCTATTCTCCTAACCCACTTTCACGTGAACGTCAATAAACTCATCCGTGCCCTATTATCGTGGTGAAACCTGTTTCTGATGTCTTCTTTGACCCAATCACGTGTTTGTTTTCTCACCCTCAAACATGAGTCACCGTGTCACCACTTCCCCTCTCCGGCTTCTCTGGAACTCCCACATACTTTTAGAGTCGGCTCCTCCTCTCCAGATGTTGCTGCGTCATGTTTAGCGCGGCCCAAAGAGCTGATAACGTCCTGACTCGTGTTTAGTCCCGTGATCCCTCCCTCTGAACTTTTCCGAAGTCGTTCTCAAAGTTGCTGCATCATGTTAACTCCCAGTCCCTCCCACCGTTTTTGCTGAAGTTGCCTTATCACGTTAAACTGAGACGCAGTGTTCCTGTTTTCATTCAGCTGCCGGAGGGAGGAGACAGAGGAGGATCCTATATAAGAGGGGAGACGACTGGAGGCACCAGAGCTCACGTTGAAGTGCACAGCCAGAGAGAAGCCCGGGATTCACTGTGCAGACTACCAGACGACTCAACTTCATCCTAACTGTGAGTAAAACACAAGATTCACAATTTTCTGGGGGGCTTTGTTCCACAACCTCCTGCTGACACTTCATAGCTCTGGAATATGACCTCTCGTCTTTTTTTCTTCTTTCCAGGACCACAATGGAGACCGAGACACAGACAACAGAGCAGATGACGAACAGGTGAGAATCAACTGCTGTGATTTATTATTATAATTTTTATTTTTTTGCATCTCACATTCCACTGAACAATGCCACGTTCATCCCTAAAATGCTCCGAGATTACTGCGTCTGATGGAGTTTGAATCGTCCCGAACGTTAGACAAACATCTGTAGCGGTTCACCCGATGCACATCCTTCCTCTCTTACCCCTCGCCCGCTTTCTTTTCGCAGTGATCTGTCGGAACAAATCAAAGCGGTGACGAAGGAGAGTCACGTCAGGGCAGAAAACACCGAGCTGATGCTGAGCTTCCAGAGGGGAAAGGTCACCATGCCGCAGCTTAAGGTAACACAACATTTCTATCCTTTGTTTGCTTTTGTGGGTGATCTCCCTTTTTTGTTGTTGTGGCTACTCTGATCTCCTCGTCTTGACAACCCCTCCTCCTCTTCTCCAGCTCCTCCTGTGCTCGCTGTATGAAGTCTACAAGGTCTTGGAGGAAGAGATGGACAGGAACTGCCACCACCCCAGTGTCGCTCCCATTTACTTCCCGGCTGAACTGGCCCGACTGGGGACCCTCGAGAAAGACCTGGAATATTTCTACGGCCAGGACTGGAGAGAGAAGGTTGTTGTCCCGGCTGCCACTCGAAGATACTGCCACAGACTCAGACAAGTAGGTTTCATCACAATATATACAGATGGATATCATTTGTTTCTTTACTGTATGATGCTGAACACTCTTCCCCTCCACTTTTTTCTTCTTCAGATCGGTAAAGAAAACCCTGAATTCCTGGTTGCCCATGCTTACACTCGTTACCTCGGTGACCTGTCTGGAGGTCAGGTCCTGGGTCGGATCGCCCAGAAGTCCATGGGGCTGAAGGGCAGCGAGGGTCTGTCGTTCTTTGCCTTCCCCGCTGTGTCCAGCCCCAACCGGTTCAAACAGCTGTATCGCAGCCGGATGAACAGCGTGGAGCTCACGGAGGAGGAGAGGAACGGCGTGCTGGAGGAGGCCGTCAGAGCGTTCGAGCTCAACATTCAGGTACGCAGCGGCGGGAACCGGAACGCCACCGCCGACTCACAACACCAAACATTGCTCTTGTAAACGGTTTAAGCCCTTTTTCATTTTTTAAATTTTTCTTTCAGGTCTTTGATGATTTGCAGAAGATGCTGCCGAGTGTCCATGAAGACGAGCGGCAGACTTCTTCAACACACTCCGCACCAGCGAAGATGCTCCAGCTCCCCAGAGCCATCGTCCAGTCCTCCGCGCTGCTCAGGACGCTGATGGGACTCTTCGTGGCTCTGGCCACCGTCAGTATAGGAATCTACGCTTTTTAAGAGCGCAGACACCATAATACTGCGTTTGTCTGTGAATGTACATAGTTAAAAAAATAACTCTTGAAGGGTTTGAAATACTTGCAAAATGACTAAATACTGTAAAATACTTATAAATCTGATCACGGTTTGCATTAAAGTGGATTTTTTTTGTGTAACACCGTTACCCAGTGTGAAATAAAGTGTGTTTTTAAAACTGTAAATATTATTTTTAAATAAAAAATATCTTGTTGGAAAAAGCTTGTTCTCCTTGCCGTGCAGCACTGACGTGTCGGTGTGCGCTCAGGCACGCCGTGTTCGTGGGAAACACAACGGCTGATGGTCAGGGAGCAGCTGGGTGTCATCTGCACTCATACTTTGAGCCCGCTGTTCATTGGTCATCACAAAAATGCACATTTAATAAACTCAACTGCTGGCAAACCATCTGAATAATAATAACGACAACATATACAGTTTAAAATCTGGTTTCCACTTTTATTATGATTTCCAAACAAAGCTGTGATTCGCACACATTATAAATAGCAGTCAGTTAAATGCTGGCTTTATTTCTGGCCTAATTCATAGTGACAGTCCAGTGCTGGTATCTGTTTCCCCCTCGAGGACAACTAAAGTAAAAATTAAAAGTCATGTCAGAAATGATTGTACTTCACAGGAATCGGTTTTCCTCGACCTCTCAAAGGCACCGCAGCCTGAGTGAATCAGAAATGTGTAGCGTCCAGACCTTTAAAGCCGAAAGGATGCTTTACATTCTGGACACATTCCTTTCGACTGCTTGTCTTTGTTTGTCGTGGACATGACTCAGTCAGAGCGCACGTCTAATACCAAAAGATGAAAGTGATCGCCAGACTCAGGAGCTCCGGAAATGCAACATTTGCTGCAAGAAGGCAGTCACCACAAAACAAGCTTGGAACTACAACAAGTTTACAACTGACATGCCAATCTCTACTTGCTGTATTACACACACACACACACACACACACACGAGTAGCCCAAGGTACACAGCACATCTTGTCCTTGTAAATGTTACTGGCAGTAAACAATCAACAGGACACGCCAAGGACCGATTATTAAAACTAAATGGAGCACAGATTCAAAGCAAAGGAAATGGATCCATATTGTGGGAAAGAAACAAAAAAATATTTATAAAAGCAGCTTCAAAAGGAAAAAACGTAAAGACAACTGTAGTCAAATAAAATGAATTGCATCCAAATGGAGACCATTCTCTCTCTCTCTCGTCACGCTTTAGACGTGAACGGTTAAGGGGAAAACAACAATGTCTGTTCTGATGATTGCATATTAATAGAGAGTTGTTGTGGGACGTTCAAGGCCACATGATCTTTAAAAAACAACAAAACTTCACTGGGCCGAGAGAAATTTCCTGCATTTTCTCCGTAGATATTACATATTGCACATTACGTCTAGAAAGGGGCAGTGAATCACAAAGGTGACGTGCATCGTACAAAAGTGAAATTGATTTGCAGTCGTATTCTGCGACGCGTACAGCTTTCCATATTCTTCATCGAGCTCGATTTGGCACGTCGTCCGACTGTTAATGGCAAAGAGTTTCCAAAGCCCAAATAGGTGCATATGAGACTTTAAGGAAGCGGTCAGGCACAGCTCTCAACACCTCGCCGCGTCCTAAAACACCGGGCATGGTGCCGCGTCACCTCGGCTACCCGTCTGAACGGCTCGGACAGTTTTCGGCAACAAAAAGGTGCAGCTGCTTTGAGGCGGGAGCGGCCGCCGCGGGGCCGCTCAGTTGGTTTCGTAAGAGGACAGCAGGGCAGCGTCCACCGGCTCCATGCAGGAGGGGCAGGTGAAGGAGCGCATCAGCCAGGGGTCAATGCAGTCCACGTGGAAGACGTGGAGGCAGGGCAGGAACCGGATGGGGTCGCCGTACTCAAAATCCATCATGCAGATCACACACCTGGCGGGGGGGAAGAGAAACAGAGTTCACGGTCTTCACGCGTGAAGAGAATGTCTGGACAATCGGCTCAGGTCAATCTCCTTGTTTTAGATTAGACATGTAAAGTCCAACAAAACATCCACACGCAGTGTCTGAAAAAACACACATGCAGGGTTCTGACACATTTTGACCAATGGATTTCCAGGACTTTTCCATGACCGTAAACCAAATTTCCATGACCAAACTGAAATCTCGGTATAAACATGAACATTTTAGAAAATGCTGCGTATTGAGAGCGTACGCCGGCTTATATTTTGAGCGTCTTCCTTTAAAAAAAAAAGCATATTAATTATTTCAAACTCGGCGTAAATGAACATGTGATTATAACACATTTCAATGACTTTTCCAAAACTTTTATGATTTAAGTTTTTTCCATGACTTTTCCAGGCCTGGAAATGACCATTTAAAAATTCCATGACTTTTCCAGGTTTTCCATGACCGTACGAACCCCGACCTGTCTTTTTTCATTTTAACTAACGTAACATCAACTGAGATTTACTGACAAGGGAGAGAGCAGATGAAGAACTGATGAAGAGTTGTGTTTTTGGGGAACACTTCAGCAGCACCTGATCTCACGTCCAAATAAACCCATAGAATTGACCCAGTCCATTGTGTTCGATCAGAACATGCACAACAAACCTATACAACACATATATTTATATATTTGTGACCCACTCTTTAACTTTCTTGTCAGAGGGGTCGGAGCCCGACTCGAAGACGCCTTTGGGCAGGTGATGGATGAAACCGATCCGCTGGGCAATGCGGACCTGCTCCTCCTCAGTGAGCTGGTACGCCAGGCGACTCTCCCCCGGGGTGGGATGGTACACCTGCACAGACTGGGAGCGCTCCTGGAGGGGAAGCAACCGAAGACAACACCCGGCAGTTATGAAGCAAGTCTTCTCTGCGGGAGGATTTAGACGCACCTTTGCATTACAGCCCGACTGATACTGGAACTCCGAGGCGGAAACATTTGCCAAGTTTTAGAAGTCACCAGACATAATGGCCATCATACAAGTAGTGAAAAGCAACATTTGGGTTTTCCTACTTAATATTAAAATGTTAACTGTAACTTTGTTTGTTGCTGCTACAACCAAATTTGAATTATGAATAAAGTATAGATCGATCTATCTATTTTAATTCTATAGCTTATTTTTATGTCAGCATTGTGAATTGTATATATATATGGTTTTTTTTTGTTGGGGGGGGGGGGGTATTTACAGCACAGAGACTAGTCTACTATCTCTAACTTACCAATGACATTAATACAGTTAAAATACTGCGTGTTGCATAATATATACTGAGGTTCTGAAAAACATAAAGTATACTTACTGTAACTGTGGACAGAACTTCCAATCTGAATAAACAATTGTTCCCAAACATTTATAAATGTATCTTCGAATGTGTGTCTACTGTGGTAGAGAATGGATATTGTTTAATGCATGTATTTATGCAGAGGGGGCCTTGTGATTCATGATGTTGGTTTTTCACTACAAAATAAACAGATGCGCGTTTATTTTGTTTAACTAAATAAATAAACTAAAGTCATTTTTAGAATGAATTTGATCGTCAGTTCGTAAGATAATCACGTGTATATGTATATGGTCATTGGCCTGTGCCTTGTGCTCGATGCTGGATGCTGGAAGCGAATAGTCTGCAGAGGTGGAAAAACTCAACTACTACTTAAGTACTAGTAAAGTACGTAAAAGTACTCAGTCCATGCACATTAAAGTCAAACCGTAAAGTATAATAGTATTTATATATATCTCTCCAAGCAAGGAGGATCATCAGCTGCTTTGGCTGCGGCTGCTGCTCACTCACTGCCATTTACCGAGACACCGGAACGAGGGGACATACGGGACCCGGTTGTAACGTACCGGAGTTAACCTTCAACGGAATACAATTACCGACGCCTTAAATCGCCAGAGTGTGTTTAACTTGAGCCCCGGGGGAAGCTCACCTGGTAGGGCGGCGGAGGCTCACCGGGCAGACTGCCCCCCTCCGACTCGTTCAGCAGCGACAGGTCGTCCGCTCCTTGAAAAAACAGGCAGTTCCCCATTGAGCCGAGACCACCATGAGCGGGTCAACCGGAGCTCCGCGGTGTGGCCGCCGTTTCAACCAGTCGTCTTGACGTTAGCTCCGCCGGTAGTTCGCTGTCATTCCGTTCAGCGCTCGACGGGAAAAGAACCGACGGGAGCAGTGACGTCACTCTGCGAGTGGAAGAAACACTCCGCGTCGAGCTGGACCGCGAGGCGACCGGTCACGAAGAGTGTAACCGTCCCGAGAGGTGTTTCTGGAATCCGGTCGCGTTTTTTACCTTATTGTGTTGACAAAAAACACTAACCGGAATGACGTCATCGGGAACCTTGCAGAACACAGCACTTCCGCCTTCAGCTTTTCAGAATGAAAGCGGAATATTATCACACGTATTTCATAACGCTACAATTTTCGATATAATCGGCGCGCCAATGAATGAATTATGAGGCGATGTGCGTGCAGATGCTTTTACTCTGAAGTTGGCTCTACCACGCAGTCTCTTTGTATCCGGTCCAGTGCTGTTGTTTAGTTTTTTGAATAAGATAGATTTTTGGACTGAAAATGGTAAGAGGAAGACGCAATATGCTCAACAATAGCCACAAGTAACAGTTTAATCGAAATACATTTCACTGCAATAAATAACTTTGATTATAGACATAATATATATTTTTACTGTAGCATATGGGTGAGGTTGTTTTTGTAAAACTGCCTCTAATAGTCGTCACATTCAAACATGTTTTTATCCCAGACCAGCCGGCAACCAAACTGTCATGAACACGACTACACTCTTCATGTTTGTTTGGCATCTTGGCTCTGACCCCGTCGCGCATGCGCACAGAGGAGGAGATTGTGGGAGTCGAGGATAGCAGGTGATTCCTGAATAGTCTGATTCGGCAGGTGATAGATGTTTGCTTTCCCCCAGCTGTAGCGGTGTCCTGTGGATCAAGGCCTAGATTGGATACAAAGTGTGATTTTGGCTTTCTCTAATATCGGCGTCTTCACACATGAAGGCCTCAGCTCCTCCTCCTCCACCACCTCCTAAATGGAAAGCAGCCTCGTAGTATTCGTCCTCCACCTCCCCCTGAGTTTGCTGCAATACCATTTCCCTCTGATTACAGCCCTCCGATCCAAGAGACGAGTCCTCCACCAGAGGCTACGCATGGTGGAGAGAATCTGTCTCCCATCTTATTTTGTGAAATCTCCCAACGTCCAGGATGCACCACTGCTCCCAGGTCAAAATGGCCTCCGTCTTCTCCTTTAGAAGGACGAGAAAGAAGACGGCGATGGTGCGGAGAGAAAACACCCGGTGCAGGAAACTGACCCTGCACAGCAGGAAGTTTAATTTTAAGAATACATATCTTAGTCACATAAAATCACAATAAATACATTTAAATTATCTTTCAAGAGGACAGAGCAGCAGATGAAGAAGCTAATCGGACGGTTCAGGACGGTCCTTGAGGTCCAGTCGACCTGAAGCTCTTCAGTTACTTAAAAACAAAGATCTACATTCACCAGTACTTTAAAATGCTGTTCTGTTACGCGGTGCTCTTAAGTGAGCACTCTTTGCTTTATGATCAGGCTGAAGATATTTGAATATGTTACTTCAGCTGAATTTATAGTTCAGTGCTTTGATTTTTTCAAGAACATTCTAGTCATGTATGTTATTGTGCCTTTGAGAAACTCTAAAGCTGAAAAATAGATTTTCTTTTAGTGACGTAACCATAGCAATATAAAATGATCTTTTTGCAAAGAACCCCCCTCACTATATAAATCACATGGCTGGGTAGAAGCACTTTGCGTCTGTATTGTTGCTGCTATTTATTACCTAAAGGTAAACGTTACTGGTCAGATTCCTCGTAATTCGGAGTGTGGTGAAAACAGTTCTTCATCCTCTTTCTGTGGTTGGAGACTTTTTGAAGCCTGATCTACAAACAGGGTACATGGAGTTTGAAAGACACGTGCATTAACCCAGAACGAATATGTTTTGGATCAATTAAAGGTGCAATATGCACGATTGGGAGTATTTCCTTTGCTTCTTGACGGCAACATGGCGACGGTGTCTCCCAGCTAACAGTTCTAACACAAAGCCCCAAGAGGGCGCTGGGATTTGAAGACCAAATATATTTGTTTTGCAAATTTACACTTTAATTCATCATATAGTCATTGTTTTAGGGTGAGCTACACTTGAACAGCATTCACATTTATCCATTGTTTTTTAAAAGTTGTAAAAAAAACACATGCTGACCAAGTCCAGGGACATTTCCCTTCCTTTGATCTCGTGAACAAAGACGAATCCCGTATGCTGAACCTTTTGTCGAGGTAAATGGAGGATCCATCCCTTTTGGAGTTTGAACAATACTTAGGACCTAAAGTCGGGATATCTCGACCTCTGAGGCTTCAATTTTAAACTCCATTTTAATATGTTGCCTCAGAGTTCCCCATTTATATGGAATTATGTGCAATACTAATCTGTAAGAATACCTTTTTATTCAGTTTATCATCAAACCTTAAGAGTACTTGAATTGAATGTATTACACTGCTTTTCATAATTTTCACGATACATACGTGTTTTTTATTTAAATGCACATTTGAAGCAAACTTAACTGGTCACTTTCCAAATAGTTTCATGAAATGAACATGTGTGCTTTGCACTCTCACCATGTCTTCCATCTCATAAAGCTTGAGAACACTTTGAGGCTTTATAATCCCGACATGACGTCTGTAAGAGTCCACAGCGATGCTAGCGCAGCTCACTGCTGACGTCAGTGTGCTAACATGCCAACACTGAAGTGTAACACACACCAGCTCAGTTCAGTGTGCTTTAGTGCATTATCAGTCAACCCTTCCACATCATGTCATAGTTTCTAATGACGCTGCACTCGTCACATGAACTTTACAGAATGACCTTAACGGGCACTTTGCTCGTTATCGGTCAGCTAATGGGCAGACTTCCTTATTCGGTCGGTGGAAATAAAGACGCAGCACACAGCGAGATGGTACAGTCAAGAACATCCTTTTTTATTCAATCAGGTGCTGCTCTTCTCAAACTGTGTTTTTCTTCTTATGGAAAAGAAACTGTAATTAACACATGCATTTCACCTAGAGCTCTGGGGGTGTTCTCACAAAGAAGTGGTGCTGCACTGAGGGCGTTAGACAGGCGTAGAAGAGCTGGGGTCAGGGGGCCTCGGGTGCTGCCTATTACAACGATAACCATACATGCTGAAGAAGATAAAAGGAACAAAATGAACAACAGAACAGAGACACGGAGCGTCCAGCATGAGGTGGTCAGAGGAGACAAGTGGAGGGACTTCCCTGATTCCTCAAATATCTGAGGGATCAGGTTGACGCTGGCCTTTTTATCGATCTGGTTGGTGCCTTTTAAGTGGATAATACTGCTGGGCCGGGAACAATAATACTTCACTTTATAAGATTGGTTTAAATGGATGTGGATATGTCCTGGAAATGCAATCCCCCCCCCTTTCAGCCTCGTGCAGGACAAGTCCGGTTATAAGGTGCTTGTAGCTTTCAATTACAGTCCAAAGGCCTCCTCGAGGAGGGCCTAAACGACATCATACCCTGATAGCAAATATTAAAAAGAAATCCAAATTAAAAAGGAAACCAAAAAATGAAAAGAAAAAAAAGAGAGGGAATAAAACAAAGCCACAAAATAAATAGCTAAAACAGAAGAGCAAACTCTTATCCTAGTCCAAGCAGCCCCGTTCCAACATCCTGAAGCGGTTCGTCCAGCCCTCTCGACCCTGTCCGTCAAAACCTCCTCAACCCTAAACCCCGGTCATCCTTTTTCCTAACCCACCCAAGGACACCCCCAAAAGCCCGTCAGCGTAATTTGTTCACTTACATTAGCTGTTGAATGGAGAAGCTGAAGAAGATGGGTATGGTAATACAATGTGAAGCATACAGACAAGAATAACATGTGAGCTAACTGCATTCTGCTCAGACAAAAGTTTTTTCGGCAATAATTTTTTTGTTCTCCTCCCACCCTCCGACAACGGTGGAGGGCGGGAGAGAGAGAGAGAGAGAGACGGAGAGAGAGAGAGAGACGGAGAGTGACGGACACACAGTTACAGACTACTCCAATGTCTAAGAGAAAACAGACAGCGGAGACAGAGGGGAAGAAAAAAAGCAAGAGCTGAACGAGAACAAGTTTTTTTGCCTTTTCAAAAGTTTTTTTTGTTTTTTTTTGTCATTTATCAATAAAAAGTAAAGAACTAATTCACACCAGTTTCCTTTTGTACTGGATATATACACATACGTATATATCTATATACGGCTTTGAAAAGGAAGAGAGGATATAGGGGTGGTACAATGGAGGGGATTCATTTCGAAGGCAGGAGGAAATAAAGAGTCGTCCCTGAGCGCCGGCCTTTTGCCTCCTCGCCGCACTCAGGGGCAACCGGTGACCTCCGAGCCGGTTCGTAAAACAAACAGACAAAAGGAGGGAGGGGGCGATCTGGATTACAAAATGGAGTCTGTGAACAAAAGGCACTTTTAAGGGACAACCTTTAACTGCTGGGAAACTATACACTACAGCACAAGCACTATAAGAGTCATTTACAGAGGTGGGGGGGGGGGGGGGGGCAGGGGAGAGGCTCACCTGGTCTGCCTGTTTCAGAAACGGGTTCAATCGTTTTCTTACGGATGTTTAAGCTACTTTTCTATGTTTTTTATTTACTTGTTCCATTGCATGTGGGTTCATCCAGCTCAAGATTCAGAAACATGATCATGGGAATTAAAGAGGTCTGATGTAAAGCATCTCCCGCAGCCCGGGGGTGCTTATTTATGCCAATGTGTGAGATACAAATGAGTTAAATTGGGAGGGTTGTTTGTTTTTTCTTGCTGGTGAGTTTCAGGCAGTGCACGGAAAAGTCTTCTAAAGTGTTTCTTGACAGTTTGTTGTGTCTTTTTCTCTCTAAAGGTTGAACCAAAATGCCTTTTGTGTCACAACCTGAAGGAATAGGAACCTCTCCCCCAACTCTATACAAATAGAAGAAGAAGAAAAATAGAGAGGACTAATGCTGTTTCCTAAATGGTCTGTTATTTTTGTTCATTACCATTCATGTACAATAGCTCTGAATGTACTTTATAGTGTTAAAGCACCAGATGTTATCTGATAGAGAATATTTCCCCCCCAAGTTGTGTAGAATTTTTTTCTTCTTCAGCCCTCCCACATTTTTTATAAACAATTGATTACACATAAAACATAAAAAAGAGACAAAGGAAATAAAAACAAATACCCCCAAACTTACAAAGACTAGGATTTTTCATGGCCCCCTGGTTTAGAGTCCCGGAGCTTATGGACTTTGAAACAAATACATTTTTTTCTTCTCTTTTCTCTTAGCTTTCTTAAAAATCTCTAACAGACAAACACAATGATCTACCCAATGCATTGCACGTGGCTCAATCAACACATATTTTTCAATAATAATACTTTCCATCAAAAAACACACACTTTTTTTTTTTTTTTTTTAAACCTACTGTCGATTTTGTTGTTGACATGTTCATCTTGTCGTTATGATGCTGCGCTGCAGATGGCGAGTGTCGTTTGATTCGTACGGGTGACAGTAAGCTGATGTCACTGAAACGGGATGTGTGTGTGTGTGTGTGTTTGTGTGTGTGTGTGTAAGGAGGCGGGGGTGAGAGATCAGAAAATAACTAGACTGCCAGCTCATGTAGTACAATTTAAAAAGGAGCATATATCATAAATATACATGTATAAGATCTCTCTCTCTCTGTCTTTACAAAACAAGGTTTGCAGTCCTCTATAAAGATCTGTCCGCGGCCAATGGTTTCCACGAGCACCAGCGCTACCATCCCCCGTAGCTTTAGCTTATTCGTGGGAAGAGAACCTGAAGTCAAGTTTATTACTAATTGCATGACGGGAATACAGAGGCACTTTCATATATTGTTATAGTCTTGATATATGGTTTTAGTACATAGAACTAATGTTACTAGAGCGGCTGAGATCTAGGTCTCAGCCCTGTTCACTATCCCTGCAAAATAGAACCAACAGCTGGGTAGTCCAGTTATTTTGTGAGTTTGGTTTTTGGTGAGAATGATACCGATCGCAAATTTGAATGTGAACATTGACGTAGAAAAAACCCAACATATATCTCAAATTGAAAAAAAGACAAATGAAGTGAATGAAAAACCATTAACAAAGGCAGTCTGGAGAACCAAATATAAAGGCTTCCCTTTATTATTTTATGTCAGGATGTTGGTGTGCATTCTATACTTGCGCCTGTGCGTGTGTGTGTGTGCGCGTGTGTGTGTGTGTGTGTGCGTAGTGCTCTGGGTTTCTTAAGGGATACAAGGTGAAGCAATGCAAGGTCTGCATGCGATGAGCTGTTGTTACTGTGCTCTCCATACGCGAGAGATTTGAGAAACTGCTGTTACTGATTTGATGAAATCCGATACTTAACGTATTACTGCAAACTACTGAAAAATAGAAAGTGTTGTGACGTCGAGGAGAAAGTTAAAACAATCCAAGTGAGACAAAAAACTAAACCAAATCTGGCCAAAAAAAGGAAATCGCAAGAAATCACCTGCAAACAAAATGAAAGCCGATAATATGAAGCTGATGCTGCGTGTGCATAACTGTAAAGTAAAGTCCACGTTAATGAATAATAAGATGATAATATGTCTGCAAGCGTGTTTGCGTGTGCTGCATGTGTCAGGGCCTTGACTTTGACCGTTAGCGTAGCCACATCCCCGCTGTGGCGGCCAGCCTCGACTCACTTCTCTAAACGCTCATCTGACCATCGGTGTGCAATACCGTTCATCCCTTATCAAAAATTAATAGTGCATAGGTGAGGGGGACGAAAGAGCACATGTAGAGTTAGTGTTATGACCGTCTGTCGTGTGTTCACTCGCGAGCGCTCGCCTCATGGCTATCGCTTCACAGCAGGACGCCCTGATACTTTTGACAGATAAACGAAGACCAGCCACTTAGTGCATATATGTCACACCATTGGATGGTGCCACCATAATTGGCCAATTGGAAATTAGAAGAGGCTCAGGGCTGAGCGGATGAAGCGGCGAGGGCGTGGCGACACGCAGGCGTGTGGCGGCGGTTGGCGGTCTGGACCCTGGGCGGCGCCGAGCTCCAGGCGGGGGTCAGATGGGAAATGCAGAGATGGAGGCGTGCACATTTCACCGTTTACCACTATGTTTTTTGTTTGATCTTTTGGATCTCCCAGCCAATGCAGGGAGTTTCATTGTGGAGACGACACAAATTAAAAATTAACAAAAATAAAATAAAAATACAAAAGAAACAACAAATGAATGGTTGGTCATTTGTCAGGGTGTCATATTGTGTTTCCTTTCTGACGTTTGGTGGTGATTGGTGTGTGTGTGTGTGTGTGTGTGAGACAGTCCCTCCTCTTCCTCGCATTCTGAGTCTGTCCACTCAATCTCATTGAAGCCTCCTGCACAAAAGGGGGAGGGGGGGGGCCTTCCTGTTCAAATCGTGTTGGATTGGGAGTCCTCTTGGGTTGGTGTGGGGTTGTTGTTTTTCGGAGTTGGTAGTCGTACTTTGAATAGTGTTGGCTAGAGAGAAAGACCTTTAGTGTCAGCAGTCTGTTCTTAATCAGCGGGGACGTGTTTGTTTTTCAAATTTCCAATTTTCATGACACAATTTGAGCTCTTGATTCAGAGAGGCCTTGTCAGAGGAACCAGGACTGTGGAGAAGAAAATTAAAGAATAAATTAATCTTCAAACAGCATCAGCAGAATTCTTTTAGATTGACGCTATTGGTCTGAATCAAGGAGGGAGACGTAGGGGGTGTGAAGAGGTGTGCGGCATGAACAGCATATTACACAGTCAACAATATTACAAAACAATATTACTTTCTACATACAGTGTGGTTCACGATGATTCTACCTCTTCAGACCTCTAAAACGTAATTTTAAAAATCATTCTGGTTGAACAGCTTCCAGCTCGGAGGCACGGTGTTGGTTTTGGGAAGCGCTTGTATAAATGGCCCTTCATCCACTAGGTGGCCACCTTCCACTTCTTTTCTCCCACACTTTGTGCTTGCTGGGCTCAGCTGTCCCTGCAGTGTCGAAAAAGTTACAACCTCAACTTTTTCAAGAGGGCTCACTCTGGCGTTTCACTCATTAAAACACTCGTGTTGTTTGGGAGCGACACATAGCATTAGGGCTGCGTTTTTGTGTCTGGCTGAATGGCTTTTCAGTGAGCGAGCACGGGGACTAGAACGGCTGTCACGCGCTACCAGTTTACATGCAAGGCGATCCTACTAATATGTGTGTGCTCGGTGGGCCCAGAGTGCTCTCAGGCTACACTGTAGAGCTATTGAGGGCAGCTACTCCAGGGATCCAGTTCCCCGGTTTGATAAGAAGGCAGAGCGCAGGCTTTGGCGCAGGGCGCTGACATTCCACAGGGCCTCGGCCCCGGGGAGAGCGGCAGATCACCCCACCTTTAACAGCAAACTCTCTGTTGTCCCCTATTCTAGCAAAGCCGGGCAGAGTTGTCACCCCCCTCGACCTCCCGCCTATCCTCTGCCACCTCGGCCTCCCTCCTTCCTACCCATGATTCTTTGGTGTTTGGAGACAAGTCCTCCTCCTCCTGGCTCAGACATCCCTTAACCCCCTTCTCTTCTCCTCTCCTCTCCCTCTCTTACTCCGGCTCTCCCAGTGTAATCCTTGGCAGCGGAACGTGACCCCCTCTCTCTAACCCCTCCCCCCTCAAGTCCAAGTTCAACTGCCTATGACATCATGTCTGGTTGCTGTGGGCAACCAGACAGCCGGGACGTGACTGTGAAGTGCAGCGAGCTTCAACTAACTCTCTCTCTCTCTCTCTCATCCCTCTGTTTCTCTCAATCCCTCCTACTTTTTTCTCTCTACACACACATTTCCCTCTCTCTTCCTGCATGGCCGAGGTCCCACCACCAGAGAGCTCCTCAGACCAGCTTTCCTCTGCGTCTTGTCCTGACGGCAGTGGGAAGACTCTCCCTCTGTCTTGGCTAGTTGGCTAGCAGGCGGCTGGCAGGGCCATCGTCTGAATCCCTCCATATGCCAGAGAGCAGCAGGATAGGCAGAGACCTCTGTTACTCACTCTGGCTGGTGCTGTTACTGACCTACTAGGCTCAGCTAACCGGGAGCAAGTTGAGACCAGTGCCCAGGTTCTCCCTGTGCGTGCCACACGCCCGGCAGAAATGCTCAAAGTGTACATTTGATAAGCAAAAGCAATATGTGATCCGAGCAGATGTACGGCGTTGTAAAACGCCCTGTTGTTTTTTAGGGGAGAAAACGAGGGGCAAGAGTCTTGGCGAGAGTTGGGAGTGTGCGCGTGAGCATACGCGCTCGCGCACATTTGGATGGTGTTTAGATGTCCCCTCGGTGCCAGGTCTACATCTGTGGGAGAGTGGTGCAGGTGGGGATCTCGAAAATACTAGAGGGAGCAGCAGGAGAGAAAGAGAGGGAGGGAGGGTGGGCTGCCGATGCACAAGGGGAGCGGGGGGGAGCAGCCGAGCAGAGCTGAGCTGCGCCGAGGAGGAATGCAGATTGTTTCCATGTGTGGGGAGGACAGGAGAGCCGAGTTGGCTGCAGGCAGGTGCGGTTAGCCCCTAATGAGAAAAGTTGTGTTGGTGATGGAGGAGGCCCAAGACACTGCAGCCCAGTGGCAGAGCGCAGCCAAAGCCGAAACCACAATGTCGTTCACTACTGGCCTCACACACGGCACCAATACACACTGTGGGGCCGAGCAGGAATAAATCAACGCTGCTGGAGCTGAAACTAACTGGCACTGCTTCATTCACTGTGGGGAAATGACTGTGGTACAGACACTGTAAACCAATACTGCAACGAAAGGCCTTGATACATGGGCGACATGGTGGGTCAATGTCGGCGGGCGAGTGTGCAAACAATTGCAAAATCTTGTCGTGGAGACATTTTTTTCCCCTGGGCCAATATAATATTCCTTTGTAATAGTTATATCATTAAGATGAGTGTGAATAATAAGTGTGAATAATATATATATATATATATTATGGCAGTGTGGAGTACAGTTCAATGTCAACTCAAACAAACACAACATTTCCACAACATTTTTGGCATAAAAAGCTATCACGGTTTATTCTTGAACTAGAAAATAGTTTGACAAAACAATCCCAGCTCAACGTGTCCACGTGTTTGCTTTTTCTTTGGCGTTCTACCACGACACATAGTGTTTGCTCAGTTTTCATGTGTCTTTTGACCTGCAAGTGAAACATCTCCTCCTCATAGCAGCTGCTGAGCTTGGATCCCTCTCCATTCAAAACTTGGAGGAAAAAAAAATGGACTTTTGAGTTAGGATTGGCTTGCCAACATAAGGGCCCGATTCAGCTTGACGATGCAGGGAGCAGCTATGAACGACTCGTGACGAATATTCAGACTGTTGACCAACGCCGCCACCGTGGGCAGAAGGTTACCAACGCAGATCCATAGTCTGAGTACAAGTGCCTCTGAATCACATGCTCGTCTCTGTAAACCTGGAGATGCCTGGAGCCAAGTCGCGCTGGCAGCGGGTGATGAGCAAAACAAAAAAGGGAAAAAAAGGACACAAAAAACAAGAGGAGGAGGATGTGAGAATGTTAATTGAATGAGGGAGGTTGGCGGGGTACCTGAGTCTGCTGGGGGATATTCAGAAAGTTGTCCCGTGTTCCGATGCCGACAAACCGGTTGGGAGCTGTGGAGCCTGGCGTGGAGTATGCTATAGACAGAGAGAGACAAGTGTGTACATGCTTTTTACACACACACATACACACTGAGCTCAAAGTAGCATTTGATGTTCTCATCCTCGTATTCTATATGTTTTTAATATAATCAATCTGCTAAGACAATGACTACAAATCACTGTCAAATAAACTACTGGGAAACGACAGTTAGGGTCAGGGATGCTGATACCCCATTAGTCATATGGGTGATTTAGTTTATTTTGTGGGCAGGTTCATTGTTATTATCCTTCACTTAACCATTTAATCTGTTATCAACAAGGGGATGTTCAGTCTGTTTTGATTAGCAATAACACGAAGAAGCCATTTCCCCCGAATCTGTCTGCGCTGTTCATCACAGACGCTTCTCAGCAGCCCCTGGCCTCAGTAGTAAGTCTCCGTAATCATAGAAAAACCACTGAGGATTCACTGTGGGCTTAATAATAGGGTGTCCGATGGAGGAACTGTAGTCATCACCAGTGGTAACCAATGCTCCATTTACGTTTAATGGGTTGAGAGGAGCATCTTGCCATCAAAGTGACACCATTCAGGGACGCCACAGGATCAAATTTAGGGCAGTTGTAATCACTTGGACTCCAACGTGGCGGCTGAGTGGAACTTTTGCTGTGCATGGCTGAACTGAGGTCGAGGGGATGGGGATGTGTGGGGGTGACATTGACAGGGCTGGAAACTGATGCATGAGTGAGGGTGAGAGTGTACCATATGCATGTGTCTGCTTTTATGAGTGTAATTACGATCATCTTGAGAATCAAGAGACAAAATTAGAGGGGGTACAAAATTAAAATAAATAATAGAAATACAGTGATTAACAGTCACTGGAATGAGAAGAGAGACGGAGAGGGCGATATTTATTTATATAGAAGTTCATATAAATAAATAATAATCTGAGAGAGCTGGAAGGGGGAGGAGAGGGGTGGGGTGGGAAAGGTTGATAGGACAGGAAGAGGAGAAAAACAAAACAAAAGGAGGAGAACGTGCCCCCGGTTGCTCCTTCCAGTGCCCCTCTTGGTGTGCCTCTCCCGTGGCCCGACTCTCGCACTGCACCTGTCTGGGTGGAACCAACCAAAGCCTCACCGCTCCCCGGTGACACTCCTCTCTCCCGCTCCCCCAGTATCGCACTAATTAGACAGGTTTGATTTGATTTTTATCATTCATGTTTGAGAGAGATTGGGTTGTTCTTGTGATTTCCATGTTTTTAGTTGTTCTCAATTTTTTTTATTGTTGTGAGATTTGTGTGAAAGTGGCGAGGGGATTGGGTGGGAAAAGTGGGGCATGATGGTTTTTTTTCTTTTTTGGAGTCCACGCCAACTGCCCTAATTTTGTTCCCTTAAAAAAGAAAAAAGAGAGAAATAAAGGGGGGAAAAAAGAAACAAAGAAAGGAAGATAAGAGAATATATCAAATAAAGAAAGCAACAAAAAAAAAGAAATGAGAGAAGGGGTAGATTGTATTGCCGCTGACACGGACAGACATGCAAAGTCTGGGTTGATCAAAGGCGTGCGGCTACAGAGGCAACGTGCACAGGGCCCTGCTCTGCTCTGCTCCCCCACGACAAAACACATTAAAAAGAAGGGAGAGAGACTACACTGCCTCTTGTGGTGCTTGCAGAAAACCGAACACCAGAGAGAGAGAGAGAAATAAAAGATTTGTTTAGGAGAGAGAAGGGGGGATGGAGGAAAGTAGCTGAGGAGGGTTGCAAAGAGAGAAAGAAGACTGAACTTCAGAGCGAGAGATGGAGAAGAGCTTGAAAGAGGATCTCTGGCTTGGCAAAGGCGTGGCTGCTGCCTCGTACAGTACAGTACAGTCCATTGGGCGATGTTTGATATAGGAGTGAAGCTCCTGGGGCTGCTGAGTGTTTGATTGAGCATCCTGCAACCTTACTGGAAGCAGACTGCCAGCTAGGCTATGAAAAACTAGAGCAGTCATCGTAGAAGTCCCAGACTCTTCGCAGCTCTTTCACTGGCTGTGTGACAAGATTACAGAGAAAAGGCCCAAATTGGACTTCTAGGATGGCTGCATTTGTTCCAGTCTAACAGGCTCGATGTACTATTGCTTGAGCGGAAGACAAATACGCTGCCAGCCAAGAGCTGAACAACCTAGTGGAGGCTAAAATCGGCTCGGACTGAAGTCCGTGGGGAGACTGGGGCAGTAATAGGGGATTTTGTGGAAGGGAGTAGGAGTGGGGAGGGGGTGACTTACACGGAGATGCGGGTGAGCTGAGTCCGCCGTCAGTGGGCGTGCTGATGATTTTAGAGTCGGGCATGGGGAGGGGCACAGGGCGCGCCACCGGGGGTGGCGGGGGCAGCAGGAAGGAGCCCGGCATTTTGCTCTGGCCACCTCCATTAGGCTGCAGACGGACCATACAGACAGGGTGAGCATGACACACCCCGAGGATATACAGTGCACAGGGAGTCAGCCAGACACACGCATGCACACACGTGTGCACGCACACACACACACACACACACACAGTCTTAATGTAAGACACTCATATAGAGACAGATGCCAACGAGGTCCACACATGTATTCTTAAGCACAGACAAACCGAAACAGACGTGGCTGCTCGCACACAGGGACAAGAGAGGTCTGCAAACTCACACATCCCCAAAAAAATAAAAAAATATTAGTCTGCCTGAAAATAGTGAGGTAGATAAGATGTGAAAAAGTTATGAACTTTGTCAACACACAAAGGGGAAATAAAAATGGAGTTGTCTACAAGTAAAGTTATTAGTGTAAGAATAAAAAAAAGAAGGGGACAACAGCAATGAAAAAAGGGTGTCTGTGTGTGTGTGTGTGTGTGAGAGAGTGTGAGTGTGCAATTTCACAAATCATACGGTATCTTTAGTGTGTGAAGTAATGAGAACAAAGGATCAGAGGACATGACAAGGGCCTGACGTGTGGATTCAAAGTTGCTCAGAAGGCCAAGTTTACAGCAGAGGTTTACAGTACTAGCAGCACCCTGCAGCTTCCAAATGATGCTGGAATTCCATGAAACGGATGACACATGTCACTGGCATCACGAAAGGGGCCCCACCCTTCACTGACGTCTCACAACGCCTCAACAATTTCCAGGAACTGCTTCCACAGTTGGTTTCCTCCTCAGCCGCTCACAAGCGTCTGCTGCTCTCCCCTCTGACTCGTCGTATGTTCTGATCACTACTCTTCAACTCCCCCTCGCACTTGGACATCTGTCATGGCATGTTACTTTCAGATAAATGGGATTCGGTTACTTATACTTCCACTAAGCGTTGTGCAGAGGAAAGTGTGATTGCAATGGAGACTAGGCATAGTCGTGCATTTTTAGAGTAAAGGGACATCACTCACAATGGCGGCAGCAATGTTAAATGGCTACCGGAATGCCCCAGGGGTCTACAGTACAGTGCGAAGCTGTCCATCTACACACCAGTCTCTGTCAAGACATGGCATGTCTGCGCCGTGCCCAAGAGCATTACCCTGATATTTTCAACCTGAACGTTACTGCATCCTCTCCTCCCTAACTGTGGGAGTCAGCCAAGTCAAATGTGGTTTGGCTCCCTTAGTTTTCTGCAGAGGAGTTTTTTTATTTCCCTTCAGCACATTTGACTGCCTCCTCCTTTTGATGGATTCGCCCTAAAAAACATTTTCCTCTTCCTTGGCGAAGTCGCTTCGCTTCATAAAGATGTCTCTAATCCTAGGTCAAGTGTCACATGACCTTGTTCCACACGTATATGTTACAAACAAGGATGGAGTGGTCAGTCTGGAAACAGTTGTGATGCTGATGCGTTCTTGTGTTCTCACATCTCTTTCTGTAAATTCCACACAAAATAAACTGACCTCTTATTTAAGGTCATTCAACTTTGCACCGCAGCCCATCCCACTCTCCCCTCCCCCACGCTCCTTTGCTGACCCCGCAGAGCACTTACCTGTGCGCTGGGCTGCCCTGAGCCGTCGGTGCACACAAACTGCACAAACTCCTTAAGCGGGTCTTGGTGGTGATGGTAGCGTATGGTGGGGTGGGTGAAGTACGGGCTGGACTGCTGGATGATGGAGGAGGAGGGGAAGTGCAGAGCTGAGGCTGAGGCACGGGGACTCCCTGAGGAGGAAGGGTGGAAAAAGGGGAGAGAAAACAGTCATGGTGAAGTCGAGGAGGAAGAGCGAGGAGACGAGAGATCAGAGGAGGAAAAAAACACAATGAGGCTCAGGTCACTCTATTGTTTTTCCCTTCTGAAAACACAGAACAGATGTTGAGCATACGTAACACTCGGCACACTATGACATCAGATTAACAGGCACACCTATGACGGAAAATAAGACATGCGTATGTTTTAACTAAGCACCGACGCAGCTGCCTTCAAAGACCAGGTTTCCGCTTCGGCCTATTATTGTCATAACATCGAAAATCGCTGTGACATTCTCTCGTGGTCGACGGACTGTAGCTGTTCGTGCTTACACATGACTGGCATTATCCCTGGCTATTGTGCAACATCTGGTCCCAGTCATTGTATGAATCAGACCACGAGATCTCTATGTACCTATGGTAAGCATTTTAAAAACACACACACACACACACAGACACGTGCACACGCACGTGCTAGAGTGTGTTACAGTATTCTTTCCTCCTGCCTTCTGCTCCCTCTCCATTTCTCTCTCAAACGCACACACACACACACACACACACACACACACACACACACACCACTGGGGTACAACAGAGCCACACACACACTGGGTTTTTCCACTTTTGTTTTATTGCTTGTCGGTGACGTGTAATCAATCAGCAGCATATCCTTGCTGTGCGGTTCTGCCCAGTAGTTTGAAGCTTGAGAGAGAATTTCCCCTCCCAACCGACCACAAAACGCCTCCCAGAGACATTAGCAAGCCAGCCAACCCCACACACACACACACACACACACACACCCCACTGTCTGCTGAGATTCTATAGCTTTGGCAATTTGGCACACCAAACCAAAAGAGGCAAGCTGCTAGGTGAGGGCGGCCTGGCGAACAAGCATCTGCGATTATGTCTGTCACCTCCGTCTCTTGTGTACGCTGTACTCACAAGTGTCTGAGCGCCGGTTTGTTCAAACTTTCACTGTTTTGGTGTTCCCGTCGTGTTGTGTGCAAATCCTCTGCAACTCTGTCTGAGTGTGTATATATTTGTGTTAGCTTGTGAGTCTGAACGCGCTGCTGTGTCTGTGTCTTTGCGCGTGAATAAGTGAGCGTGCATGTGTGTTTGTGAGAGTGTGTGTAATCACTGTCACAAGACTAGTATAATCAGACAACAGTCAATCTGGCAGCTCTCCACGTCTGTCCGGAGCCAAAAAACAGGACATAAACCATCCAGTCCTGACTCCTGGACACCCACACTCACTGGACCTACACGACAACAGCAAACGGCTCGAGTCCATCCGAGGCGAGCCGTGATTGCTAACTGCTTCTCCTGCTTCTCCCCCCCCCCCCTTCTGTCTACCCCCATTTCTCTTTTCATCGCTCTCTGCTTCCCTCCCTCCCATCATCCTCCAGTCTCTTTATAGAACCAAGGCCTCCGAGGGACATTCCATTTGGACGGCAGCCATTTTAGCACAGAGAGTCCTCCACGAGAGTGTAAGTGTACACGCACACGCGTTTCTCTGTGTGTGCGTGTACAAGTGCACCCATACACACTCTCTGAACACCGTCTCATTACAGCCTCTCTGTTACATGAAAACCCCTCAGCCAGCAGTCTACGCGCACAGTTTGGAGAGTGTGAGAAGTTAGTCCGGGGAACAAAGAAACCCGAGCCGGTCCCTCACACCTCCTTTTTTTCTTCTCAAAATGTTGGAAATCAATTTTAGTGCAAAATTCAATCTGGTGTTTTTGGATTCTCCAGAGGGAAAATGAAAGCTCCGTGTAGGTGGACAACAAGGCTTAATGGCGCAAGATCCGGGCCAGACTATATTTCATAAATATACTGTGGGGAGCTCCGCAAGTTAAATTCAATATGCTTCAACACAGAGGGCAATGAGTCCAGATGACCTTTACATGGTCGGTCTGGTTTGGCTCTCAACCAAACCATCCCTCTGAGAAACAAATGGAATTAGAGGGAGAGATAGAGAGGGGAGGACATCCTCATTCCTTTGAAAAGTGAGACCAGCCTGCAGGGACTTGTTGGCAAACTTGAGATCTTGGAGACTTTGGGAATTCTCTGACTGAGATGGAGAAACCATGTTGATTATCCTGTAGGACCGAAAAGCTCTTATGTAGACAACTTGCCCCTAATGGCTCCCATGAAACAAGACCGTGGAAACATTGCACGATACTTAAATAAGTCTACCCAGTGCTGTACTGTGGGTTCAATCTCTGTCACTTCTTCCTCCTCTTTTCTCAAATCTGTATTCGCTAAATAGTCTCTGGAGAAACCCGACCAAACACATCTTTTGAAGAACAAAAGAAAAACGGCAATGGACCGAGGCACTGGGAAGAACCCTAATTAAGATCTACTGGTTGTTTGATGTCTTCTTCTTACGTCTATAATAAAGAGATGGGGTATCCATTTCCAGGAAGCAACATATCAAAGTTGAACTGCCCTAAACAAACAGTCTCTCTACTGGCCAGCAGGGGGCGACTCCTCTGGTTGAAAAAAGAAGTCAGATTGTGTGGAAGTGTATGAGAATAATACCCAGTAAACATTGTGAACACGAGTTTATGTTCTCAATCTCTAGTTTCAAGTCTTCTTCAATACAGCATGATGTACATTTCGACAATTATGGTCCTATTTAAAGTAAAATAGGAAATAAGGGAGGTTATGCTTTAACCCTTTCACATTGTGAAAGTTAATTAAAGCATTTCTGCTCGCCTAGTCAGCATTTGGTTGTGGCTCCAACCTTTGGTGTCACTTCTGCTTCTTGCAACATGGTGACAGCGAGAAAACAAACGGTGACAGTGAAGATGCCAAACTTCAGGCATTAAATCAAAGTCAACAAAACATTGGTTGGCGTCACGGTGACTTTATCCACTTCTTACAGACGGATGCTTTACAGCCTTGTCGGGCTTGGGCGGGCGTGAGCGTTTGGTACCACATGGCCACTCGGATGCCGTGCCCCTTGGGGGACGATTGTTTGGCTCCCGGTCGCGGACGTGCTGCAGGGAAGTGGCGGAGAGCTTGGTCTGTGAACCCCGCTGCGAACCAAACGCTGCTACACAGAGCGCCATTCGATTATTAATTCAAAGTGTATTAATATTGCACATGTCGCAATTAAAAATTACCCCAAACTCGACAAGGCACTCAAAACACCCACCAGAGTGTCGAGCAGACAGTGAGACAGACAGAGCTTCCTTGCTCTAAATGTCACTGTGCATACAGGTGTTCTGTCTTCTTAGTAAATGCATTAAACTATATAGCGTGCCTATACCTCCATTTGGTAAATTAACACATCCAGTCAAGTTAATTACATGAGAATAAACAGCATTGTCAGTTTAAATGCAAGAACTGAACAAGAACATTACAATGGATGCATGAAGCAGTAAGACGTGAGGCAAATCAGTCACACGGGCATGGATGCAGCGATGGTACCATGCAATGACAATATTAAAACACAAAGGCACAAAGATAATGGTAAAACAAAAATGGATGGATGGAGAGAGGCTGAAAGAGAGAGAGAAATTGTGTGCCAAGCCATGATGATAGCAGTATTACTAAACAGGTGAAACCCTGCGGGCAAATTGCTTCTCAGCAGTTGCAACTGTAGGATTTAAAAGTTGTATTTTTGCTTTCTCAGCAAGTATGTTTAGGACTTTATTTTCAGGCAAACAATTGTACAATTTCTTTGCTTTCCAGAGGAGTTTGGGGGTGTAAATATGGCATCCAGTATCACCTGTGACACGCCCTTTCCTTCTCTCTCTTTTTCAGATTAGAAAATAGGGGATTGAGGTTGTTGGGTTCATGGCAGGGCTCTCACCTGGTCTCACTCCTGCCAGCACAGGCAGCGGGTGGTGTGTGAACGCCATGCGGGGGGACCTCGTCTGGGAAGTCAGGGCGTTGAAATCAAACTTCCCCGGCTTCTTAAGTGAACCAGGCGAGGACAGTCCTGGCAACAAAAAAATTAGATCAACAAAAAAAGTGGAAGGGGAAGAGGGAGGGAAAAGAGAGGTGGTTTTAATCAACAAATTGTTGCTTCTTTTATTGGCTTCACTGAAAAATATATAGATCTTTCATATTTTTTTGTTGGAGGGGACTTGAACAATCATGATTTTCTGATTGTATATTTTCCTCATTGGTTGATGGCAGTGCATTAAACCCTGTCCTTTTGGCCATTCACTCTCATTCCTTTCAATAAGTCGTAAGTCATTCAGAGATATACTGCTGGACTCCCAACTCCCAGCATTATAGTCGTACAATAACGGCTGAGCAATGTTTAAAATCCTAGCTGCATGTCTTCAAAAGAAAAAAAGGGAGAAATATCAAAAGCCAAACTGACTCTGGTCTTTGCTTCCGAGCCAAAGCACATCTGTCGCTGTGAAAACCTCTCTGTGCCACTGTATGTTTTTTCTGTCTCATCTCTTTCTCTCTGTTTCTCTCCCTCTGTCAGGTGCCAACTGCAGGCTGTCTCTGTGTATGAGCGTGGCCACCATACAGCCACAGTCAGCGAGTTGTGGTCTGGCTTCAGTGCAGCTCACGGGCTGGCTGCACGAGAAGAAGGCTTCATTCAGAAATAGCACACACTGTACAGTATGGACACGGCAGCTGCTGAGTGCGAAAGACAAGCAGACGGACAGAGAGAGGAGACAGAGGGAGAGGGAGAGAGAGGCGAGAAGGACGTGGGAGACATGAAAATATGCGAGGGAGCAAAGCAGAACCTGTGAAAAGTGCAGCAGCAGTCTTGTTTTTCAATGCGTTGCTCTGACGACATGTATGAAATTGGAATGTCATAAGATGTTAAATATGGTTATTATCTCTCGCTCACACACACACACACACACTCGACGTCTGCACACGCTCGAAAGCACAAGCACGTGACCAATCACAAAAAACAAAGACGCTTACAACACAGCTACATTTAACGAATGCAAAAAAGAAATAAAACATCTTCCCCATTAAACGTTCCTCTAATCTTCCTAACAAGTGAGTGATGTGATAATGTTCTCTTTTTAAACTTTTTTTTAAAGACTTGTTTTGTCGTCTATTTCTGTGGCCCCCTCCGCATCAAACAAGGCATTAAATATGATTCCTCCTCAATTCTCCAGCTGGAGACGTGTGAAAGTCTATGGGAGTGTGGGGGCGTGTAAAACCTTCCTTCCCTGTGTGAAAGAGTTAAGTCTCAAGCAGGTGGGAGTGAATATGTGTGAACCATTTATGTCTTTTGCAGACATATATTTCGCTCTTTTTTTCCTCCCCCCACTGTAGCGGGAGTCTGGGGGTGTATTGTACTGCCAGTCAGATTCCAAGCATGAAGACAACCCTGATCCCACTTCTGACACCAATAGTTAGCCGTGATTGCGATGACACTGTCACCGTGGTGGGAGCAAACTGGAAATAAGAGCAGTCTGCAGAGACTCAAACAACGAGAGGCACTGCAGGGGAGAGAGTGTATGAAACCAGAACCGTACAGATTAAAACAGTCATAGTTTCAGTGAGGGAGTTATGCATTTTTTTATTTTGGAAGTATAAAATGGATCTGAAGTATAGAAATTAGAGGCAGGGGAAACAGAGAAGATCAGATGGAGATTGACATCTGTATATATAGGACATTTTAGCAATGTCACTAACACCGAGGGGAATGTGAAAGAAAGTATTTTGGTCCTTCAGAGACTCTGCAATGTTCTGATCTGGTTTGTGCACGAGTGCGTGTGTGTGTGTGTGTCTGTGTGTGTGTGCCCACAACTGCACTGTTTCCTCTCCTGGCAAGCCTGAGTATTTCACTGGCAACCAATCAAGCGCTCCCAGGATGACCCTTCTGTCTCTTTGCACTAACAGGCCTACCACCAGATGCGCCTCTGAAGCACACACAGACACAGATGCGCACACAAGCACACCCGCACACTCGAAGACACACACACACACACACATACACACAGTTGGAAAAGACAGGAGATAGTGGTTTAACAAGTAAAGGAAAATCAGGGAATTCTCCTCTCCCTGGTGATTTAAACCACATACACACGTCCAGCCATATCCCTCTATGGGCATGTAACATTGAACTCAAAGCCCAGAGAGAAGGCCCCCACCACCACCACGAGTCTCTGGTGTCTCAGGAAAATTTCGCAATCATTTGGAACTAATATGAAATCCTGGTTGTTTCGTTTTGCCTCGGCTAACCTCCCCCACCCCTCTTCCAGCCCCTGTGGAGCAGATGTCTCCAGCATCCTCGCGGATCCCAAGGCTGCACACACACGGAAACACCATCTGGGACCATGCTTCAGCTGTGCGTGTGTATGCCGGGAGATATGTGTGTAAAAATGTATCGTGTGTATTTCTGCTTTTGTGTGATTCCTACGTATGGATGCATCATCACACATTAGTGTGTGTGTGTGTGTGTGTGTTTTTGGTTATGGAGGGAGTCAAGGGGAGTAGTTGGGGCTGTGGACAGACGGCAAGGCACACCTGTGTGTGAGTGTGTTTTCTGATTTCTTTTTTTCTTCGAAGCCCCATGGTTTGTTTGTATGTGCGCTTGTGTCTGTATGTTTGTGCTTGCTTGTTTACATACCCCCCACCTGGACGGGAATTCCCACATGAGCTTTCCCTGTGGCAGGTGGGATCATTTGGGAAGAAAATCGCATACACACCGTACCAAAATCACACACTCTCTACTCGCTCCATTCCTCCATCTCTCCTTTCTGCTTTGGTTTCTCCCGGGCGTGGACCATGTTTAGCGCGAGCTACTGTTAAAAATGATACATCCAAATCCACAGAAAATTTAAAAAGAAAAACGGCTGATGATTACAAAAGCTAATTTTTCGCTTGGATTTGATGAATTAATTGGGTAAAGGGTCCAGATTTGCATGCTATTCCACACCTCTATTTGCCAAACTCATTAAGAGGTGTACGCGTCTGTGTGTGGTGCACTTTGGAGAGTAAGGGGGTGGTGCACATACACAGCGAGGTAGAGAGAGTGGGAGACGGAGGGAAAAAAAGATGAGGCTCTGGTGCGCTAAGGCGTGCAGCAGCCTCTGTTGTGGCTCTGATGAGCAGCCTCTTAATTACATTTACAGCTAAGTGGAGCGGGAGCAGGAGAGCAGCCGCTGAGGCTCGAGTGCGAGTAGACTGGGGCAAAACCTAACCGGGGCTTTTGGCTCCTCTAGTTCACATCCTGATAACCCTTCTCTCTCATTAGCTATCGCCATTCGAGGACGCCAAAGTCATCCTCTCCTCCCGCTCTCACCTCCCACTAGCCTGCTTTCTGCTTCTATCTCCTCCTTCTCTCTTCTGACATGTTTTCTACCCCCCCCCAGGGTCCCTCCTGCTGTACACGTTTTCAATTAGACAGCATGGAGACGGGGATGGAGCGCTGAAGAGAGAGCTAGGGAACAGGAGGAAGGGTTTTACACCTCTGATCCACAGACGGTAAGCGTCTTAATGAGGGATTTGAAGCATGGGAGGGATGGATCGACAGAGGGATGGAGGCCAGGCAGGCACCTGAACACCTGCCGGGGTGGGCAGCACGATAAGCATGTGCTTTTATGTGCGAACATCTGCACACGTGGGGGGTTAGAAGTGTGTGTGTGTGTGGGCGGGTCTGTTGGAATCCCTGCAAGTGCAGAATGGGCGCAGCGTGTGAATATGCCTGTTGGTGTTGGTCTGGTGACATCTGTCAATCAGAGCGTCGCTGGGAGGGGATGAAGCCAGGGATCTTAGGTGAGCCTAAGGTGTAGCCTCATGTTTCACACAGAAAAGTAAAGCCGGAATGGGATAACCTTGACTGAACGTCACAGGAAATTACATTTGAGATCAGCAGCAAATAAATCAATCTGATAACTAGTAAACATACTGATATTATGACACAATCATACTGTAGTCCCATTTTGTGGGATGGGCCCATCGTCCTTACAACAGACATCACATAACTCACACAAAAACATAAAAACACATACACAGTATATATTATATACATATGCATATTCATTGTCTATGTACACAAGCACAGAGGAATGACAGAGCTACAAAAAGGCTGATAAATAGCAAACATGTCATGTGAGTGTAATCAATGTTGTTCTAACCATGGTAAGGAAACTGCACGCCATCGTTTTCATGTTTTATCTTCTTCTCCTGCACACTCGCCAAATGGTGCTGCACTGAAAGTGGAAAAGGGTATTGTTAACAAAGAGAGAGAGAGAGAGAGAGAGATAATGACAGGGAAGGAGAGAATGGGAAGGAGTAAAGAGTGAATGCATTAGTGTGTGATGGAGGTAGTGGATGACTGATGATTGACACAACATTAGGTAAACTGGATGTGGGATTATGGCTTTGAGGATGAGTAAATGTGAATTTGGGAGTGAGATTTGAACAAGTGGGTTTTTATTTATTTCGGTTATTGGGTTGTTTGGGGCGAGGAAGGATTACTGAGGAGGTAGAATAAAGATGGTATGCTATACAGCGGTATATTGGTTTGGGCCTGAACAATGGAAACCGACCCAAAGCCTTAATACAGCTGTAAACTGGTGTTTCATCCTTGATGCATCTTGGCATTCATAGTCCTGATGTCTGGAGCTATTTGGCAGCAAGCATTTAGCACTATTCATCCATGATGAATGCAATGTTCTGAGGTTATAGTAAGAGAGTAAGTCAGATTAAGAAAAAACACGATCATTTAAAATATGTTGATACTTTTAAAACCCATTTACTGAACAGTGGAGGGAGAGACTGTTCCAATCAGTGGGAAACAAATCTAAGAAATGTATCTCTATGGTTTATATGCTCCCATGTGTGACAGGGTGTTACATATTTAAACTAGTGCTGTCAATCGATTAAAAAAAATTAACTAATTAATCGCACATTTTGAAATTCATTAATCGCGATTAAAAGTTTTTTCTTTTTCTTTTTAAAGACAAAACTTCACACAGCTGTGTTTTCAAAGAGGCTCCTACCTATAAAGTGCCAGCGAGGTATTTAATATTGTGGATGATAAATTGTTTCTTCAGTGAAACATCCAGATTAGAAAAAATATATATATATTTGAGACCCCATTGGGCCTGTCATCTTTAACATTGAACAGCAGCAGAACCAGTGGCCTTGGTAACTGACTGACATTCAAATATGTCCTATTAACCCTCTGGAGGCTGGGCTCATGTCTCCATTTTACAAAAAAATGTAAATTCACCTTTTAAAGGCGTTTTCATATGACACATACCCATGTGTTATACATCAAACATTCCAGAACAATCTCAGCTCTATTCAATGAGGCACATTTGTCGTCTCTGGTTCTCTGACTGACAGGCTGCTAATGAGCCTCACCTGTGAGGTGGGAGGTCCTTTGTGATTTACTGAGTGTTCATTGGTTGTTTTTTTCCCGAAATGTTGACAGACAAACGGATTGACAAATCACGTTGAAGGTTTCGTGTGACGAGTTATTTCCGCGCCGCGTCCCCCGACACGTCGCCCCTCTGTTCCTCTGTGTATCAGAGGGGGAGACGGGAGGAAGGAGGAGCAGGAGGAAATCCGACTGAGTCATCCACGAGTTTAAACTGATTTCTGCTCCTTATTTTCGCGGAGAAATAATTGTTTTAAAAACGGAAACAGTGTAAAAACTTCAACGAACACCGGAAGTAAACAAAGTTGCGTTAATTACGTTAAAATATTTTAGTGCGTTAACGCGGCCAAATTAATCGCATAGATTAACGCGTTAACGCTGACAGCCCTAATTTAAACTAATATAATTGCTATTTCTTTTAAGTGCTAGACACTGTGACCAATATACCTTAGTTAAGCGGGGTCACCCCTTTCAATATTAAATATATAAAACACTCCTAATGGTTGTTCGTCTCTCTGGTATCTAGGAGCTGCTCTCAGGTGTTGCTGCGTCGTCATAAAAATGTAAAAGAAACAGACTGAGGTAGATGACCTAAAGGCAGGCGGGGGAGGGGGGGAGGGTTTTAATCACCGGCGGGAAGGCAGGTGATTGAGGTAGTGAGTGTAGAGAAGAGACAGAAGAGTCAGTTTGGACACTGGTGGTGGAGGTAAAGGTGAGGCAGGAGTGTGAACATGTTTCATGATGCTTGCTTAGTGGGTGACGGGGATAATTCTGGATTTAAAAAAAGGAGGGAGGGGGGGGATGTGTACCTGCATCCATGTCGTTGGGCCACGCACTGGACTGGGAGGAGCTGGCAGCAGGCGAGCGTCCAGGGTAGAAATTATCATCCGTGGGGCTCTCCAGCTCACTGTCGTCTAACGACTTCCTCTTGCTGGAGCTGAGGCCGCAGGGGGAAAGGATGTGAAGAAAGAGAGATGGGAGAGGAGGCATGACTTTCTTTTAAATATGTAATGGCAGGGAATGTATGGTTTAAGGATAAAATACTTCAACTTAAAAGCAATCACACAAACAAGCACGTTAACGTTTCAGGAGGCTTTGCGTCTTAGCGGAAACGATACGACTCTCGTAAATAGCAGAAGAGACACAGAACGAGAGAACTCCGAACGAAGGAGGAGGAAACAAAAAGAAAAGTTAGGAAGCCGAGACAGCCACACGGGAAGACTCTCTCTCTTTATCTGTGTCTTTCTGTGCGTGTCTCATTAGTTTGTAAGTGTTCATAACTACCTCCGTGGAAGGTTTGCGTACAACTCCACATCAGACCTAAAGTGACAGCAGACGACAGAGGTAAGAAGAGAGAAAGAGACAAGTTAAGAAAAAGACACAAATGAGAAGATAGTAGAAAGTGCCTTCACACATTCATAAAGAGGAGTGCAGCTAACAGGGACACACACACACAGACACACACACATTTATGAAAAGGTTCCAGACAGATTCCAAGGAGTGGACTGTGGCACTAGATGCCATTTATAGCGAGAAAGCTCAATGAAACGGGGCATTTTCCTTGCCAGTAAAGTCATCCTTGCGGTAGGAAGCGATATATGGTTGGCAGATATTACTGTGATTTCACACTTCCTTCCAGTCTGCCCTTGGCTTCACAGCGAATCACATACTAAGGTAGCACTGCTACTGCCACATGGTCTCTAGACTCGACTAATGGCGGACAGCTGGACTTGTATAATGGTCACGGGTTCTTCCTCTGAGCAACATGCATCTCCTAACACCCGCACACGACTGTGTGTAAATCGGAGTCGGGGCTGTGTACCTGGTGGAAGGAGGGGAGGTGAGGGGGCGTCGCCCCAGAGCCACCTGGTTAATGTTGTAGTAGCTAGGACTGCTGTCCAGGTCAGCCAATGAGAAGTTAGGGCCTGACGCCGTGGCTACGGGTGCTGTTAGGGAGATAAATAAAAGAAAGAGGGTTGAGGAGAAGACTGCAAGAATGAGTTACGGTATGTATACAATGTGAGTATCGTGGTTGTTTCGCTGCCGCCTGTGACGTGTTTTTTTTTTACTGCTTACTCTGTGACACTCTAACCAGCTCTGCCACATTCCAAACCCCTGAGGTGACGAAGCAGTCCTGGAAACTCAGGTGCCCTGAACAGAAGATTACGTGAACAGGACTTACATACAGACAATCAAAAAGCTCTGGAGAAAAACAACACGATATCAGAAATTCAATGGTATTGTGTTTCGCACAAAGACAAGAAAATTAATAAGAAATCGGAAGAAACCCTGAAAATCACATCCCCTTGAGAGGGAGACCATCTGCAACTATGTTTGTGGATCAACATCTGCAAGAGTGTGTTTGCTAATTGGATCCATAATTGGAATATGTTAAGACTGATAAGCATGATGGAATCAATTATGTTATGCTGATTTGACAGTGTTTGGACATAGATCTGTGGGTTGGTTTGCGTGTGTGTGTGTGTGTGTGTTTGTGCACTTACCATTGGGCGGTGGTTTGATGTCTGTGTCCCCCTGTTGGCTGGAGCTGTCTGATTGTCCGGATTCTGCACAGAAACGGGAACAGGGAGAGAAAAGAAAGAGCCACATGGTTAGGATCCGGTTTGTGTGCGACGAAAAGAAAAGAAAAAATAATGAAAAACATACTGGTAAGTGTACAATGTCTCTGTGAATCAGAGCTGTGTATATGTATCTATGCTGCCAAGACTGTGATATTTGAGGTGTGAGAGGAAATAAGAGGGACTTGCAGTATGTGCTGGAGGATGATGTACATCTTGTGAGTGTGCGTGTGTGTGAATTCATGCATTTTTGTGTGACAGTCTTGTATCTAAGAATGTTCTCTCGTCTCCCTTTGTCACCCATGACTTAAGGTGCAATGATCTAGTGTGCCGCTATTTAGTATCTAACCACGCAATCATATCCCTCGCCATAATCCTATTTAATACCTTCTTTCTGGTAGGGATTTGGTCTGCGTAAACAGAGCACCTTGCACACATACAAGAACACACACCCACACAACCTTCTCTCTCAAGCTGTTTCTTTAATGTGTGTTTCTTCCTTTAATACATGTTGTAATCCTTGCATGGACACACACACACACACACACACACACACTGCGTGATAGGCTGACCATGCCACTCCTGGCTGGGAGTCTGTTTGTGCTGAGGCGAAACTCTTCCTCTTGGGATCAAATGACAGCGGAGCAACATCCACACACCGACCCGAACACACACACACACACACACACACACACACACACACCTGTTATGACTGGTTGACGAAAGCACTCGCATGTGCAGACACAAACACGCCAAGTCTTGGCAACAAACGGCCACAATTAGACTCGGAGGAGCTGCAGGCTGGAATAAGAGGGTGCGAGAGAAGGTTTCTGTAACTCGAGTCTGACGACGGTGCATTCACAACGTGTGTACGCATGTATGTTTATGAAGATGAAACAAAGGCCCGGGCGGCTGTGTTTGTGCTTCCTCTGTGTTTGTGACCGCGTGACCTGAGTTGGTGAGAAGGAGCGCGCTCCCTTTCCGGGCCCGGTGAGGCGCGGGGGCCCGGATGCAACGGCCACTCAGGCCTTGCTAGGCTGCGGCCAGCTAGCAAGCTAGCAAAATGAGGTGTTTATCTGCAGGCTGTAGGTGATAACAGAGCACAGACTCCTGCCAGCAGCACTCGCCTTGCAGCCACACTAAGCCACAGATTACTGAACAGAAACAATAACAGACCTGTCTCGCTGCTTATCCACTGAGAGAGAGAGGGGCGAGACGGACGAGAGCGAGAACGGAAGAAAGAAAGACAGAAAGAAAGAAAGCGCGGAAAATAAAGGAGGGTTTCTTTTTCTCCCTCTCTTCTTTTGCAGAATCTCCTGCTCCTCTCCGTCTCTCTCTCTCTTGCTGGGTGTAATCCTGGCAGCCATCTTAGAGCTTGGCAGCCATCTTAGCATTGGCGGTAGCGCCACATTCCAGCTAACTGACGGCACTCACTCCAAACATATGAGGCTGCGCCCCCGACGCGCACGCACCCAGACACTTTTAAACACTCACACACACACACACTCCTACGTGGACAAACACTGAGGTACACACTCAAGAGTAAACATATATGATGGCCAATGAAAGCTGTCGAGAAAAACAACCTGACTTCACTGGACCTTTTGCCGTCATGTAGTATTTCACCACAGGGCTCTACAATATTGTAAACACCCTATTTGTCACACCATCCATGCACTGGGTACACAGCCACCGTGCTGTACGTGCAGTCTGCTGGAGAGACATCCGAGTCCAATGCAGAAGTCGCAGGGTCCGCTTTGCTGCCACAAACCTCCACAAGACTTCAAGGGAACGTCCGATCACAGATGGAGGTTCAAGGTACAAAAACTGACTCCAGCAAAACCGTCTTGTATATGAGGTTTGTATTGCTATATTGTTCACATCTACTCACGACATTTCAAGGCCTTCTTAAAGACAGGTTTTTATAATCTTCTTTCAAAACATGTTTGATATTGATGCGGCAATTCTCTTTACATTTGACAAGCAATTAATGTATCCGATTTCTGACAAACAAAAGAAAATAATCTGCGACAGGCCTGTACTAACCCGACTGTACTGATTGGCCAGGCTTACCTGCCTGTATTATGTAGCCTTCCAGAAGCTGCTGGCTCAACAGCTGTGACTACTAACAATAGCCATGTTTTGTTGTTTGAGTTCAGGGGGAGTGGCATTGTAGGGAAGCCCCATAGGTACAGGCTGTCAGTGGGACTTTCCTGCTGGTTTGAGCTCAGGTTTGGATCTGGTGCTGCTCGCTACTGTCATTGGAAGAGAGTTGGCAAAACGAGACTAGATAATTAAAAAAATCTTGGGTACTCTTGTTAATTTCTCAGGATTACCATTGCAATCTGACTTCAGCATTTTTTTACAACTTCGCGTATGTCACGCAATCCGTTTTGAACACATTCAATTCAATGTGAAGATATCCCGATTAGAAAAAAACCTAAACTTGCCCTTACTGTTTTCTTAAATGGCGTACTGTTGGCCTCTCATCACCCCAACATGTTCTGCTATTGCAGAGGTGTGGGAGACCAAGGAGTGAAAACCGAGGCTCGTGGTAGATAAGAGACTGTCAGGGAGAACATGTGCAGTGGCAGTGACACTGATAGCTGTCCTCAACATCACCTCCAGCCCTCAACCGGCCAAATCACTCTCAGAGTACGGACGACGAAGGATACAAGTTGGTTTACAGCACGACAGCTACTTTTTCCATTTAAAACTCATTTTAGTGTTGATAATATCCTCTCTCACTCTAGCACACAGACAGACAGAGAGAGATAGAGAGAGAGAGTTAGTTCAACTCTTGACACACTGTTGTCAAGACTGTACAATAAGATGACCTCGCGAGAAACCAGAGCTTTAACCGATCTGGGTCTAGTTGTCTGAGCTCGGGCTGCTTAGCCAACAGTACTCCATCATTCATTGGAAATCAGTGTCACTGTTGACTCCAACAGTGCATCATATAGTTGTGTAGACATGGGAAGAGGACAGGGAGAAGGTGGCAAGACAGAGGAGGTCTGGTTGCTGGTTATCACCGCTTTGCCAGCTGCTGCCTACAACAGCAGCATCCCCCTCCCCAGCCTCCCAACCACACATCCAGCCCCTTATCTTCGCACCGCAGCCCCCCAAAGCCCTCCCTTCAGCAACCACAATCATAGTCCTGCAGTCCCCTCTGGATGCCCCTCCACCTCCACCACCAGCAACCCCATCTCAAACCTCAAACCTTTCAGCCTACCCGGCAGCCCCCTCACACCAGTGTATTAAAACAGAAATACACACAGATTAACAATGCTCAGTGTTTGACCCGATGATGTACAAATACAAGAAGCACGTGTAAGGCTGTGCTTCATTTTTGATAACCAACTGTCTGGAAATTACCACTGGAACCATCACATCTGAGGCTTTTGTACTTTGGGTCCCACCCGGCACTGGATTGACAAAATCGACTCCACGTGGTTCAGTATATGAAACAGTTTGGGGCAATAGGGTGTCACAGTCCTGAGCAGAAACTTGGCTTTCCCCACCAACCTGGTTACAAATACTATTCAAGTCAGATGTTAAGACTGAAACACAATTCAATAACTACGATTTTTGTTTCAAGCTAAATTTGTCACTTTTGCACTCATATGATTTTCCCGGTGGGAAATTGGCGTGATACACCTTTCCAGCGAGGGAGAGAATTCTGAAGCCAAGAGTAAGCAAGGCAAACATTTCCGGCCATTTATACGAATAAAGAACATCTGAAAAGTCATGCTTCTGCACAACTACATCTTGCTCTGTATTGCTGAGCCAAAAGTAAACGAGGGACTGGTGAAGGCAGCGAGATCCAGTTCCAGTAAGATGAAAAGGCTGGGATAATTTTGGTAGCAGTTGGCGGGCAAAGCGTGCGCTGATACGCAACCAAAATTTGACAAGTAGCAAGAAACAGGAGCAAATGTTGCAAGGGCGTTAGCCCTTCAGCACACAGCAAGTTGATACACCCCGGCTTGCTGGATGGCGAGTCTGCTTTCTAACTGTTGTGGCAGCAGCATCGCGACCGCTGCCATCATTGGGTGCTGAATAGTTTCCCTGCAGGCTCCGGGGCGAATCTCATGACCCTCACCGCAATCAACATAACCCCAGTCATCATGGCCTTGACATGTCGTGCTGTACCCCCCACCACACACACTGTGGGTGCTCTCTCTCTCTCTCTCACAACCCCGTACCACCCCTCTGACATCCGGCACACATTTCTGTGGCCTTCCTCTGCATCAATTCAATCTGCACTACATTCTCCTCCTCATTGTTTTATTTTCTTGGGGGGGGATTTTATGTGACATTCTCATCCGGTCTTCTCCAAGCAACTACCCATACTGAAACCCCACCATATCTTCTATTTATTCTCTTCACTGCTCTATTACTTTCGACTAATTGCCTGCTGAACTGTTGATCTCCTGGGTCAGAAAAATACAAACTGTTACCCTTGCCAACCAGCCGGAAACCATCCATCTGTGACCTGTGAAGATTGTGCTGTTGACCGACTGGTGACAGGGGTCAGACAAGAGTCTGTCACTCCTCGTGGCGAGCAGACGGAGCGAAGCATTGAACTGAAGCTCAGCTGTTAAAAAAGAAGAGAAGAAAAAAAGAAAACAACCCCAGATTCAAACATCCACCGTATGCTAACAGAAGGCTGATGACAAATATGGGACGAAAACTAAAGTAAAAGTCAAGGTGCAAAAATTGTAAGAATGGTCCCTGCAGTGGTGCGCCACAGTTTGACAGATGCATAACCAGCGCTGCCCATTTGTGAGCGACTTTGCAGTACAAGCACGCACACTCCTGACATCAATGTAGAAACACCAACAAGTGAGCTGATGTACTCGGTGGCCCCATCAAAACCAGCGTGTGTCCATATGTGCAATGTGTGCAGCCACTTGCATGTGCACAGGCTGTCGGTTCACAGACATTTCCCTCCTTGTTGGAACAAATGTCAACTCGACTCCCCCTCCTCTCCCCTCTCCCCTCCTCTGCTCTTCTCCTCCCCAAAACACAGGATAACGCGGTACAGCCTCCCAATTGGGTTTCGCTTAAGAGGTTTATCGGTATGTTGCTAAACATTCTGACCTTTTTTTAATCCTTAATGCGCTTAAAATGTTCCAAACCCTCCTAATCCCCCCGGCTATCCCACACAGATGTTCATGCAGCTCTTTTATTGGACGTTATTTTTTAAATTATTTATATATATATATATTTCCCCGTTTTATACTTTAATTATTTAAGTCTGTGTCATTTGAGAGTATATTTCTGTTTCAGTTTTCTTTATCGTTGCGACTGTGTGTGTGTGTGTGTGTGTATGTGTGTGTGTGTATGTGTGTGTAATGCTCTATAATTTTAACTTTTTCAAATGAAAGCATAAACTGCTAAGTTAATTTGGAGTGAAACTTTAAATCTTATAAGAAAGAAAATGTAAACAAAATTAAAAGTGAAATTTGGTATGATGTTTTTCAGAAAAAACCTGTTTGCATAGTATATAATCTATGTCTGCACAAACACTTGTATGTACGTATGGATGTACAAATGATATATGTCAGTATGCATGTATGCATGTATGTATGTATTTGTGTCTGTGTGTATTTGTGTTTGTGTCCCTGTATCACTGTGCCAGGCAGGCTGTGTGGCGAGGTGGTAGGGCTCTGTGTGTGTGTGTGTGTGTGTGTGTGTGTGGAGCAGGTGTGCCTGGCCGCCCTGCGCAGCTTGCTGCCCATCTGTGCTCCCGTCTGTGTGCCGCCTGCGCCCACGCTCTGCCAACAGCACCACACCACAGCGAGAGAGACCCAGGAGAGAGGGATGCTGAGAGACGGAGGGGAGGGATGGGAAGAAAAGCGAGAGATGGATGGAGGGGAGGAAGGAGGAGGAGGAGGGGGAGAGGATGGGAGCGAGTGGGAGAGGATGGAGGGAGGAGGGAGAGGGGGATTACAAGGCTGGGAGCATGGAGGATGGGAACGGGAGCAAAAGGAAGTGGGAGAGAGGGAAAGGGAGGTGGGTTATGGGTCGAGAAAGCATGCATGAACTCGCAGGGAATGGGCGGAGGGGGTGATCGGGAGAGGGTGGGTTGCTGAGTGGAGGGCATGTGGCTGGCATGATGCCCATACAGCCCCCCCTCCTTATTTATCCTGTTCACTCCTTCCCGTTGTTCTTCCCCCTCTCCATTCATTCTCTTATCCTCACCCCACCATCACCTCAGTGCAGATTACTGTGGACCTGTGTGACCCAGCCACACAGCATAATGTGTCTCCTTCACTGGGTGGAGACGCAGCAGTGGGTTACACGGGGCCTACAACTGGGTCGCTAACTGTTTCTCCAGACACGTTTCATCCAAAGTTATTGGCTTTGTGAAGTCACCAGGGTGTTCCCAAGCTGCGACAATATAAGCTAGGCTAATTATGAGGTTGTAGACCCAGAGGTAGAATCCCCAAAATGAGGCAGATTATATTAAATTAGGCTACCCAATAGCCTATAAAAATCAATTTTGGGAAATTCCAAGAGTGGGCGCATGAAAACCCAAGGTATACCAATTAAAAAGATTTTAAGTGCTTCCTATATGGTATGTTGTAACACATCTTTTTTTAAAGGCAATAAAAACAATTCAGAGTTTTGTGAAAAGGCTTAAAAGTAAACTGATATATTTCGCATAATCAAGGGTGAACTCATTCACTTGTGGCATTTAAAGTAAGCCAAACGCTTTACACAGAGGGTGTAAAATTACTTCCCATGAGAGTTATGAACTTAAGTACAGGATGTGTGAATCCACTGTTGTGTGTGTGTGTGTGTGTGTGTGTGTGTGTGTGCGTGTGTGTGCGTGTGTGTGTGTGTGCATGCATAATGCAGGCTTGGTTTCACAAGTTTGTGACTGGGTTCTTCTAACTAGGCTTGTATGTCCCATTGACACCAACACTGCTACACATTTGGTCGTGGTCTCCCGCCATTCATGTTGCCCTCCTCTGCCCCTTTATGATGAGTATGAGTCATGGACTTAGTATCCACACACATGCCATGGCTTGTTTCCTGAAATCAGAGCATGTGAAACAATGCACTGCCAGTATGTAAGAACACGCCAGCTTGTTCTAGGTTCCTGTAGAGTTGTAATGGTTTTTTATATATACTTATACATGTAAATAAGAAAGTCTATGTTATAAATGTAAACATATGAAATATATGATAATTAATAAGGTATATTCAGAAGGATATTCTGAAGAATGTATTAGGAAAACATAGAAGAAAGTCACTGTCACTGTATAAGTATGATCACTGTATGAGTATTATTATTGTAACTTTATGCTGATTATAACATGCTTTATGGTTATTATAGAGAGTATATTAAAAGCAAACCTGGAACTTATTCAGAAGTTCTGTGCAAAAGAGCCAACAACATATTTTATATGTTGTAACTTCCTTTTGACACTTTGTGGTGAAATAGTAGCATTTGTGTAGACCGGCAATCCTGTTAGCGTCACATTTGGTTATGTGATAATTGCTATGCGACGTGGTAATGTAGGTCCTCCAACAGAACTCAGATTCATAATTCATATGGATAGTCGAGTGTAAATGGGATTCTGTGCTTTGGAGTCGTGCTGACAAGACTTGCTTTTGGACGGACGCTTAAAGTCCTGAAGGACCGCTAGGGCCCAAGGAGCACAGAATCCTGCTTAAACAGACACAAGAAGACACACACACACACACACTCACTCACACACACACACACACTCACTCTCACACACACTTGTACAAATGTACTCCTTCAGCTGACACGTGTCAGGGAGAGAAAGCACACAAGGCTCTGATATGAAGTGTGCCCGACTTAGTTGATTAAATTTGAATATATAAATCTCTTTAACGCGTGACGAATTTGACTTAAAAAGTAACACTTACATGGAATCACGAGGACGCATTAAAGAGAACATGTCAGGAATGTGTGTACACGCGCTGAATTCTGTGTTCAATTTGTGTGTGCTGCATGTGAGTTGGAGTACTTTGCGTTCATGTGCATCTAAGCTGCTTCATTTAGCGGATGCTCAAGTGTACTGCATGTGTGTGTGTGTGTGTGTGTGTGAGGCTGGGGGCCCCCAGCACGGTTCACGACCCAGCCTAACAGAGTGTGAACGTCCCCCCCGCTGAGCTGATACTGATATAACTGTCCTGTAAGCGGTGTTGACACCAGCATTATTACCCTGTCAACCTCCATCTTCACTCCGCTTAAAGGCGTCAACCGGCGTGGGGGCCCGAGCGCGTTAAGGACCGGTGTCTCTGCTTAGCCCAAATAAATACAGCTGCACAAAGGCCGGAAAGGGAAAGAGAAAGGGAACAGGAGGAAAGGGTGGGGGGGGTGCATGCATACTCTCGCCACTACTTCTCACATGATACAAACATCAGAGAGGCGGCCGCACCGAATGGGTGGCTGCAGTAGGAGGTTATCACCACCAGGTGGCATTTTTCTGGCACATTAAGAGCATGGTGAAATGCAAATAAAGCAACAAGGCCCTGGGCCAGTCTTCTCAACTAGCTCAGACTTCCCTCTCTAGACTGTGTGAGAGAAGCAGGCCAGAAACGGAGAGAAAGGGGAGACAAAGAGAGAGAGAGAGAGAGAGAGAGAGAGAGAGTGATGTGACATGAATAAAATCAAAGTGAAATATGGAGCCCTGAATATTATTGAGATGTGAGTAGGAGCTTATCCCTGCTGCATTTTGCGTTGAGATAGCAAAGATCCAGCACAGAGTGCGCACACTGTTGCGTTCAAAGAGCCTGACACTTTCCAACCGGAGCCGAGCGGCCCGTTAAGACAAAGAGGCAGCCAGAGAGGGGCGACAAGAGCCGCCAGAACAGGGTGCGGAGTCAGAGAGATATGTGAGCTCGGGGGGAATGCAGATTCGCAAAGGGAACGGGAGCACCGTCAGAAAATGAAAACTGAAAGACACAGCACTGTGACAGAACACATATTTGCGGCAGAAGAGAAGGGCAATAAAAGGAGAAGAAAAACATCTTTGCAGGAAGGAAGCAGGGAGAAAATAAGTTACAATGGGGACTGAGAGGATGCACAGGGGTCATCAGAGTGAGCGCATGCTGGACAGTGTTGTTTCAGAGGACCGCAGTGAAGTGAGCAGTTCAGTGCAGCGTTGCAAAATAAGAACGCTGGACATGTCGCAGGGAAAGTGCAGCGCAGAGCTGAATACAGAGGCGAGGGAGCGAGGGAAGGCCCGTGTTGAGACTTGGATTTCTCCTCCCTCGGTTCCCTCTTCCTGCTGGCCCAGATACACACTGTGGGTCTTTGTGCTGAGGCTGTTACACACACTTCCTGTCTGGCCAGCAGAGGGGTGCTTTAAGGTAAGCCTCTCCCATGTTCTAGCGCTGGAACTGTCTTTGTGTTTATTCCTCTCTCTTCCCGTGTCCCACTTCACGTGTCTATTTATCCGCATTCATCTATCTACCCGTTTACGGCACATCATTCATTTCAATTTCAAAAAAGAAAAACAAATGACGTGTTGACCACCTGCTTTCTGCCCGCCTCCTTCCCCATCTTCACACTATATTTGTGTAGAGTGCTATTTCTTTCCACATTATTCTCTTTTCCTCACGTTTATCTCCCGAGCTATTTGCATTTCTTTTCAAGTCACATAAAAGAAAGTGAATTGCACTAATAGAAGGCTGGTGCACTTGCACATCCAAGGACACATCGATAAGAGTGAGAAAACATCCTCAACACAGAGACGCACACGCACACACAGCAACACACACGCACACAAAGTGATACTGAGCAAGGTTGCCAACTCCTCCAAAAGCACCACTGAGATAACAGTGATAACAAACATTGTTCCTTCAGCCAAGTCTTTTTCTCCCGAGGAACACTTCAATGAAAACTCGGCGCAAATGTGCCACTTTATGAACATAACAATACGTCAGTAAGTCAGCTGGGCGAATGCACTGCACTGTAAAGCGAGAGACCCAATTACGAAGCATCTCTTAAGTTCTTTGCTCGGGAGAAATGCAACGATGAAAGCAAAGACGGAATGAGTGCATCTGAAAATAATTGTTCTGCTGGGAATGCATAAAAAGTCATCATCTAAATTATTCACTTTTGGGAATATAACTTTTTCAATATAATAAGAATGAATTCATACATAAAAATAAAAAAAACGCGCGAGAGCGTAATTTCGATATACATTTACACACGCCGCTGCGTCCTGTCGGTGTTGGGAAGTGTTGCTCGTACAGCACGCAGAGGGGCTGGACACTGACACAATATGTGTCTCACTGGGAAGTAAGAACAATCCAAGTGACTCAGTCCTGTCAGTTTGTGCCAAGAGGACAGAGGGAGGGTGGGAGGCAGAAAGTAAGAGGGCCGTGGGAGGCGGGTGTGTGTGGGGGAATCAAAAGAAGAGGAGGAGCACGGATGCTAGCAGGAGAAGAGGAAAGGAGCTGTTGGCAAGAAGAGAGAAAACAGTGAAGCATATAAAGGCGGTGTATATGATATTGAATATATACATGGAGGGAAGCTCCAGGGGAGCGAACATGATCAAAGAGGTCACGCTGTCACGTTGACAACACACACAGACACACACAGACACACACAGAAGAGCGGAAGGACATGGAGCTAGTGCTGCCAGACGGTGGTCACCTTTGACCCCTTGGCACTGGAGCTGGAGATGATGCCAGCCAGACAGCTCAACGCAGGAAGTAGAGCAAACAGTGTGTTTAGATGTGCTCGTGTGTGTGTGTGTGTGTCCACAAAGGGGTGTGGACACATACTGGTCAATCACAGCCAGAGTCAGATCGCATGAGCCAATGAAAGCATAGTTGGACAAGGTTGACGAGGGTTGACGTTCGCTCATTTTGCGCTTCGTCAATATGCATCCGCGTTGGCGGCCGCGTGCGTTGGAAGCAGCGCGTTGGCGTGCAGGCTGGTGAGTCTGAGTGTTGCTACGCAGACTGAGGATTAAAGGCCACGCAGGAAGAATGTGGGAGGGCGGCGGAAGAGAGGAAGCGAGGGAGAGGAGAGAAGAGGAGTTGGCAGGGAGATGCCAGAGGAGACGGTGAACTTGTGCCCTTGAGTGAGCTGAGCTGCCATCTTAACCAGTCTGGCTCATGGTGCGCACCACAGACACACAATATATGCAGGAGATGAAAGAGAGCTGATTATCGTTACACACACACACACACTCTTGAGGCCCTCTTTGTCCATTGTACGGCCGGGTGCGGGCAGATGGGGAGAGTAGTGAGGGGCAAAGGGTGAGGTCATGTGAGGGAGTTGGAGCCAGGCACCACGGCGAGCCCGAAGTCAACCCAGTAGTCAGTCTCCCCAATGGACGACCCGTGAGGTTGTGCTTGTGTCTGGATGTGATCTTTGATTCAGCTGAGCGTCACAAGCACAGGTGAATGTTATGTGTGCATGGCTGGAGATTCAATTAACCAAACAGCGCTGTGCATGAACAACTGGCTCGAGGATTCTCGGCAAAACACATGAACCCATAAATACACCAAAAAAATGACTGCAAAAAAATCCCAGCAAATAAATTACCGAGATATTAGAAAGGTGGTAGTGACAAAAAATAACAATGCAGGACTCTTTCCAGGCCCTGTAACTTTAAATCCCGGAAACATGGATGAACAGGTTTAAGGTCATCCAGGCAGCAACAGCCGGGTCTGAAAATGTCTTCTTTCTAATGGTCACCAGGGGGCGACGCCTCTGGTTAGTCAAAGAAGTCAGGGTGTCTCGAAGTCTATTAGAAAATGACGGTACGCTTCAGTCAACATTGTAAACATGAGTTTATGGTTTTAAGTCTTCCTCAATGCAGCACGATGTACATCTATTAAATGATGGTCCCACCACTAAAAAAGACCATAAAGAAGGGTACGCTGTCGGGTGTGGCTACCTTGTGATTGACAGGTCTTAAATACTTTCACTGTGGGTTTTCAGTTGATGAAAGTTAATTGTAAAATGTGTGGTCATTTAAAATGTCTTATTCAGCGTCGGTTGTACTCAGTTCTCCCTTCTGGTTGCAAAAGACAATATGGCAATGGCCGAAATGCAGAACTCGAGGCTTCAAAACTGTCCACAAACCAATGGCCGCATCTAACACTCAAACATGACACACACATGCATATCGACACATGCGGCATTGGTAATAGAGGAAGAGAGAAGATTACCGCTTGAGGACAGGACAGAAGGCCCCCAAAAAATCAAACAGACATGGGAAAGAGTCACTCTACAGGAAAGACTAAATAACAATGCACATACAATGTCAACAAGCTAATCCAGCAAATGGCGATGGGGGTAACACTCAGTGAGGAGAACTCCCAACAGCTTGGAGTCCGGACAAACAAGTGATGGCACCGACACAGACAAGCCGATCAACCAATCAGGATGGAGATATACCGCAAAGCGGACCGCCATCTGTCAGGTGGTATCGGCACTGACTGGGGAGCCGCATCGCTCTCACACAGGGTCAATGCATGTGTGTGTGTGTGTTTGCCTGTGTGTGTGTGTGTGAGACAGGAAGAAAGAGAGAGAGAGAATTAATGATTGGGGGTTGTGTTTCTGATTGGTAAATGTATTAGTGCACAAACAAATCTTCTCCTCACAAACTTTTGCTCTTTTCCCCCAGAAAAAGAGCACTCAGTCTGGGCAGACGACCTGCGCGAGACTCCGAGGCTTCTGCCAGACAACAGAGGCCTCCAGTCTTATTGGAGTTTGGATCACAGACAAAGCATGTGGTACCAACAGAGCACAAGTCACTAACACACCAGGCACTGAACATGTGTGTGTGTGTGTGTGTGTGTCTGTCCTTATGTGTCTGCCCTATTTCTTTTCCCCCTTCCCATCCTTTTCACCTTGTTCTCAGTGTTTCCACGCGGAGACCAGCAGCAAGCTTTGATCTTTTGATTGACCCTGCTGTGTGTATGTGTGTCTGCATGTTTATATAAGGATCACACCCCCCCCCCCCCCACCACCACCACCTCACAATGTTTAGCCTGTAAGCCCATCCCGCTTAACGTTGTCTCCTCACTAATTCTAAATCTAAATCTAATTCACCTTCTTACCACAATCACCCTGCACATCATCCCCGTACTCGACCCCAGCTGACACACACACACAAACACAAACACACACACAAACACTATCTGACTGGCCACACAGCAACTGGACCATGGTTTTTAATCCATATTAATAGTGCTTTTCTTAGCTTCAGTCTATGACCCTAATCAATTAAATTTAGCAAAAAGAAACACACATCCAAAGCCTAACAAAAGCTACAGGTAGAGCCTCTGAACAGACACGCACACACACACGCGCACACACACACACACACACACCTGATACTCAAGAAGAGAAACAGAAACAAAAACATTAATACCACTGTTTATTATGAGCAGAACTTGTTAAACACACACATGAGCTTTTATCTACATTGTATATAGAGCTATAAAATGGGAAGCTGTGCGCGTGTGTGTGTGTTGGGGTCGTGTGAGAGCGGACCTGATCTCGTTGTAATTTAACCAGTGATGTAATGCCTGGAGCAGCGATCATAACATGTTACATAACCTTCTAAAAGGTTTACGTACCCTGGGGTTTGTGGGGTTCAGGCTGAGTATGATTGGCCGTTTTGTCAGGACCAAATATATAATGATTGAGATATAAAATAATTAAATCCATCAAACTGTTAGTATTTACGTCGCTGAAGCCACTAGTTTTTATTGAAGTGACACGAGTCGTCCTGCGGCTCCACCCAAAGGAGGACACGTCAGAAAGCGAGCTCGACTGAGGTCGAGTGGTTGTCGAGCAGCAGCACTCACAAAGATGCCGACATTCAGCCCCCAAATGGCTACAGTCAGATCAGTATTAATATATCCGCTCACAGCATACCTCCTCGGCCCCCAACTGTTCCCAGCTTTTGATTTGGTTGTGACTGGCAGCTCGTGTAAACACTGCATCAGCTAGTGAGCGATAGTAGAGACCGAGGGAGAGTTGAACGCCTGCCAAAAGCTGCAAAGCCAAGTTTGGCCATATAGCAAAGTGTGTGCGTGCTTGCGAGCATGTGTGCGTGCGTGTGTGTGGTGAAAAGAGGGTTTGTATGCGAAGGCATGAGTGTGAGTACATACAGTATGAGAGCATATGTGTGTCTGTGTTTAACCCATTTACGTAACTGACGGGGTCCCTGGGTTCAAGCGAATTTAAAGACTGAGCAAGCAAGAAAGGCACAGAGGGAGAAAAAAAAGGAGAGGAAGGAGCTATACGGGGAGGGTGAAAGGGGGGGGGGGGGTTGCAGGCGAGCAAGTTTTGCCAAAAAAGAAAGGAGAGACGAAGTGGGTCGAGAATTGTAAGGAAAAACAGCGAGAGAAAAAAAGGTAAGAGTATAGACTTCAGGGTGGATAAAGGCGAAAGGAAAAAGGAAAGTCCGAGAATGAAAAGAGAGAGAGAACACATTTTTATTTTTATTTTCCACTGCTTGTTTTCAAGTTTCCTTTGCTCAAAAGTGACCAAAGCGACAGGCACCTGACAAAGGGATTTTAGATGAGGGGAGCAGAGGCTGAGCAGAGCTTTCGAGGCCTGACACCGGGCTGCCTGGACGAGTGATTAGGACACCGAGATGTTGCCCTTGACCGAGAGTCGGAGAGAGTGTGAGAAAATGTTGGGAGAATGAGAGACCAGGAAGAAAGACCAGGAACCAGGGACAGAAAGGGGGAGAGGAGAGACAAAAAGCATGAGAGAGAGAGAGAGAGAGAGAGCGTGAAGGCTTGTTTCTGGTGGGACTCCAAGAGCCAGCATCTGTTTGGCTGGGGCTCAGAAAAGTCTAGTGTTTCACCCTGCAGCGCCCGGGGGAATGCTATTCCAGGCTGCATGGGCTTCTATGAAAAACAGCTTTATGTGGAAAAGGGGAGATGGAGGGAACCGAGGAATGAAAGTGCAACAAGGGAAGGAAGGACAGCAGAAGTGAGAGGAGGGAGAGGGATATGAAGAAGGGAGAGAGAGAGAGAGAGAGAGAGAGGAGAAGGAAGGGAGAGAGTCTGAGCGAGGAGGAGAAGTGAGGTATTGAGAAAATGACAACAAGTCAAAAATAAGAGAAACGGGCAGAAACAAAAGCAGAGGGAATGAGGACCACACCCTCGCCTGTCAATTTTACCTGTTCACAATACTTATTCCCCCCAAAAAATACACACTCTCACAGGATTTTCATCCCTCCTCTACATCTGGGCTCGGCCAGCTGCGTTGTGGCTCTCAGCCCCGGGCCTCCTCACTTGTCACTCAGACGTCTGAAACCCCCCAGGGGACAACAAACAGCTGGCAGACAGGTGCTGCTGCTGTCCACCTCCCAAACCAGCACCTGTGTGTGTGAGTGTATGTATGTAGATGCAGAATTGTACATTGATAAGTGGGTATACCTCCAACTCTCAAAGTGTGTGTGTGTGTGTGTGTGTGTGTGTGTGTGTGTGTGTGTGTATATGGACAGGCACAACAAACAAACAAACAAACAGGGGGTTTCTTTTTTAAGAGAGACACACAGGCAATCAATCAGTCTCTGGTTGCAGAAGTTAAACCACTCAGCACTCAACAGCAAAGCAAGATATGATGTATGATGTTGGTACAGTTTGTGTGCATGTGTGTGTGTGTGTGTGTGTGTGTGCTGAGGAGGAGGACAAGGAGGAGGGGGACGGGGGCGTTATGGTATTAAAGCGGGGCTCTGGGCTTAATCAAAAGCAGAGGCACTTTCCACGGGAAAAACAACGAGGGAAAGCAAAGTTTACATGAGCTAACTGACAAAGGGAGGGAGGGAGGGAGGGAGGGAGGGGAGATGGATGGACGAGTGAGGGAAGTTGGACGGGAAGAAAATAAACATGATAGATAGAAAGATGGAAGGAAACAAGGGGGCAGGAGGGAGAGGGAGGGAATGAGTGGTGCTTCAATGTGACTGGGTGAAATAATGAAAATGTGCTTTTCATTTCTTCATATCTCACCACCGCTCCCGCCTCAAACCCTTTATGACTCTTTCCTGTCCTGTTTTTCTCCATCTGTCCCTCACTCCTGCCGCCCTTTTTGTGTTTCTGGGTTACTTTATTTTGTGATGTTGTTTGAATGTACATTTCCATCTCCAGTAGACCAGCTCCTCTCTCTTTCTAACTCCCTCTAGATCCCGCTGGAACACATAAGCCGGTTCTATCCCCGTGCGATCAGCTTTTAGGGGGATTTCAGTCGTTTTAAGGCATTTTCACTTGTCCGGCTTGGATTGATGTTGAGCAGCTCGCAAAACCACCAAACCCACATCAAGCTGTTCAGGGTTGGCTGAGGACAGACAGACAGACAGAAGAGACAGACAGAAGAGACAGAGAGAAGAGACAGACAGACAGAAGAGACAGACAGACGAGACAGAGAGACAGAGGAGACAGACAGAGAGAAGAGACAGACAGAAGAGTCAGAGAGACAAACAGACAGAAGACACAGAAGAGCCAGAAGAGACACAGGCAGAGGGTGGGGGAGGTGTGAGATGACCACAGGCCTTGAATGTCTTGTGACTGGAATTCATGTGGAAAAGTTTCCAGATTGATGCGAGCAGCAGTGCGGCGGGTTCTGCTGCGAGCGGGGTGGGCCGGTGTTAAACCGGCAGTTCATTTGTGGAAATAATACTTTATCATGTTCTTTACCCACAATTAAGATGAGGATTACGGTACACTGACCGAAAGGGATAAAGTATGACTCGATGGGCCTTTCCCTGTGTTGCAGTTCTTTCTTTTTTTTCAGTTGCAAAAGCAAAGAAAACTTTGACTATGTCGCCAAATTATGTTTTCTCGATATAGTTCTGTTATATTTATGCTTTCTCCATAATTATCCTGGTGCAACCAGCGAGAACTCCCGACTACGGATACGGAATATATACTTTTATATACTATAAATACATAGCTCACTCCTAAAACAGTTGGGAACCGTTTGGTGCTTTTCTGAGTACTTAGGGCAGCAGCAGATGTTGGATTGAGTCAAAATAAACCACAATGTCCATGTTCACCATAATAAGGAACATTCTGAAGACAACAAAGTACTGTGACAGAGCTTCGGCTGCACAGGAAATACTCGCAAGTAGGAGTTCATTGCTAGTTTGGATCTTTTAAATGACATTTGTTTAAAAATACACAATGTCACAAGGCGCTCCATAGCCACACATGAATCAACGTTACAAGGCAGCGCTTGTTCTGGACAGCTCTCAGGTGTGCTACACGTTCCCTCCCCTTGTACACATTCCCCAAGGCCATTGCCTTAAATTAAAAAACACATGATCAGTCCCCCTGCCGCTTTACATAAGTGGGTTAAGAGTTGAGCTCGAGAACACAGTCGCAGCGTTCTGCCCGGGACTCTTCCTGCTATCTCTTACAAACACGCCATTATTTTTCGCCATTTAGCTCTTCTCTGTTTTTCCAAGGGGTCTCCCTCAGACAGGGCTTTCTCTAGAAAGCTGTAAATATCCCAGCTAAGTGACTGGTTCAAGCTCACATGTGCATTAGCGTTATCTTTGGTTGTGCGGCTCCTCTCGAGATTTACAACTGAGGAGCTCCGCAGTGAGCAAAGAGCAGACGATCTCAGACGAGGGTCCAGACCCAACAAACAGCATTTCCCGTTTTTCCCGTCTAATTCATTCATCCGTTTCTTTCTGTTCTTTTTGTTCCTGTAATGTTATCCCGACGGCAGGTTCTTCCGATACAAGACCAGGGAGAAGTGAGGATGGACCGCCCTCTCGGTGGCTACACCCGAACAATAGTTTGTTGTATTTTGGTATTATTTTGTCACAAAACCTGCAAAACATTTTGTAGCAGCAAATAAACTGACAAACTACAAAACTCAATAAAAGCGGGCCGAGTCAGCTCCACTCAAAAAGAGCTGTAAAAAATATTTGTAAACAACTGAAACATAATAATAAAGAATAACTACCGTCACATTATTGTTTCATATTGTATGCATGAATCAACCACTATTAAAATGTATTATAAGTGTGATCTGTTTATCTATGAAAACTTTGTCACAAAGTCTGCAGTTCAGCACTCGCCACATACTATTTTCTATAATAATAGCTTCTTTTGTTTCAAACAACTGGTCCTTCTTTGACGGGGAAAGACACCTGGTGAAAGAGAACCGATGAAATGGAACCAAAAACAAGTGTATGTCGACCACATGCTTGTAGGATAGTCATCCTTCTATAAAGGAAGGAATATCTTTATAAGCTCACGACTATTTTCTCCACACCCAAATCCCGCCAAAAACATCCACAGTGCCCCGTCGTCGGAGTCATGTGTCAGTTGCAGATTTAAAGCAAAGATCCCCCCCCCCCTTTTTTTGGTTTGAATTTAAATACGTTTTTAAGCTCACTATCCCGATCACACCGATAAGATCGTATTCACTGGACCAACGTGGCTTTGTCATGGCTTCGTGCCACCGTGCAAACTTTATGACTAATTATTTCACGGTCACGTGACTGTTTCACACACCACCACGTACCCACTCTGTGGCACTTGAACTCGATAACAAAACAAACGAGTGCAGTAGGAAATCTGCAGATAAAGAGGTGTGCATCAGAGGGACGTAAAGTCGCGCAGAGCCATATGGGCCATAGCGTAAATGCGTTGGCTGTTTTAATGAGCGCCGTCGAATAATGGTTACATTGAAACCGACTGCGCTCATCAACCAACACACACTCTCTCTCTCTCTCTCCCGCTCTCTCTCTCTCTCTCTTCCTCTGCTCCGCGATGAGACGACCATATGATTTCACTTATCCGAGGCCTTGGTCTGAGAGCCTCCAGGATGGGGATGGTGACGAACTAATAATCGCCCTTTCCTGCAATTATCCTCCTCCCTTCTCTCCATCATTCTCTCTCTCTTTCCATCTCAATCACTGCTCAACTTTGTCTGCTCCTCTCCTCTTCTCAATCACGTTCTCTCTATTTACGTTTCACGAGCCTCCCTACGCATGCTAGCTCATTTTTTCTTACTTTCCACTATATGCAAACATTTATGATTACACCTAATTTGTGATATCAATATGCTCTTTCCTCTGTATACTTCCCTTTGTGTATATGAACCCTGCGCTTGATTTCTCCTCTCGCCTATGGGGGAGATTCTGGCAGACAGAGGGATAAGAATACAGTATGCGTGTCCCATGGTTACTAAATTCCACATCCTGTTACACAATCCTGCAGATGTGTCCTGTATGGTACTGTGTTTATCGCCGGAGGGACTGCTCATTTTTTATTTCGCAGAGAAAGGAAGAAAGTTTTAAAAAAAACACCAATAATTACAATCCAATGTATTTCACTGAGGGTATGGTCTTGATATAACACGGTGGCCAGTGGCTTGCTGTGACTGGTTCCAACTGGTTCCAATATTACAATAAGGTCGAGCAGAGCACTGCATGAAGTCAACAACATGCTGATGACTCGTGACAGACAGCGTCATTAACAGAGGCGGTGATGTAATCCACTTGGGGGCTTTGCGGTGAAACTACTGATTGTCTCTCTCTTGAGAGAAAGAGAGCCGAGAGAGAGATGGGAGGGGGTGGGGGGTATGGTCAATGCGAAAATAAAAAGTTTGTGACTTGCTGCATTTAGAGTTCACTCTGATAATCGGGCTCGTGCGTATCAGTGCTCGCACTCTGGCTCGCTCTGATTAATGTGCACGATCAATAAGCCAGCGTCAGACTGTTTTAGCTTCGGCCGGCTGCTGGTCAATGCTCAGCCATAAATCATGCAGCTCAGCCTGGGGTGTTAGGCCAAGTACGGCCTTATTATTAGCTCTTGGGTTGGGTTAACAGCCGCAGATCCTCCCGCTTTGACTCCTTAATAACCGATCGTGATTATTTAGGCTTATTGACGAGCTAATGGTCAATCGGGGCTATGAGGGATTGTTTAGAGAGGATTACTGGCTGAACTCGTGGGGATATAGGGACCATGACGATGACAGCGGTGGTGCTGATGACGGAGGCCAAGCTGATCATCACTGGGATAGAAAGAGCAAAGTCGTTAGAGCTTTAAGCTGCAGGATGGAGACAAACACAGAGGAGACAAAGAGCTGAGCGTGGAAGGGAAGAGACATTGGGTGTTGTGCTTTTGGTCTTTCCAAAATATAATACTATGACAATGTTTTGCCCGTGAGAATGATAGGAACGCAATACAAGCCACCCTGCAATAGATGATTCACTTAAGACTGGGTGTCAAAAGGCAATACGATGTCTAAAGGCCGTCGCCGAACTGCCAAGGAGCAGAACAGTCCAAATGTCTCAAGCAAGTAACAACAACAAAAAGCACTTCTGCCTCAATATCACTGCAGGACGATTTTGCAATATTGGTGCCAATGGTGCAATTTATTGCATCATGGGAGTTATTTGCCTCAATCCTTTTTTCTTTTTTTTTACTCTGTGCAACTTTGATTGTTATTTTGCTTGTGGACACAGTTGATTGACAGTACGCTCCATTAAGGAGTGGACCAACTCGTCCCAAGTGGAGCACAGCGGCGCGATGCAGGCTGATCAAACACAAGGTGGAGTGACGGGCTCAGATTAACTCTCCTCTTGCTTTTCAAACAACACTGACAGACGCGAACCCCTCCGCACTCCCGTTTGTCAGAGATCTATTCCTGCACTTAAAGCAGACTCACACACATGCACGCGCACGCACACACACACACACACACACACATACGGCTTACGCTACCTTTGTCACCTCCCACACACTGGTTATCTCCAAGGACACAAAACCCACAAGATCCCCTCCCCAATTTCCACGCATGCAGCCTAAATGGAGCTGTAAGCAGGCATTAAGCCTGACTGGGAGAAAGGGAACAGGAAAAAATAAATAAAAAATACCACTGCTGGAGAAAAGAAGGAGGAGATGGATGGAGGGAAGTAGGGAAAGAGGGAGGGAAGAAACAGGAGGTGGATTTCTATTCAACACACAGACTTTCATCTTTGCTTTACAACGTACTTAGGGAGGCTTTTTTTATTTTATTTTTATTTTTTAAGGAAAGGTACGCGCTTTCTGGTTTGTGCTAACGCGAATGCTCCCCCTCCTCACCCAGAAAGAAAAAGACACAATGAATGCTCTGTACTTTCGGCACCGGGGGGACATGCGAAAAAAAGAAAAAGTCCTGCAATCCCTTCCAGACTTTATAAAAGTCTTGGTTGCTAGCCAAGGTATCTGTAATAATACACCACAGCTCTCAATACTTAATGTAACTTTCTTTTTTTAAATCAGAGATTAGAGATGATCTCCTTTCACTGTTAATGCTCCAACCAGTCTGATTGGTGTACCTGTAGTTTGGACTGGATACAGGCCAGGGGATGAACCATGGGCAGCACTGATGAAAATATAGAGCTGGATACTTCAGACTTGGATGCACCAACATCTTAACTCAAGCCTCCACTTGACCAGTGTTTTTATATTCCATTATCTAAAAATGCATTATACGTCACACAGGAGGGGATTGGAGTCGTTTTTAACGTGGCTCATGTCTACACAGTTCCAACTCAGACGTCACGAGACGGATCAAGCACATTCTAAAATAGTTCTCCTAATACTAAATACTAAATGCTTTTTCAGTAGGTTCGTCTAGAATACATGCATGCACATGCCGACTGGTTTGTGAGGAAATAATCAAAAACTTTGGGGTGTGCAGGCTTTTACACAGTTTACCTTCACAGATAAAAGGGATGAAGAAAGACACACGGAAGGTTGAGAGATCACAGAAAGAAACACAAAGACACACTTGCCCACAAAAAAAACCACGTAAGTGATCACAACCACACGCTCCTTTCAGCAGCCACAGAACTCCTACACGCGTATTCAGACCTCTGACTGATCAAGGCCAAAGTAACTGCAGCTTCTCTCCCTTTCCCACTCATTCCCCCCCCCCCCTTCGATCAAAAGCCTTGTGGGCCGCCGGTGCGTCTCGGCATCTCTGTCTGCTCTGCGTTGCACGGGCCTTGATGTCACGTCTGGTGGACTCATCTTAGGTTAAACGGAACAGTGTGTAGCTTTGAGGGGGATCTATTGGCAGGAATGGAATATAAAATAAAAAAGGGAGTTTGTGTGTGTGTATAATCACCTGAAAATAAGAATCATTGTGTTTTTATTATCTTATAATGAGCCAGCCTTTGTGAAAATAGGTTTATACACAACGTAGGCAACTGTTTGGTTGTGGAAGGCCACTTATTTAGAGATATTTCTTATGTACATGTTAACACGCAGAGTGTCTCTCCTTCTCTTTGAAAGCAGCAGAAGCCCCCTGTGACCCCATGGACTTTGCCTTTCAGGTGACTCACACAGGTCCTGAAGGCCCTGAAGAGGGTAAACCCCTACAAGGCTGTGGGACCTGATGGAGTTCCCCCCAAAGTCCTAAAGGTCTGTGGGGAACAACTAGCCGGAGTGTATGCTGACATCTTTAACCTGTCACTATCTCAGGCTGTAGTTCCCCGTATCTTTAAATCCTCCATCATCATACCAGTCCCCAAAAAACCAGACACACCCACCTTAAATGACTTCAGGCCAGTGGCACTCATATCAGTCGCCATGAATTGCCGAGAAAAACTGGTCCTTACCCACATCAACCACGCGGTCCCGGACAATGTCGACCCCCTCCAGTTTGCCTACCGCCCCAACCGATCAGTGGATGACGCGGTAGCAATAGCTCTACATCGCACTCTGCAACACCTGGAAAGCCGCAGAACGTATGCCAGGATGCTTTTCCTGGACTATAGTTCTGCTTTTAATACCATCCGCCCGGGAAAACTAATCAAGAAGCTGACAGACCTCGGCATCCCAACTCCCACCTGCAACTGGATTCTGGACTTTCTGATAGAAAGACCCCAGGTGGTGAGAATGGGAGGACGGGTGTCCACCGAGCTCACAGTCAGCACAGGATCCCCACAGGGCTGCTGCCTGAGCCCCAAACTATTCACCCTGTACACCCATGACTGCACCTCCACCCAGGGCAACACCATCCTCATCAAATACGCCGACGACACCACCGTCCTGGGGCTCATCAAGGGGAGCGGGGATGAGTCGGGCTACAGGACCCTGGTGAACAACATCCTGGTCTACGGAGAGGAGAACGACCTCATCCTTGACACAAACAAGACCAAGGAAATAATACTGGACTTCAGGAAGAACCCTCCCCCTCTACAGCCTCTCACCATTAAAGGGACTGAGGTGGAGAGGGCTGACGGGTACAGATTCCTGGGAATGCAGGTGACATCTGACCTGAGCTGGACTCTTCACACCAGAGCCACAGTGAAAAAGGCCCAGAAAAGGCTTGATTTCATCAGGGTGCTCAGGAAAGCTGGTCTGAACCGTCGCCCTCTCACCCAGGCCTATAGAGGACTGATCGAGAGCATCCTCACCGCAGGCATCACTGTGTGGTATGGAAACACCACCCAGGCAGAGAGGAAGGCTCTGCAAAGAGTCATAAGGACCGCGGAGAGGATCACAGGGACACAACTTCCGTCCATGGACTCTATGCATGTGCAGCGCTGTCGGAAAAGAGCAGAGGGAATCATTGGAGACTCACTTCATCCAGCTCACTCTCTGCTCAGACACAAACACTGCACATCTTGAATCTTGAATCATACAACCTGAGACACAGCATCGTCACCCACAGGACACGCTTCTTCAACAGCTTCTTCCCTGCCACAGTCAGACTGATGGCACAACACAACTACTGAGAAATGCGCACTCCTTGAAAGTGTGAAAAAGGTGCAATACTACAATCAGTGCAATATCCCCACACAACCTTCCCCCAACATCTGAACATGTGCAATATCCCCACATAACTTTCCCCTTCCCCCTCTTTCTTTCTTTTTACAAGCTAGGTACAGCACTAGCCTACTTACCTACTTATTATCTCTGCACTCTGCTTTCTTATGTTTATTTTTGATAACCTGTACCTGTACTTAGTACTTAATACTGTTAATACTGCATACACTTTACCACACTATGTACAGTGTGTTTTTTGTACAGTGTTCTTTTTAAATATGTTTCATATTTCTATTATTATTTCGGTTATTATTGTTATTATTATAGTGTGTTTGTTCTGTACCTCTGTTGACTCGGAGAACCCTGCAAAAATAATTCCGATGTGTCTGGACTGCTGGTCTAGGCACAGATGGCAAATAAAAAAACCTTGAACCTTGAAGAGACATAAACCATAGCTACCTGACTGTGATGGTGCCTTCATAAAACACTGCATCCTAAAAAAAACATCCTGATATCTGAGAAAACCAAGGAACTCCCGGCTGAGTGACGAGCTATCTGATGTAGTCCGTCTGACTCGCGGGGTTAATGAGCGACTGTCTGGCTATCGCTACAAGGCAGAAGCTTATCTGACCTGCCAGTACAGTGGTCATACTGTTCACAAAATTCCCATCTTGAAAATGTCGGGACTTTATCAAGACCTTTCCCGACACAAGGCCGCTCTTAAGTTTGAAAAACATTTGGGCTGGCAAAGTGATATTGAAAGGGACGCTGAAGGCTCTTGAACTTGCATCGTCTCTCCTGGCCATCAGGGGGCGACTCCTCTGGTTGCTAAAAAGACGTCTGATTGTATAGAAGTCTATGAGAAAATGACTCTACTTCTCACTTGATTTATTCCCCCAGAACATTTTTTAAACATGGGTTCATGGTGTCAATCTCTGGTTTCAAGTCTTCCTCGACACAGCATGAAGTTCATAGTACATTAGGCTCCATTTAGAGTAAAACCATAAGCGTTACCACAGCGGTGTCTGTTTTTGTATACCTGTCCTCTGGTTTTATTTAAAGTGGGCAAAAAGCAATAAATCCACAGAACAGGACATAAGACGATGGCAGCCCGAGCACAACTGACCAAAGTCACCGCCCTGAGCCTTTCAATCACAAGTACACAAGGTGCCCCATCATCCATTGACTTCTCCTCACTATCTAGTATTAACAGTGGTCTGTCTGTATGTCAGCTGCCCTTTGCCTGACCCAGTCAGTCACCCAGAGGAAGGAGTGATTAGCAGGACTGTAGTCGCAGGAGCCCACCTGCTCCGACTCAATAGAAGCCCTCACACAGCTAGCTCGCTGGAGTCAACAGAATTTTAATCACATACACAAAGACAACACTTGTACAGACAAAGACCCATGTACACCCAACGATATATAGGTGCGCACACACACACGGACACACACACAGACATTCATAGTCGGGAATGCTCCCTCACACGTACTCCCTTGCAGACTCTTTCATCCTAGCAGATAGATAGAAAGAGGAAGGAGGCAGCAGAGGAGTGATAAAGGCCCAGACAGCAGTGAAGGGGGGGGGGGGGGGTGAGGGAGGGAGGGAGGAAGGAAGGGAGGAGAAGCGTTTCCTGGAGAGACGTGCTAGGCAGGATGTGCAGAAGGAGAAGGAGGAGGGGATACACTGGGGGGGCTTGTTCCAAAGCAGAGGTTGCGTCCTTACAGGGACTCTGTACACGCTAGTGTCAAACACAGGCGGAGGGGTGGGGGGGGAGGGGCACAGCAAAACACCGGCCGGCCACTTCCTGATGTACGGCTCACTGGAGAGCACCGACAGGAACAGTCTGACTCGTGGACTTGTCCATAGGCAAGCACAAACCCACATGTGCTCATACACACAACAGACACGCAATTACAACGACACGCACACGGTCAGTTCTCCTCGCAGGTGGCAGTTTGGATTCAGGTGATGAAACACAGGTTCCGTTGTATGGAGACAAAACCCTGGAGGACCCTTCAGCATGTCCTGTATGTAAGAGGATCTCCCTCTCTCACTCTCAGTCGGCTTTTCTTTTTGTCTTTACTGCCAAGCCTGTTTTGTTGACTGCCTTTCTTCAGCCTGCTGACCCTTCTATCTCTCTGTCTGCTCACTTTCCTTCTCTTTATTATTTGTGTAAGTCTCCCTCTCTCTCTTGGCACAGTCTGACTCGTCAGGCCTGTAATAGAGCCGCCATTGTTTGATCAGGGAAGCAACAGGAACCGTACCCTGTTAACCAAGCTCTGTCGGTATGCGTGGTGTATTTCAGGAAGGTGCATGTCATTGTGTGTGTTTATGTGTGTACCGTATGGCCGACTGCAGGGGCTGAGTCTACGTGTGGGTCCGATAAGAGTGTACGTTTTCCCTCCAGTGAGAACGCTGACTTTCTGTTTCAAGAGGGAGTAAGCATGACATGAGGCTTTACCGTATGTTGAACAAGTGCCTCTCTTCATCGCTCCTTATGACTATAAACTTCCCCCATGTCCTCTTCAAGGGTTTGACCTCGAAACACAACTCTCTTAGCTCCAGTTTCTCACACACGTGGATTTATTCAAAATCGCACTGTAACATTTCGTTTTCACACATGCTTTCCTTAGCCTGCCCTTTAACCCGTTCTGTAACATTCTCTCTTTGCTTTCTATGCTGTTAATACCCCCATCCCAAATCTGCAAATGCCCCCATCTCGAGTTGCAGAGCCTGGCTCTTATGTCTGTCTGTGTGTGTGTGTGTGTGTGTGTGTGTGTGTGTGTGTGTGTGTGTGTGTGTGTGAATGCCCACGTGTGATGCTCCATTAACTCTTGTGGTGACAGGCCTTTGATGCCGCCACCGCTCCTTAATCCCAACACTGAGGGAAGGGGACAGGGTGGGAGAGAGAGAGAGAGAGAGAGAGAGGAAGGAAGAGGGACGACAAGTAATGGGGGGGAGGGGGAGATTACTGAGTGGCTTTGACCCGTTGAAGCTCTGGTTCAAGTTCAGGCTGAAGTCCAAGTTCAACATCTGAACACACACCTGAATTTATGGGGGAATGTCACTGCTCTGATATTCTGAGAGCCCTGTTGCCTTCAGCAGATTGGGCTGTTGTTGCTCTCTCTAACACGGAATGGAGAAAAGTATTCATCAGAATATATATATATTTTTTAATAAATGTTCCCACAAATATGTATTAAATTATTCCCCAGAGTAAGAGTTATCCTCTTCATTTCATAGCTTTCCTCTTGGTTGCACTGCTTCCAGCCCCAGGTTGAGATTTGGAGGGCTGGTCTTTATGTTAGATCTTTTATCCAATCATATTCAGCCATCGTGTGTTGCCAGGGGGCTAAAATCTGCCCTTAGGCCTGCAGAATCAACAGTGCGGGCGCTGGTAGCTTAAAGTGAATGGGAATGACAATTTTGTGTCAACCAATCAGCTTTAGAGTTGGCTCCTCTAGGCCTTCTAGAAGGCCCCGGAACCGGCACAGGAGCCAGCTAGCAGGCGTAGTGCGTGCACGTCTTTTGATTGGATTACCAATATTGAGAGGCGGGGCCTATGGGCAGGTATATGCAGAACCTCAGAACTAGGAAACTGAATTTGATAAACGAATTAATTCGCGTACGACTAAGCTGTTTTTTCAACCCACAATGGCGGAAGGAGGAGAAGATATCGATTTGGTGGAGGATACAATTATAACGCCATTCTCAAGACAAACTTTAAGACCGACGCCGACGCTACAAAGCCCGTCACAGGCGGGGAAGAGGTTCGTTCGCCACTTTCAAAGTTCCAACTCTGAGCGCTACCGATGGCTCACAGGCTCCGAGAAGCTCTGCACACCGGACTGCTGGAGATGCCTATTATTTGCAAGTGATCGATTTGGTGTTTGGAGCCAGACTGGCTTTGCAAACTTGAGTTGTCTAACCAAGGCAGCAACGAGACACCAAAGTACGACTCGGCACTTACAAGCATCGGTGCTTTTGAAAACGTTTGGGGACACCCGAGCGGATCTTCAGATCAACGAACAAGCGAGCAGGGCAGCGGAGCTGCACAATGAAAAGGTGAAGAACAAGAGGGACATATTGAAAAGACTCATTAATTGTGTCATGTGTTTGGGTAAACAGGAACTTTCATCTTCATCATCACGGTGAAACTGCTTTGGGTGACAACGCGCTGTTTAGTGAACACACTGTATTTTTTTGGGGACTTAAACCTCAATGTTTGTGGACCAGAAATGGATAGAAGAAGAACATTAATATAACTCTGTTACACTCGACTTTGTTCTTGCCTATTAGTTGAACTGTACTGTATTGTACTCTTCCCCAGCAATTCTCTGAATAAAAATGTCAATTTCAAGGTGACGCAACGCCTGGTTATACTGCGTCTCTGTCTAACTGTATAGTGTCTAGAGCCATGGCATTATAATGATAGTAATAAGAGGTGGATTAATTCGGGTGGGACTGTAGGACCTCACTGAAGGCCCAGGCCCCAGGCCCACGGCACGCCACTGCATGTTTTTCATGCTGTCCGAGAGAGAAGAAGAAAAAACATGGTGAGCGTGTTCTTCTGAGGAGATCTTGAACTTCCCCGAGTTCGTTCAGAGACACAACCACGAAAAGTGGAGAGACGAGGGGGAAGCAGTCTATAACCAAAAAGGGTTATGACAGACGGATCTGGATTGAATTAAAACATTTCAAAATGATGTATTTGAATTATTGTTTCATATACGAACATCTGCGGTTTTATTAATCTTGCCTTGGCAGCATAAAAGTTTGAAACGGTACTTCATCGTAAATCAAGCGCTCCACATGCAGTTCCATGCATTTCGATGCTATTTCTGACAGCGGCGTGAAATGTCAGTTACTATAGCGGCGTGAGTTGTACAACACTGTCGTCAAAGAGGAGCGAGAATGGGCATTTAATGAGTTTGTGATTGATTGTAAAGTTTGGATTGGGATAGCGGGCCGCTGGTGTGGTGGAATCCTTATTGTAGAGCAGACGACTTCCAAAGCGGCGCTCTGCGAGCTTTGCACTGCGAGAAGACAGCTCTGACATGTGTTTACCATTTTGCCTTCGCACAGCGGAAGATTTACGACAATCCTCTCAACTTCTAATCAAAAGGGTATTTTCTTCTCTTTTTTATGTCTGTCTTCTGTGAGAAAAGCGGTTGCTTCACTCTGCCAGGTGGTGTTTGTATGTCTGTGTGTGTGTGTGTGTGTGTGTGCACATCTGTGAGTGCGCACATGAGTGATGAGGTATTTGGCAATTGGAGAGCAGGTTTAATAATAACTGATATATCCCTGGATGCTTTCAGACCCCGCTCCAGCTGGGAGAGGTCTGGGATGCCTCCAGACCCAAAAGTGGAAGAGAAAAGACGATTCAGAGACAGGGAGAGAGAGAAGAAGGAGAAATTATGAAGAGGGACAGAGAATGAAGAACGCGTACGAGATGCAAGGAAAAGGGGAGGGAAGGTGTGCGCTGACATCTGCCTGGCATCCTTTCACCTCGCATGCTCTCTGACCAATCACTCTTCCCCCTCCCTCGTCTTTCATAAAGAAGGAGGGGAAATGACATCGCTCATCTGACAAAGGCAAACATCCAAACCACACAAATCTCCTCTGCCCGACACCCCTGTCTCACACTTCTTCACTTTCTTTCTTTTTTTCACAGGCCTCTGGTCTCACACAGAGCGACGTTGAGATGAACCCGGCACCTCTGCCAGGTTTCTACTCAGAGATATTGAGGCGTCTCACACTCTCTAACTGGCTGGCTGTGGCAACGTGTGTGTCTGTCTCTCTGTGTGTGTGTGTGTGTTTGTTTGATGGATTGAGAGAGACAGAGAGAGACTACACTCTGCCTATGCCTGGATACGTCTGACTCTCACACACAACTGAGAGAACGGTATAGAACATTACCCACATTGGTGTGTCCTTGTGTGCTTTGCAAATACACACACACACACACAGCAACAACAACAAAAAAGCGAAGAGCCATAACAGCATGGCGCTCCGACAGTGCCTCTGACAGATTTAAGTAAATAGCAGCAAACAAGAGATTATTTTTGGCAGGCCAGGCTGCGGCCCATTCCAAGAACTAAGGGAGGTCCAATGGGAATGGAGAGAGATGAAATCACATAAACAGATGTGATTAAAGTCAATATCATATGTGTCATTACTCATTCAGACGACGTACTCCATTCGCTCGTCCGCACTTGCACAGGTTTTTCATCGACGCTCTTCGCTGCTACGATCCCGTTTGGTGGTCGTCTTTTACTGCCAGTCATGTTCAACCTCCCCCTCAGAACTTTGAACCAACAACAAACCTTGCCGAGAGCAGTTTCCTGTCGGAACTATGGTTGACAGAAAATAGTTCCTTCGTGAAACTTCTCACAACAAGGAATGTGGATTATCTTGAGAAACCGGGCCACGGTTTCTGGAGAGAGACATTTCTTTTAGGCGCTTTGAGCCGAATGCCATGTAGTGCCATTATGCTGGAGAGAAGGCCGATGTCTCCCAAGCCAGCGAACCCACCAAAACAATCAAGTCTGATAAATAGCACGACGCGTAATAGTATTTTACTTTCTTGGCTGAAGTGCACCAGTCAGCAGTTCTGAGGCTCAACAGACGACAAGGTCTCTGCATCTGCGACACGCACAGAAACCGGGACGATCAAAATGTGTGTGTGTGTGTGTGTGCGTTACCCTTTCTCTACACACGCCTCATGCAAGGCAACTGGGAATTCATCATGCTCAAATGAGGTCTTTCAAATGTGCAAAGTGAAGCAGCGGGATCAGAGCGTGGATCTGCAGCTGACAGTCGAGTTGACCCACCATAAGTGGATTTGTAATCCCCAGTTGAGTTGAACTGTGTTTGTTGTCGCGGCCGCTGTGTGTGTGCGTGAGTGCTTTTGCAAGTGGGTCTGCACAGCTGCATCTGTCTCCCGAAGTCACCAACACTTTTGACCACATTGCTTTTTCCATCACGTGTCGCTAATCATATTGCACAAGGCCTGCTGCCCACTGATCAGTGACATACTCTCCTGTGCTTTGGGATGGGGGAAGTGTAAAGTACACAAATACATGTGCAACGCACACAGGGTGTTCTGGCTGTGCCCCGGAGAGGCTAAGCTGCTTTGGGACTGAGAGGAGCTCTGATGCTGTCACCACTCGTTTAATCAGCCATTACCAGCGCCGGGCCAGAGTCAAATGCTAATATGGCTCTGCCACGTAGACGCTGGTAAGTCAAGGGAGATCAGACCACTGCCGCAGCTGAACGTACCATGACCCTAAATGTTCAGCGGGGGCAAAAGTCAGCTTAAGTAAAGCAAATCAAACTTGAATTAAGTACATGGGAGTTGGAGTTAAATGGCGGGTGCAGATGGAGCCGCATGTGACAGTCGAAGCGCTTGACGCCAATGTGCGGGAGCCATGAGGGGTCAGGCAGTCAAAATGTACGTCCACAGGAAGTGTGGATGAGTTGACGATGTCATTGGCCAGATAAAGTTAAGTTCAAGATTGATGAAATTTGAACTTTCCTCTTGCTTAAAAATGTTGGTGAACGGGAAAGCACAACTACGGTGATGATTTCACAGTTAATTCGGGAAAGATAAAGATACTACATTCCTATAAGCACTCGGCTGCCATGGAAGCCAAAGTTTAAAGATCAAGGTGCCCTGAGAGAAATTATATAGGATTTACCAGCGCAGACCACCTTTTAGATTTCCACGGACTGACGTCAATGAGCTTAAATCTGGGGGGAATCTTGTTTGTTTCCCGAGAGGCTCACGGATCATTAAGTTAAGTTGAGACAGGACTGCAGGAAAAAAAACTGGTAGCAAAGTAAAAATAGGTTAAAATAAAGTCTAATTCTGTAGAAGGTGCTTCTGGGCTTGTGAAGGAGGACATAATCTAATTAGAACAACTATTTAAGGACCTAAACGTGAAATTAAAAAGTCTGTGTTGGGATGGTAGGGGGAGGAAAGCCATGCGGATAAATTGAGGGCATGTTTGGGGTGAATTAGGATGGTATGGAATCTATATCTTCGGGCACAATGTTGATTTTGGTGAAATCTGAGCTTAATTTTGTTGACACTTTCTGAATGCATGGGACGGAGATAAGTTGCGGTCGCTGGCATTAGCAATGCCAGTGCCACCCAGACAAAGCCCTCGGGGAAAACATTTACTCGCCCCTCACTAACACCTCAATGTGTGTGTGTGTGTGTGTGTGTGTGAGAGAGAGAGAGGGAACATTTATTGGCCCCCTGCTGCCACCCCTGGAGAAGAGCCGTCCAAGTGCCGAGTGACAGACGCTGCTTAGTGTCTTAATGGAGGGAAAGGAGGGCCAGCCAAACCACAGCCTTCATACTGGGATCTAACAGCCTGTAATTATGGAGAGATGTAAAAGCCACTGTGTGTGTGTGTGTGCGTGAAAGTGTGAGAAAAAAAAGAAGCAGAAAGATATGCTACATCCTTCTCCCAACAATAACCATTGGATTCAAGGTGTGTACGTGTGCCAGTGGACCTCTTCTTTTTTCAGTGTATCAGTGCAATGGGGCTCCTGCTGCTCCAGCTGTGGCCGTGCTCTCACACACAACACACGCACACACACACACACACACACGTAAAATAATAAATGAAAGTTGTTGGGAACTGGAGCTGCGTTCAATTAGGGCAACCACATATTTACAAACAGTGGGGGGAACGCTGCCTCTCTGTGACTCATCAGCCAAGCGGCACACTTGCACTTTTGACTCCAGGCCTGCACTCAACTGCACTAGGAGGGAGGGAGGGAGGGAGGGAGTAAGGGACAGAACAGAGGGACAGAGAGAGAGAAGGAGGGAGATGACAGGGTGCGGACAGAATAAAAAACACACTGTGCATGTGCGAGCGACCGCATAAACAAATACATGTGTGTGCATACAAACACTTGCGCAAACTAAATGAGCTCATTTAAACTCCTGTGGTGTGAACGAAACACAGAGAACCTGCCGACTTCCAGAAGAATGACTTCCTCTAACGCGAAAACATTCATTCTGGCAGGAAAGATTACTTGTCGAGCAAAATGTTGCCAATTTAGTCATTGAATCTTCAAAATGTCTTGAATAATTATAGTCTAAATTATCTTTGACATTTCAATTGTCGAAGTTGGACACGGTTCAGACATAAGAGCATGCTCTGTATGCGTCCACGCCTCCGACCTGTGATGGAGAGGTCCCAATGATGCTGCAAGTACACGACCTGATCTCACTGGGAGAGTCCCAACACGGTGGGCATTTCCCCAAAGTCGAGGATCCTTCAACCACGGAATTCTGTGGAAGCCGCGCCATCGAATCCTGACGCAGGACTCTTCTAATGCAGAGCATGCATGATTATCCTCCGCGCTCACTAGAACAACCACAATCCTATGCGCATGATGCATTTCCTGTATCATATATAAATCAAAAGAAACATTGAAATAATTTGAATAATGTGGGAAAAAAATTCAAAACCGCAGAAAAATGAGTCAACTTTGAGTTATTTCACTTCAGCAGTCAACACATTTGAGGGAGCAAATTGCAAACTTGCTTCACCCATATTCGATTTACAAAAGTACATTTTATTTGAATAGAGTCTGGTTGGTTTGATGAGCATAAGGGGTATTTCTTTTGACATCTAAAGTGGTAGATTAAGGGTTAAGGAAGCGTCCGTGACTTTGAGAAACCCCCAATGTGTTTCCTTCTTCACACGTAAAATGTAACAGGTCTTCCTGCTCACACAGTGTGCACTCATGTTGCACACATGCACCTCTTCCTGTGCCTGAGGGCCGTTGTCAAAGCCCACCAACGTGCAACGTGGCAAACGCGAGAGAACATCAGAAGTGCAGAGACCAGCACAGCGGCCTTGTTTTTTCACCTTGGTTGTCATCGCCTTGAGAGAGAGCAAACGGAGGCACAAGGCCTTAAGTGTGAGTGCTGTTTGTCTTGACTTGACCTTGGTTTGTGTGTGTCCGTGTGTGTGCATGAGCGTGTGTGTGTGTGTGTGTGTGTGTGTGCATGCATCCGTGTGGCGAACCACATCAAAGAACGACGGAGTGGCTCAGTTGTTTTGACCTCTGACCCCGGCATGCTCCGAGACAGCGGGAGGGTGGCGGAGGAGGAGAAAGACACGTATCCCCACAGACACACACACACAAGCACATATACATAGAAAAGGGTGGGATCGACTCTGGAGTCTCTAAATTTACAACAGCTAGAAAAACAACCACAGATACAGAGGTAGCAATTTGTCTTGTTAGTTTTTATAGGGACCTGTGAGCAGGCGCACGCACTAAAACGTTCCCGGTGGCATTCCCGTCTCCTCTCCCTCTCGGCTCGCTGTGCATCTTCTTCTGTATTTCAGTCTGTGCTTCATCCTGTTGAACCTGTCCCGACGGTCTCTGCGGTACAATCGAACAACACGTGGTCAAAATGGTTCTCGTTTTGACTTGGGTGTGAACGTGGAGGACAAGTGGAAGCGTTTCTTGCCTCTGGGATGAGCACTTTATCCCCGTCTCTTTTCATCATTTATTCTTTGGAATTCTTCAAAAGGTTATCTCTCTGTATTTTTACCCGTCGGCAGATATAACCTAAATCCTTGACAAAACATAAAATGCAGGTTTAGCATGTGCGTGCATGGCGCATGAGTCACCGGATCAGCGCATGTGCGAGTGTGTTTTAACACGTTTGTCCAACCTGCAGTAAATGACTCATTTGCTCTGCGTGTAACTGCACACGCACATGTCGAGAAGTATGCGTGTGCGCGAGCGTTCTCTGTGTGTGTCACAGCTGTAATAACTTACAGCTCCCTGCATTTTAGCTATGCTGTCACAGTCCATTATAATTCTACACACACACAAACTAATGAAAACATCTCGGAGTAACGCAGGTTTGAGAGCAAGAATATCCCCGTCGAGTACTCATGGCTGTGGGGAACTGCAGTTCACAGACACCTGAACGTGGTCTTTGATCACCACGGGTCTGTGCAGTCAGCTACCATTACAAGAAATGACATCTTCTGCAGGTGCTGACCGCATGGACGTTTCTACACGCGCATGTGTATGTGCACAACCTCAGTGTGCATTGGCCATTCTGTATGATTGTACTGTGTGTGTGTGTGTATATATATGCTCATGCACATATATGACTGTGTGTATATAAAGCAGCCCTTGACAGCCATTGGGGGCGGCGGCGGCGGCGCGGACGGTGTGTTTGCCTTGGCAGCGATTCAGCATTCCACATTCCTCTGTGATATTCAGTTCTGTGACCTCAGGAAACCCGCCCTGCAAAGAAGCTCTCGCTCTTTCTTTTACGTCCCTCCCCTCTCTCTCTCTGCAGCCTCCCTTTCTTTCTCTCTCTTGCCGCCTCCCCACTTCTGTCGATCTTTTACTCCGCCCTTTTCATATCTGAACTTGGGAAGTCATCTGTCAACCACCACCCTCCCCCCACCGGTTTATTTTCCCTCCTTCCTTCTCTCTGAAACTTTCTCCTCAACTTCCCCCCGCCCCATTTTTTCCCCCTGACGCGGCACCTTTCTCAGAGCTCGAAGTCTGAACACACATCTCGCTGTCACTGGGACTCCATGAGGCTTCACGCTGTCCCAGTCACTCAATGGATCACGCAGATGCATATTTCTCCTTTATTAGGAATTCTTTCTGCATCCAGCCCACACAGAGGCCAGAAGGAGTTATTCCCTCATCTTCGACACTCTTTCTTTTCTCTTTTCTCTCTTTCTTAAGAACTTTAATCCCTGCCACTGTAAATCATAACACACATCAAATAAACAACTACATACATGTTAGGACACAATTTAATGAGACTTGTGTGCTCAGAATTTAAAATGATTATTGACAGGATTCCTGGTCTCTCCTCAAACTTGGAATCTACTTGTTGTTTGTCGACAGACTCCTCCTCTGACCCCTCCCTCTTCTATTTGAGGCCACGCCCACTTGCCCAGAGAGGCATTTCACCTGAGATGACCCTGCGCCCGGGGCAAGGCAGTTCCTCCTCCCTCCCTCCCTCCCTGCTTGCCTCCCTTTCCTCCCCCTTAGCTTGAGCTGTAAACAACTACACGTACTTCGACACATGGTCACCACACCTGCCGCTTGGAGGCAGAAAGGCTGAGAATGAGACAAAGAGGTACTGTGTGATGTGCTAAATAAAGTCAGAAAACGAAAGCCATCAACAGGTTTTGGAGGCACAATTAAACCTTCTATTGAACGGTGAAAATAAATGGTAAAATACAAAGTATAATGCAAAAATACCCTAAAGTAATACTTGCTATTATTAAATTAAACTGAGACACATTAAAGCTCAACAAAACTGAGAAAGCTGTAGTGAGCCAGAGAGAAGCAGAAAAGAGCTGATAACTATCTGACAGTAACACTACTTCCTCCTCCCCAACGAGGCCTCCCCATGTTATAACGTAGCTATCCACCGTGTGCATGCGCTGTGAGGTTGACCCACATACAGTCGAGCGGAGCTGGCGTGAACCGAGGGAAAGGGTGGAGCTGCCAGTCAACCCTCTTATCTCCCTGTGACACTTTCCTCTATCTCAAGTGTACCTTTATGCGGCCCGAGTGCAGCAACAACGCCGTAAAAACGCTCAAGTCATAAAAATAAACACGGGCGGGAGAGGGACGACAAACACAAAGCAAGAAAGACACTGAGTTACATAGAATGATGTGCCTTTGTGTTTGTGTGAGCGCGCAAGCAGAGATGTTGACAGCATGCAGGAGGACATAAACACGGCCATCGGGACGCACACAACAGATGCTCAGTCCATCAAGAAAAACAAACGGATAAAAGTGCATCTGCGGGTTAAGGTCAAACTTGTGACGCACATGTGTTCCCGTACTTAAACGTATTGTGTACAACACATTGTAAAGAAAAACTTTGTATGCGTACAATAAACAGAGAGGAATAAGAACATGTGTATCTGCATTTTGCGTCTCAGCGGGAGGGGTATGTGTGTGTGTGTGTGTGTGTACATATGTGCATGTGTGTTCGCAAGACTATGAGCGAGCGTATGTGTGTGTGTTTTGGATTAAGAGCTTCACCCCTGGATCTCGAAATGAGATAGGGGATTAGCAGGACACATCCGCCACCTGGCATTTTAAGCCCCGCAATTACAACAACAACTTTTAATCAACAAAAGCCATACATGTGTCACATACAGTTGGAACACAGCAACTTGTTCATCATCATCATCATCATCCTCCTCCTTCGCTCTCTCCCTCGGGCCATCATTGCGCTGACCCCGCGGTAACACCGGGCCACGCAGAGGGCAGCTGGAGGATAGTTTTTGAGGCTGATCATGACTCGCTGTATTAATAGGGATCAGCCGAGATTGGGACTCGTTCGCGCGGCGCACTGGGCAAGGATTTAGCGTCCAGATTGACTTTGACTTGGCACGAGGCTAGGGGATAGGATGTGAAGCCGTTGGCGCTAGGCTAGGAGGTAGCATCCCATTAGCACCTGTGTAAGGCATTTACCATCCGTGGAGCACGGCGCTGGTCGAGGAGCTCCTCGTGACGCGGGACCTCATTTAACCGCTCTAAAAATACTTTACTGTTGTTGCCATGCTCAGGAGGGTCAGAGGTCAGGGTTGGTGACAGAGCAGCACCTCTGGAGGTGGTGGCGATTAGGTGTCTTGTTCAAGGCCACTTCAACAGGTTGGGCGGGGCTTTAACCTCGCGCAGGAAGCCACCCTGCTTTTATTCAAATGCCTGGTGCCAATGCAGCAGAACGCCGGGAACTAACCGTGACAGTTAATCAGTTTTTATGGAAAAATAGCACACGAAAAACACACAGAAAACAATGCTGCTTAAAGGGTTACTTCACCCTTAAAAATGACCATCTGTGCGAAAACGGACCAAATCATTCATGAATTCAAGTAAATGGAAGCCCGGTTTAACTACCCGCAGAAACCATAGAAACTCTCACTCAACGTCTTCAGTGGAATCCAAGACTCGCTTATCTAGTCGTATGATTACTACTTCCCAAACACATTCGCCAAACTAACCATTTACAACGACTCGGCGGAACACTGGATAAAGGAGACTTGGGTTATATTGCACAAGTCTTGGATTAACACGTGATATTTGAATGTTCATTTTAAGGGTGAAGCCTTCCTATAAAAATGTAGGTTGACTTCTACTGCTGATAACAATTCCCCTTTGCTTTACTAAGTGCACATCTCTCCAGCAGTCTGGTCCTCAGGCTTCTGTTGTCTTGAGGAGGTCGTCACCGTGAAGGGTGGGGTGTTCAGTCTGTACAGATACGTTGTGAAAAAGAAATAAAAACAAAGGTGAGGGCAACTAAACCCTTGACAATTCTGCTCCATTTCATGGCCAGCGCGCAGTGGGGAGAAACACACAGTCGGCTAGCAACCAAACTCAACAAAAACAGCAGCCAGGCACCATGAAAGGAAAATAAATCATGTTCTTTTTCACGCACACCTCCAGTTAGATGTGGTAATACACATACAAAAGTCCTCCTGTGGCTAAGAGGCAGTTTAAACCACAACATGGGTGTGTGGAGAGAAATAATTATCCTATCCACCAGGATTCACTGCCAAAATGCCAGAAACAAAGACGCATGTACAGTATGAAGAACACACCCTCTCCAAACCTCATTACATATAAAGAAGATTCTACTCTAAGATAGCATTTACCAGAGAAGAAATGAAGGGTGGCAAGTGGAGAGAAGGCCAAAATAATGAAAAAACAAAAGGAGGTAATAAAGAGAAACTAAGCGCAGCATCTATTCTCTTTATTAACAAGCAGTGCTTCCATCCAACATCTCAGATAGCGATCGACCACAAATCAAGACCAGATTTCTCTAATTGACCATCATGTTGCTTTCAAAGATGAAGTGCAACCTTGATTTTCCACAGCTTTCTCAGGTGTCAGCGAGAGAAGGCGAAACAGAAGGCCGGAGAGAGAGAGAGAGAGAGGCAGAAGGGAATGAAAGAGTAAATGAACACGATGAAGAGACAAAGCTAAAGGGAGAATCTGAGAGCGGAGAGAATAGGAGGAGGGTAATTGCAGGAAAGGGGGCTCATTAGTCCGTCACTATCCTCAATCTAACCCTCAATTTTAGGTCAGCAGGAACACAGGGAGAGGGACAAGAGAGAGAGAAACAAACAAAGATGGAGCGACTGCATTATACTCCATCTCCTGTTTATGTCGTCTCTCAAACTTTTCTCCCTCCGCTCAACTTTCTACCTCTGGCCTCCTCGCGCCGGCTGGCAGCGGCGAGCGCGCACACTGCCGCCAGCCCCGTCACGGATCACGCAGCATATCAGCTTACACACCTCGCATGACGAATCCACCGTCTCCCTGCTCCAGGCGGCGCTCGCTGAGGAGCGAGGAAGAAACACCGACTTTGTCCTCGCAAAGGCGGCGGGGAGGAGGAGGAGGGGGCTAAGAAGCGGCTAAAATAAATAAATGAATTGAGACACTCGCAGTACAAAGATGCGACTATAACTGTCCACGAATCCCTCCGCAGACGTTCTCATTAATCTGAACAAAGGCTCGGGCAAATTGTACGCTGCTATTTTAATGGAGTGCAGAACTAGTGCAGCAGTGATTGGCCCGTGACCAATTACAGGTACTGACTCATAGTTTAAGAAAGCGCGGTGATGAGATGTCCATCCCTTCCCTGCAGAGGCAATGTGTTGCTCTTCCCACCCTCTGTGCATTCAAGATCTGGAATGTATCAAACAGAGAGCAGCAGACTTTTAGTCAGACTGTCGGTTTGAGAGAAGGAGCGACTCCAAAAGGAGGAACGCTTCACTTTCATTCACAATGAAGTACCGCATGTGACTTAGGTTGACCTACCTGCGCTGAAGAGAATCAGGAGCTCTGCGCTCGGCCTGAATATGGACACCATGTACAGCTTCCGCCAGAGTGCTGCTTATGGCAAACTGTCAATTGCCAGGGTTCGGGTCAAATTAGAAAGACAGTGTGGCAAAGCCGGACGGCAGCAGGAGCCTGCAGCTCCAGTGGCCTCTGCTCACTGGGCCACCGCTGGAGAAAGCAGAGGTCAGGACCAGCGCCACGTGGTCCCCCTGAACCGGACGACCCAGGCTTGAGCTTGGTATGTGTGTGTGTGTGTTGTGTGTGTGTAAGGGTGGGCGAGTGTATGCTGGAGCTCCAGGTGTCAGTCAGTGCGATGAGATGATGTGCCCAAAGTGTTGCCGAGTTTCTATGGAATCTGGAGAGCGCAAATAAATGCAAACACACACATACACACACACACACACACACACATTAGCATTCAATCTGGATCGCGCTGCCATAATCAGCATGTCAAGTTCGAGGACTCTGCCCGTCACCTGCTTGTTTTGTTTGCAATCAAATAGAGGACGGGGGGGGGGGGGGGATGACCACACATTCACGTTCACACAGGAGGCCCTCACGGCCGTACACAAGCACCGACGAGAACGGAAATATTGTGTAAAAGCAAGAAAACAATACCTGCTCATGAATGAATTTCATCTCTGGTTGGGACTGCCTCAACAGATGCACGGAGCTGCACACATCGTAATCATGCATTTAAATATCATGCTCGTTTTGGCAAGACACACACACCGCAGGAGAAAGGCATTGTTCAAAAAACATATACGCTCATATATTATACATTGAAAATGCCTCTCTCTCTCTCTCTCTCTCTCCCTCTCTCTCTCTCTCTCCTGTGTTCTCTCATGTGGGAGGCAGCACTGGGCACCCGGCCATGCCCCATCAATATGCGTCCTGGTGAAACGCTTCCCCTGCTTCCCGAGGGCTGCAGCCGTGGAGGCGGCGGCTAATGTCACCGGATATTCCAGGTCGCGTCAGCCGCTAGTTATTTGAGGGAGGTTAGCGAGCTAGCGCACCCGCCGGCGAGCACCGGGCTGGCCTCGCCGTAGCAACCTGCCGCGGCGACAGCCCGTAGACGCACGCAACGCCAAGCCAGTGCCACCCTGGAGGCACCTTGGATTCTACCCAGGCACGGTTCCCTGGGAGCCTTCGGTTGCCATGGTGCCAGCCAAATTCGGGTCCAATAAACGTGAGGGGAACAGGCGGTGGGGAGGCAAGACAGAGGATAGAGAAAAGGAAAGGAGGGGGGGGGGGGGGGCTGAGTGTTATGGCAACCTTCAAAATGAAGCCTGTGCTTCTGAAAGGAGTAAATGTTTCGATAAAGATGAATCGATATAAGAACATACTTGATAACCCGTAAAAGACAGACAGCAGCAGTGTGCTGGATGCTGCCTGGCAACGCCAACGGCAGGATGAAGGGAGGTGGCTTCTCCCGCTCTGACGTTGGAAGTGAAAAGTAGAGAGCTCCGCCGTCAGACCGGGAGACGCACACCTCGTATATTCATCCACAAGGCCGCCGCAAAAAACAAGACGTGCTCTAAAACGATTATCGTCGAGTTAAAAAGGGGGAAGAAGTGTTAACATTCAAACTAAAGTGTGGCAGAAATCAAACATGAGCTGAATTGAAGCTTTTGAAAGGCGCGGCGCTCGTCTCGTCTTCGTCAACCGCTCTTACAGATGTCGTCTCGGAATCCACTAAGTGGTTGGAGGTGACTCAACCCTGATCTCTACATATTCATAAATTCATTCATCGCTTCTTAATTAAAAAGTTTGCGTGACAGAAATGCACAAAAGGACTCCGGAGCACTTAGTGTACACCTGGCTCCGTTTGGCCGACAGGACGACAGGCTGAATTATGAACCGCCGAAACAGAGCGCCGCGCGGCACCTTGCTGTGGCCGGTTCACCGTGGCGTCCCTGAGATCCCAGGACTGTGCTCCTTCCAAACTCTCTCTCTCTCTCGCTCTCTCTCTCGCTCTCTCTCTCATAAAAAAGACCTGCTGCTTGGCTCATGAGACTGTAAATCATGCAAAATAGAGCATAGCACTCGGTCTGGAAAAAATAACCATGTATAATGAGCAGACGGAGACATATGCACATATGCACTCTCTCGCACACACGTGCGCGTCTGCGAGTCCACGCCAAAAACGCCCCCCCAACCCCCCCCCCCCTACACCGCTTTGTACTCGATGCACAAACGCATACGATCATCGGCTTGTCCCGCTTCTCCAACACCCCCCCCCCCCATATAAAAAGCACAGCTCTACCTTGGATCCACGCTAGTGATGAAGAACGCGCAACACACACGCGCTATCATACCCCTCCACCACTCGTTAGGACTGCGTCCACGTCCCACCTGCTCCGCGCCCCCCTCACAACTCCACGCCACTCCAAACTCATCCCGTTATCAAAACAAGCGCCGGCGTCCCGTCGGCGGGTCCCTTTCTCCGTCTCCTCGGAGAAGAGAGAGACGCTCCTGTCCGCAGATGAATGGAGTCTTTTGATGGAGCGCCGGGCCTTGTTTACTGCCACTCCATTTATTTACCGGCCGCTTTTTCAAGTCGTCATTGAGGGACACTCCACCAAAAACACCCCTCCTCACCCCCTCAACCTCACCCAGCAACCCCCTCCGTCTCATCATTTGCTTAACTACCCCCCCCCCTCAATCCCATGTCATTCCCTATCCCGTTTCATCCTGCTTTCTTCTTTCCGTCTAGTGTCCTAGATCTGTGTCCAAACTGATTTGAAGCTCACTCGCTTGCACAGACGCATGCCAAATTTGATTCTATGCATTCTGTTGAGCTTCTCAGTGAGCTTGCCCCCCCCACCCGCACACACACACACACACACACGCACACACTTTCTGTCTTCTCTAAACTGCTCTCCTTCTCACGGTGTAGCGAACACCAAACGATGCCCCTCATGAAGGTTGTGTCTCCCGGAGAGCCCGCTGAGAAGTGGTTGACATTTTTTACTGTTACGGGGGGAAAAAAGCCAGTTTGAATAAAAATAAAAAAGTAATACAATGTCAAGTATAATGTGGAATGTTTTAACCAGAAAATAAATAAATGACCAAATTAAATCAGTGGCTGAATGAAATGTTCTGAAAATCGAATAAATAAATAAATTGTAATCTTCAAAAAATTCAAACATGTGAAGCCTGGAATCAAACGTGAAGTGTAAAGATACCGTTAAAAAGGCGGGATTCCAGTCCGTGTGAAGACATATCAACGACTGCCTGGTGGCAAAACACGCACGCACCAATGAAAGAAACAGAGATTTGTAAAAGAATAAGAAAACTCAGTCAAGGCTCAGAACCCATTATGGCCGCTTTCATGAAAAACCAGGATAATGGTCCTTTTGAGCAGTGAAATGTTTGTGCTTACAAGTTATTATACATTTTTCTGTAGCAGCAAACAGGAGTCCAGGGTGTTAATGAGGCTAGGGGAGGGCATTCATTTGAACCCTAAAGAGGAATAAAAGAAAAAGGGGAACAAGTGAGGAAAATAAAAGAAAAAAGAAGAAAGCGAGGATCAGAGGGAGGAGGTTGGCAGGGACTGTGTATGAAAATTTGGCGTCTTCCGTACAGAAAGATAACATCGTGCCAAAAACGGCCGACGACACAAACTCCTCTCACTTTCTGAACATCAGCGTTAAACTCGCCCACATAATGATTTCTTTATTCTCCATCCCACATGTGCAGAATTAAATGTCGGTTGTTGTCTTTTATTTCTAAAAATCAGTATTGACCCAACTTTTTAATTCAGTGACAAAAAAGCCTCAAAGCAAAGCCATCTCTTAGAAGACAGATGCTGAATGAAGAAAAAGGGGGAAAAGGCAACGTAATGGTGCTTTGGATGTAAAACGCAGTATCGTGACTCTCATTCTAGCACGACTACGTGGCTCTGAATGGCGTCGTTAGCCACACTTAGCGGCCGCTGCCAGGGCCTCACTGTGAGTGCAGCCCGGTGAATAAGGCATGTTCTCTCCCTGCTTTCTGGCTGGCCCGCCTGACAGTGAGCGTTGGCCACTGCACTCTTACTCCTCCTCCTCCTCTCTGTCTCTCCGAGGGAAACCCTCCTGAGTGGGTATATGGTTTTTGGGAACAGACACATTTCATGGTTGGCGCCGCGACAAAAGCCTGAAAAGAGACCCGGCACTGGGAAGACACAGTATTAATACAGACAATACCACCCCCTCGCTGCTTCTGACTCTTTTATTCTCCTCTTTTCTCTTCTCTTCTTTCTCCATCCCCCCCCCTTTTTTGTTTTGCTCTCTAGGTTTTTTTTCCAAATAAAAAAGCCCACTTAGCTCAAGTAAAGAATGCAGTTTTTATTAGCGCGTGTTTAGCTTAGCCCACACCCATTTTAATTTGACGCTCGTTTCTGTGTTTTAATGTGTAATTAAATGTCAACAGTAGGTATTAGACCGGATTCAGCGGCGTGTACAAAAACATTTTTTTTTCTTTAGACAAAATTAGAAATTGCTAAGTACATTTAGAAATACAGATCATGGAATTATTTATTGAATTATAATTTTTTTAACAATAAGAACGATTTGAGTAATTTCATTCGACATAATATATTTTGACAAATTAATTTAACGCATTATACGTAGCCACAATTATAGATACAAAAAAGCACGTGGAAACTTTATATCTGACACCAATAAATGTAACATTTTGCGGAAAAATAAAGGCAGCTGTAAAATAAAACATTTAAAAACACAATCAGTAATGAAGAACCATTAAAATAACATTTCTCTTTCATCCTGAAGGTCTGCAGAATACAAAGCTGAAGAACATTTATGTCAACTCTTCTGCTTTTCTAGCTCGATGCAGCTTTGCTTCGGAGAAACGGGAGAGAATCTGACAGCTGAGTTCATTCAAAAAAAGGAAGGGGGGGGGGGAGATCAGAGAACAACTGATAAAAGAGCCAAATAGCACAAACTGCCACATTTGTCTGTTCCACCACCATGATGGCCTCCTGATTTCACTGGAATAATCAGTTTACCTCCCATCTCCCAGCGCTGAAACTCCTCACACAAAAGGAAACAGATGCACGTCGACCAGAAATGTTCAGGGGGTTTATTCTCTCCCGAGTCAGACGCCGCCAAGGAAACGGAGGCTTATGATCGTTACGTAAAGACCAAAGAAAAGAAAAAGAAAAAAAAGCGGGGAGCCGTTTCTAGGACAAAGGCACCGTATCACGGAGCATGCCAGTTTTCAATGGTCAATTTAGGGAGACCAAACACAACAGTTTTGCCTTTGCCTTTTATTTATTTATATTTCCCCTCAAGTCTGCTTGTGTCACCATGGTCTCATGAGATAAATGCAGACCCTGCGGTTTTGGACCAATCTATGTACGTCTGTGACACCCCAACGTTAGCCTTGTGTCTTTGTGTGTGTGTGTGTGTGTGTGTGTGGATATATTGGAGCAAACAAGCACACAACAGGGCTTTGGCTAGCCCGATACCGTTAGCTTTCCAAATACACAGACTTTTTTCCCCGAAGCCAAGAATAGTGTGAGAAGACTCCGACTCACTCCGTCTCTCTGATGTGACGGGGCTCTCCCGCCATCTTATCTCTTCCGATTTGATGTGCAGCCAGATCGACGGGCCCGTGACGCCAGACAGGAAGACGGAGGCGCGGCGAAAAGAAGACGCGGGCCCCCGGCTAAACGAGAGCCACCGGCGAACATCGACTGATGCCAAAGCCGCGCTGCGTGTGGAGAGCTTTTCTTAGCCGCCGTGGGCCCCGTTCCCACCACACACAGCACAAAGACCTGACCGCCTCCCTCGGTGTCGGGATTTCATTTCATCAAAACTCTGTGCTTACTTCACCCCTGAGGGTCATCTTAAGATGTGCGCGCACACACACACAAACAAAAACACTTACGCACAAGGACGGCACACTCAACCCTTGTGATGTCATGGGAGCTGGAGACGAGATCCAGGAAGTCATTAAGAGCAGAATATTTTCACAAGGGAAACAGAAAGAAACACTGAGCCACGGAGCGGTGGGAACTTGTGGAATCCATCAGAGTGTCCTGTCAACTTTTTAACACGGAGCGAGCCATTCATCATGTCGGCCGTGACTGTCAGAACGCCTCTCTTTTATCCACATTTCTGTCCCTACCGTCTATAAATTCAGAAAACGAGTTTTGCTGAAATGAACAAAAGTGGGGTTTCTATTAGTGAAGCCTTCCTGTGGTCAGTGAGTTGGCTTTTCAGATAGGGGGGGCGGCCTGGCCGTAGCACTAGGTCTTTCTCTGGGTTTTCTCACAGAGCCGTCCAAGGCATGACTATTGCAATAGCGAGAGGGAGGCGGGATCTGGCACGGTGAAGCGGTCATGGCAGAAATGGCACGGCGAGCACATTTCACACCTCCCTCGGACTGACTGCAAATTTCCTGTACTGCACTTTTGATTGGAAACACATTTGAAACATCTTTTCGTGATCACAGAAAAGAAAGAAAAGTGGGGGGGGGGAAAGGAAAAAGAGAAAGCAACAAGAATGAGGTCCAAAATATGACTAAGTGCACTGAGCTAACTTTGGACCTCACAAATGGGCTTTTTTTAATCTTCTTTTTTTCCAACCTTAAATAAATCAGGAATTGTGCTGAGTCGAAACTAAAAAAGAACAAAGGTTATAAATCAAATAGCCCGCTGAACACTATGAGAAGCAGCTGAATGAGTTCACCTCAGTTGGATAACAAGTGGACCCACCTATGAGGACATAACAGAAATGAGAATTAAACATAAACTAGTACTGTGAACAAGGCCTATCCAACCCACTCCATTCATGGGTTATTAAAGCGCCCGTGCCAGTGTGCTGGTGGACCTTTGGCTCTACCAGACCACTATATCTATAATGATACCAGTCAATAACTCCTAATAAAACACCAAAAATAATGCCTTGCTCACTGTGCTGCACCACAAACCCGCCTCCTTTCCTCTCCTCTCTGGCTGCGTTTCAGCTGCAATGTTCAAAGACACGTTGCTCTGGTCTGGTTTGTTGCCCTTTATCAGAGGTGGCTGAAAAACAGGGGGAGATGGTTCTGGACTGTGGCGGCGTGATTTGCTCCGCTCCGGCTGCAGCGTGTTCTGTGAGGATCTCAAAGGCTGGCTGGCTGCAGAACAGCCTGAGAAAGCCTGACGGCAAGCCCAGAGATTCCCTGTGGCAGCTTTTGCCACTCTGTCATAAACAAAACACAAGACGTCTTTCTCTTCTTCCCACACCAACGGGGCTCGGGCGCTGCCAAACAGAACAATCACTATCGCAGCCTCTTCTGCTTTCTAACGCGACTCCCTCTCCCCGTGTCTCCTACAGTATAAACAGAAGAGATCAGCAGAGGCTTTACCTCTGTGAGAGCAACAATGAAGGCGATGTTTAAGGAGACAAAACAAAAGTGTGCACGGGATCAAAGAGGAGCGAGGGAGACGGCGATGCTAAAGACCGACAAAACGCAAAACAAACAAAAACAAACAATGAGCACTTCTTGTCGTTCACTGCGCGGCTGAGGCAAAAAAATCTAAATAATACGTAACTGCTCATCACTGCAACTAGGGATGGGCATCGAGAACCGGTTCTGTTTTAGAACGGTTCCCCCCACCTCTGGGATGATGGATCGCCAGCCAAATTCTCTTTTTCTCTTCTGTCCCTCTCTGCTGTATGCATGCGCTGCTTGTTTTAGAACATGGCAACGAGGCAGAAGCGCCTAGTGTGTGGGCTCATTTCACACCAAAATGACAACTACGCGCCACTTAACGTGTGTGTCCAAAATCTATTTCGTCAAGGAGAGAAATACAACATGTCATGTGTTCGAGCAGCAGCTCAGCTAACGCGGCCGCTTCATCTCTTCTGTCCAAGGTAACCTCCAAAGTGATCACAACCGATCAAGTTATCTTCTGTCCGTGCTTTGAGCACACATTGAGTGAGGCATTGGTCTCCATTATTATCGATCACTTCATTGGGATTGAAAGTTTGATCGTAACGGTATTAATTATTGGAGGCGTGTTGTCAAGCAAACGTTCGCGTTGTCGTGTTAACCATTATTATATAGCTACGCTTAGCTAGCAGAAGAATCTTCCATTGTCACCTACATTGAGGCAGAGGGTCGTTTGCCTCTCTCTTAATGTGGCTTTATGTCAGCTCAAAAAATTCAGATTTTGGACCGGTCAGAGAGGCTGTCGTCTGTCTGGGTCACACAGGCTACGCGCCTTGTACACTACCTCATATCTTTGTGTTCAGGCATCCTCTAGCCCATCTGAGAGAGTGTTCTCCACGGCTGGAGACACAGTCCCTGAGAGAGGATCGCCTCTCCCGGAGAAAGCAGATTGATGATCCATACAATTGATGGTGCACACTTGGTATTTGCCACGCTAGTTTTCATTTTGGCAGCTCAGTTCATATACCCTTTTAAAAAGGAAGAGCACTGTAATTTCTAGGAACATGCATTATATAAAAAGAAAATAAATGAATAAACCCCGTTTTGTCTACCCCTTGCAAAAAGAATCGATAAGAATCGATAAGGAATCGATCGAATCGATAAACTGCAACAGATAAATGGGACGGATCTTCTTTTTTTTTTTTAAAGGCATCATGGTTGTCACACAAATAATGCTTTTACAACTAATAAGTGAATGAGAGCCAAGTAGAGTCTGTGGACCCCAACGTCTCCTTCAAACTCACTTCAACTGAGCAGGAGCTCGATAAAAGTACAGAGGCACTCTGTGTTCGCCAAATAAGATGAGAGAGAGCGCACATTAAGACCATATTGTGAATGAGCAGCGCACTGGGCAGCCATGTGTTTTACTGTACGGCTGTAAACCAAAGTACAGTCGTGCACAGCGGAAAACTGACAACTGGACAGAAGAGGAAAATGAGTCATGAGACTCTGTTTGTCTGCGTCTGGTTTCACGGAATGTGTAAAACATTTAAATTAGGGCTGTGAAACGAGAAAAAATTTTAATCGGGTTAATCACAGGTTTTTGTGGATTAATCATGATTAATCACATATTACCGATATTCTCGGTATATTTTGTGAGAACATAGAGATTTATGACAAAAGACGGATATATACATTTATACATTCTTCTATACAATGGTGCTGCAACTCAGCAGTTATTTAGCAGTTTTCTTCCATATGGAACATTAATACATCTTCATCCTAAACAGAATGTTTAACCCTCCTGTTACCTTCGGGTCAATTTGACCCCATTCAATGTTTAATGTCGGTGTTCTTTGGGGTCAATTTGACCCCAGGCTGTTTTTCACTGTGTCAAACATATCAGAAATATCAACTTTTTATTTATTTAAAGGGCTATTTAGGTAGTCAACAAACAAACATAAAGTACCTCACACTTAAACTTGGGAAACAATATTAATTCTAATAATTTTCTGGAGGTTTTAATTGCTGGGGTCAAATTGACCCGAGGGTAAAATATGTTAGTAAATGTAAAGGTAACAGGAGGGTTAAACAGAACATTTTCTCTTGTTTGTCAACCATTAACTCCACCATGATACAATCTAAAGGTGGACAGATTGACAAGTGACTTTTTTTGCTCGGTCCCGATGCGCGCACGGAGCTCTGTGGCGCGCCAGACGGAGATCGATAAGTGTTAACGCAACGCGAAGAGACAGAAATGACATGCTGCTGTGGAGATACGATCAACAACAGACGTTTAGTTTAATAAAAGAACAAAGACGTGCTATAGAGAACATGTCAGGGGCGGGCCAATCTTTTAATGTCATGCGATCTACCGACACTACGCCGCGATCGACTGGCAGGTCGCGATCGACGTGTTGAGACCCTGATCTACAGGAAGTAAAAGTCGTAACAAGGTTTCCGGAGGTGAACCTGCGGAAGGATCATTACCGATGAACAGACCGTCTGCATGAGAGCGGACAGAGTTCAGATTGAAGAGGTGTATTGGAAGCTCATTTTGCAAGTGACTTTTTTTTCATCCCAACGACCAACAACAGACGGATTGGAAGCTCATTCTGCGCATGCGTTAAATGCGTTAAAAAAAAATAACTAGTTAAACCTGTAATTGGATTAACGCGTTATTTTTCACAGCACTAATTTAAATAGGATCTTTTAATATATTTTCATTGCAATCCTCCCTCAATCATTTGCAGCCACCGCCACTCATTAGTTTTAATTTAGACAACACATAATTATAGAGCTATATATATGTAATCTAAGCCCTCTCAATATGTTCAAAATATGAGGTTGACCTAAAGAAACTTAAATCTATTTTTTTAAAGTATATATATATATAATTTTTTTTTTCTTCTTTTAAATTTCATTGTAATTTCCCTTCCAAAACTAAAAATGCGATGGTGATGCAAAGTATTTCATGATTAGGTGTATGCCAATTATGTAATAATTTTTTGCCAAGCTAAGATCAAAGAAACTAATAATACTATAATGTATTGTTGTCGGAGAGTACGATTTATATCGCGTTTATTAAATTGCACATTTCAGAATAAACCGATCGAAAGCAGATATGTTCCTAAATCCCTCCAGTGACACATAATCTACACATTTTTGCAGCACGGTCTCAGTTACAGTGCAATAACTAAGTCAGTGAAAACAATTATAAATAAATAAAATGAAACAATTATATTTCAAAGAATATTTTCCTGAAAAAAACACAACAATGCAACTAAAACACAGACAGATTTCATCAGTCAACATCAAACTGCCCGCTACCTACGGTTCATCACTGCCACGGACAGACCGACAAGCTGGAGCTGCTGCCAGGGTCTGGCCGTGCGAGGCGTTTGGCCTGCACTGAGATTTTAATACGTGTCGAGAGAGAGAGACAGAGAGAGAAAGAGAGAGAAAGAGAGAGAGCGAGAGCATTTGGCTCCTATTAGCAGCTACCAGTTGTGCCTAGGCAGAGCGAGTGTGTGTATTTGGGCAGTGACTGGGATATGCTGTATACATACATATACACATATATGTGTGTGTATATATATGTTAGTGTGTATATATATTTATATATAAATATAAAATATTTAGATATTTGTGTGTCTAGTTGTGTGTGTGTGTGTGTGTGGCTGGTTGAGTCACTGTTTGAAATTTCCAGAAAATTCCAGCTGAGATAATATTAGGTCATGAGCGTGTGTTTGTATGTATACGTAGCCAGCAAATGGTGAAGTCGTGTGTATTTGGAGGATTTGGCTGTGAAATGTGTTTCGTATGTGTGTGTGGCGGCTGTGACTGTTTTTTGCAATGTAGGGGGGGGGGGGGGGGGGAATAACACAGCCAGTGTTCTGGCTGTATGTGGAGTACGCGCACTGGAGGCTACAGCGGTGTTTGGCCGAGTGTGAGGGTGTGTATCCATGATGGTGGCTGAGATACAACAATGTTTGGCTGTATCACAGTGCATCTCTGGTAGTCCTTGGCCTGGTGAGTGCGCTGTGTGGGCGTGTGTACGCAATCGTGACTAAAACCGTGTTTTGGCATTTCGTGTGAAAGTGCGCGATAAAGAGAAGTTGTGTTTTGCATCTTTAAAAAAAATGTTTTAATCAAATGTGTGTGTCTTTATTTAGCTGTGTTTGTATGTGTGTATGGGTGTGAAGGTGGCTGCAATAGTACTGGCTGTCTGTGAGCACTGGTGGTTTGTGTGTGTGTGTGTGTGTGTGTGTGTTTGGCAGCCAGGTCCAGCGTGGTGCTCGCGTTCAGGCAGACGGTAAAGGCGGCAGCAGCCTGCGGCCTGAAAGCAGGAGACTCTCGGCTCTGCTTTCTCTCTCTCACACACACCACACACACACACACACACACACACACACAACCTGGGCTGTGGCCAAATGACGATCCCTGGCTACAATGGCCTTATCGTGGCACATACACTTCAACAGACTGAGTACAATCTTATAAACAGCGACTCTCACTCATTGCACAAAAACACACAGTTTGACAGTGGTGATCATCTCATTAAAAAGCACACTCTCTCTCTTACACACACACACCCCCACACACACGCATGCAAATTCCTTCCTATAAAACAACACCAAATACATGCTCATATGAAGCCGCTCAGAAAAAATGAACTTGTACTTGCCAGAGCACACTGGCCAAATGCCCTTGACACACACTCGCATATTCTTTTTATTATTGCTGATACTATGTTGTCATGTAAACAAACACCAAGAAAAAGAAGAAAAGAAGGCAAAATATGTAAAAGACAAAAAGCAAAACTACTTGCCGTTTCCAAAGAGAACAAAAGCAATAGGGATATTTATTTTTGTTCCAGAAGTTAAATATTTGCTATATTTATTATTAATGTATTCAGAAAATGTCATTAAATAATATTAGATAACTTAATTATAATATGAATTATTGCTCAAATATAAACCTCTTTTCCGTGTGTTTCTGAAACTTAACACGTGCATCTTTACACTGAGGCTCATTTATTTGTATTTATGTCGTTCCCTCTCAATTTAATAATCTGTCACAGTGTTTCTGTGTTAAGTATGTTTCTGTGTGTGAGATCATTCAAATGTGTGTGTAGATTTGTATTCACACACGGGTATGCATGGCGAGTTATGTGCTGGCACCCCTCCATACTTTAGGATCCAGTTGGCCACATACCTGGCGTGTGGACGAAGTAGGCCAGGTAGAGGTCCAGCTCCTTGACGGACACTCCGATGTGGTGCGGCTGCACGCACAGGCCAGGGTTGGTGCACTGTGGTGACTTGACCAGCCGTTCCCCGTCCGTGCTCTCCAGGGGGCTGCCCTTGAACAGGATGACCATCACCAGGTCCAGCCGCCACACCTTGTCGGCCTGGCGCAGGCAGTCGATGCGACGGATCTTGCCCTTCTGGTCGGGGTTGGACAGCACGCAGCAGGGGGCCTTCTTCCCCGTGATGGAGAGCACAAAGTCCTCGCGGAACTCGGGCCGGATGTCCTTGCGGAGCTTGGCCAGCAGGCGCGAGGCCCACTTCTGCTTGATCTCTGACTTCTCCCCCAACAGCTCGTCCTTCACTGCGCGCTCTTCCTCCTTGGACATGCGCTTCTCGTGCTTCTTGAAGTATTTGCGCTTGCGGGCCTGCAGGTTGAACCAGGTGTAGGCAAAGGCGCGAACATGGGGCAGCAGGGCCTCGATGAAGGGGTGGAATTCATCCTGGATGAGGGAGGAGGAAGGGGGGAGGGTGGAGGAGGAGGGGGGGAAACAGGAGGAGGCAGTGGAGAGAGAGGGGGAGAACGGGGGAGAGAAGGATGGGGAGAGAGGGAGTGGGGGTGAGGAAGGGAAGAGAGAAGAGAGGCAGTTAGCACCGGCACGCAGCATGGAGGAGCGGCGCCTGCTCTGTGTGAGCGGAGGGAGAGAATGAGCGAGAGGTGCAGAGAAAGAGAGAGAGAGAGAGAGAGCGATAGAGAGAGATGCTTTACACTCTACCTAACACAGACGCATCACACTGAAGGACACACTTTACAGAACACTGAACAACGCAACACTAAAAGGTTTCTGAATAGGTTTCTCCTGTTTTCTTTGAATAGTATTTGTTTAAACATTCATGTGGCTGACGGAATAAATACACATATTCAAACATGTTGTTAGTTATAAATACAAATATTGCATACTTGCAAAATTGCATTTATCACAAATGAATTTCTAGAAAACGTGATTTTTTAAAATATTGTATTATTTATCTACATCCATAAAAAAATTATTTATAAAACATAATGTTGACATAAAATATAATTTATAATAAAAATAATTTAAAATAATTCTAATCATTAGAATTAAAACATATAATATTTGTCCATAAAAAACACAACTGCATCCGCACTCAAAACAGTCGCTATCACAAAACATATGTGAATAAAATAACAATAACTTGGTAGTTACCATTTTGCTCTCTCATCATAAATTCACCCGGCGATTGCAAAGAAACTTAAAATGGGAGGACAATCAACTGGATTGTTGAATCAAAAGTAATGCGGCGTATATTAGAAAACAAAAAATTAAGCAAAAAAAGAAGTTGAGAAACTGTTCGATAAAAGCGGGGTGGGGGGTGGGGGGGGGCAGGCCAAGGGGGTGCAGTGTAATACCAGCACAGGAACACAGGAGGTACTTTAGCAGTAGAGGTGCTGTTCAAGAGAACAACAGAAGGAGAGAGTAGAGAAGTTCTAGAAAGATCTAGAAAAAGAATTAAAAAAGAGCGGGACAGGATATTGCAGCAAAAATTGAAAACTTAAACAAGCCTCTTTGTTTGCAAAAAAAAAACAACAACAGAAAAATGCTTGGCAGAGCGGCACGTGCTATTGGTTAAATTCTTTGGGATCTGCATAAGACTCACGGAGAGAGGGTAAGAGAAAGAGCTGGACAAGGGGGGTGCGAACGGAGGAGAAGAAGAAGGAGAAGAAGAAAAAAACAGAAAAAACAAGAGGACCGAATCAATGTTGGAAGAGTGTGCACGACCGCTGGCAAACCCGAGTGCTGCTTCTTTTTCCCCCCTCTTTCTCTCCAACTCTGTCTCTCTCTTCCTCTCCACTTTCCTTCTCTAACCATTGACTGAGTCTGTGCCAACATGCAGAGGGCCCACCTATTTGGCACCGAAGCTCAAACAGCCCAGCCAATACGCACGCTGCAGCGCTGAAAGGGAGGGAAGAGAGGGATGGCAGAGGGAGAAGCAAAGCGGTGGGGGGGTGTGGGGGGGGGAGTGGATGGTTGGTGGCTGGTAGTGGAGAGAGAGCGAGAGAGAAAGAAAGAGAAGAGAGGGAGGGGGAGAAACGGGGACTGTGTGTGGTGCCGGCAGAAGGCACGTCATTAGCCAAACAGACAAGTTCCAATCTAGTGCAAAGGCAAAGTCCAGAGGATATTAATTTTACATGCATCCAATCCAGCCAGCGCCTGCCTTCAACCCCCCCCCCCCCCTCGGCTTCATCACCAGCATGGTCGCAGCCATCCCAACAAACCACTCTCCAACTGCACCCCCTCTCCAGAACCCCCCCCCACCCAACCCCCACCCTCCTTCTCTCTCGCTCTTCTGCTCGCGTTACACCACCTTGGCATGGGATGGCATGAGAAAACACAGGCCCAAAATCCCACTAGACCCTGAGACCAGCAGCTGCTCCTGGATTTACCACACAAACAAAGAGAGGAGGGGGGAAGAAAATGCCCCCCCCCCTCTCCCCCCTCCACCCAAAAATACCGTCCAAAAACATGCTCTCCTGTTTCAAAATGCACTTTCACATCCAAACTGGCCCCTTCTCTCCCTTTCTCTTTTTTGGTTTGGTTACTGCAGTTTAAAAACCCAACAGCACAGACACAGAAACACATAAAAATTTTCTGTTATCAAATTAGGGAGCAATCCCATTTGTGGGTGATTCAGTGGACAATGACAGCTGAACATGCTGCGGTGGACAGCTTCATGTAAGAAGCCTCTACATGTTAAGCTGTTTAACAAGGCGAGGCAAGCGGATATTAAACCGTCTAAAACAGGCTATACGGCTTCCATGTAATTCACAAAGCTTTGTCTCATGCTTTCCAATTCAGATACACTGGTCTTTGTAATCGTGAACAAGACTTATAGTTTCCTCCTGCAGGTGGTAAATTGCCCATATTTTCATTGAGTTGCATTATAAAGTACACAATGGCACATGATTGGGATTTAGCAGCGGAAAGTGAGGGAGCAAAGGGCTGTATTGGCAAGCGCATTGTCTCATCCTCATTGGCTGACCCACATGACCTCAGAGGGACAAGCTGTGCCCATTGCACCATGGGAGAAATATCTGAGGGACAAAGGCTCTCACCCGGGATCAATTCAATATAATCTGATGCATGTATGAAATACGTATGAACCGCACTTCTCATTAGAAGTGCATTTAAATGTCATACTTTGAAGAAAAAAAGATTTCTCATCTGTGCCGTCCAAATTTCAGAGCTCATGGGAATTATAGAGACATTGTCCAAACTGAAATCTCGGCAATGGGCAGCCACAAAACGCTAACTTGTCATGTGGCAGAGTCGAGGGCCCGGACATTTGATTGTGGAAGCCCCCTGCTGTGCAACGGGGCAGGCTGTCTGTGTGAACACCCTACAAAAGGCCAGAGTCCTCTGATTGGCTCCCAGGACCATCAGACTCAGCCTGGGCTGCTCCCCCTGTCAGTGTCTGACAGAGGAGCCGCAGCCTGGATGACTGGCAAGCTGGCTGTTCGGTTGGCTGGGAGGCTACGTGGCTGGCTGGGTGAATGACTGGTTGGCTAACCGGATGGGTAGCTAGTCGGTTAGCTGGCTGCCTGACGGGGGAGGGAAGGAGGGGAGGAGCGCAGCCCCATCTGGACCAGGCCAAGCCGGGCCGGGTGCCGATTGTTCATGCTGACATACGCCTGCCGCGGACGCACTGAACACGTGAAAAATACGGGAACGAGAGAGAAGATGGCGGAGGAAGGAGAGAAAAAAATATGGGCAAAAGGAACATGAAGAGATGGAATTAAAGAGGCTGCACGTGTTTGTTTGTGGAGAAGAATGACGGAGGTGCGTTTGCCGCTTATTTGAAAAGACTGAAGGGATCTAGACTTTTTGATGAATGGTCCGCAGACAAAGAAAAGATGTGATATGTTCCAAGTATGACAGACACCTCCTGTAATATCAGCATGCCAATACTGACAGGCAACATGATAATAACCAAGATCACTATCATGGAAATCCAACCCCTATCCTTTGTCTATTTAAACTAGCAACACATTTGCTTTTGTAGTTCCTGCCCTGCAACATATTTTCAGTAACAGAACTCTTGACTCTTTATGTAACAGAAACCTATCATGGGACTGCAAAATAAACCATATTTTTACTGCACAATAAACCATATTATTACTATTTGTATAAAATGTGTAATGTTAAATAAAATCACTTAGTTAAATCCACAGCCAGGCCGATTATGATGATAAACTAGACCAAAGACAATGCCTAACACATGCACTGAGGTCTGTGCACCATTTGCAGTTAAGTAAAGATCTTTTATGATCTTGGCCAAGAAATGAGTCTGTGTGGCACCCTATAGTGTAATGCGTCTATTTTTGTGTCTTTCTCTTTTGGACATTTTCAAACCCACTTTCCCTTCAGCGCATTAGAGAGGGTTTCTCCTGTTTTCCCAGAGCTCTTCAGGGCAGAACGAAGGGTGGCAGTCTGTTGGGGCCCTGGACTCTTTAGGTATCTGCTTTGCAATCATTTGAGCTCATCTTATCTCTGCATGCCATGCTCTGTCTTTCAGAAAAACTGTGACCTTTGCTCGCCACACTGGGCAAGACAATCTCCCCTCCTGCCCCGACAGGGCAACAACTCAGAGAGCAGGAGAGAAACCAGGTTTCGTTAACAAGGCCAAGCTTGGAGCAGCAGGAACTGCCAAAAACATGAAGACAAAGAGAGAGAGAAAAGAAAAGTACTGCTTATACTATTTTACCCACTTCATTACTGTCATGTATGCTAGGCTGCCTGAGAATATTCTCAATGTCCTGCAGCTCAAACCCCTGCTGTGGCTCTGAAATGAGGCCTAAAAACGTAAGAAATAAAGATTATAAAATAAAATGCTAAAATGTCACAAAAATCCTGGTTTTATGCACAGCGCAGGTCACATCGTTGAAACGTGTGTGTTTTGTTAATTTCAGAACTATTTAACCAAAGATAAACACATAACACAAAGGTGTATGGCGAAAGGAGATGACCGTGTGAGGCGGTGATGGGGCGCGAACCCCTCCGCGTGGCCTGTTAGCCTCAAACGGCCTGCCGCCCGCCTCTCATATGAAAACTATACAGAAATGTAATATGCTCACCCTGAAGAAGAGAAAGAAAACTACCTCGGTCGCCGTGTTCACATTATAATCACAGTTAGTTTTGGCTAGTAACGGCTGTCTTTGTCTCTGCGTTAACCCGCACGGACGCGTCGGTAACCCCGGTCGGTCCGCTGGTCGGTAGCTGTCACCTCCTCGTGTTTTACCTTCGTTAAAATATCCGAGACGTCTCGTTGTTGAAGGTGAAGCTGCTCTCAGCAGCTCGCCTGTGCCCGTCTCTCGGGCTGAACTTGAGCGGATCTGGCCTCAGCCGCCTCGCGCTCGTGCGGCCTACGTTAAACCAGAAGGGTCAAAAATAAATAGGAAAAGTCGAAACGTAATTAGAACGAGGCGGACGCGTCGTGGTAGAGCCAATGAATAAAATCAGTGTGAAAGTATGACCTTGGTGAAGGCAAACACTCGCCAGAGTAAACAAATATGTTACATTATGCAACCCCCCCCCCCCCATAAGTCCGTGCAGATGTATTAGCGTAACCTATATTATTTTTGTTTTTAGAGAGATTATATTAACACCTTTGTGCGAAGAACAAAAGGAATACTCGTTCCTGTCTCTAGGCCATATTAGCATTCAATGAGTTTTAATTACCAACCAGGACCTGTTTCCCACGCTCTTTTAAGCAATTACCTGAGAAGAATGCGTGTTATTAATCGGAGGTATGCAAATGAATGCCACCCGGCTGACGTCATAAGGAAAGAAATAGTATAGATCAAACATTCGCTTGATGCCACATCCTGCAGGGTGAGGACGAGTTGGTTGTGAGTCAACAGTATAGTTTGGTTCTCACTGGGCATTTGGCATTAGATTAACAACGTGGGAGTTTTTTGTTTTTTTTCTTCCTTTAGGTGTTCACGTGTGATTGCAAGAAAAGACTAAATGGAAATAAAAAGATTATTGGAGTAGAAGTAATACATCAACACTAAATTAAACTAAATTAAGTCAATGATCCTCACAGCAGGTCTCATTTAAATCAGAATCATTTTATATAATATTCATATTATAATCTTAATAATGTATAATATTATTATATTTTTACCACCAACATAATGTAAATGATTTAAATTCCATACAAATTTAGGTTTGAAATTTAAAATAGAAACTGTTAATTGGTAAAATTGGTAATTATAACAGTGAATGAATGAACGCCACTGTAATATCCTGAACATATATATAAACAAAAAAGGGTATAAATTATATTTAATATTTGCAGTTTATTACAATTTCAATAGCTGTTCCATTATAAATAAATACTTGTTCATAACTTAAAATAAAATATTCTACATTAAATAACATTAATAATCAGTTGATTTAACCAAACAATTACTGAAAGAATAAGAAACACTGGGACACAAAATGCTTTTGTCATTTTTACATTTTAATTAAGCAGCATTTTTACGTATAATCAAATTCTAAAGAAAAAATGTACACGGAATAATTTGGTGGGGAAATGCCACAAGGAAAGAAGAATATTTTATTTATCTGACACGTCTTGAGTTCCCACTATTCAGGATGATCCTGTAAGATAAGGTGAAGAAATACACACACACACACACACACACACACAGAAAGCTCATGAAGGTTACAGCATGTCACGACGTGTCACGGTTGGAATTTCTCTTTGACATCTGCCGTGCAAAATCAAATATTGACAAGTACTGAAATGATGTAAAGGAAAGACTGTGAGGGATCTATTTTGTGGTGTGTGTGTGCACGTGCACGTGCATGTGCGTGACTGCGTGCGTGCCGACTACTCTTGGTGGTCTTGAATAATTGGCATTACACTGTTTGCACTTTGTATATTCATCGAAAGTAGTTAAAACATCTTGCCTCATTCTAAACTTCATATAAAACTGGTATTGGACCATATTTTATGCATTACAGGCATGATGCCATTTCTGTTAATTATGTTAAAAGAAAAGAATAATGAAGTAGAAGAGAAAAACAAAGTTGCTTTGACTTGAGCAAAGTTTCCATATTTTTATTACAGGAGTGCAGGAGAAGTAAGACGCTCAGCAGGCCTGACTAGTGAGAGCAACAACCTGCCATCAAGAGGTGATGGGTTAGTCACCCCACGATGCTCAGGGATATGAAATAATTACGTACAACTTTACATAAACTGCCATTTCCTTGGAAACTCTCATGGCACAGAAAAGTGTCCTTTTTTCTCTCTTGCCCCTTTCATTCACTTTTCCGAGCCCATACACACGCATTCTCAAACACACAAACACACACACACACACACACACACACACACACACACACACAGAGAGAGAGCCACATTATTCTTCTTTAAAATGTCCTCATCACTGCCAGTCTTCTACCATGCAGCTCAAAACCTTTTCATCCATTCATTCATCTACACCCCCTGGAAGAGAAAAGAGAAGAGAGAAAAAAGAAGAAAACTTTCCCTCCCTTTTCTCCCAATCGGCACAGATTGATGTGTAAAGTGTGTCTGCGCATCGTTTGTAATTACGCCTGTTTACACACTGAAGCATTACTATGTGTGAAAGTCTTGGAGCCATTTGTGGCATGAGGCTCGCGAGGGGAAAGACAGCGAGCGAGCTTTAAACAGCTCCAGAGACACAAGTACTGATAGCAAGCTGGGGCTTCTGACATGACTGCAGACCGGGGTAATATTACACTCAAATATGCTTTCACGTTAGTGAGAGGGATTTTGTCTGGGCGGGCTACTTCAGCCTCAAATGTGAGCACATCAAAGATTAAATCAAGGGCTCTTTATGAGTCCTTTTTCTGAATCCAGAGTGTATTCAGCCAGGGTTTACTTGAGGTTTGTGTGGTTTTTCTACGACTCTGGCCCATCTGCATGAATTTCACCTTATGCAGTTCGTGATAAACAGAACTTTAACCTCACAAGTGAGTTATAGCCTTGCTTTTATATTCGGAAAAAAATTGAGCTGAATTCAATTTGGACGACTTGAAACTACATTTTGCGATGATTAAACGGTGAAATATATTTTGGGGTTTTTGGCTTTGAATTGAAGAGCGGAACTCAAAACTTAAACACAGCGTACGCCAAAACGTACAGTGGGGAAACAGGTCTGTGCGAAACACTCTACATTTACGCCTTTTAATGCTAAACGGTTCATCTTGATAGCAGTGCCGTCAATTAGAAAGAATGTTTCGCTACAGGGGATGATGTTATCGTGGTATAAATAAAACCGGTCAAGATTATGGATTTCAAACTAAATGAGGAGATTCTGGAAAACAATGATCTAATACAACCACTTCAACATGGGGCTGCAGCTAGATGGGAAAGTATAGGATTACATGCATGCTAAGTGAATGCAGATAGACGACTGCATGTGTGTTTACACTGCCGAGGGTTCTGCAGCGATGGCAAGCACGCACACGCACGCACACACACACGCGCGCACACACACACGCACACACTCCCGCGGTTGGGGTAGCATTTTCCGACAGGATGTCGGCGCAAAACTGAGAGTACAGCGTTTCCCCTCGACAAGGGCGGCCATTCCTGATAAGGTCAAGTGGGCAGTGTGATACTTGGAGTGTGTGCGTGTGTGAGTGTGTGTGTCTGTGTGTTCAGGGTGATAGCAGCAGCTTTCTTCCTCAATCACAGGGGGGACAGAGCGTCCTTCTTGCGCGTTCCGTCTCACCCCCTCAACCCCACCCCAAAACCACGGCGACACACACCGAACGGCGCTCGAGCGGGCGCTCGCTGGCTCCGCCGAGGCCCCGCCTCCAGCTGCGGAGAGGGCTTTGAACGTCGCGGTGAGCAAATACAGCAGGAATCAGGCCGATAATAAAACCCGATACTCGCCTCCCTCCCATGCCCTCACTCCGGCGGCGGCCCAAGGCCCCGCTCCTCCTCGCAGCACAAGAGATGCACTATTGGGAGACTTTCTCTCGCTTCACTCCACCCCCACACACACACAACTCCCCCTCAACCGACCCTTCATTCTTTTATTCCTCCCCGGCCCTCGTTCTGCCAGTCGGCAAGGCGAGATGCCAACGTCTCTCTCCCCAAAAGCCGGGCAGAGTGCCCTCACCCTTTATGCAAATGCTTCACCACTTGCCCGACTCACACATGTACTCCCCCCACCCCCCCATTCCCCTCACTACCACCGTCACCCACTCCTCCATTTCTTCTTCTATTTCTTTCAACTCTTACTCTGCAACTCTTCTCTCTCTCCAAAACTTTTCCCCGTACCTCGATATCGTCGTTGCACTTTAACCATCTCTCTCTCTCTCTATATCTCTATCCATCTCCCAGCATCTCTCACTCCGCTCCCCCTCACTCCTTTCAAGGTGGAGCTCCCCTCCTCTTCTCGCTGCCTCTCTCTCTCTTTCTCTCCCACACACACACACACAGCTTGCTCACCCAGACTCAAACGTGTGCACTCGTTCCTCGGCCATTGACAGACAGAGTGCAGAAACTCCCTTCACTCTCTCGCTCCTTTTCTTCTGTCTCTCACACACACACACACACACACACACACACACACACACACACACACACACACACACACACACACACTCATTCTCTGGTGCTTCCCTTAAAGACAAGTTGTCTTTAAATTACACTTTGTATTTATCGGCTGCATTTTGTATAATCACTGTATCATCGTCAACGTTTAGTGTTAAATGTATAATTAGCAAGAAGCCAGTTGGCTCGTTTATCCCTTCACCGAGAGTTTATTCCCTATTTTTGCGTGATTGATTGCTTCCTTTATTGTTGAGCAGGGAGTCGGTGAAGCGCACCAGCGCTCTCCTTTCTCACAGGATTATAACTGTAAAAAATATGAGACTTGGGGTCACGTTAACATGCTTTAACAGCAGCAATTGTATTAGAGTATGGCGGGATATCTATTGTTCCAGCGCCGCAGCACAGAGCCGATCCACGAGATGCGGTTGAAGCGCCTCTGATGGCAATCTTGCTGATTGAAGGATTATTAATCGCCAGATCAGATTCTGTGACACATGGCTTTTAAAACCTACTGTTACAGCTCACTGTGGGATTTTACGGCTGCAAACATGACTGTCTTTTTAGTTCCCTAAGAAGGTGACATTTGTGGAAAATCATTTCACCTGCATACAGTTCCATGTAAGAAAAAATTGAAGTGGGTTGAAGCTAAATCTGTGACCTTGTCAAAACCTCAAACGAAGAAAAGCAAGTGCTCGATAAGAACAAAATGATCGTTTTAAATTCCAGCGCAACGGACCCTTTTGCGTGAGCATCATGTTTCCGCACCAGGGAGCGCCCTATCAGGAACACTGAAGCTTGCGGATTTAATTCTGCTCATTGTGTGTTTGGCCCTTTCGCTGAGTTGGCGCCGCGAGGGTTAAACGGTGCCCGCTCCCTGTGGCATGATATGAGCTGGGCCTTTGCCTGTGCACTCTGCCTTGTCTGCGCTGTGAGTTGGTAGCGTCAGGGGTTAAGAGTGGGTGGCTTCTCCGAGTGGCTTCCTCTGCGCCCCCTGATCCCGGCGGGGTTAAAAGGCCTCCGCTCGACAGCGTTCAGGTTAAAGCGTGGCAGCGAGCGGCGCCCCGACTCTGAGAGGGTTGAAGGTCGCTGCGCCCGTTTTGAGGGGCTTTCCCTGGAGGGCGAGCGCCATGCCAGGCCGGAAAAGACACACGGAGAGTACACACGCAAAAAAAACTAAATAAGCACATTTGAGGCGAGAAACAAAGAGCCCTAACAACCACACGTAAACACACACGGACAAACACACACACAAACGACTTCATCACTTCCGAAACTTTTATCCTAGGAAACCATGTAAATATAGATACATTTTGTGTGTGTTCTCAAACAAAGCAAGAGGAGTTTAGTTTAGCTCATTAACTGGATCCTCATTAGCTCACGCCTTAGCTACCGCTGATAGGAGGACAGGCAGAGTGTGTGTGTGCACTTATCTCCTCTGTGACCGGGCTGAACTCGCACAGACCTCAGGAGCACCGCAGCACCACAGGCAGACAAGTACATGTCCTCAGAGGGGACATGAAACGGAGGGAGCCCACCTCCATTCAAAAGAAAAGGCACCTCACAAACAGGCATTGGAGAGCAAATGGAGCGCTGACCCAAGCTTCAGATTAGTTTAGTGCTGGATTCAGTACAACAGCTATGATCAAATTGATCATATGTGTATGAGTGACAACTTAATAGCTTTTAATTTGTGAATTTATAGTTCGTATTTTAGAGTTGCCCGAGTTACCTGGAAAACCCTCAAAATTGTGCGAAGAAATGGAATGGAATTAAAGTGCAATATTGTCTACGAGTGACCAGATGTGTCCGTGCAGACCAATACATGTTGACTTTTTCTCGAGTGGATCTTTCTGCTCTCTCCGCATGCGTCTTTGCAGGAGCACCCTCGAGTTGAGAAAATAAATATAAAATCACCACGGGAAAGTTGTTTTCACTAAAATAAACTGTACCGTGTATTCGTCATTTGGCGGTTGCCTAGCAACACTTAAAAAATATAGATTTTAAAAGACGCAGCAAACGGCAAAAAAAGTCCGTCTGGCTCAGCTTTACTGCCGTCTCAAGGGTAAAGGTCAACGAATGTGTTTCCTATCCACACTAAATCTACTTGTGCAGTGTGATTGTCGCTGCAGTGTTCATCAACTCTGGGCGCGCACCGGGCCGGAATGAAACACCCGTCAGCCTCCATTTATAAACATGTGATCGGATGAAGAGATAGTATCACAGAAAAGTGAGCCAGAAGGAGAGCGAGCTGGATGGAAAGCAGCGAGAGCTGCCACGTCAGATGCTGCTGAGGCTTCTTGGCTGTCAGGACTGAAATGCGCACACACACACACGCACACATGCAGTGTGGCCTGCACACACACACACACACACACACAAACAAAAGGGTTTTGCCTTTGCAGTGCTGTACAGGGAGTAGGAGTCATCAGCCAAGCCTGACACCCATGCTCAGTGTAGCCATCGCCGGTGTCTCTCTGTGAGTCAACATGGATGGAGCCGCTCGATCAACAACACACACACACACACACACACACCCTAATAATAAAACCAGCAAATCCCTCTCACTCGTCTGCCTGCCACATGCCAGAGAGGGCCTGTCCCCCGCCTGATCATTTCCTGTCCGGCCTGCTTCTGGATTTACACTCATCATTTGGTTACACTCTGTAAGCGTTAAAATAAATATTTTGTCCCCTGAATATCGCATTTGTTTGTAAGCGTTTGAGCGCTACGATGCCGAAAACGTACATAGAAGAACCACGTATGGGGAAATGTTCTGGGCTTCTTCAGCTGCCCCGAGAAAAAAACCAAAATAAATCAGATGCAAAATGGGATTTGGCCGCGTCTTTATTTAGACTGACTTTCCAATTCTTGGAGGAATTGGATTATTGAATACAACAACGCCATTGTCTCGGGCTTTCTGTGTTTCGAGACGCTCAATCTGAAGGGGAGAGAAAAGCTCTTGCTGCAGAGATTGGATTCTCCAGATAGCACTTGGCACCATCGGCCTCCTTTAAGCACCGTGATGTGGTTATGACACATTAGCATTCCTTCACATCACCGAAGCAACTCGATCCGTGTATATCAGGCATTTTTGTTCGAGAAGAGGCGGAGGGAGCACGGGAGGAGGGAGACGAGGGTGGCGGTCCAGAAGATGGAGAGTCAGGTGAACGATTAGCATTAAGAGGCCGTGAGGGAGTAAGAAGTCGCCCTGACGAACAGCATTCCAGTGGAGAAAGGAGAGCGAGTGGTGAAACTGTTTTAGATCGTGCGCTGTGTTCAGGAGAGGAAGACAGTGAGTTAGTAAAGTGGCTTTTAAGCTCACCAAATCCAACATATCCCAGATAAGACTGTGGCTCTTCCTGAGGGAATGAAAAGAGAGGAGCAGCGGACGAGGTGTGTGTGTGGGGTGGAGGGGTAGAAACGGTTGAAGTAAAAGATGCATTGAAGGAGAGCTGAGAGACGGGGACAGAGACAGAGAAAAGGAGGAGATAAGATATATATCCCAAAAATATATAAAAGGCAAAAGAGAGGGGAGAGGTTTTGAGAAAGATATGGAAAGAGAGAAGATGGGGAAAAAAAGAAGATAGGAATGAAGTGAGGGGGGAATTGAGAGCATGTTGTCAGATGGAGCATGTGAGCTCCGGTGCCGGTTGATCCCGCCGAGTGCAGCGGATGAACCCGGAGACACTGAGCAGCCCCGCCAGGATGTTATCACCTGCGTGAAAGAAGGCACAGCGGCCTCATCAACCTCAGCCCCGCTGCCGAGTCGAGTGAAGGGAACCTGTGCCGGCCTTCTACGCGCTCTTTAGTGGTCCGCGTGGCGTTTTGGAGATCGTTTAGGCAACAGACTCAAAAGGTTGCTGTTATTTTTACGTTTTTTACATTTAACGTCTAAAAAATGATTGACATTTTACTGAGCTTACGTGGTTATTTTAAACGCGTTGCTTCTCAGCAGCTTTCAACATGGCAACGGCTGAGCCGGCAGCTGCCAGCTAACGGTGCTAGCAGCCCTAACAGTGCAAACAAGTTAACCCGGACAGCTGCTTCTAGAATATGTAGCTCTTTCTCTAATGTTGTCCGCCTTCTGCACACAATCCACAGTGAAGCCGCCCGGTACGCGCGTCAACCGACAGCAGACAGGTGCGCACCCACGGGCCCACGGGAGAGCTGAGAGTCAACAAACAAGGGTCAGCTTTTCATCATGCCCCCGTTTGTTTGTTTAGCAGTGGTCAGGTTTTTAAACTTACAAACCTCCATTGCAAAGAAAATACCCCCTTTTAGACTCTGCAGAGAGCGTTCAAACAGTATTAATTCCTCTTGCTGGGAAAAGGGACCGCCTTTTCCCGGAGCGATCCATAACATCTGAATATAAAAATAAATACGAAGCGCGGGCGCGCTCTCAACCCCGAAGTGAGGAGGGGAAAAAACCTGCCGGGAAGTTTGACGGCAGTGTGTGTTTTTCCTCCTCTTCACCGGGCGTCCTGAGACGACCTGCTTCTCGGACCAGTCGCTCTCACCGCGTTGCGTCGTACGAACGTCTTTTCTTCTTTCTCTTCTCTTTCTTCTTTCTGTACTCTCAATTATTGAGCCTCACTTTCTGTCTTCTGGACTACCCCTCTCCCCCCCCCCCCTCTCTGCTGGCAGTTAACTCACCACAAGCCAGAGGGAGGACCGCAAGAATGCTTAAATCAGCATAATTAGGCCTGTGTGTACTTTAAACACACACGATTCCCCCAAAGCCTGGACCCCTGCCACCCGTACACCACAGCCCGTCTCTCTGAGTCAATAAACACAAACATTTCAGCGGTCCGCCTCGCACACGTTCACACACACACACACACACACACACACACACACACACACACATAAATGCAGTATATGAGGTGAAAAACGATGCTGTATCCCTCTGCCACCCAACTTTTTACTGAAGCTTTACCTCCCCTTATTCAGTTGCCCCCCCCCCCCCCTCTCCTATTCTAAACCACCATCATCACACTAACACAGTTTGACCCGCTACACTGTAGCTGCAGAGGAAAGTAAATTAACTGCACACGGGGGCGGGGGGATTGGGGTTCTGTGCACATTTGTTGAGAACATTTCCACAAGCAAGCTGGTAAAAAAAAGATTTATAATAAGGCTTGAGCTTAAACAATGGCAGTGATCTCAGGCGAGTTTGCGGTTTTGTCCCACACACATCTGGATGTATTTTTAGGTTTCGCTGATGCATTAACAAACAAATGCCTCCGAGCGAATCCAAGAGGTGCTCTGTGCTGCATGTGGGGAGTATCAGTAGTCATTACAAACCATTATTAATAATCACCGCCGTCCAAAACGAATCTGACTGAGCGTGCAATATGGGATGGCCGATATCACACCGCCTGAGTGGGTCGTATTTGAGGAGATGAGAGCTGTTGGGTTTTTTTGGGAGTTTTTCCTGATCCGATGTGAGGTCCTGGGGTCCTCTTGGCAAATTTGTAATTTGTGATATTGGGCTATACAAAATAATCTGAATTGAATTGAACTGATTCGACAGTTTCATTTATTACATTCCATTACTTTTCATTTAGGTGATACTTTTATCCAAAGCGACTTACGATCATACACCTTAGGCAATTCAGGATTAAGTGTCTTGCTCAAGGACACATCGAATCGGGCCATGAGCGGGGATCGAACCGACGACTTTGATTATTACGCGAGGATTCACACACAACTTCCTTTTTGTCGTCGTCGAGAGACAAGAGTCATTCCAGAGAGGGCACACATGAACCCACAGCATCAAAACACTAGTTTAGAGAGACCGTCGGCCTCCAATTAAACACTCCCTCCCCCGGGTGCTCAATCAGCTCCCGAAGAGGTTTCAGGCACTCGGACACCGCCGCGAACTCTGCACCGAACACAGGGACGCTGCGATCCTGGTGAAAATAGAAAAGAATGAGGAGGTGTTTCCGCCACGAGGGGCGTCTGGCGGCCTTGCACATTTGCTTCCGTTCTAAAGGATGCGCCTGGAGGAAGCAGTGTTGCTCACGCCACTGGCTTTCAAAGCACTGTGGCGTTGTCATGGAACTTATACAGTATACCGACCAGGCAAAACATGAAGTTCATTTGATTCCTATTTTTAAACATCCCTCGCCTCTAAAACAGACACATTTTATACAGCCTCAGCGTTCTGAGCGATCGGAATCGTAATGCTACGTCTGTTCTGGGAAAATATTTTACCGGCAGCGTTTTATCAAAGTGGTGTGATACTGTTTATACAAGGGTGGGCACTGAGATCTAGTCACAAAGAAGCCACTCTCTCTCTCCTCTATGTCTGTCGGCCCCTGTCTCACACACACACTCTATCTCTCTCTCACACAAGCAAACACACACACACATACACACACACACACACTCTCACACAGCTGTGAATCTTGCACAGGGGTTCAACCAAGGTAAAGATATGGTATATTACGCAATGGCTTATAGATTTTTCCACCCCTGGCGGTCTGCCAGTGCTCTCAATGGGAGAGGGAGATGGAGAGAGTGAGAGAGAGAGAGGGGGGGGGGGGGGGGGGATCAGAGAGCAGCACACTTTGTTCCACAAAATCTGACTCACTAACTGGCCACCTTGTCAGGACTGCAGGCCTCCATGACCGGTAGTTTAACTTGAGGAAATCGGGCTGACCAGGAGCATTTGAGGGCATGTTACTCGATCGGACTGGGAGTAGATTGTTGGTGCGAGTGCGTCAGGTATCCGATACATCTGTTCGGTCTGGTGGGTATTTCAGCTATCACTCGTACCACTCAGGCGATGTGGACTGCTGCTGCTCTATATTAGTCTGCCTCTGTCTCTGTCTCTTTCACACAAACACACACATGCACACGCACACGCACACACCAACAGGGCAAGCAACAAATAAATGACCTTATAGTCCATTCAACACAGTGGGGTGTCGCGGCTATACAGTCTGCCCTTTGTGTTTCCATCACCTACACTTTAAAGGGACAGTTCACCAAAAAATCTAAAATACAAATGTGTTCTCTTCCATCGGCCATAGAGGTGTCGGCCTTCTCTCCAATATAATGGGCTCAAAGTGTCAAATAAATTTAAATACAATGCCATTTGGAAAAACTCCATAGCAATGCCTCTTTATAGAAATCATCCCCACGCCAAGGCCGCTCGCACCAAAACAATCTAGATCGGTAAATAGGCTACAGGTAAGAGGAACGACAAGTATTCTTTCATTTGGGGTGAACTGTCCCTTTAAAGACACAGCAAACACATCAATGAAGCTCTACGCAAGGAAGTTACTGCTTTGTTATCAGAAATCTTCTGAGGCAGCATAGAGACACATTTGACAAAGCTAAACAGCCGCCAGCCTCTGACGTTGCACTGTGAAATTGCACAAATAAATGCCTTTAACGTGAACAACAAAAAACTCTAACGAGCATGCATTACAGACATTTCGTTTGCTACCTCCACAACGAGACCTGGAAGACTCGGCGGGAGCCGCTCAATCTGTTAGGAATCGGGGACGATCAATCCGACTGCTTTTTTTTCTTTTCTTGAATTTACTCACTGAGTACGTGACGTGCATATGTTAATGAAACTTAGGCTTCTCATATCAGTCGTGTCCATATTTCTCCCGCCTGGATTAAGAAGACAGACGCACTGTTCACACGCAAGGCACAGGGATTGCATTCACCGAGCCGATTTGGCCCAGATCTCGCACGCTGAGGTTTCCCTATACTCTTTTAATTGGGCCCTTGATGCTCGGCATAGGGTGTACTTCCTCTAATTAGCTATATACATAGCGTATGGGAGGGTGTATGAATGCATGCATGTGCAAAATCCTCTTTTGAGCAACTCCAAACTAACTAAGAGCTTTAATTTCACGCTAGGCTGCATTGTCCCATTCAGTGGGGTTACCCCCACAGAAGAAGAAAAAAAGAAAGAGCCTCTGAGAAAATCAAAACGAGCGAAAAACACACCAAAGGACGGCGTTGAGGGGGATGGAGAAAGAGGAGGGGAAGCTGGGCGGGTGGGGGGGGAGATGGAGAGACAAACATCAACAACAACAAGAACAACCATGGCTCATCCTAGAACAATGCGGCTCTCTCGCTAACCGTTACTTCTCTTTTGAAGGGAGCTAATTGAGGAGGTGGAGGGGAGGCGAGGGGTGGAGGAAGAGGAGCGGGTACGAAGGTGAAGGGGAGTCTGTCCCAGGCAGCTGCGGGAGGAGCGCGGCGCTTTGGCTCTGTGCGGCTTTCTCGCGCCTCTTGATTCACCGCCTTCCCACCGCCTCACCGCTCGCTAGCAGACCGGAGTCCCTTCGCTGCGAGTGACTGATAGCTGCCGCACCTTTGACTCTCAAACCTGAGAAAACGGGCGTGATGTGCAATTATCAGATAATCGCACCTGATTCTTACCCCCTGCCAAAACTATTCAATTATATTCGGTAGAGTGCTTTGCAACGACAAAAGCGAGGCGTGATGTTTTTTTCCGGGAGTCCTTTCGACTCTCATGAGAGATGTCGTGAGCATCAGCACACTGAAGTGATTTGGCTGCTGCTGCTGCTCCACCACATGTCCGTCTATCTGGCTTTAACATACGTGAGTGTTCAGCCTGATTTCAGATGAGCGCGTGTGTGTGTATATGTACATGCGTGTGCCGTGAACTATATCACAGAGCAACATAAGATCAGCTTCAACCTAATCCACACTTGGAGGCAGAGGACAATGGGGTGGAGGGGATACATATATTCACATGGACACATACGTATCGGACACACACACATACACACGCACACACACGCACACATACACACGCACACATACACACACATACACACGCGCCCATCCATCCAGGGGACAACCACCTATTACATCGTTGTGCCAAGTGCCTCGGTTAAGCATGATGAATCCATTTTCTCTGGGCGGTCAGGAAGACTGGGCAGATAAGGGATGAGCCGAGCACCACGGTGATGGATTTAACTCACCTCCAAGACACACACACACACACACACACACAAGCACACACAGGACAGTCCACAAACTACCTCAGGGTTCTGCTGCTTTCTTCACAAACACGATTTTGAATATTTTAGCTAGTTATCAATTTGATTTATAGCTTATTAAAGACTCCCACAAGTACAAGTTTGGGGTTTTGTTTGTCTCTCTCCACGTAATCAGAACATGACGTGGACAGACATGTTGTGCTTTTTTCCCACTTCTCTGCACTCCTTCCTCCGTCTCCTGCCTACCATCGCTCACTCGCGGGGCCAAACAGTGGAAGGTGGACCTGGTCTGCCTCCAGCAGAAGGGATGAATAAGTAAAAAGAACACAATGTACCCCCTGGTCCCGCCTGTCGTCCTGGCACAGTCGGCGGGCCCACTTTTAACCCCTGCCTACGGTCCACGGCAGACCTCTTCTCTGCTGCCTGTGCTATACCGACAAGCTCTGTGTGAGCAGCAGGATGTGTGTGTGTGTGTGTGTGTGTGTGTGTGTGTGTGTGTGTGTGTGTGTGTGTGTGTGTGTGTGTGTGTGTGTGTGTTGCAAGAGGATGCCAGCCTGGCTTTAGTTACCAGATCGTGTAGGCCCACCTCGGCTTACCAGAGCCACGGCCGTCCCGGTGAAACCAGAACCGAGGGCTGACGCAGGAGAGCCACCGGCCCCAAACAGGGCAGCGGTAAGAAACGTGCACCTCCTGTACACACACATGCTCACACACACACAGACACACACGCACACAGATCTCCAGGCCTGTGTGGACTCAGGCCTTGAATGTTGAGTTTTTACTGAAGAGACTGAAAGTGCTTGCGTGGGCTCCAAACATATTGCCACACAGACTTTATGCATCCTCCATATGTACCACTTTGTTAAGATGACAAGTGCCTTCATCTCCATCACCAAAGATATATGGACTACAACAATCTCTTTGGGAGGGGGGGGGGGGGCTGTTGCTATGGATATACATCTGTATCGACTTTACTGCATGCTTTCAAGTGCTTTGCCAATCTGCACAGCTGAGTGAATTTCAAGGACTTATATGATCTCCAAATGATGGAGAGGAAAACCCAAACTGTAAATAATTGGACATTAAGCTCTCAAATGTGTGATCTGTGCGGGAAAAGTTGAAACGGGTCTCGCGCGCAGCGTCAAAGCATCTCTCGAGTTCTCTGCGAATGCTTCCCGAAAATTGGCGGTGCTCGTGAGGCTGCGGTCCGACACGAGCCGCGCCGCCGCCGCCTCTCCTTTGGAGGAGCGCGGCGCAGAGTCTCAAATAATTGATTGCAGAAAAACGCAGCGCATAAAAAGTTTGAATGCGCGACGCCTCCGCGACCTTCAACGCCCGCGGCGAAACGTTAATGTGCACGCGCGCAGCGCAGGGATGTTAAACTAAGCCACGTAAATAAAAATTAAAAATGAATGAATAAAACTCTCGGTGCTGTTTGGCAACCACTTTTCTTTTTTTGGCTGATCGGATCCGTCACCTAGCAGACCGTTCCAGCAAAGCTTTTACCAGCATTAATAATACATTGTAGATTGTTTACACCAGTTTTTCATGTTTTCTGTGATTTGTGAATTATTTAAACTACAAGACCACAGTCTTAATGGACAGAGGCTTTAATATGGGTATAAGTACAGTTGATGGGCGTGTGCGTGTGTGTGGACAGAGTGTGTGTGTGTGTGTGTGTGTGTGTGTGTGTGGACACATAAAGAAAACAACAAACAAACCGCAGATTACTAAAATAGGCGATTAAAGCGAATAGGATGGAGGATAAACGAGTTTAAATTGCAGGTTTGAGATGTCACTTTTTTTCTCTCTTTTTTTTTACTGCTGCGTAAATATTCATAAAAAACGAAGACACGTTCTCGAGGAGACAAAAGAGAAGGCGAGCAATTCAGACGCGCTTATGTCCGTCAGCGTGAGCGCGAGACGCAAAAAGAAAAACAGTGAGCGGATCAATATGTATCGCGCATATGGGCATCACGCTTCCCCGCGAGGCGCCCGCGCGAGAGGATTTACTGCCAATTAATTTTAATTAATGGAAAGAAAGAGGAAACTCGATGCGGACCTCTGCCTCAGAACCGGCGTGGAACATTATCTGTGCTCAAGATGCAGCATGGCTGTTTGACTTATTTTACGCAGAAAATCAAATATACTATTGATTAGAGGGAGGATTTAAAACCACAGACGTCGCGAGGAAACACAGAGAGAGAGAGAGAAAGAGAGACAGAAAGAGAGAAAAAGACAGAAAGAGAGAGAGAGAGGAGCGTGTTTTTAAGTGATGTCAATGATGTTGAAGAAGTATAGCCTATTAAAATAAATACAAAATTAAAAAGTAAATACATGTGTTTAAATATAATTTTGCATTTGAGCGCTGCTGTTCTTGTGACACTTGAGAGAGGTCAGATGGTTTCAAGAACAGAATGTGTTCCGCTTCATCCCATGAATAAATATACACACCACAAGGGTAATACACTCTCAAAAAATATAGAGAGTATAATAGATATTTATCCCACAGCACAGCAATGCTGTGAACCCGAGAGGAGGCCATGACCTCTGACTGAAACATTTCACTTGCAGGCCTGAAGCTAACAGCTTGATACAAAACCACCATACATCTGAAAATGAACGCGTATAAATTATGGTGCATGAGTCTGATGATTAAGTTTAACTCAAGCTCGTCCCCTCAGACACACACACACACACACGCACACGCACACAAAACCACACACACGCACACAAAACCACACACAGCGCCCTCTGACCAACAGTGATGTCAAAAGGTCGTATATGCAACTGAATCTTTACAAAGCTTTGGTGGTAAAATACTGACACGTAAAGTTTACTTTTATTGCTGCGGTTTCGTGTGATGAGCCGCGGCGGGAGGGAAACCCCGACCCGCCGCGGCCTGAAGCCGGAGCCCGGCTGGCTCCAGCTCTCCCGTTACCTCCGCCGGGGCTGCACTGTTTCCAAATGTGGAAACGAGTTGACAAAAGATAAATTAAAATCTTCGAACAGAAAAAGGGGGAAAACACTTTAAAAAATAAATAACAAATACAAAATCAATAAAGGTCATATATGACTTGACCTTTGCTGTTGCGAGCTGTTAGTTTACAGATCAAAGTATTAACAGTGAAAAACATGAAGAAAAAAACATCCTGAAATGAACAAGAACTAAGTATTTACATTGTGTACATGCACCACTCATTTAAAGAATGTGTAATACATATGTATAATGTAGTAATATATATCATTTATCTAAAGGGTGAGCTGATATAAAATAGTTAGATACAGAGTGCGGGGAGACGAGGCCGGAACAGGTCACAACGGACTCTATCATTCTGCATTTAATTACAAATAATTACAGGATCTCTTAATTATATAACACATTTTATAATGTTGTTTTAAAGACAAGCAGAACTAAATCCAACGCATGCTTACACCGTTTAACTGAACCCAATCTGAAATACACGCACAACAGAAAGCGAGCTTTCCCTCGCGCTGAAGAGCACGCGGTGCTCCCTTTAACGCCATTAAGGTCAATAAGTGGCGTCACTGCTTCCTCAAAGGTCAACTCTATTTTGTGGTGGATTCAAAACTGCGGCCGTGCAGCTCGGACAGTCCACAACACATCCGCCCACTCCCCTCCGCCGCCTTTACGGTCCCCTTTAGGATCGCCCACCCACCCCTCTAAAAAAAGAAGAAGTTGTATTTCGCCAAACGAGACTGATGGACCAAACCCCCCGAGGGGCCGTCGCGGTGCTGGAGCTACACGGTGACCCCCTAAAGGCTCCCGGAGCCGAGAGACCGGCAGAGCTACGTTACCGGGCGCGAGCCACAAACCCTCAAAATAAAGAGTCCCGCGACTCAACGACCGCATCACACCCGAGTCGTGCTTCACTCCCGCCGCCGATGAGGCCGAGTGCTGCCCCGGGGCGGCCAACTGTCAGGGCACGGAGCCCTTCTTCCCCCTTCTTCTCCAGCCTCTGTTTTTATATTAAATAGATTTGGTAGAAGCGCCATTTTATCTCCAAACCATGCGCAACGAGAGGAACGAGCAAACCCGTTTTTAAAAAAAGAGAAAAGAAATAGAAAGTGGGAGAGAGGAAGCGCGCGCGCGAGGGCTAGAGAGAGAAAGAAAGGGAGGGAGAGAGAGGTTATCTGGGGAAAGAGAGCAGAGCCGGAGAAGAGAAACAAATGTCCTTAAAACGCAACAAATGACAAGCAGCGGCAGCGGCGGCAGACACGCAGCACGGTAACCGCGTACAGTAGAAACGAACCGGAGGCGCACCATACCGGAACATAAGAGACACAAAAGCAAACAAGAAGAGCACGGGGAAACGGCTAACGTCTACGCACATAGTATTATAGTCCATACCTGTGTCAAGCAGTACGGGGAGTACATGGCTGTGTCTAGAGATGAAAAGCCGAGTTGTTGATAGTAAAGTTGGATGGAGGTTCGCTGCGGTGCCGCATCGCAAAGCCGCTGTGGCTCGGTCCCGGCTGTAACCCCGCCTCACTCGCTGTGAAAGCTCCACTAACTTTACAGGAAAGTTTCTGCTCGCCCTCCCTCCCTCGTTGTCTCGCGCGCTCTGGCTTTCTCCCTCTCGCGCGCTCTCTCTCTCGCTCTGTCTCTCCGCTTCGAAGTTCGACTCAAACCTCAAACGGTGTCTCAAACTACGAGCATCGACTTATGAAAGTTTATGTTTTAATTCATTTCTTCTTCTTCCTCTTTTTTAATGGAATCAGCGTATCGCTGGAAACTCCCAGGCAACCGCACGGGGGGGGGGGGGGGGGGCGCTAGGTGGTGAGTTCAGTCACCTCGTCGAGTTTTATTTATGGTGTTTTATTAAATTCCTCTGGGATATGTAATATTTCTAGAATATTTACACCTGGACGTATATAGTTCTACAGTGGGCTCTGATCCATTCTGCTTCAACGTCCTACAGGATTGTGCTGTTTCTTTTGAGTGTGTGAGGGTTGTTCTGCTTTCCCTCTCTTGTAACAATATTCTTGCCGCCTTTTTACTTAATCTGGTTTTGATAACTGAAATTCCATATATATATATATATATGTATCTCTGTCTGTCGGTCCGTCTTCTCCAAATCTATAAATAATTCACAATTTACAGTTTGTTTTTGTTATTGTATGATACTCATACCATTGTTCACAATAGTTATTATGCAATGTTCATTTAATGACAGAGATCTGGTCACGTGACAATGTAAGTATATTTCCTCTTATATTATAAACAATGGCTTTACTTGGCACAGAGCAATAACAAGTCCTTTTCTTCAAAATGATCCATTTTCAACTTTCATATCCTTTGTAGTTGGGTGAAATGCAGAAGCAAAGCCAGAAATAGAAGCAACGGTTTGACATTTACAGCTCAGCTGTAGCTGCGGCGTCCTGTCAGCCCGTCAGCTTTCCGCACATTAAACTAATTCAAGTGCAAAGAGGCCCCGTGTTCTGAAGTTCTACTGTAAATTAAAATAGGTGTGCCGCGGACAGGGGCGCCCGAGGCGGCCGAGACCTCGGCTCAAATGTGGGCCAAACTTATTTGTGTTTAATTAATTTTACAAGGTGTGAGGGACGTATTTGAGGCCCCGGCTCTGGCAACTTCATTTCACCTGAGCTGTAGCCGTGAGGTTCGGGGTGAGAAAAGAACCCTCTTCTGCATTGGAATAGTCCTGACATTTCTCGGGAGCACCTCGAATGCCCTCGATGAACTACATAAGTCCAAAGTTATGACGGAAAGTTGTACATTTACGGCCTTGGAGTTCTATTCGACTTGCGATGCCACTTGCATTCCTGGTGTTCCCCCTATTTTTTATTTTATTTTTTAACAGTCCAACTCATATTTGAGTGTGCTGTACCGTTGCACATGGAGACAAAGGATACCTGGACTTGGACGAAGTGGTCTGAACCAGTTTCATTGTTCCTCCTATTGTATGGAAGCGATACACTCTGTTTCTAATCAGACTCGGCTTTATCCGTGCCCGCTCCCTGCTCCTCAGCCTAATCAAACTCATATATGCAGGCAGAGTGCCTGCAATTATACATAAGCCCCTGCCTTGTGCATGTGTGTGTGTGAGTGTGCATGTGTGTGTGTGTGTGCGTGCAGAGGGTGCGGTTTCTTAGGGGTTGAAGTCACCCCCGCGTTCGAATGCCAAGTTTTTCAGGGGGATATGAAGCTGTGCAGCTTTACGAGACCTCAGCCTATGTAGGATACTTAGACACTCACACCACATACACACATGCATTTAATGTACACACACACACACACACACACAGGCACGCACACAACCACAAATGTCTTGTAGTCAAAGATGCGCTGGCAAAAGCGACTGAAGAGTGAATTATATTGAGAAAAATAAAAGTGCATGAAAGTGAAGCACATTGAGGTGTAGTCCATTCATTTTCCCATAGTCTCTCCTCGTTTACAAACCACACCCCGCCGCGGCACAGGCCCAACACCCCAAAGCCTTTGTGTGCTCCCTCGGTTTCCCTCCTCTCTTTCTCTCCGTCCACCCATCTCTCTCTCTCTCTCTCTCTCTCTCTCTATTTCTCAAACACTGTCTTTTTAGTGACCTCTTTCCCTGTTTTTCTATCTATCTTATAATCTTCTGCTGTTCCCTCTCTTTTTTCCGCCGTCTTGATCACACAGACACACACACACACACACAGAGACACACAGACACACACACACACACACACACACACACAGACAAACAAGCTGACCCTTTTTTTCGTCGGTGTGACTTTACTGGCTGCCTTTGTCTCCGGCTGCAGCCTGGGCCGAGACATCCATCTCAGTATTCAACACAAGCAACTTGGCCGCAACAAACAAACTATAGCAACCGCAGGGTTTACAAAACACTCAGGTTTTTCTTTCCAAACTCTCTCTCTCTCTCTCTCTCTCTGGCCGTGTTTAAACAGTCCGGTCCAAGCTTCACGAACCGAACGCCCCTCGACCGTGGTTCCTGGGACTATGCTTGCCATTAAAAAAGGGCACACGAGAAAACCATATGGTGTGTCTAAAGTTAGCATGTTGTGGTCTCCCCTTGACACACGGCTCTGCCCGGTACACTCGCTGTTTACCGTCGCCTGTGGCTAGGCCATTAAATATTGAAAGTGATGTAGCATACTGACACTGCCATTAGCATGCTAAATGTGTGAGACAGGTGGTTGAGGCCGCCTTTCAAAAAAAAAGGAAAAGGAAGGAAATATGGGAATGGAAAATGTGTGTAAGTGTAGCGTTTACCATGGCGTGCAGTGTAAATATTGTTTGAGTAAGCTGTTGGTGTGTGCTGTTGGTGTGTGCTCTTGGAGGGAGCACGCCAGTCAAATGCATACAGGCATATGCAGTCAGAGAGACTGGCCATTATGGCTCACAAGCATATCATACACAGCGAGGATCCCGGAGACTCTTTGGATCGGTTTGCAATCGGAGTGTACAGTATGTGTGTGTGTGTGTGTGTGTGTACAGAGCAATGTGTTACGCCTGCTGCTTTTTTAAACGCGTTCACTGAATGCAACGGCTGCACATACATTTTTATTTTTTTTTACCCCGACCCGGCTCGGATTACTGCGTCTCTGCCCGTGTTTGGACTCAAGAGGAAGAGGAAATTTTTTCTCTAGTCTGATGTCATCGCTTTCTTCGTTAAAGCGGTAAATGCAGCATGTCAGATTACAGCTCGCAGGGCCGAAGGTCGTCTGTGAACTCGGTCAAACATGCTTTTTCTACATGTATATATATATATATATATATATATATACCTTTAATTTAATTTTTTTAAAGCCTACATGTCAGAATAGTTGACATTTTGAGGAAATGCAGTATTTTTGCACAGGCCGCCGCTGTCGACAAACGTCAGCATGGTGGACAGATGAGTTCAGGACGCCCATGGTGACATGCAGGAGATTTTTTACAGGAGGTGGGTGTATGAGCATGTGTGTATTTCCTGGACAAATTAACCACAGAGCCTCCAACTCAACGATGCTCTGGTGAGTCTTTGTACTCTGAACACCCTCCTCCTTCCAACCGCTGTAAATCTTTATAAAGAGATTACATTTAATGGACTGGGATTGTTTGCGTCTCCAGGAAACAGATCTTGGGGCATCAACATGACAAGGACAGATGCAGAGAGCTTGTGGTGTGTGTGTGTGTGTATATTTACCCTGTACGTGTCAGACACGAGGAAACATTCAGGCATCCCTGGGCCTCGAGATGGATCGTCGTTCACCAGGTAGGTGTCAGTAGCCTATAATAAAAAATAAAAAAGAGATGGTTATTTATTGAAACTTTGATCAGTTTAGGAGTAAAGTTCTGTCACATTATCACCGACTGTTAGGAAGCAGAGGAACGGAGGCGCTGCTTGAACCTGTTGCGTTACATGAGTTCCCAGTAGGAGGCATAAACAAACTAGCAATTAAAAATAGAAGAACATTTCAATCATAACATTTTATATCAGACACTTGTTATTCTTTACCAAAGGCTAAAGGAACAGTTCACCCCCAAAATCCAAAATACATTTTAAAAAATACATTCAAAAAACTCTCCAGAAAACTTTCCAGAACTAATCTCCAAATCCCGGTCACTCACACCAAAACAATGTCGATTTAAATATGAAAAGCACTACAGGTCAGAGGAAATAGATCATTTGTAATTTGGGGAAGAGCTGGGACTTAAGGCGACATTGGCCCAAAGAAATGAAGTTCAGCGAAAAGAGACATTTGTGACCAATCGTGTCCTAAAGTCACCGGGATCCAACAATCCCATAAATGTACATGCACTCAATGAAACAGCCTCATAACCCCGACTGGTGTCACTTCTCCACAGAGAGCACAGCGCCCGCTAACAACTCTTGCACTATACATCCCCAGCCAGACTGTCTGTAAGTACCAGCGTGTGTGTGTGTGTGTGTGTGTAAGTGTGCATTCAGGGAGCTTCATTTGTATTCTAAGTCAAGCAGCCAGGCAGGCAGGGTTCTGGCAGGGCCCAGAGCTGTGAAACGGGCTCTCCTTGCAGTTTCTGCCGTTGATTGGATCAACCTATCCCGCTCTACTTAGTCGAAGGGAGCCCAAATTCCACAGCCACTGTGCCGTTCTGTGAAATCCTATTTCATTTCACAACCCGAACGGATAATTTACAAAAAAGCGTGCACGTGTGCTTGTGCCAGCCGGAGACCCCGTGCCACATTTCTTTAGCTGAAGTGTATCTGGTGTGTAGAAACATTTAAACACACACACATGTAGTATAACCCTCCGGAAAATATAATCACCTGTACGTATATATATATATTTATATATATGCTTTTTCTTTTTTTGTTCCGCTCCCATGTGCTCTCGGCCTCGCACACAAACACACCAACGCACACGTGCATGCCACTTACGCAGACACAAACCCCATAATAAGAGCCAGACATTGGCAGACCACACAGCCCCGAGTTGTGGTGAAAACAAAGGCTATTCATATCCTTCGCAATGAGAGGTCTGTACAGCTAACTCGCTTTCTCCCTCTCTCTCTCTTCCGTCTCTCCTCTCGGCTTTTTTATGACAGATAATCTGCGGTCGCAAACCATCCATTTTTCTGCAATTGTGCGATTTCTAATCATCTTTATTAGTCCATAAACATGTTTTTTTAAGTCTCTTTTTTTGTTTTATAGCTGAGGCCTGCGGCTCCTTAAAGGGTGCAACACAGTGCTCATTGTTGGGTCTCTAGAAGAGGACGAAGCCAGGAACGGGGTGAGGGTGAGGGAAAGACAGAGAGAGTGAGAGAGAGAGAGGCCTGCTGATAAGACTGCAAAGCATTATGGGAATGGGGTGGCAGAGTGGCTCCGTTGCCCATGTACACATGCGAGCTGACAAACTCCAATCGCTCAAAGTCTGCCAGTCCGCACGTGTCCGGTAATGAGACGATGCATCCGATTGGCCGGCACTCAGAATAATGGGCCTGGATCCACGGCACCTGTGTGGCCCGCCTGCCGATACCAGCAGGCAGACCACAATGCATCAGGTGTGCAGGGGTCTCTGCGATTGGTTGTGCCTGGCCAGAAACAAGGTGCAGTAGCAGGCCCTCCTCGGATTGGCTAAGCTGTAACCTTAAAGCAGCGCTCTGTTTTCATTGGCTGCCACCGTCCAATTCTGTGTGGTGGATGAGTGCAGCCTGGCAGGATGGCACTGGGAGAACTGGTTCGACATACTGACTATTCGAGAATATCCGTGACCACACAGAGAATCTCAATATTACTCCAGTATCTTTGAAGAAGAAAGAAAAAAAGGAAACGGCACTCCAACAATCGATGATTTGCTCTCATTTCATATTAACCAACCGACAAAGAGGAATTTAAATGCCCTCTTTATGTCGTCAGCCAAAGAAACAGGTGTTGATGAACCTCAATCCCATTGTGCAACAGTGAATAACACAAAGCTAATGAATAGGCTAAGCTCTGTACCTGCCACTGGGGAGGCCTGAACATACTGACTCCCTTTGTAGTAACCCCCCCCCCCCCCCCCACCCCAACCACACACAAAAAAATAAAAACTCCATGCCCCCAAACACTCTCTCCTGCAGCAGTGTATGAATTATATATTGTACTATATATATAGAGCATATGCCCGGCCCATATGGCCAGCCCTGAGCGAAAAAATCTCAAAGCCCTCCTTAATTAACATTTTAGAGGGAAGATTCGGAGGCGGGAGATTGAGTCAGTGACCTATTTGGAGTCCATCATTGCCCAATGCAAATGTGTTAATTGAGACAGATTTTCCCACTCCAAGAATATGTGCAGTAGGGGATGTGATGGAGGGTTTTTTTTCTCATTCTTTTTGTGTCTGAGCCATCTGATCTAAGGCAGGGGTATAGGATCTGTTCTGAACTGCCTTACCTTCTGCCTCCACTGACAAATGAAGACACTTCTCATTCACTTTCCCCTCATTCTCTCACACCGTCTTCCCTTGGCTCACCCTCTATCTGGGTGTATGTGTTGACGACCATATGGCCAAATTCTTTGGAGGTGGGATCTCCCAAAAAAAAAACCTGGTCGTACACTTGCGTGCGTGCTCTCACACTCGTGCACACCTCCACAGAGCTTTGCGTATGAAAGGCCCTGATGGTGAAATGTGTTCTCAGATGGCTCCATTTTAAAGCACATGAATGGCAACATATCAATGATCGTCCTCTCCGCCTCACGTGTGGCGGCTACGCACACGCTCGCACACTCGAACCACACACCTGGTGCGGTTCCTCTCGCTCGTTTCCAGAAAGCTTTTCTGGCTGCCACACAGTCGTCAACCGCGAGCGCTATCGCCGCTGTCAGTCCATCTTTTTTTTTCAAACCATAATTATTATCACCGCCATTGTGTCTTATCAGTGTGATTTGGTGGCTGAAAATAACGCTGCCAAGTTTGAGGCACAGGATGAGAATGATGGGAGGTGGGGGGGGAAATAAGAGTCCAGCCAACCTGCGTGAGATGGCAACCACTTCAAAGACGGCGGGCCGCACCGGCGATCTGTTCCACGTTGTGTGAGGGGTGTATGAAAGGCAGAAATGGCCGCCGTGTGAGTCCTTGCCAAAGCTACCTCGGGGAGAAACGTTGGAAAAATATGATTTTTTTCCCTTCCTTTATTTTTGCAGAGCCATCTCCGGGAGGGGTGTGAAGGGGAGACAGGAAGAATGAGCAAGAAGTTGAAAAACTAAAGGGGCTGCATTAAAAAAACTAAAAAGAACTGTACTTTCCAATTCTGAATCTTAGTTGGCTATTTACAGCTTTGAGAGATTTTCACTTATTTTGTCCTGCATTACTGTTGAGAGTTGATTGGGAGGGGGCCGCTGTGTAATGTATGTGTGTATGGATGTGTGTGGCCCTCATTAACAATGGACACAATATCAGGAACTGGACAAGAAGAAGAAGAAGAAGAAGAAGAAGAAGAAGAAGAAGAAGAAGAAGAAGAAGAAGAAGAAGAAGGATGGCTGGTGGGTGGGTGGGTGAGCAGAGTGGGGCTAATTATTTCACTCACGCCAAAATACACTGCTGAAGATTGCATTGGGCTTAATTGTGCAGTTGTGTTTTACCCAATAGAACACAAAGCGACTCTGAAGGCATGACGGTTTCTGCTCAGGAGGTCTGACTGCAGGAGTATGGGATTACCTCAAGAGGCAACCAAACATTCGGGAAGGCCGGAAGTTGCAGCTTTATGTGCAGGTGTGCAAGGTGCTTCTGAAAAGGTGCTTATTAAAACCAGCCGAGCGGGGTTAACAATGTATGAAGCCTGAGTAATAGATAGAAACTATGTCAGCCGAAACAATAGCTGTCCTGATTCCATGTATTAAAAGAATAAATTACACACATCAAAACGGTTACGGCGAAACAAGTCTGAACACACATTGCGACACACCCCGAGATTGGCTCTGGGGCAGGCACCTCTCCTGTCGAACCGCTGATCCTGCTCGACAGGCTGGCCTTTAGAGGCACACCACGCCGACTGGAACGCTGAACTTCCCACACTGCTCGCCACCTCCGTTACCTGTAGGTAACCCAAGGCCACGGCCGAACCATTTCACTACATGGATCCTAACTCATGCTTCTTCTTTTTTCATTTTTATTTTACGGGCGAACCGCACCGGGTTAGGGCCTCGCCGCTCTCGCTATGTGCCTTTAACAATGAGGTTTGGGCCGGTACAATCGGCCCTTTGTGTCACACAAGGACTGATCCTTGGGGAGGTTTTCTTGTGGTTATGGTTCTAATACGGCACAGTTTACCACAAAAACCAGGAAGCATCGAGTTACATTACAAAGCACACACACACACATTCTCCGTATGACTCAATAGGCCAACGTGTTGAGCTCCTTTCAAATAATTCACCCACTTGCAACTGAAATGATACTCTAAAAAGTATTTAATAACACGACACGGTCGCCGCCCACCTCGCAGCTTCGTACCAATAGGAGTCTTGGCTTTGATTTGACAGACAGGTTCAGCGGTTGGCAGGTTTTCTCTGCAGCAACCACAATGCAACCAACTGTGAAATTACAGGCCTGCAATCAAAACAAAGCGAGCATTATGATATCGCTGCCATTTATGAGCGGTCGTGTGATGTTCTGCGCACCTTCGGAAAGACCTGAGGGTGATTGGTGACCACGAGTCACATGTGGCCTGAAAGGTGACATTTTTAACCCCGTTTGTATTGTTGTGGATGCATCACAACGGGTGTGGTATCACTAGAAAACAATATTGAATTTGCAGGTAACCCTGTGATAAAGTTAATATTCTCGCAACCAAACATTTTTAATATTTAAAAAAATGCAGTGCGTCATTCATCTGGGGGACGGAATCAAGTTGCTCCTGTAAAGTTGTTTGATGAGGCGAAACTCATCAGGTTTTCATGACAAATTTTAAAAACACCCCCGAGCAAATAAAACTATATATGGTTTTAATCGTTGCAATAACATTAAAATCGTCAATATATTGTACATTTAAAATGTATAATTGTTCTTGTCCTAATTGGTGAGACTTTGCCATTTAAAAAAAACACATCTAAATAGTGTTTCAGTTTATCAACTATTACAGTACGTATAGGGCTGACCTCAAAGTGTCTGAAGAGCCACGGTATTGGAATAATAATAACAAATTATAAACAATTCAAATAATTTCTAACAAATTTTTTTCTGTATTGTTCCCAAATGTGTTGTATTTCTGTATTTCTTCAAAAACGTCCCATCATTGCCTCAGAGCAGCTCTTTCTTCAAAATGCCTCAAAGAAATCAAACCTGCCAGCTGTAGTTTATGATCAGTTGATAAGTAGGTCACCATCTTAAGGCCATTGTAATTTTTTATTTGAGGTCATTATAATTCCAAAAAGCTTTGCACGGCAACATGTCAAAGACTAAGAAAAGTCAAGGAATCTAAATGTTGATAAAAAAGAACAAAAACTGCAATAAAAACTGTTTTTGAGCAGATGGTAAAATATAATATGTATCTCTCCGAATGCTTCAGGGTTTTAAAAATGATATACATCTTCATCATCAGAAAAGATTCTTTCTTTAGATTTTTTGCTCAACATTAAAAGCTCTTATTCACTTCTCACTTGTTCTGGGGGGCACAAAGACGCTCTGTGTCACCTCACCCCTTGTATTCGCTTTAAAGTGTCATCAACTACGCAAATGAAGTGCCCATTGATAAAAAGAAGAAGAATAGAAAAGACTAAAAAAGGAGCAGCCGCCTCAGACAGAGAAAGACACTGCCCGGGTGCGAGGTGGAGAGGAGCTTTTCAGAATACCGTCATAATAACAATAATATTAATGAATATCCAACACTGGGCTTTCAGATCTTTGCAGTCTGCGGTCGCGTGTGTGTTTTATTCTGTTTGATCTGAGCGGCGCATGAAAGATCAGCCTCCACTTTGTCAAACTGTATTTACTGGGACACGCACACGCCTCTGCAAACATTTCAGCCGGCGTTCAGCCACCAGCGGGGAGGCGGGATCCGTTTGAATTGGGGTGGGTGGGGGGGGGGGGTATGATCTCAGACTTTCGGGGCAAATTATGACAACGTTACTGTGTCGTTGGAGCTAGTTTCAGGAAATTATTGTTATAAGGGAGAGCAAGAAAAGTTACGTTCACAAAAAAATATGTGAGTGTAAAAAAAACATCGAGCTGCATTCAGATACGTCGTTGTGTGATTCGACATGTTCCATTTTCTGGGTTAAAAAATATGGTTGTGAGTTCTGAATTGTCAAAATTGATTCTACACATAACACACACATCGTATCTCTCTCTATCATACACACACAACGCGCGCGCAGGTGCGTTGTATCGTCATCCGTGGCTTCGTACTCCGCAGCCAGATCTCACTCTAAAGTGCTGACACTCCACAAAGAAATGTAAAAACAAAAAGCCTTAAAGGAGCTGCGGGTATTCAACACGGGCGATGTTCGGTCCTATAGACTTCACCCTATAGAGCAACAGAGGGGAACTATTGAGTTACACAGCACGTACCATTATAGCGTGGGGAGATCTGCCAACCCGCTCAATGCCCCATTTTCCTTTAAGAATTCAGCTTCCAAAAAAAGGAGTGAGAGCGCGAGCGCGGGCTGAGGGAGGAATACTTGGTCTCTTCGCTGTTGCCGGAAGCAGAAAAAAAGGGGAAAAAAGGACCTTTAAACAAGTCGGCCGTAGGCCCAGATAGAGGGGAGAAAAAACACCCTCTCTCAAAAGCGGGTCCACTCTGCAAGAGACAGGAGGACAAGGGGACAGCAGCTCCGAGCCGGCCGTCCGTCTACCGCAGCTTGGCCCTCAGATGCGACCCATGTCCAGCAGCCAGAAGTCAGGGAGACGTCTACGTCAGAGTCCCGAGGTGCGTCCTTCAGCCGCCAAACTTCGTCCGCTGAATACAAAAAAATAAATAAAAAGCTCTCCCCGAAACAATATGAACGGTGCGGTGACAACACGAATAGAAGGGCGAGGCGACGCAAAGTAAGTTGCGCTTTCTGTTGTTGTTGTGTTTAGTTTTTCCCCCGTGTGCAGTCGGGCAGCTTCTGTCTCCAAAACGTGTCCAAAAGCGGCTGTCTCCCGCGCCGCGCGTCCGATCTGTTTTACCCTCGTATCTCTCTCTCTCTCTCTCTCCCTCTCTCTCCACTCACACACGCGCGCGATGAGCTACACACACACTGGGGGGGGGGGCACCCCTGCTCCCTCGCCGCCTCCTCCTCCTCCTCCTCCTCCTCCTCAAAGCTGACGAGATGAAAGAGCAGCTTGCGTGTTTTCGCTCCCTCAGATCGCTGCAGCCGCGCGGATAGCGTGAATGCCTGCACAGCGACACGTTGCGCCGGGGCTCGCGGTGCCTCGGCGGCGCGTAAAATGGAAGCTCTCCGTGCGCTACACATGTGCGGCGGCGACTGCACCAGAGAGCTCCCACTTCCCTCCCACTGACAAGCAACAATACTACTTTGTTTCAAGCCACTAAATAGCTCACCTATATAGCAGCGTGCGTGCTGTTTACACACACGCACAGAGAGGAATTAAAGACCGGGAATTAGGGCAGTTGTTTACGGTCCCGGTGCTTCAGCCGGCAGCGTCGAACTGCTGAGTTATTAGAGTGAATTATTAATAACGCGAGCGGTGTGCAGTCTGTCGCGGCGTGAGCGGAGCGGCCAGGGAGCAGCTGGGGCTTTCGGAGCATTAGAGGACCGAGAGGCGGAATCACGGACCGCGGGGATTATATCGGGCTGCACCGGCTCCGACCCACTGCCCTGCGCTGCTCCGGGGGTTTCTGGAGTGGCACCGTGGGCACGACCCGAGCGACTTCCCGCAGCTTGATGTCCGTATAATTTGGTTAATGTCTCAAACTGGAGTCAAGATCCAGCGAGGGGAGAAATAAAAAGGGTTCACTGGATTCGAAGAGTTCATCTAAGGAAAGTCTAATGAACTAAAAAATATATATATATAATTTTGAAAACCTTTTCTTGAAACCCACTTGGGCATTATAAGTATATTAAATGCAGCCTATCTAACGACACTTATATGGCGTTTAGGCAACTTTTATAAAACACCTCACGCACACAGATGTATATTGTCGCTGTGTCTCCCCACAGAGTGACGCAATGAAGCCGCAGGATTTAATGTGATTGAGACATTATACAGAGTGCAGACATGTTGGAAGCCGCCGCCGCAGATCTGACTTTGGGGAGCTGCTTAGCGCGAAACGGGCTGTTTCTGATGAAAAAGTGCGGTTAGTTGTGGAGGTCAGGAGCAGCAGCAGCCAGGCGCAACAGAAAGACACGAGGGCATGCTCTCTGGTCATGTGTGTGCGTACGTGCGTGTGTGTGTGTGTGTGTGTGTGCGCGTGCGTGTGTGTGTGTGTGTGTGTGTGTATGGAGGGGGGGGGGGGGGTCACATGAAAGTGACTTTTAATGTGAATGCATTTGGCCTGCAGGACCAGTGAAGGGCATCATCGTGCAAAAAAGGATATGACACAAATAAAATAAAAAAATTGTTTTAAACTAAAAAATAATGACTGCATAAAAGTAAATTCCCCAAACCAAATATCTTAAATAAATGTGTGTGTGTGTGTGTGTGTTTTCAAAAGAGGTTGAATCCCCGCAAGCAGTTATTTGCACTGCACCGTATACATCCTACTTTTTCTTTTTTCTTCATAATTCAAAAAGCAGGCTTTGCAAAAACAAATATAAACACTTGGTTAAGTGTGAAACAATACAATAAATATTTATGTTCCAACAGGTGACTAGTAATATTGATAGTTGTTCTCTCAGCATCGGGCCTGCTGTGTGTCTGCGTGGAAATGTCATTATTTTCAGTTGTGCACGTGTCGTTATCCGTCTCCTTTTAAAATAACAACAACAAAACAAATCAGACTTCTAATGACATTCCTCCAACATGACGGTTTATCAATAATTAAATGTTGACCTCCTCACATATTTGGCCACATAAATTATTCATCTGTCATTGAATTTGTGCTTTACGTTTTTGTTTGACTAATTTGGATCACGACATGGGGATGACCCACCACTCTTTAAAAAAAATGTTGAGGTAACGGAGGCCCGGATGCAGAGTGTGTGTTGGTTTAAAAGTTGTAATGTTTAAAATAGAAACCTATAATCAAAAGCTAATTACAACACATATAACAATAATGCAATGTAGCCTAACTGTACAACTAAGGACTTTAACCTGCCCATTAACATTGAGTTAAAGGTCATTTCTGCCCAAAAATGAAGTGTAATCTTGAGCTATTTTGTTTTACATTTTGATATTATTTTCAAAATAAAATGGGCTGCTGCACTATTTTTCTTAAAATCTAATGTAAACGTTCATGGGCTAAAACAAATCTGTCTTTTTTTATGATGGTAAAAATCATGTGTAATTTTTTTTCTTTAAAGACTAATTTCAAACTTCTGATATTATTTTAAATATGTACTCTAGTTGGGACGCAGTTGCTATAGCGACAAGTTAAAAGTGTTGGCAAGTTAGGCGGTAAAAAAAAAAAAGAGACGAATAACGAAATGATGCATGGAAATAATTATCAGTATACTTTCACTCAAAAAATAAAAACATAATCATCAACAACTCGGGGGGTAGTCTGAGTAAAAATAATCCTAATAATGATAATCACAATAATTATAACAATAATTATAATAATAATAATAGAGATGTAATACATCCCACTTTCTTAATCATTCTGATGATTTACTGACATCAGCCTCAACCGTTTGTATGATCAGTTTATACAATGACCTTCTAACGTGGATTCTTTTGCGTTTGAATATTAATTCTGGTGTCTTCTTGCAGATGCTGCTGGGAGGCTCGCACGTGCCCGACGGCCTGTTTGGAGAATGACCAGTTGATTGGAGAAATACCAACATGTCCCTCTAAACCCCAAATAATCCCACAACACGACTTTTTTTTAAACCCTTAATTAATTTTAAAATAACAGTTTGCACAGTCGGACCGCACTGTGTGCTCGGCACGAGCCGCCAAGCACCGGAAGTCGCTGAAGGCTGGACAGAATCTCCAACGAGATTCAGGTGGCGAAACGAAAAGACGAAATCAAATCGAGCAAAAGGTGTTTAGAACGAACAAAAGACTAAATAGTTTATCATAGTTGCCCGGGTGTGTGATTGTCAGCATCACGGTGATTTAACGTGGCCATGATCTCATGTGCAGGGCGAGGCTTTTCCAAGAAAAGTCAATTTTAAGAAATGGCACGCGGACATCATTAATTTAAAAATCGAAAAATTGCCGGAATATAAGAGAAATATGTGCGTTTAGCTGCAAAACATTTTTGTGGCAACAATGCACAAAAAACAAACATATTGTGCAGTAATTTATAAAAATTAAAAAAATGTATATCACATCATCTCATTATGTTTATTATTATGAGAAGATTCGAAGAATAGGACTTCTAATGAAGACAGAATAACACCTGAACTACACGAGGATGATCACTGACTATGTATTATTCAATAAAATATGGGCAGACCTAATAATTATTAAAATATGGATGACGTTGTACAACTTGTTTAATTACAACAATAGACTAAATATTTGGAAATATGCTCATTAAAAAAAAATCTGCACACTGAATCATTAATGCTATAGAGGAAACCTATACTGTCTATTAATGCACTTAAATAATAATTCATACTCCCTTGTCCTGATTCTCCATATGCTAGAAGTTGACCTTGTTTCAATTCATTTCCATGTTTGTTTGTTTTCTGAAAATAATGTTACGAAAAATGTGGACAGCTGGTCTAAAATCTAACTTGATCCTCCCACAAACCTCAAACCATTTTTGTTTATGACATCTGAACCATAACCATTCAGATCGTTGAGACAGTGGGGTTAAACAATAATAAAATAACTCAGTTTTTTGGCATAAACCCATGATTTATATTATCAAAACAACATTAAAAAAGGAGTCACCGGAACAAAAGTTGTGTTCCTTTTAAAAGTTTCTTGAAAGAAACATAAAGACCTAAAAATTTTTTAAAAAAAGGTTACAAAAACAAACTGGAGGAAATTAGTTGCCGTGCACCTACACCAGATCATGTAGTCGACCTATACAAGCGTCAATTAAGGCTGATCTTTGGTTTAATGAAAGCCCTGAGCGGTGAATCTAAACCAGCCATTATGATACCACACTGGTCTGAGAGCCAGCATGATGTGGGCAACATGCTGTGGCATCAGGCAGGCAAAGTTCAGACTTTCTCTAAAGTCCTAAATGCTTGTCTGTAAACCGCAGAATGACTCCCCCTGCCCCAAATGACACGTTTTAACTCCTGGGCTGGAACATCACTGCAAACCACGACTGACATGTTGAAAAGGATCAGAGATCCGGAGATAAATATCCTGAACTAAGACAGACCTGGAAGCAAGTAGAGGGGCGAAGGAACTTTAATCAACAGGTTAACATTTCATCAAATACGTTATTGCAGACTGAAGTGTATAATGCAGCAGAGTACGGACGTGGAGCAATTTATTATGATGCACGCACTCGTCTGCTATGGTGGCGCAGCGTGGACGTTAAATGCTCCTTTCTTGGGGCCCCAAACCAAAATGTCAATACTCTGATCTGTGAAATAATATATCATGACAAGTGATGATGGCGACAAAAAAGCAGAGCAGTAGAAGCGAGGTCAAAATAACAAACGGAACGGCATTCACTAAACTTTAAAGCAGAAAGAAAAGAGCTCTGCAGAAAACTTCATTGTGCCGTTTACAAAATGCAAATCATTTGATCTCCAAGTTTTCTCCTCGAGGTGAAACAACTAAGAACCCGAACAAGATCCCACCAAGAACTATGTGAGAAGTCTAGAAAAGGCCGATGTAGCTGCTTGACTGTTAGAGACCTAAATGTTCGACTCATGGCGGAGCCAGCCGCACACAAAGGAGCACGACAAAGATACAAAGTGCAACACACAGTACAAATAAAAAGAAAAGGCCTCAGTCCTGAAGCACCACTCTCACTGCCCTCTGCTGCACTGAACTAAATATAATAAATATACTGCACCAGCAGGACGTGGGACAAATTCGGTGGAGCTACCCCACCCCCGCCCCCCTCTACAAATTCATTCCTCCAGAAAAAATAATGCGTCTCCAAAGCGAGAGGAGCAATAAGCGGCGGGAAGTAAAGGAAAGGATAAAAACAAGGCTCTTTTTGTCCGCGCCGGCTGAGGTTTGTTATCCCGACATTGCCGAGTGTTGTCTGGCATTACAAATCTCAGCCGGGGCCGGGATGGACACAGGAGGGCTCTGCTGGCCCTGCTCACACCGTCTGCATCCATGCAAATAAACCCCAAATGAGAGAGCAGCTGAGGAGAGAGAGGGAGCTGGAGGGGGGAAACACACAACTCATTACAATAAAGAGAAGGATGGAAGAGTGAAGGATGGGACGGTCGCAAAGAGGGAATCAAGAAATGTATGTGGCGAGTAGGGAAGGAAGGAAATGGTTGGTCTGAAGTAGCCGTGTATAGGGACAGGGAGAAAAAAAAGTGTGTGTGTGTGTGTGTGCGACAGAAAGAAAGAGAAAACGAGTGGGTACAAACCGGCCACTGAGGGGCGAGGAATGCCCGGCCCTGGCACAGCAGAATGGGATGGAGGGTGGAGTATGTTCACAGCGCGGCTGCCAGCCGAGCACATTCCCACTGCACAGCCATGGAGACTTTGTAACCTAAAGATATGGAGTTTTCTCATGAGAGTCTCTGGCCGGTCACTTTATGAGACGGGATAAAAAGCCGAGGAAATTATCCAAAGTGCCTGATGCTGAATTCTAAACAGAAAAGAGAGAGGTGTTCTTTTCTGTTGTGTTCTTTTATTTCTTCAAAGAAATGATGTATGAGACTTTTAAAAAATCAGAAATAAATAAAGGGTAATTTACTCCTTTTCTAATCAAACCTGTTTAGTGGAAGGAAATTAAATTAAGAGGAACTCTGGTTTTATCAAAATACCTTGATAACTTTTTCTTAAAGATATGTATACATTTAATTTACTTTTAACTGTACAAGAGTTCATCCACTCGAGGTCGAACCCATCTAAAAAGATAAAATATTACGTGCGATACAGATACAGTCCCTCTTACCGTTAAGCATCTGGCATAAAACCAGATTTCCTTCCATTTGTCATAAAAAGTGCACTTATGAACTCAAAGAATTAAATAGTCAAAAAGTAAATGTGTGGGGGTCATAAATGATCTCAAGCGCTTTGAGAAGGACTGACAATTACTCTTTTAAATGTTGGCCGAGTTGAGCAGCAGCAATAATAAACGATTGATTTATGCACATCCCTCGCGTGTTAATTTTACTTGAGTATTTTTTAATTTTTACTATACTTTGAAGTTCCGCTAAAATAATCTTTCGCCTCTTCTGCTCCATTATCAGCAGCTTTAGGCTCTCATTTAAATATAATGAATTGTTACAGATTTAACTGCCCGGCAGTTTATAAACCTCAACCGTCTGCAATATGAAAATGCTTCTTATATCTTTGCATCAGTAATATTAATCCAAATAATCTTTATATAGTGTAGCACACAATGATCTGTATACTTTGTTAAAGTACATTTAGCTGATAATACTTCAGTGTATAGGAGAATTGTTACTCTAGTGTTAGAGTGCTGCTTTGAGCCGTCACAGAGAGACGTTTGTCTTTCTGAAAACAGACCTCACTTTTCCAGGAATTCTTCTGAGGCGAGAGTCGTGTTGGTGTCTTTGTGGCTGAGATGGAGCGGTGGTTTATCAATGGCTGACATAAGGCACACTCACACACATGCACGCACGCACACACACACACACACATACACGCTTGAATTGTTAAAGCACAAGCTCACTTATGAATCTGCAAGAAAAAGTGGAAGACAAACAGTCTGTCGTGATTGTTATTATGATTAAATATGAAAATGTGATGTTTTGATATTAAAAGGTATTTCAGTCCTGTTTGATTTTTCAAAAAAATTGCTACTTTTTAGAATTCTGTGCATTCATTTGTTTATACAATGGAGAAAAACTGCGAAACAGTTTTTCCCCCAGCCATCTCGCCCCAGACACCCAGTTTGTAATACTGCCACACATCTCAATCATCATCGATAGATTAAGACTCAAACAGACATATTTTTTAATTGTTTTGTATTTTCATATAAAACAATTACCACTTGATTCACCTATTTGCTCAAACACAGATGCAGAAACATTTGCTGGTTTCAGCTTCTCCAATATGACGATTTGCAGATTTATTTTTCTTTCTCACAAAGTAAACTGAATATATTTTGGTTTTGTATTGTTAGTAAAACAAAATAAAAAAGATTTGTTTGGATCCTGGTGAAGTTGAGACGGGCTCTTTCTTTTGTACATTTCATAAACTGAACAAATAATGGATAAACCTCAAGAAATTAATGGTCAGCATTAATTGTAAATGCAACCCTATTCTGATAATACGAATAATTATCATCGTATCATTATTATTATTAAATACCGTTTAAATATGAAGAACATATTAAACACTTAACCTGCTCTCAAGGACACACTGACACACTGCGGCCTGTATTTGTGCGACACTCCCTGACATCACTCCTCTTTGTGTTATGAACAGTTAGCAAACGTGACCTGATGTGAGGTCACCCTAAACTGCACCCTGCACACAAACACACACACACACACACACACAAACAAACACATAGTCATTGTGTCCCCTGTGTCTCCGCCCACTTTGTGACTCCAGCACCGGGTGGATTTGTTCTGGGCCGGGCAGGTCAGCGGCAGGCGCCGTGTAAAAGTTAGTTTGTTCCATGTTTTCGTGGAGAGGAGGAGGAAGGCGGTTGAATGGAGGTTGTGTGCGTGTAGTGTGTGTGTGTGCATGTACTGTGTGTGTGTGTGTGTGTGTGTGTGTGTGCGTGTGCTCCCCCAGGAGAAAAGAGGACTCCTAATCTGTTTTCCTGGCTCTTCTTTAAAGGTAGAGCAAGACACACTCGAGGCTCCCTCTGATCTGCTGCCCCATCCATCCCTCACTTTCTCTCTCTCTCTCTTCTCCATCCCTCCTTTCCTCGCCTCCATCATCTGCCTCTCGCTCCCTCTGCTTTTAGCCCTCGTTTTCTCGGCCCCCCGTCCCTATGCTCTCTCATCTGTTGTGTTGGCCCGCTCTGGTCTTTGTATAGCGACAGCCTCCATCTCCAGATACTGCCTAAGAGCTCTGATTCCACTTAATCACTCCGTTTTTTATTAGTTTTCCCTCGCAGGGTATTTTGTGTACTGAGTTGCGTTTATCTATTATGCTGTTTCAGATTTATTGCTTTAGGAGGCAGACTGTGTGGCACGCTACCCGCCAATACGGTACACGACGCGGTGATCTCTCTACGTCTGCCCCTCTTTATGCCTGTCTGCTTTCATCCCTTCAAAATTAAACGAACAAACACACAAGCAGGGTGCTGTGCCACACTCGCACACAACTTTTTCCCTCTACTTTTTTTTAATTTTTCATATTAGTTTTGCTTTATTGGGCGTCTCCACTGCTCGGCTGCATTTATTTTACACAAAGAAAGGGACCACATGGGGAAAGATGTGTATGTGGCATCAGTTTCTCGGATGGTACTCCACTCTCGGATCCATCTGTCCTGGCGTCGCTTGAGCCTCATTTGCTTTACTTTTCCAATTTCCCAATAAAAATGAATAATCACAGGTATGGCGTTCTCTGTGAGCACAGATGTCAGTCTGCGACAGAGTTTTCTGTAATTAGCAGAGTGCTTAGAGAGGCTTAGTAGTGACTGTGGCAGCTTTAAAAATCACATTGTGCTCTGAAAGGGCAAGACAATATATATATTCATAAATATATATCTATATATATATATATATTATTCATTAATTGTACGCTGTTATGAATTTTGTCTGAATATTTTTTGTTGCAAACAAACACTGATGCTCCGAGGTCATTATTCGTGCCACGGCTCGGCCCTGCAGTCTGAATGGCGGATTTCTGCTTATGGCACGCATACCCAAAATGGCGGTGCACCATGCCCCGGCCCTCCATTTTGTTCTGTCACTGAATCCAGTCTGGATCCAGCACCTGACTTGTTGGACCAGTGTTTGCGTTTGAAAATACCCTCTCCATGCCCCGCTGTTACTATGCGTCCATCTTCTGGTTATTGGTCAACGGGAGTGTCGCTAACCTGCCGCACCAATGGGAGGGCGCCCTTGCTCTGACGTCCCCTCCTTCTGCGCTCTGCTTCCAGGGGCTTCCTGTGAACGGGGGGGGGGGGGGGGTCTCGGGGAGGGGACATGGGCGCTGGCCATTGCCTCAACCGAATCCAGAACCAAATGAGAGGGACAGACTCGGCGAGACTGAGGGGAAGAGGAAACAGAAATAATAATAAATGAATAAAATAAATAAAACCAAATGTGCATAAACAGTGATAGTCAAGACAAAGCAAGAAACACGACGACCGTGTCCACGAGAACAGCTCCTTTTTTTTTTATGAAAAAAAGAAATATTAATATTCATGACCCTGTCCCTCCCATCCAAATCCAGCACCCTCCCTCCCTCCTCACTTCCTCTCCCCTCCATTGGGTGGCAACACTTGGTAGGGCACATGGTGAGACAGCTGTTGCAGGGCAACATGGGCATCTGTGGTGCTACATGGAGAGGGGATAGTACGGGGGTTGTGTGTGTGTGTGTGTGTGTGGTGGTGGGGTGGGGGGGGGGGTTGTTTGCAGGGGGCGCAGACGGTATCAAGAGGGGGAGATCGTACCCCGTCTCACTGCCCTGTGTGCATATGTGTTTGTGTGTGTCCTAAAGTTTCGAGGATTATGAATGGATCTTTGTGGGCAGGTATTAGGGAGAGACAAGAAAGAGAGAAAAAGAGTGAAAGGGAGGAACAAGATAGCATCTCTTCCTGTTCTTCTTCTTCTTCTTCTTCTTTGGTGGTGCCAAGCTGTGGATGAAAAGTAGCACCTGTCCTCCAAGCTACGGCAGAGACAACATTAGCATAAGAACACTAGGATTGGTCGCTCCAAGACTGGTTGGTGCCTTCAACACCCAAACACACACAAACACACACACACGCACACACACACACACACACACACACACAGAGACACACACTACAGACTACCCCCCCCCTTCTCTCTGCACCTTCCTCTTCAGATGCAATGGGCGTTTTCCCAGGGTTATTATCACATGCCAGGTGCCCCCCTCCTGTCATACACACACACACACACACACACACACACACACACACACACACACACACAGACACACACCTCACCCCCACCCAGTCCTCTCCCCTCATCTCTCCCAGCACCTACGACACACACCCATGCCATTTCTCTCGCTCCCCCGAAGCGCCAGCGCAGCCCCACCTCGCGGTGCCAAAGTGGGCAGCCTCTGCCTTGGCGTTGCCTGGGCCTTCTGGTGCCCTAGATAGCTGTGTGTGTGTGTGTTTATGAGTGGGTGTGTGTGTGTGTGTGTGTGAGAGCACTGGCCCGTCCCTGTGCGGACACAGCCAGCCCTTTAAACTGTGTCAAGGCTCCAGATGCTGGGAGAGACTGGGATTAATGCGAGCGTTTGTATTCAGACACACTCGCGCAAACAGACGCGCATACACGAGATATTCTCTGGGCCCGTGCGTTGCGTCATACCTTCACATGCTTGCGTGGGACTGAACGTCACACAGGAGGAGAAAACATGAACAAGACAAAGGTGCTCAATTTGAGTAAAATTAAATGTCAGCGCTTCCAGCGTCCCTCTGAACCTTTATGGCATTCGTGAAAGATCAAACACAGGAACGTATACGGGATACAAAGGTATCAGAGATCCGATGACGAACCGACAGGCCCTGGCAAAGCTCTGAGATGAAGTCCTGCTGCCAGCGCCGCACCTCAGAAAGTGCACTTGGATGAGGCAGACAGAGAAACAGGACCGCAGAGACCCGACATACACACACACCCCAGTGTCCGCGCAGGAGCCCTTTAGCAGCACGCCACTACCCTGAGGGCATGAACACACACACACACACACACGAATACCGACCAAGCGTCCACCTATACTGTTTCTTTCGTGGCGTGCCACTGCCCTCAGGGCGTGCAGATTTACACACACACACGAAGAAGAAGAAGAAGAAGAAGAAGAAGAAGAAGAAGAAGACATGCAGACAAACACACAGCAGCATGCACATTCCACTCGTGCTTCTGACATCACTGCAGCTGAACTCCCTGAAAAGGACCAGAGGGATGTGAATGACAGCGAATTACCAAGACAGTCCCCCACAAACGAGCAAAGGCTCGCTAATTACAAGTATGCAAGCAAGTGTGTGAAAAAGAGAGAGTGAGGGAATGTTTTCTCCCAGTGTTCAGCGTCTCTCTCTCTGTGTGTGTCTTGCTGAGCAGTAGTTATGGTGCCAGTTATGGAGTGTTTGCCGTAGCAGAGCTGCCTTGGCACCGTGCCCTAATTTAGGGGAATTAAAAAGCACTAGACAGGCCCCTTTGTGGCACCGTGCGCCCGCTTTAATCTCCCCACGCCTCAGCGGGCACCCACCGCACCAGGAGTGGGCACCGTGCCCACATGACCCCAGGCAATATGGAAATCGCCACCAAAAAATTCTAACTAAGCGCCGAGCCCCCGGTGCACAGTGGACACAGTGCATGCGGACATGCGCAAAGCGGTGCTATCACACACACACACACACACACACACACACACACACACATGACGAAAAAGGGACAACACCCAGCTCACAATGGTGCTTTACTTTCACACTGTACTCACACACACGCTCACACATATGATTAAAAACATGAAGCAGTCATTTTTGCCTGTTCACATGTGTGCATAGTTACACAGAAATAGACACACACACACACACACACACACACACATGTCGTAGTTTCAGGGCACAAGGGCATGAAATGAAATACTCCTGCTGTTGTCCCTGCTGGCATGCGTACACAAGCGCACACATTCGCTTTTCCACTCGTCCAAAGTCGGCGTGTGCTCTTTTCGAAGTGTAGGTGAGTGTAATGCTTGTCATGAGGTCATCCATCAGGACTAATGAAACTGGCAGACCCCGACACCGTCTCACTGGGCAGCACCACTGGCGCCGCTCGCTAACTCAAGGAGAAATGGACTGATTTAATTACACAGCGAGGGCACACACATACACACACACTCTCACACACACACACACTGATAGACACATAAACATCCGTGCACAGAGATACAGAGACACTAACACACTTTGCATGCAGGTTATCAATCATGAGTAAAAATGCAATTGCAAACAAAAATACATGAATTCAAAAGGAAAACGTTGGATAACAGACACACACACACACACACACACACGCACACACGCACACACACACGTGCACGGCTAACAAAACGGTCAAATAATGCTCATTAGCCACATGTTACCAAACCAGAAGGCTAGCATTAAAGCTAGTTGTCTTGGTCCAATCTTTTAAGAATGTGTGAGCTCAACGTGGATGATAACCGTTGCTGATAAACACAACTTATCAGCTAAGGCTGCAACCAAGCATTGCCAATCATTCATTCCATCAATTTAAAAGTTGTTTGGTTGAGAACATGTCAGAAGATGGATCCCGGGGCCCAAGATGACTGAATAGCGTCAAATAAGAGTACAGGGACAAAACAAATATTCACATTTAAGAAGCTGAATCAGAGAATTTGACCTTTTTTCTTATTCTGAGAAAACTAAATGGTTGGTGAATTAAAATAGCAGTTGATTAATTTGATTAATATTTGCAGCTGCAATCATAGCAGAAATAACTTTTTTAATCCACTGAAGGCACCATGAGCAAGCTAGCTGCGGAGCCTCACTGCAGGTTCACAATGTTCCCTTCCCGAAAACAAAGAGCCACTTTGGCCCTGGAACAGGACGCACTCCCATCACTCTCTCTCTCCCTGTCCATTTGTCTCCCTATGGTTTCACTTAATAAGCTTCAAAGGTTTCTGGGCAACGTGGCTTTCTCCAAAAAAAAAAAAAAAAAGTTACCATGGCATTTTTTTGGCACAGGGCATCTTCTCTCTTGCTGAGGATATAGGGTTGCCATGACATCGGTGGGCACCTTATAAAGCATACGATTGTATAAGTAAGTGTGTGTGTGTGTGTGTGTGTCTGTGTGTGTGTGTGTGCGTGCAATGGACATCTTGTGCCAACCTCGGCTAAATGCTTAGACGCTGGTAGGAAACCCAGGACAGCGGCAGAGTTGAACTTTGCGCGCCAACTCCCGCTCACGGACCAGTACGTATATCCAGTGACACACAGACGCGACCACAAAGCACCCTCTTGTCCCGCTCTATTCTGTTCTCTGCATCTCGTCTCTTTTCTAACTGTATAAGTGTGCAACATTTAATAAAGTCAGAGTATGGCGTGTTTCTGGACGCGGCACATTATTGATTAATAAACTCAACAACAAAAGAACTGGGAGCAAACAACACACATGCATTTTCTGCACGGTACATTCTGTGTTTGTTTTGGTTAAACTTACCCAAGAGAGTCTCAAAATCCAAGTGCTAACTTTAAAATTGGCTCCGGTTTCCCACTGATGGTTAATGTTTTCATGCTGGCAACTCTCCTTGTCCCTGCTAATGTTTGTGTGTGTGACTGTGTGTCTGTGCATTTATTGTGTGCCCCCCATCCAAGTTGAGCAGTGCGAGAGTAACCTGAATCTCCCAATCAGTGGTACACACGACTGATGGTGAAGGGCGTAAAAGGTCCGGGCCGCAGCGCTCTCGCTGATAATAATAATACGAGTGTGCATTTTGTTTAAAGGGTCATTTATGACAACTAATAATCGTGTTCTCTCCATGAAATGGTTGCTTGGCCTCAAAAGGTGTATTTACCCAGAGTGAGACGACACTTTGCGGTCAGTGCAATCGAGCCTCTGCCAATGTGACATGAATGGGAGCCTTCAGTGACTGCAGTGGGTCTCGAATGTAAATCTTTCCACACATTAAAGAGAGTTTGGATTTAATACACAGCTGATTAAAGATTCTTTAACGGCATAACATAGAACAGCTACCCCAAATATTTCACTCAACCCTCCCCCCGGTCATAAAAGGGGCCAAAATACTGCATTGGTGGATTCTTTGTTTCAATAAGGGGATACACTACAGATGAAAATGTAACTAATAGATTTCTTCATGAAACTTTTTTTTCCGTTCCTTGTTTCTTCTTCCATTTTCTTTCCTTCTGATGATGTATTTTTAAATATGCAAATTAGACATTGTCTTATGTTCTAAATTGTATACATTTCCAGAGATGACATTTTAACATTGGATGAAGCTGCAGGTTCTCCATGATTGTTTAATTGTGTTGACATGTTAGAGTCAAAGGTTTTTCCAGAGAGAATTTTAGATTTCTCTTTGTATCACTCCCGTACATCAGAAGATACTGCCAGCAGCAAAACACATTCAAAAAACAGATCTCTCGGTAAAAACCCACAGAATATAAATAGCAACTGGGATGTTTGTTGTATGGCAGTGCTACTGAACAGAGAACTCTGGCTCAGAGTCTGAGGGGGCAGAACGAAAGAAACGGCCTTTAAAGATATGGATTGTAAAATGACATACGTTTTGTCGAGAGTACAGTTGAAAAGAGTAAATATATTTAACAATATAAATCACCATGATATTGCCCCAGTCGTTCATTTACCTTTAGACAATCATTTCTTGTATGACAAGTTTTTTGAAATGTTATGTTTAAATATGCAAATAAGGTATTATCTAATGCCGTCATTTGGTAAATTTAGGAGAAATCTACCGACAAAAAAGAAAGAAAATGTAGTCAGATAAACAGCTAAATGTGCATGTTGGCTGGTTTTCTTCTGGACTGAAATGAGTTGTTTTGCAACCAGTGCATGAAAAACAATGTTTTTGCCTGTAGTGTCTCATCTTAAGCCAGTAAAATATGAAAAACAACCAGCACGTCATGACATAAGAAATTAAATGTTATAGCAAAAAAAATTTGGGAAAATGGAACACTTACTGATTGAGTTCATACTCTCATACATACACGAGTGTCACCTTCTGGACAGGGCCTCTAGTGGCCTCTAGTGGTTTGAATCTGTTGTTACCATGGTGTTACGACATCTCATCATCACAGGGCCCTGAACACAGCAGCTCCGTCCAGAGCCATACCACACACTCCAATTCCATACAGCATGCGTTTCATACTTACTGTCATAGCATACCGTTTTATCAGTTTATGAACACAAAATAAATACGTACTTTTCTTTTTTTTATACTGACAGGAAGTTATACAATACATGCAACACCAGATGTGAATCAATTTGCAAACTTTGGGAAGTCACTGCCAATAAAACGTCACAAAGACATGTTTTTTTGTTTTACAAGATCTTGGGGCTGTTTCAACACTGCCACAATGTATTATGATTATTATTATTATTATTTTTAAAGCTGAGTAACTCATCCATTTCCTTTGTGCATTGCATTAATGGAGAACAGGGTGCATCAGAGTCCGCTTGTAATTTAAGTTTCTAAAAAAATAGCAACAAATACAGTTCTGATTATGGTACAAAAGCAAAAACCCCAAATATAGAACTTTATTCTGCGCAGAGAAACACCTGGGATTCAGAAAATATATATATTTAAATACTCATATAATCTCTGGGTCTTTTTGTACCATCTTTGGCTTTTGCAGAACGTTGTCTCCGATAATGCAGCTTCACATTATGACGTCGAGACAAAATGAGCTCATCGATAATAATGTTCCAAAAACAAAACGTCGGTTTTATTTTCCAACTTCCCTGAAGTGAGACACATTCGGGTCTGTGGGTGAGATACAAGCACAAATCAGGGCCATAAGAGGAAAGGAAACGGAGGAATGAAAAAGGCTTTGGGAAATAAGCCTCTGACAAGTTCTGCAATTGCAGTGGAGATGTGTTCAGCTTTCGCCCAGCAGAGCAACACACCGACAGAGCTCAGGTCATATAACTCGTCTTTTCCCACCAGAAAAAAATAAATAAAATTAAAATCCCTCCCTGGGTCCCAGAACATGAGTTTAATAGTTATTCTTTTGAGCCCCTACAACTGCTGGGAGCCTGCAAAATAAAATAGCTGTTTTTCTGTTGATCTGTTTACGCTCGCCTGCAGGAACTTTACAACCAAAGGAGCCAAGACTCCAGAGCAACAACAAAAAAGGAAAATAAACCTTTCTCTCTTTTTCTCTCCATCATAGCCAAAGTGGACTTATTATGTTACTGATGGCAGAATTCCCAGTGTGGAATTAGGACTTTGAGCTCCGATAACGTTCCTGAATCGCAGCACGGTGCTGCTTTTACTGATGGTGGTCACACACGGCTTTCTGCCGCGGCCCGAGCCAAACCAGCCGAGGAATTAGTCATTAATAGGGGGACGACTTCAGGCCGCTACTGTTTCCCATGCTGATGAAGAAGAGAATATAATCGAACAATGATCTTTCTGACGTTGTGGGGGTTCGGACATGTCTCTCTCTCTCTCTTTCTTTTGTCTGCGTGTGTGTGTGAGAACGGTCGGTGTTTCTTTGAATTCTGAAGCACATCTCTGATCACCTGCCTCGCCGCCTCGCCCGGCCTCTCCACCAAAGATGACACCGGCTCACTGGGCTCAGCGACCTCCTGTTCGCCGCCTCGCCTCTGAGCTCCTGCGTCGTATGTGCAAATCTTCCAATCTTCTTAATGTTCACTAATCTAATGAGTGCGGCAGGGATATTAAGCAGATTGCTGAGCATTACGTTCTACCATTAGAGACACACAGCCCCCAGCTATTTCAGCACTTTTGGGCTCTTTTTTTCTTTCGAACGCCCCCCCCCCCCCCACCCAAATCTGATTTTATCATTATTCCTCCAGTCTGATCCTATCGGCCTGCTGTGTCTTGGGTAGATTATGATTTGGCGTGAAGGAGAGTGTGGTTACTGCCGAGTGTGGGTGGAAGTGAGTGGGGGTATGTGTGACCGTACATGTGTGTGTGTGTGTGTGTGTGTCTGTCTGTGTGTGTGTCTCTGTGTGTGTTTGATAATAACAAGCCAAGTTAATAAAAGGGAAACAATTAGGACATAAAAGATTGACGTGGCCCACCAATTTTAATGTCATGATGAAATCCATTCGACTGTATGTGCTTCTCACACACACACACACACACACACACACACACACACACACACACACACACACACACACACACACACACACACACACACACACACACACCCATATAGACATCTACACACTCATTATAGTGGTTTCATTGCTTCCCTTAGGCTCTCCTGACAGGTGTGGCTCCCACACATAGAGATAAACATTCACACACACACACACACTCACACACACAAATCAGGCCCTACAGGTCATTTTCCCTATCCTGGGACTGCACAATGGGCACTTTGTACACCCCCCCCCCCCCCCACCCCTCTCTCAACTCCCTACCCCAGCCCTTACCATCAACCCCCCACCGGTTTCCAGCACATCCCTCTTTAAATAGGAGATTATGCAAATTAGCTCACAGCACCGCGGCACCCCACATATAAGTGATGTGCATTCAGTGAAATCTATAGTCCGTCTATGGGTAGGGATGGGTATCGTTTGGGTTTTTTCCGATACCGGTGCTAAACCGGTACTTTTAAAACGATACCGGTGCCTAAACGGTGCCTGAACCGATACTTTTTTTTTAAACGCACAATGACATTAAAAACCTCTTCGGCCATATTCCCTGTAGAAGCCGTTATCATGGAGCACTGACAAACAACGGATATCAGACTGTTAACACACACAATATATGTTCTCCATTATATGAGGTGATATGTATTGTCATGTGCAGACCTTATAGGGTTAATCCTGTCACTGTGTTGATGGACAAAGCGAACAACCAATCAGAGGTACTGAAGATGACACGTGACAAATAAAGTTTTGCTTCTGACAGCAAGAGTTACACTGAAACAAAGTGATGCCCCACGGTCTTTATTCCTCCGTCATTATATTCCCGGTAACACCGGGTATACAGCCGGGACCGCTGGACATCAACACATCTGCTCTGACAGACTGTCACGCTCGTAGCTCGTGCTAGCTACGAGCTAACGCTAGCTACGAGCTAGCTTAAGCATGGTTATAATGGCTAATTTATTTCTTGGGCTACTTTTATGAATGCAAGACTTGCAATCAACGTTACGGTACTAATCTGAGTTCAGGCTGCTCGTCATAATCGGTCTCCACGTGTTCAGGGGGACCGGTGACGGTCTCCCCATCGCGTCCAGCCTGACGCTGGTGTGCTCGACACGGGTTCACGTAGTCACACACGGCGCAGCCTCCGCTGTCAGAGTTCAATATGATAGGCTATCGCAACCTGCTGACAGGGCGGAGTCACCAGAGAAGTTCACAACAATAGTTTTTTTCAATTTCAATCGGCTCAGGCACCGGAAAGAAGCACCGAAATGTGCGTTGCGTTTCGGTCCGGGTAATACCGGTTGTATTGGAACCGGTACCATATTGGCACCGGGTTTCGGTACCCAACCCTATCTATGGGCGCATGCACGGGAGTCAGCGGCATGAATGTTTCTACTCAGTGAGAGGCGGATGTGGCCTAAATACACAGTGCCCGTCCCAGGTGTGTGAACCATACCACAATATGTCCTCCATCAGTCACCAGGCTGCAGCACTTTATTGTTGCTTTTCAAGATCTGCCATAAAAAAACTAGAAAAACTAATTTAAAAGAAACACAACTAAAAATATTTCCTGGCCTCGCAGACGGATCTCTCGACTCGCGGCTGAGATAATAAAAGACGTTTCTCTGATCTGCAGCAGCTGCGAATGGACGGATGTAAGAGCGCTGACAATATGGCGCTCGAAACAAACTAATTGAACAAAGTGGTGAGTCATGAGCGTGTGCCATATCAAGAAGACTGCCAGTGATGGAAGAAGTATTCAGTGGAAGTAGAAATACCAACCACTAAAGATACTCCACTATGTAAAGGAATATAAAATGTACTCTTTGGGTAAAAAAACAACCTACCATATTATCAGATCACTATTATTGATCTATTTAAAATACAACTGTTGAGATGGAACCAAATTCATTCATAAAGTAGTTTAATTGCAGAAAAATGCAAATATTTTATGAACGGATTTTGTGTATAATTCTGATCCTAAAACTTTAAGAACTACAGATGTTAAATAAAGAAGTAAACAAAGTACTATATTAGCCTAGATGTAAAGTAGTCGTCGTATTGTATAGTACTTGAGTAAATGTTACAGATGTTGAATAAATAGAGTAAAAGAAGAAGTAGAATAGTAGAACAGGTAAAGTAGGACAACAATGCGGTACAGGTGAACGTGTGGCTTACAAACGCTGATGCTCACTTCCATAGAGTGCCAATTAGAGATGAAACTGGGTGTGTACACACACGCACACACACACACACACACACACACACAGACACGACGTCTCGTTACAGCAGTTCGGTTCAGGGTCAGTCCGGGACACAGGTTACCACAGGGTTAAAGCCTCGTGCACATGAGAAAAACAGCAGAAACAGATTTAAGAGCGGCGTGGATGCCAAGAGTGCCATCTGCTTTAGCCCCCCCCCCCCCACCCCCACCCACCCTTCCAGCTTCCTCTCCCATACCTCCCCAGCTTTCTCCATTAATGTCTCCCTGCACATTCCCCCGTTCCCACTACAGCCACATACATATTTTTTCAACAGCTTAATATTACCATTCATTATTTGTTTGCCACACTGCTCCAGCTCCGATGACGGACCGAGATGGTATAGATACGTGGACGGGAGAGGGGGATGGGGAGAGAGAAATAGGGGTGTGGGGGGGGTAAGATAAGTCCAAATCTGGCAACCGTCTCAAGTGTAATGACACCTCCGTCTCTATGGAAAACCATCCCCTTTTGTCTTCACTTGCATGGGAGCTCTTTCTTTTTACTGTTTTGTTCCCAGAAAACCCATGGAACATTTGCCAACATTTTTAAGAGCTGAGAAAAGCAGGATTCTTTTTTTCTTTTTTTCTGCTGTTTTTTTTTTTTTAGTCTTCCACCTCGCAGGTGTTTCTTTTTAAGGCGTGCTCGACAATGCCAAGCTCATCTTGGCTCGTCTTGAATGCCTCGGGCCTCGGGGGGAGAGAGAGAGACAGAGACAGAGACAGAGAGAGAGAGAGAAAGAGAAAGATAGAGAGAGAGACAGAGACAGACAGACAGACAGAGAGAGAGAGAGAGAGAGAAAGAGAGAGAGAGAGACAGAGAGAAAATGAGGTTGGAGAAATCTTCTTGATTAGCAGTTGTCGCTTCCCTTTTCTTAATCTCACGCGGTTCTCCTTTGCTGCCTCATTCACTCGATCTCTGCACACTTTTTAAGTGCTGATAGGGGGGATGAGATACCTTTGTAGGACAGGCCAAGAGGGAAGAAAGGGATCAAAGTAAATCTTAACTATAACTCGAAACCCTCTGCTCTCTCACAGGAAGTGACATCACTTGAAGGGCCAAGGAACAAAGCTGCAGCTTAAGTGCTATTTTGGGGGGGGGGGGGGGGGGGATATTCACGCACAAGAGAGCGAGCGTATGAAGTTCTCATGTCAGTAAGTCAGACTTGCTTGAGGCCTCGTTGTGTGGCTTTTATTAAGCGCCGTCTAATTTACCTCAGCTCTTTCGGCTGAACACTGATTTATGATGCACACTTACTAAAAGAGAGACGAATCAATCTTATCTCATTCTGATAGGCTCATGTTTGTCCGATTAGCATTCTGTGGGGTAATTGACACAATTGGAGCCAAAGCTTGGTTCATTAATGTTCATACAGATTGCTGCTCGTTAGAGCCACCATGTGGTGCAAACGCAGACAGCAGACATCGTGCTGCAAGTGGAGCTGGTAACTGTCGAAGCCTCGTTTAGTCTTAACGAAATGTCATGTAGAAAAGAAATAACTACAATAACTAAAAATACAATCATGTTATTGTCCTTGAGAGAGAATAAATGATTCAGGTTTTTCTTTTTTTTAATTAAAGGCGGCATAAACAGGTGGACCGCCAGTTAGGACCAGTGATACGCCGGCTGGATGGAAAGAAACACAGGACAAGAGGGGGAGGAAGGGGAGCTCAGAGAGAGGGATGAAAAGAGGGAGCCAGGAAAGAAGTACCATCTGTTTTTTAGGGACAAGGAAGATAAAAATGTGAGCGGCGCTCAGAGGCAGAATGTTAGTAGAGACTCAGGGTGTGAGAGGAGTCCGTGTACAGGGGGGGGGGGGGACTACAAGGGTCACAGAGAGGTAAGGGAGAGAGGGCAGATAAGAGCAAGGCAGACAGATGGGAGACAGGAAGATGAGAGAGGGAGAATTGAGTGAGAGAGAGAGAGAGAGAGGCGAAGGGGACCAAAGATTGGGTCTGGCAGAGGTGCGAGCGCACTGGGCACGCTCACATCGGGAAGGGACATGACTCGACATGCCGGCTCAGCCCAGCTGGGTCAACGCTCTGCACTGCCATGTTGTTTTGGCTTGGCGCTCTCCCCTCCGACAAACACACAACAAAACCCAGCTCAGCTCAGCTCGTTCTCCCCGCCTCATATCGAGACGCACACTCTACACGCAGGCAACGGCGCACACGAGCGCACGCCCAAAATGCCACGGTTTTGGCGGGAGCGGGAGCAGGGCCGGGCCCGGGCGAGGGCCCCGGACTAATGAAAACACCAAATTGGTTACTCTAACGCTGGGTGACAAGGGCACCTTGGGCTGCAGATGTTCCTGCTGATGGCAGATGGAGCCTGGCGCTGCCAGGGGACAGAGGGCCAGGCCTGCGCCAGCTCCGTGCCACCTGCACCCCTCCTCTGTTCCCCTCCACACCAACCCAAACATGCACACACTCGCTCGCTTTCTCACTTGGCCTATCTCGCTTGAACACAGGGCGTACTGCCCCCCCCCCTCCTCCCTCCGCTCCCCCCACCACCACACACACACACACACACACTCTATGTGTCTGCCCGTCTCTCTCTTAATCACTCTTCCTTTTTCCCTCTCACACACACACACACACACACACACTGGCATGCTCCTCTTCCTCCTGTGTCCACTGCGAGGATGACTGTTTGTGGACAGATATCTATGACACTGGCAGAATGTGTTGGGTTAAAATCGTGTCAGTATTGGTATTGATCCTATGAGCAGACAGAGCGGACTTCATGACCATAATTCAAGATGAGGAAATTAAACTGTTTGTTTTTAGTTGTTCTTTGTCTGCCGCAGCAAAATTTGTTTTCCACAACCTTCTGTCAGCGTCATCTGAGTAACTGAGAGTTATCCGCGGCTATTCCCACTTCTGAGCAGAAAGCGGAGTCTGGATCAGCTCATGCATGATGGGAGACTGTGTAATGATACCATTTATCTTCATGGAAGTGGTGACAGGCTTTTGGAGGTGATTCTCCGGGCCTGGCTTATAGAGACAGTCCACCAGGATAATTTGCTTGATGCCGATAGTCGCCAGATTATCAAAGTGTGCTCAGCTGCAGTTTCGATGATGGTTGGTTTTTCACTCGGCGTTGGCTTTTCTCAACGTTCACCAGTGATGCTTTCTCGCTGTGTCACTATGCGAGGGACAGGAAACTAAACGTGGCATGTTCTTCAAAAAGGTTTAATGGTTAGCTTCTTTTAAAAAAAAACTTTACATGAGTGTTGGCTTTAATTTTGAAATAAAAAGGGAAACGGGCTGCAGTGGGTGCATGGACACATGAGGGAAAGAAGGGAAGTAAACCGATGCATCACATGAAAGTCTTTTTTTTCTTTGACAGAAAATGGGATGAGATGCTGGAAAAGTGTTTGCACCACCATGCCAACTAAAAAAATCCAGGCACGTCGACTATCGGCTTGCGAATCCAAGTGTTGAAAGAACACTAAGACACCAGAGATTCATATGTTTGCCGTTTCATCAATTTTGATAAATCTGACCAGGCCCGGTAGCCAAAGTTGTGTCTCCAGCTTGGCCCGCATGCGATTCTTCCCACTGGTGGAATTTGTTGGACTGTGATATTGAACTTCTCTGTGATGAATGCCTATTTTGACATTGAAATCTTCTCGAAGTTCTGCGAGTGGGAGACAACAAAGTGCGCGATCATAATCAAAGTTACGTGGGAGCTCGTTCATCTGTCATTGCTCGAAAACAAAGAAGAAGAAAAAAACAATGAGCAGATTCCAATGTGGTTGCAGCTTTTTGGAGGACTGCGTACGCCTGACCGCAAACCCCCTCCTCTACACTTTCACAGTTCTTACGTCAAGCACGCATCCCTCCCTCCCCCCACCCTGTCTCTTTGCCCACTCCATCCAAAAAAACATGTGTGGCGCGTCATCTCAACTCCCTCCACGCTGAAGAAGGGCCCCTAACAAAACAAAACAATTATCTCTCCCCTCGTTAGGATCTGGCTCGCATCCCCTCTCCCTCTCAAAACGCCCATTTTTCCCCCCTGCAGGAGCCGACCTCCGCTGACTTCCTTCCGTAGCCGTCCCCGCGACAATACGTTGGGCTGAGGGTCTCTGAAGTGCTTCTGGAGTGGAGCGCTTAGCTGATTTTAGGCTTCATGTTTCTTTGAGAAGGCCTCAGCGGGAGCAGAGGGCGAGGTGCCCAGGAGAGAAACGCTCAGGGAAGGCGAAGGAGGAGAGACGATGGCGATTGTACTGGTACGAGGCGGCGGGCACCGGCGTGTTCCGGTGAAGAGGAATGGATGGGTTGGCAGCAGGCGGGTGCGCAGGTTTCACAATGCCAGCGCTTAATTACTTTAATTGGAGTCATTAGCTAAGTGAGCATGAGAGTCATCACCTGCACGGCGCGCAAGACGCACCTGCAACAGCAACATTGCCGTCATCATCGCACTCCAGCCGAGCGTTGACGGACACATTGGAGAAGCACCGCCGGATACAAAGAAACACACAAACACCATTCTGCCGGCGAGAGGGTCAGTCGGTGGGATATCCGTCTATCACATCCTTAACTACCTTGGAGAAATGAGAGAAGCAGAAAATCAAATAAGTTATATTTTCAGAAAGCAGAGAAAGGTAAAAAAAGATACAAATATTAGTAATGTTTGTATTTTTTCAGGATGTACATTGAAGAAGTTTTTTCTTGCTTTACTTATTCCTGTGCAACATGCTTTCATTGAGAATCAAACCACATCACAAATGTGCCTCTTTAAAGACTGCTGTGGTAAAAGTACCTCCCTTTATTTATTTATTATATTAAATATACGTCAATATCAGATACCAGATAGCTACAAAAACCAAAAAATAGTAAAACAAATACTAATAAACAAAACAAAAACAAAGAACCATCTTGAATACTAAATTCTCACTGGGGAGCAGACTATCAGCAATGCCAACACCATTACCAGACACTCCAATGGTGGCCACATTCAACGTCTCTTAGCTCGGTGACGACGGACCGGATTGTCCTTTAACCAAGTTTTCAGACAAAATGTGAAACAAAAAAAGAGCAGAGATTTGTCTAGCTCAGACTGAACTGACCAAACAAGGACTGTGGATTTTGTCTCCCATCACTAACATCGACTGCATAAAGTAGGGATCTCTTCATGCTCTGTATTGAACAGGAGGCTAAATCTTTATCTTCAGTGATCATATGGGAACTTTTGAGACAGTGGTACTAGCCACTAAAACCTCTGTGGGATTTGATCCAATGACAAACAGACTCCCAGGCTACACCTTTCTCCGTCCTCCTCTGCACCCAACAGACAGCCTGGCGGGCCGGCTGCAGGCAGCCAGGCTGAATGGCAGTAGGCTGGCAGGCTTAGCCCGGGGCCACCATCTCCTTCAGAGCCAACTCTGACCAGCTGGTCCGGACTACCACCACAGAGTGAGCGCGTATCAGCAGGGAGGTAGACACCCTCACACCGAGGGCCCCAACACCTGCAGCATTCAAACCAGCACTGCTGGGATTTAGGTGAGAAGAATCTGTCTGGTCTGTGACTGCACAGGTCATCACATTTCTCCTGGCGTGCCCCTTTCGCCTTGCCCAATTCCTTTCCTGAGAGCGCATGATGGACCCCTGTCTCGCTTTCGCTTGCCGACGCCAGATCCGGGAGCCTGATCCGCAGTCCAGGCCCGGTCCAATGCACCATGACGGTTCAGCTCCAGCGGAGCCCCAAGCGGCACGGGGGGAACATCTGGTGGACCGTCCCTTTTCCAGCCTAGCACTGTTTGGTATTCATGGCCACGGCTTTAGATACAGGAGGACACAAGAGGTGTGCAGCATCAAAACAGATCAACCTGGGAATATTCATGCCAATTACCAGCACGCGCACAGGACCACGCCTCGCGCAGTTAATTAACTGGCTCTGCCCGCCGAGAACAAATGTCTAAATTAAACAGACAATGGCCTCGAATCCGCCCATCGAGAACTCAGCTTCACCCCCGATACACCTTGATTTCACCAATATCGTCTGGGAACCCCCCCACCACCACCACCACACACCTCTTCTCCATCACGCTCACCTCCCAACTCTTTCCAGGTCTGACAGTTAAAAGGCCTGCCTGCACACAGAGAGAAAGAGCAGGCAGCTCATTGTGCGTTTTAAAGCGCTAACTAGGCCACTTAGCACCCCGTGACGCTGATCTGATCCCCGAGGCGCTGAACTTGGCAGCGGGCCCTCCTTCTTTCGCTCCTTCCTTTCCTCTCGCCATGGGAACCAGGCCATCCTTAATGACGCAGGAGTGCTTCGCCGGATCCCACAATGCAAAGGGGGCCGACATCTGTCTCGCTAAGTGGTGCACTCCCTTGTGCACCTTGTTTGTTCAATCAACAAGCTCCCCCCCCATCACTATGCCCTTTATATATATATATATTATTTTTTAAGACAAAAGAGTGTGCAGAGTTTGGAAAGAACAGAGAGTGAGATCATGACTCTTCAGCAGCAGCATCTCTCACACACTCACAACAGCACAGATATAAAGTGCACCGTTGTAAAAAGACAGAGATGGATGAGTTTGGTTATAGTTATAAATTACTCATAATCTGGCATCATACAAACAACCTTCCTCTCTATGAGGAATGGGAGTTGCAAAAGCTGAATTTGATCACTGTCAACACGGATATATGAGCCGCCCATCTCTCCTCCTGCATATTCTGGAAAAAGAAAAAAATATATAGTGCCTGATTAAAAGTGGCCCCTAATTCCTCATAGTTAAGACCTGGGCAAATATTTGTCCCATCAATCTTGAAAAATATAGCCATCAACCGAGATGTTAATCACATGCTAATAGAATCCAAGGGACTCAATGCACCCCCATAGTGAAATGAACGCTTTCACTTTTTCAGAAAGCCCACGTGAATGCAAATGGCCATCTAGTCGTTTTGACAGCATGCCAAGATGTCGTAAAGAGCCCCCTTCTTTATGCTCCTCTGGGAATGTATGTAAGGATGTGTGGGATGAGTTCACTTTACCAGGCCCAGATGCCAGGGTATAAATGAATAATAGGTTTTATGGGTCCTAACTGAAGAAAAAAAGCACATACGCACATAATCACACATACCCACTCGCTCAAGTGCATCTGCGGTGAATGTTGTTCGAATTCCCACAACTACACTGAAAAGAGATTGGGCATGAGAATAGGTGGTTCCTATACATAATTCAGGGGTCCATGCTGAAACAATTATGTTTGCTTACTGCTAAGTACCAGCGCTCAATAGCTCATTTGCTCTCTAGTTTGGTGCTTTCAGATGTAAGTGCTACGTGCTAAAAGTCGGTGGAACGGAGCTTTTTAATAAAATATAGGAGCTGACACTCGAGCGCCTGAATGCGAGAGTGGGCGGATAAAAAACAAAAACAAAAATGCTCTTTCATGTTTTTACTTGAGCTTTGCATGCAAACTAAATTGCACTTGTAAATCCAACCAGTGTTGTCAGGAAACTAATTAGCGACGCAGAGTTAAAAGGAAATGTGGACAAAATAGGACGTTTTAATGACAAAATTACAGATCACAATATTTCAGTTTAAATTCATCTAAACTCCTTTTTGAAGAGCGGCACAAGTCCAGTGTAGATAGCTCAGTCAGTTATAACAGAAATTTGCATGACCAAAATATAGGTCAGTTTGTCAGTGATCAGTGGTGGAACAAACCGCCAGAATATTTTACTCTGAATAACACATTCAGACTCTAAAACAAATAAACATACATGTATAAATAACTATTACAACTGTCTCAATAATTATCACATCAACTCGGAGAAACAAAGTCCATGACTTGGTCGAGATTTGAGATTAACCGTGTCAGTCCACATGAAAACCAACGCGGTTACAGGTGTGTGGATGCCGCAGCCTCGGCACTCTTTTCCTCTCGGCTCGTCTCGCACTTGCACTCGTCCACCACCATCACCCGCTTCACGTGGACCGTGGCTCCGCAGCGCAGGGGCACAGTCACGGTGTGAGTTCTGGACGGGGCGCAGCGGGAGCAAGGGGCCCGGTGGCGGAGGGCCCCCGTCCCGGCAAACTCCCCCTCGGACGGCACGAACAGGGAGCTGCACTGGCCGAAACACAGCTTGTTGTGCACCGTCACTGCATCGCACCCGTCTGCCGTCACGCGCTGAGAGGAGAGAGAGGGGCGATATGAGGCAATATTGTCAGAGTTCATTTAAAATGTAAAAATCAACACTAAGTGTTTATGCAACTCATCACCATCATGGCTAATCCTCCACCAAGGCCATAATCAGCTTTATGAGTGAGCAGGCAGATTATTGCGAATGAGAAATAAACGCTTTGCATCGCTTTCTTCTATTTGACTGTAAAGAATCGCTCATTTGAAAGCTATTTTCCATGTGTTGCACAGACAACTATTTAACAGACCAGGGAAATAAAACTGTCTTACCTGAGTGAAAGGTACCGCAGTGCACGCCTGTTTAGTGTCCTTAAGGTTGATTGGCAAGGAAACGCTCATCTTGTCTCCTTTATTGATGGCTCTCTGCCACATCTGCAGGCCTTGCCTCTTCTTCAGTTCCATTCCAGCGGGTCTTCTAGGGTGCAGGAGATGTAGAGGACTCACTGGGGCTTTGGGGGCCAGGGCCGGACCTGGACGCCCGTGAGACAAGAAAGCAGGGAAGGACATTCTGGAGCTGAGGGAGGGTGTTCTCCTGGGGGTGAGTCCTCCTCTGAAGACGCCTGAGTGGGCCAGGGCACGAGGCTCCAGCTGCACAACCTTCACTATTCCCCGGACAGGTTTATCCGGTCCACTGCCAGATGATTCAAATTCCACTCTTGATCTTTTAATAATGTTGTCAAAAGTATTGTGAGGGAACGCGAAGGCGACAGCTGTCCAACTTGACAAAAAAACTAAACTGATATGGCGAGCCATTCTTCAACACAAAAAGGGACGATTGTCAAAACAGAGTTGATGTAATTTGTTTTTCAAAACTGAGGAAACGACAAAAAAAAAAGTTACAGCGAAAATTATTAGTTATTCAAAAAAATCTTTGTCTGGTGGTGCGGTCCAAGGTTCCAAAAGGTAACCTTGCTGTCAGTGCTTTGGTCAGAGCGGTGGAGGAAGTCTTTTATATATGTTGCTGCCAGTTCTCACCTGTGTTTTAACGCAAAGAAGGTGTCGCAATTCCCACACCAGACCAGACATCACACCAAGCTTAAAACTCCAGGTCGTGGATGGCCGCCAGACTGAGAGGATTTCAGTTTCAAGGTGAGTGTGGCCATAAAAATTTTTTTTTTAAATCATCAAAAGAGGGCGTTTGATCCTCTGGGTTCAAACCGACCTTATTTCATGGATGTATTTTATATTTTACGATGAATTTGAGTCATCTTGACCACTTTTATTTATTTCCAGGCTTTACAAATCGAGACTCTGCGCTACATGAAGCATGAAAGCAATTCTTCTCGAAAATATTTCCACTTTTGATGTTTTAACGATGGTGATGGAGAAAGCTGATTGGAGCTCATAAATTGAGTGACATGGCTAAGCCTGCACACAACAGATTGTTTGAAATCATTATGACTGTACAATATGCTCAAAACGCACACCTAGGGAACATTACAGATGACCAACAGGCAAGTGGCTCCTTTTCAACCAGCGACGGTTAAACAGCCAACTTGATGTCGAGGATGAACTTTAACTAAACTCAAACTGTTTCGAATCCCGTGCCCACAGCTTCAGGAAGACTGCGGAGTCAACAAGGTGTCCCTGTTACCTTTGGCTGTAAAGCAATAATGAGTTTATGCTCTCTGTATAAACAAACCGTCTCCTGTCCATTTATTCCCACAGGCATCTCCTCAGCCCCTCCCTTGACGTCCCACCACATCACCATTAGACTTCAGTGTGCTCCGTCACCCGTGACCTGATCACACGCCGGCTGCTGAGGCCCGACTGGCTGACAATGTGAGGAGGGAAAGGGTGTTTGCCTTTCTCATCGAGACCTTGGTGTTAACAGGCACTTTTCCACGTCAGTTTCCCATCATCCAACACTTGACATGATGTTTTCATATCGATGCAAGAATGGGAAAGGTAAAGGACTTGAATATGAATACTTCCTCTCCTTCGTTGACCCAGGACTTTAACACACTGGTTACTGAGGTTTATAGTTACTTGATTAGGCAAACTGCAATATTCTAAGTAATGTAGAATGTGTGAAGATGTGTGCAGTGTTACAGTAATGTAGGAAGACCACTTCTTATAACTGCAGACTAAATGTTATCCACAAGAGGGCAGAGTTGATTAAGTAGATCTCACTACTCTCTCACTGTTAGACATTCTGTTCTCAATAAACGACAGAAGGCAATTAAAGAAAAGACGAAATGTACTTCCTTGTTTCTCACGCACACTTACAGGATTGGTTTTTTCAACAAATCACTGTAATGCTGACTCCATTTTCTTCTCTTTTTTTACATTGCAAAGCCTCAGTGATAGACTTGGAGGAACTAATGATGGCTTCCAAACACAGTTCAATGTTGCTGTGGCCGTCAAAACGATGATGAATCCTAATGTCAGGAATGGGAAACTGAGTTTAGAGTTAAGCCATTTAGTTGCGTCTTATTATATTATTGACTATATGTTACTGCTGCTGATACAGCATGGAGAGATAAAATAAATAAAACATCACATGAGTACACAACTACGATGGAAAATACTGACCTTGAACGGTAGATTTATTTATTTATTTGAATGCTACTACCTATATGATTTTGAACAAAGACTACTTTCTAATTTGTATGAAGTTAGCTTTGCTGCCCGGGCATAAAGCCTATACATTAAATAAAATAAATGCAACAACAGGTTCTTAAAGAAAGGGTTCTTCCGTACAGTCTCATAAAGAACTCTATATGGAAGACAGAGGATTCTTCAAGGATTGTTGTAAGCATGGGTACGAAAACACCCACAATCCAACAAACCAAAAAACAGTGATTGTGAACCATGATGGTTGTGGGTCATGCTGCACCACATCAGACCGGCATTTAGTGTTGTAAATCGATGAATCTCAACTGGAGGGTCGCGGGTTGGGGCAGGTGGTCAAACCCTTCAGATATGGGAGAGACTGGGTTTTTAGGATAATTAAATTAAATAGCCTACTGAATATAAAATTAATTTTCTGAAATTACACTTATATTTTATTGAAAATGTATGGATTTTTTTATCAATGCTTATTTTAAATATTTATATTTTTTAACGCACCCTCGCCATTTTACAGCATAGAAGAACACTGTGACCTGCAAAATTATTTTTCTTTTTTTAAACGCATTTCTTTTTTATTTTAACAACACATCTACAATTACAGTACAAAAGTACAATTCGGGAGAGTGCACGCATTGTCACAGGTGAAGCTCAGGTGCAGAGAAACAAGGCAGGACTACCGCTTACATTGAACAAAAACTCCTTTCCTAGGAAAATAAATAGGATCTGTGTTTGTAGGCCAATTGGGGCAAGAGACAAAACACACATAAAGACTCGAGAAAAAGACAAGGATAGACGACACTAGGAAATACTGATGGCAGGTGAAGGGAATATAATATATAATCCAGGAAACAGGAGTGGCTGATGGCAGGTGACGGGAATGAACAATTAAGACAAAGGAGTGGCTGATGGCAGGTGACGGGAATGAACAATCAAGACAAGCTGGGGCCATGTATTCATTATGCCACAAGATCTTTTTGTAAGTGTTTTATGTATCTCACCCACAAAAAAAGATTTTTCTCAAGGCAGAGGGAAAAAGTTATCCTTTTAATTATGCTTTTTAATGTTTTATGAAACTCTGCCCAGAAAGGTTTTATCACTGGACGCTCCTAAAGATATGCCAGTGATTTGCTTCCTGGGCGCCACAGCGTCTCCAACATGTTGCATCTCCGTCAGCAAAGGTTGCCTTCTGCTTCGCTGTAATAAAGAAAACAGATAACACACTTGCACCTAAATTCCCACCACACATGAGAATTGGTGCATTTCCATTGTTATGTACACACTTCTAACCAGTCCTCATTTTATATTGAGAGGTTTCATTCTATTTCCTATTTTTCCTTAACATATACTGCAGTGTTTTTGTGTTGTTGGCCTTTGTAGGATTTAGAGATAATTTCCTTTTTTGAATCATTTTGATAGGCACTGATGAATATTCTCAGTATTTGGTTCATTAAGGTCAGTTGTATTTTTAATCTTATGTTCAAAATGGCTGCGTAACCAGATGTAAATGTGTCCCTCAACTGTTGAAAGTCCTTTAGTTTCCCCTTTTCTATCAGGGAATAGAAAGTTGTTATCCCTTTTGGGATGCAGGACTTAAATCTATAATCCATTTAATTTGGTTGCACAACATTGAAAAGCAGACCATTGAAATATTTGTAGTTTATGATCTAGTTTATATTGTCCTCTCCTCTTATCATGTTCCAGATTGTGTGTTCCTTGTTTTGGGTCGCAGCTTGTCATTCAGGGGAGATGGTTGGTCCCACAGCCAGACCAGTTAAGAACCACTGTTCTAGATGAGTCCTGTAAGATAGAAAGGTAGCCGGATGGTGGCCACTTCTTAGCTGATTAGTCAACTCATTGGTCGTTTTGGTTTTAGTCAACTAAGATTTCTTTCATCGATGAGTCATTTTTTATGCCCTTTCATGTTGAATTGCTTATTACCAAGAAACTTGTGAGCACATCTAAAAACTCTGTCTGTCAACTAATTGATTAGTCGACAGAATCGTGTGTTTGTCATCAAATAATTCCTTTGGTTGAGGACAGCCCTGGTTCTTGGTAGAACCCTGCAGGTGGGTTCTAGATAAAAACCTCTGGAATATAAAAGCATGAGTGGGTTCTTATTAGTACACTTCAAAGGTGGAAAGGTTCGGGGTATAAGAGGTTTCTGGGTTGAACCATTACACCTATAGAAGGGTTCCCTGAAGAACCTCTGGGGGTTCTAGGTGGAACCTTTCACATATGGTAAAACCAGTTATGTTGGGTTCCAAATAGAACCCTTTGGAAGGGTTTCATGTGGAACCTATTTAACAGGTTCTACCGGGAAGCAACCGGATTTTTCTGTGAGGAAAAGCCGAAGAAACTCATATGGTTCTAGTAAGCACCTCTATTTCTAAGAGTGTGTCCTATTATCGATCATGAAAGCACTTACTATATCTGTAACACAAAAGCTGTGGGGGGGGGGGCAGCATATTTCTGTATCGTAAAAAATGATTCGTAATATACTCATAGAAGTGTTATGTGCCATGAGTGTGACACAGCTAATCTTCACTTAATTCACAAGTTCACCTTTACAGGAGTGCCCACAGAGCGACATTAAAACTGCCGAACCCAGAGAAACCCGATATGAAGCATGGTCACATGTTGCATTTAACTGCGGTTCCAACCGTTTTATGATGACAGTAATAGAGACGACTTTTCCAGGTTATGACGCCACTGAGGAGGGTCATCAGGTAGCTATCTCACAGCATGTGACGGGAGAACCTGCTGCCAGCAGTGAGCACACATTAAACTTCCCTAACTACCCCACTACTCACACACACATACACATGCTGACACATTAATGTTTATCGGCACTGTCTGATGTAAACTGCCAAGTGTTCAAATGTCAATAACTTACATGGCATGAAGCAAATTCAAACAGCTCTGACCATGGGGCCAGACCATATGGACCACACTCACCTTTCCATTCCCCCATGTAATTTAAAAGCAGCTCATTGATATTATGTATAACAACACACACTCAAAAAAACGATTCAAGCCCTTCTTAGAGGTGACACATTTAAATATTGTTTGATACATTTAAATAAATTAATTACAAAACGAAGATATTTATATTGAATGGGTGTAACACAAAATGTAGGAATACTTTCATTTATTAGATTTATTTAGGTTACACTCACAAAAACGATTCAAGCCCTTCTTAGAGGTGACACATTTAAATATTGTTTGATACATTTAAATAAATCAATTACAAAAATAGATATTTATATTTAATGGGTGTAACACAAAATGTATGAATACTTTCATTTATTAGATTTATTTAGGTTAGATGGTGTGCATATCAACTCAAAATAAATGTGTTTCATTGAGGACTACCCTTTGCGCATGCGCCAGCTGAAAATGAGTTGTTTACATGAGGTGAAGACACTTTCATTGCTGTACGGTGGTGTAGTGGCTAGCACTGTCGCCTCACAGCCAGAGGTCCGTGGGTTCAATTCCCAGTTGGGGCGTTCCTTCTGTGTGGAGTTTGCATAGTTAGTTAGTTTATATTTTGAGTTGGACAAACACAAATTAATTAAATTGAATGAATATCGTTATTTCATTTTAGATGTATTTGATACAAATGAGTTGGACTAACTTAATTACATTGTATTGCACTGATGTGCTAAATTTGAGTTGGAGTTGCATATAATTATTGGATGGAAAACCTGCCAACAATTTAATTGAGTTCATCCAATGAGTCATTTCTTTGAGTGCACCGCCTGTTAAGGGATTTAGCGGATACAAAAAGAGCTGCCTGATGTGACTGGAAGAATGTATATGAAACACTGATGGATATTGTGAGGCATAAATGTTTCTATCAATGCCATACGATCACATTACTTATTGTTCTTACTCAGCATGTGACGGTTAAATGGCTGCAGTTCCTTAAAAATTGTCCGTTCCTGTGAAATTGGCCATAATTCTTGACCAGTTTGTCACCTTTAAATTCCCCTGTCTCTTTTTCCACCTTAAGCCTGCATTAACAAGTTAATGTGTGTAAACAAACAGTGGCTTTTAAACCAAAGCAGCAGACAAAGAGTAACATCAACGTCTCAGTACATTGGCTTATGATAGCCCAGGGGGCTTGGCAATTTGATCATTGCAACCATACTGGTTCTTTTTACAAAACATGCATACATTGACATATGTGATAGACAGTTACCCTTATGTGGATACAATGACCAAGTTGTTATGGGCAAACAATCAACAGCTATTTTCTAAATATCACGTCACTTTACTGGGATGCATGCCTTAAAACCTGGAAAAGACAGCACTTATGTCATATTAGGCTACTAAACACAAATATATCAAGATACAGTAAGGTATAAATATATTGCCAAATAATAAAAGAATAGAATGATTTCATTGATGCTTCCAATGCGTCACCATAATGCAGTCGGCCGACGTACAGGTAACCACATCAAAGTCAGGTGAGTGGCTACCTGTACATGAAAGAGACAATAACACGATAATAAATCCAACACAACCCTCCTCACCATTGTGTTACAACCTCCTCACAGAAACCGCAATCATTAAAGTGCCACGGCGGGCTCCAACTAACCCAAACATTGGCTCACCTGAGGCCGACGCGGGGCGGAGTCCTTCGGCTTTGAGTTGAACAGGTTGACTCGTCGTGGTCTGCCTCTCCGAGACATTTCACATTTTTGGAGACGTGTCTTAGAAAACGCTAACTCGGTGTGGATTTCAGGGGACAAGGCCTACATGCTTCACAGAACGCAGAGTCTCGTGCGTTATATTTAGTCCACTTGAACTTCCCATCCCAGCTGTGACAGTAGGCTGTAATGTTCTCCGTTGTGTTTGAGCAGCGCGCTCCTCCGTCGGTTCTTTCGACGCCATGACGACGACGGACGTACGTTAGCCGCTTCTTTCATGCCCAGAGCCACCGCACGTCCCACAACCATTCTGCTGCGAGTATTCTTGCGCCGGCGTGAGACATGGCCCTGTCAAGGCATCCTCTAAAGGTGTGCTTTAAATAATAAGCGGTTCAAATGTATGTTTAGCCGTGGTTGGAGTAAGCCGAAGCTGCTAGCTAGATGAAAACTGCGTAGAATTACGTTCGTCGCGTACAGCGGGCTATTTTGATATATCTTAAAGGGACAGTTCACCCAAACATGTAAAATACATACATTTATCACAGTGGTTCTTAACCTGGGTTCGATCGAGCCCCAGGGGTTCGGCGAGTCGCTTTCATGGGTTCGGCGGGGGTCAAGACACACACAATATAGCCGGGTTCACACTCGCAATCTCGGGCCGTTTTTGTTGCTCGTAAAAAAAATACACCATTGTTCTTCGCCGTGTTATGCTGCGTTCACACCAGAAGCGTCGCGAAGTCCATGCACAGGCGTGAATAGAATGACGATAGCGAAGGGGAAAAAATGCCCAACGCAATCAGCGTTGAGGCGCTCCGCCCGTCATCACTGACGTTGGGCCGTTGGTGAATCTGGCTGCTGCTACTCTCGTAGCGCTGGAAGCCGCAGTTATCCAGACGCTGTGAAACTAACCGAGCTGTGTGAGCCTACGGGTGATGTTATGTGTAAATATATAATATCAATGTTATGAGCCCAGACACGATGGCGTTAGATGTTCCGACGTTTGTGGGATGTCCACAACAGTATAAAGGAGAAATAGTGGTTACTTCTTCCATGGTGGATGGCTGAAATGATAACTGTTTCCACGGAGTAAAGCCACAGAGATAAGCCACGCCCACTCTAAAACGCAAATAAAACTCAAGGCGAGTAAAGCGTTGCGAAGGTTTGAACGCAGCATTATATTCCAAATCTTGAGTTGCTTAGTAAAAACGTGTTACATAAAAAAACAGGGTTCGGCTAATGCACTGATGAAGCTTGCAGGGTTCAGTACCTCCAATAAGGTTAAGAATCAATGATTTATCCTCTTATCTGTATCTTCCCTTTATCTATCTAGAGTATAGTTTTTGGCGATATCGGCCATTATTGGACCAAATGGCACTCTGACAGTGGGGCTGAAAGAACAACAAAAATGTACATCACCTAAACTCTCCAGATTGATAATGTAATGGACTGTCTCATTTTTGTATTGGAGATGATATGTCCCTTTGGGTTTAGAGAGAGAGAGAGTGACTGGACATGGGAACAAATAATAAAGAGGGAAGCCTTGGGCTGATCTCCAGACTCAGTTTATTAACATGTTGTAAGTGTACCTCACACGCGAAAGTGTGAGCTGAACTACCTGTTCGATGACTATGTGCAAGTCAGTGCATGGGATCCATGAGGTCCTGCACAGCGACCAAGGCCGACAATTTAAGGCAGAGTTGGTTCAGAGTCTCTGCAAGTGATTAGGTATAGAAAAAAAACATGCACTACTGCCTACAACCCCAAATCAGACGGTATGGTGGAGCGTTATAACCGGTCTCTGATTGACCAGCTGGCGAAGATGCTGCTTTCACAAGGAGTTGACTGGGATGATTATGTGAAGCAGGTGGCATTTGCCTACAACTCATACAGACATGCCAGCACGCGTTTTACCCCTTTCTTCCTCATGCACGGACACAAGGCACACGTTCCAGCTGATGTTCTTATTCCTAACAGGGTCGACATCAGGTGGCCCTGATATACCAGATTGTCAACCCACTTGACCCGCTGGACCGGGCCCAGGTGGTTCACCATGATTGATTGAGACGGTACACTCTGCCCCATCATCACTGGCTGTCGCTGACACGTCACCCTCCCTCCCGTCTTCTCCTGAAGTGGGCGCTTCTCGACCTCCCTAGTGGGGAAGCAGCGTGTGCTGGGACAATTGGACACTGGCCTTGGGGGTGGTGTGGCAGAGCCACCTGACCCTGTACGGTCCTGCGGGGGTCGTGTGGTGCATCATCGCACCTTCAACAATATGTTCTGTTTTGACATTTGGCTTGCCATTCGGGATGTTGGTCCTTGTGTAAGCCGTTATATTTCTTCTGAAGTTAACAATGTCATGTGTTGTTGTTCGCCTTGTTATTTTGGGTGCCATTTATTGCTTGGTTTATCCTGTTAGCTATGCTCAATTGTTGTCTTCTCTCGATGAGATTTAGTGTTAATTTCTTTGCGTTTGCTGGTTACGAAATGGGGACGTTTCTAATTGAGGGGGGGGGGGGGACGTATGTAACAGACTGTCTCATGCGTTTGGTATTGGAGATGATATGTCCTTTCGGGGTTTCCGTAGAGAGGAAAATGTAACTGGACTTGGGGTGCACAAATAATAAAGAGGGAAGCAGTGGACTGAAGGACATGTCTGATCTCCCGACTCAGTTTATTAACATGTATGGATGTGAATGAATGTTGGTGGTGGTCGGAGGGGCCGTAGGCGCAGATTGGCTGCCACGCTTCCGTCAGTCTGCCCCAGGGCAGCTGTGGCTACTGATGTAGCTTACCACCACCGGGATGACTGTGTGTGTATGACTACTGGACTCTGAACTGTAAAGCGACTTCGAGTGTCTTGAGAAGCGCTATATAAAATCAATGATTATTATTATTATGTTGTAAGTGCACCTCACACACAAACCCAGAACGCTCAGGGCAACGATGTAGTTCTTATATATTTTGGGGTGAGCTTTCCTTTTAACGTATATCACATCAGCGAGGAAGTTTGGGTTATTTTGTTGTACATATTAAATTGAAGTGTCTCAAGATAACACAATTAAACATCTACGGCAATTATTTATTCTTAAACTTATTAAACATTGGTGGAAAAGTCAACACTTGATGACAGTTTTAATTATCAAATGTGATGCTTTAGTTTTCGTGAGGTGGGTGTAGGGGTTCATGTTTTCTTCACAATCTATAGGCGATAAATGAACCATCATCCTCTGATATAGATCAATATTACATGTTTACTCATAAAACATATGAAAACATGCCAAAGAAGACCAAAATCAGTGTAAATAAAAGGTGATATTCTGTAATTTATTATTTCAATTTGATCAAACATACAAAAATTAATTCATTATATTACAACTTACAATGAGTGTGAGAGACATAAACAACTTATTTCTACCCTGTGCATTGCATATTACTAATGTCTCAGCACATACAGTGTTTGTGTCATGTCTCGTCAGTTATGTTAAGTTTTAGGTTTTAGTCCTGTTTTCCATGTCCGCTTTTATTTTGTACTAACTGTCCTCTCTCGTTTCAGAAACTTTATTTCCTGCCCCGGTGTTTCCTCGTTAGTGTGATTGTCTGCTCCACCTTGTGTTCACCTGTTCCCCATTTCCTCATGTATTTTAAGCCTGTGTCTACCTGTGTCTTGTGTCGGATCGTCTTGTCTCAAGTCTCGTCCTGATTCAATTCAATTCAATTTATTTGTATAGCCCAATTTCACAAATTACAAATTTGTCTCGGAGTGCTTTACAATCTGTACACATAGACATCCCTGCCCCAAAACCTCACATCGGATCAGGAAAAACTCCCAAATAACCCTTCATGTTAGTGTAGTCTTTTGTCCTGGTTTGCAGTTCCAGCATAGTTGTGATTTTGTTTTGTACTTTGATCAAGTCTTTTTCCAGCATAGCTGTGATTTTCTGATTTTCTAAACCCCATCTTAGTTTCCTGCTCAGCAGCAACTTTAAGTTGTACTTTGTTTCATTTGGAATTTTTGGGGACTTCCTATGTTTAAATAAACCCTTTTGATTGCCCTGAATTTTGGAGTCGTGCTCTTGGGTCCTGTTTTTGGGTCGTGACAGTTTGCGTCTTAAAACATAAATAAATCAGAGTATAAATGTGTACAGGTATAGTTCTGAAACTAAGGCCTACAAGTACGATTTCTCCACCTATTAGAATGTCGTTCTCTCATCACAAACAGGAAATATCACGCCTTGTTGCCAATATTCTTGTAGAGGACCATTGATACCACCATGGCAGCAACCTGTAAAGACAACAGTTATTCAACATGAAGTAATAGACTGTACAAGTTGGAGAATGTTCTGCAATATATACTCTGCAGAGTCACAGATTTCTGAAAGATTTCATTTGAAACATTTTCATGTTTAGTGGCCTTAACATCATATAAAAACAATGAAAGTGAATCTCTACGAGCAACAGCCTCTCACATTGTCATTTGATAATTGTTATCAGACAAATATTGATTATAGATGCTTTAAAGGCCCTATGTGTCAACAGACAAGTATTGTAACAAGTTATCAATATTGCTATTTCACAGTGGGACTCTCATGTATGTAAATTACATCAGATGACAGGAAATTAACATGGACCAGAGCTGTTAGCAATGCAATTCCGGTCTATATTTATCAGGACGGGGCAGTATGGGAGATAAAGTAAAATAAATGACCATTTAAAGTTATTTCATTCAAACACAGCTCTGTAAAAGCAACGTTGTGGCTAAAATACAGACTGCTTTTATACTGATACCTCAAGAGCAGCGATTCCTAGAGCCACGGCTCCGATGATGACAAGGTTTTCCTCTATCAGATCCACAAGTCTCATCAAGCAGCCATCAATTCCCTGGGAAGGAAACGCCAGGTTTAGCGGAGTTTGGGAATGACTGTTGCACTTTGTCACAATGAATGGTTTTCTTGCCCACATGCACAGAGTTAAACCAAGAGTAGCGTGGTCTCATACCGAATAATACGCTTTGTCTGTACTGCACCGGCCGATGGTTTCGTTGCAACATGTGACTGGATAGAGATCTTCTCCGAGCTCTTTCTGAAAAGAGGAGCCATCGAAATCTGTGTAGTTCTTGTATCCGCAGCAATTAAACTAAAAGGAAACCAGAAGGAAACCACAACCGGTGTTAGTTCCAGATGTGAACAAAAACACAATGTAATCATCTTAACTCCACTGCTGTGATGCTGTAGTGCAGACAAAGGTGTGGATTATAAACATGTAAAATAATTTGACATGTACACAGTTTACACAGTCCCATGACATTTGGTAAATAATTTTCTTTGGTCATCAGCATAGGGTCATAACTATTTTCACTGGAACACAGTGTGCCCTTACTGCAAATCAACAGAAGAGAAACAAGTAATCAAATACCTGTGTTGGCTGAAATGTGCGATAAAAGAGCCTCTACTTTTGTCTCAAAAGTTGCATCAACCGTGATCAGGACTTCACTTTTTTTACATATTTTTTTTTAAATGGTGTATTTAGGACAGTGCACATTGATAAAAACATTTCAGTAAATGTGCCAGAGTTAGCCAAGAGGCTATTTTTCATCTGTAGTCCCACTTCAAGATCAAATGAGCAATACGTACCTCCTCCATGGTGACGTTCCAGAGTTTGGTGAACTCGGTATTGTTTCCATAGTTGTCTTTAATTCTTGTTTTAACTTCAACCTCCAGAAGCCCAAGAACCTTCTGAACCTGTGAAGGACCATTATTTTTTAGCAAAGCTCTTCAAAGGTTTTTCAAACTAAATCTGACCAAATGACAATTTTTGCCAAGTGGATCCTGTTTTGGACTTTGAGAGACACTTACCAAACCCTGGAAGACGAGCAGCACCACAGCTGCCGCTACCTCGATGAGGAAGATAATCAGCACAATGCTGAAGAACTGGATGGTTGAGAGAATGATAAATTAAACTTTAAAACTTTCAGTGTAAGGCAGCATCGTGTATCCATAAAAAGTCACCAACAGAGTGAAGACCTGATTCTAATATTCTATGGCCTGCTTTTTATCTTCTCTGTTTGTTTATTTATTTTATTGCACCATCTTTGTATTGTAATTTGCCCTTTTAACTGTTGATATATTTTGGTTCCTGTTATTGCCGAATTGTTTTAATTGACTACTGTATTGCACTGTGTGACACTTTGTCTGTGATAAGTGCAATATAAATAAACTTTACTTTGTTACTTAGTGAAGATAACCATCAAACAAAAACATTTACATTTTAAATCCATATAATCTCAGAAATACAGGCAATTCTCTACTCTCCAGTTCTGATCAAAAATAAGGTTTATGTTTATGTCATTTTGAACATACATCACTACCACAATTAAGAAATTAAATTAAATGCTACCTTGTTAAATCAGATTATTTCATTTTATATTGTGATCCTTTATGTTTGAAGTAAACATGTCCTTCAGTCCCATCCAGTGCGGTTGATCTATCCAACATCGCTCACCGTCAGCAGCATACACCTGCTCTCCCTGACAGCTCCGCAGCATCCAAGGAAGCCAATGACCAGCAGCACGGCGCCCACTCCGATGAGCAGGTAGGCGGCGTTGACCAGCTGGGACAACCCAGGCGAGTCCTCCACATTACCCAGTAAACCCAGCAGAGAACCACTGTCCACCTTCACCCACACTCCCACACCCAGGATGCATGCACCTGCCAACTGCGTGTTGAGTGGGAAAAGAACACAGAGAAAGAAAAAAGTAGAGAAGGTGGCAATAATGTTAAAGTATTATAAAACATGAAGAGCAGACATTCTAAAAAATTATTTGTTTATGCTGAAGTTGATTTCTGGCAGAAGCAAACATCTCACATGTGTGCTCAGTTTTTGAAACCAGTGTAGAATGAAAGTGGAATAAGCAAGCTAGCTCGCTAACTAGCCAGCCCGCAGCTAAATGAGTCAACTTTAACAACATAATGCTTCATCCACCCTTTCTTGTCTCACTGCTTTCACTCGACGAGAGACAAGTTTGTTCGGCTCTTTTTCCTGTAACCAGTGTAGCATAAAAGCACGGTGTATCTAGAAAGCTGGCTGCTAAGGGTCTGTCTTATCAGTCAGGAAAGCACGAGTCTATCAGCAAATTATGAGCCAGTCATAGCACAGTCGGGAAGGACGAGGCAGAACACTCTTTGGGGAAAGGAAATCTTAATGCTAAGCTAAGCTAACTGTCGCCTGACAGTAGCTTCATCTTTAACTTACAAACACGAGAGTGATAGCCTATCATTCTTGTCGTACAACTCTCGTGTTTTTCCCAAAAATGTAAAACTATTCCTTTCAGCTATCACTGAATATAGGAAGTACACATGCAGCTAACGTATTATTGAGCTGAAAAGAATAATTTAATAGGCTACAACGCCAAAGGGAGTAGCTCTCCAGTGCTCTCTTGTCTGTTTAATCCTGGGACCAGGCCATCATGAAGAAGAACTGGGCAACAGAAGTATAATATAAGTATAATTTTCTGAAACTTACAAAGATGCCGCCATTGAAGATAACCATCATGATCTTGAGAAAGCCGGAGCAACACATCTTGGCGTTTGTTTTTCCTTCTTCTTTTATCCACACTGAAATAAAAAAGAGAAGAAAAAAGGTTTTGTTAAACTGAGCTAAATTATAGTAGTTGGTCAGACTTTCTTATTTATCTCTTAGCGGATTTTGGTTAACTGCACAACTTTGCGTTTGACCTCTCATAGGATAATCAATGCTATGGAGTTGGCTTACAACACAAGCAAGCGCTAATGTGGGTCAAACAGCATTTGTTTTGGTTATACATTAACCACATGGCAGGAAAACAGAAGGGCTCTTAATCTCCTTTAAATGTGGCAAGTGTGTCCTGCTGACGTAAAGCCGGGGTTTCAGTTGATGTGTGAGACAAGTTACTCTTTCATATCCACGCTTAATGTTTTTTCCCAAAAGATTCATGTTGGCTTCCCTGCAAGGTATTTAAAAGATTATCAAGCACACATTCAAGTCACACGATACAGTTCAGTCTCCATTTGTTACAGAGGCAGAAAACTCACTTGCTCAGGTCTTTACTTTTGTGCTTTTCATTGTAAAACTGTGTGAGCAGTTTTATGTTACTCTGGCGCTCAAACCGTCAAATGATAACCCCGACATACATCAGCGGCTAGTAAAAGTGTCTTTTCTACACTGTCAAATGTGTTCACAAGTTGAAATGGAGAAAGCCATAACAGTCCTGAAACAGGTGTTTAAAAAGGTGCTAAGTACGTACAAACAGTCATGAAAGTGTTGTCATGATATGGTGGCAATTATTCAAATGTCCACCAATGAGTTCATGATTTGGTAAATAAGGAAAAGTCATCTTCTCAGTTTACTGGTTGTCACTCTGCAAGTAGCCCAGAGACGCCATATAAAACACACACCCATGTCCCCAGACTTTGCACAACTTTGTTTCCGTCTGTTCTGTGAGTCAGAGATATGAGCTCAGTTTTATAGATCCTGATCCTTTTATCTTCCTTATTTTTCCTTTGGCTGTAACATTCAGTGGGGAAATACCGTTTCCGTGAAGCCATCAAAGCCTTTGATATCACCAGCAAAATCACATGTTGTTTGGATGAGTTTAATGTAGACTAGTTTTAACCCAACTTGAAAAGTCAGAGAACATTTAAAGTTTCCTACAGCTGTGTTATTTGAAATGTGGTGTTTTGTTTTATTTATATTCTATTAAAGAGAAACGAGTTGGACGATTCTTGGGGGGGCTAGTTTGTTGGTAATGTGAACCCATTCGACAACTAAAAAAACATGTATTATCTTATAAAATGATCTTATTCAAAGCATTTGTCATTCATCATCCCTTGGTTCTATTACTTAAATAGCTTGAAAAGTTCTCTTTGGCAAAAACATACTGGATCATGTTGTATGTTGATCCCCCAAAAGTTGTTTATGTATAGGTTTGTGTGAAAAATAAAGGCTTTTGTTGATCTTATAGTTAATTAAAAGTATAAAAAAGCATGAAGCGCTTACCTGTGAAGCTCTGTCTGTCTGTCGGCTGAGGTCCGGTCAATCAGGAGTGTCTGCTTAATAAGGCTTTCACATGCCCTTTTATCTTTTCACAGGCAGCACACATATTACCCCCACCACACACACACACACACACACAAACACGCAGAGAACCACATATACACTCTCACACACACATAAACGCACAGTCACATGCACAGACAAAAAAGAGTTCATGTCCTGACGTCACCGACTTTGCTAAACTTCCTGATGACCAAAGTCCCTTCAAAAATAGAACAGGATCTTTGATGACCAGGAACCTGTAAATATATAATATAGATCTTTATAAATGCCATATTAAACTCAACACAAAGAGCAAATATATTTATGTATTTATAATATACCACAAATTAATTTGCTAATAAATGAAAATATTGTAGTGAATGTCATATCATAATTCACCCTCAGAAACGTGAAGTTATTCATAATTTTTAGAAGCGTTGTTTAATTCATAAAAATAGCAATAACATAACAGACTTTGTGCAAATGATAAACAAGAGACGTCGTGCATGGATCCATATATTTTAATCCACACGTATAGAGAAACACAATAAACCTGCCAAAGGAAATATTGAATGAGTATTAACTATTAAAAGTAAAATATTAAATTAAAACCCAATGAGAATATCCCCCCTAAACAGTAATACCAGGACTGGTCCGGGCACACAGGGCTGTATTTAAAACCCTTCTCTAAGTTCACAGGACACAGTGTGTATGCGGTATGGAGTCACAGTGATGCATTTACATGCAGCAGCCACAAGAGGGCGGCATGACACAATGGCTCATGCGCTTACAGTCACATCCTCACCTGCAACAGGTGCCGGTCACCCACTAATCAAGAACAATGAAGCATCCGTGACCGGTGAGAAAGAAAAGGCACAGCTGCTCAGTGCAGCTCTTTGGCATCTCAGTGTAACAGTCACGTTCCAACGACAACGAAGCTGGAGTCGTCACGCAGTTGGGAAAAGATCAAATGAGAAAGAAGGAAAAAAAGGAGCCTAGCACCCTTTAATGATTGCAGTGTTGCAGTCACATGAATAAGTACATCTAGAATGTTCGTTTGACAATACAATCAATCTGTGTGTGTCTGTGTGTCTGCAAATATGAAACCAGCTTCCTGTGAATTCCCGCTGCCCCCCCCCCCCCTCATTAGCATGCGCAGCCGCTGCGGGGTATGTCCTTCAGGCCGCCCTCCTTGTGATTGGCTGACGGACTGGCGTCGCCGTTGACGCTCTCGTTCATCCTCTCGCAGATGACGTCCACCAGCTTGTCGAACACCTGCTTCACATTGACGTTGTCCTTGGCGCTGGCCTCGAAGAACTGAAAGCCTGCGGAGAGAAGAGGCAGAGTTTTGTCTTGTGTGTGGTTGATGGGGTGTGTTAAATGTGTGTGTGTGTGCGTGTGTGTGCCAACCGAGTTCCGTCGCCAGTCTTTGGGCATCTTCAGTGGGCACCTTCCTGTCGTCTTCCAAGTCCAGCTTATTGCCTACCAGCACTACTTGAGCGTTGCCCCACGAGTTCGTCTTGATCTGGGTTGCCCTGGGAAACGGCAACACAACGTTTTCACACAATGAATACACTTTACTGTATTCACCTGCAGCCAGTGGTGGAAAGTAACAAAGCACATTTACTTTAGAGTTGCGTTTAAGTACAGTTTGTAAGTATCATCAGAGTATTTCAATTTCATGCAACTTTATACTTCTTCTTCAATGCATCTTTTGAGGAAAATATTGCACTTTATTTTACGACTTCTATTTTTTTTACATACAAAACATATCCATTTACAAGTAATACAAATTGAAAACTGTGACGATTTAAATGCAGATTAATGCATTAGTAATAATGTTCCAGTAATTTGATGTATCTCACAAAATAACTCTGTGTACTTTTACACATTTCATACTGAGGCTCTGTACTTTAAGTGTGACTCATGTATGTATGTATATATATATATATATATATATATGTATAGAAAATAAAAAAAGATAAGCATACTACTTCTTCCGCCACTGTTTAAAGATGAATAACCATCTGTACATGTATGGATTTAGAGCTGCGATTAATCATCATCAAATGTCACGTGAAAACACATAACTTCACTTTGGTGAATTGTTCGTCATGACTCTTTAAGAATTGTAAATAAAATAATCTCTTGCTTTACAGGGCAAATATTACCATAAGAATTAAATATGACGGCTGCGATAAGTGTAAATCATAGACAATAATAGACAATAAATATTCAATGATAGTTTAATTTCATATCGTTTTGTACTAGGCGCGTTATAGTGTCATTATAATACTCATGGTCCAAAATGATGTGACATTGCATCTTGGGGGGACGACCCTCAAACCTTACATGTCCTTGTATTTATTCACCACAGAAATTCATAATGTAAATATGATCCCTGGTAGATGGCGGATAGGCCGGCCGACATTAGCCCCCCCCCCCCCCCCCGCTGATGGCTCCACCCACCAGTCCTGCACGGCGCTGAACGACTCCTGGCTGGTGATGTCGTACATCAGCAGGAACCCCATGGCCCCTCGGTAGTACGCCGTGGTGATGGTCCGGTAGCGCTCCTGCCCCGCTGTGTCCTGTGAACACAAGACACGCCTGAGAACGTCTGCAATCCTTTTGTCGTCTAAACCCCGGCGGAGCAGGGAAAGGAGCGGGTTAACTCTTTGAATCAATAACTGGTGGAACAGAAGCTAACATCCCTCCCGGTATGCGTTGACGCCGCCACGCCCTGTAAACACACCAGGATGTGCTTCTTGACTGTGCCTGGATGGAGCCGTGCGGGGTTGAGGCCTCGCCTCCCCTCCCGACGACACCCAGGAGTACATCTGTTCTGGGTGTCAGCCGGCGCGGTGAGCACCGTCGACCCATGCATCTTTCATGAACCCCGCTGTCTGGGGACGGTGTCCAACATCAACTGTCATTAGCTGAGGAGCGTGAGAAATGAGTTTACTCCACATCCATGACAGGCAGCGGCGTGTAGGAGGGCGAACGGGGGAACGCGGGGGAGGATAAACAGCCCATGTTGCACAACAACGCCTTTCACAAGCGCGATTCTCTCCGCCATAGCTCGGAGCTGTATTTTAGGACCTCTCAACCCCAGATAATTACCTCAAGTCGATTCCAGCTCTGGCATTAAAGAGACTGCCGTGTTTTATGCTGAGTGTTGCTGATATAGTGAAGCCTAGTTGCTGTGTACAGTATATCTTTTGTAATATATATTTCTTAATGTACTGTGGGGAGTGAAAGAGCTTCCTGAGCATCCTCTCGGGACGCTCTTTAGACCTTAATGATGAGCGCTTTCGAAACGGACACCTCTGCTGTGGGTGAACTAGACTCTTTATCCAGTTAAACCTACTCAGTCTTGTTTCTTTACTTTGCCCTCGATGCCAGCAGCCTCAGAGGCAAAGTGAAGCCGATGCTTAAGCGCCTTAAACTTGCATTCTCTCTCAGGGTCAGCAGGGGGAGACTCTATAGAGGTCTATAGAAAATTATGGTCCACTTAGAGTCAAATAGACCATAAAGCAGGGTATGCTTTAGGGCGGGGCTTCCTTGTGATTGACAGGTTGCTACAAGGTGTTGTTTTGGTTTTCCAACTTTGTACTTTTGTTTCTTCCAAAACCCATTTTTGTAAAATAATATACATTTACAATTATTTCTTCCTATGAATGGGAAAGGTGGCTAATTGTACATTAATCTAGGTTTACAAGTTGAATTTGTTTGTGTCTTATTCGTTTCTATTCTATTATTATTCCCGAAAATGTCTGAAGGGACATGAACATAGTCAAATCCACAGTAAAGACTTGCAACCACTAACATCTTTGTTATTATACCTAATGAGTGTGTTTGCAGCTGTAAGACTTTGGTTCAACAGAGCGAGCCACGAGTTCTCTGCTGAAGGTGCAAAGTAGTCTTGAGGGTACACAAACGAGAGCCGATCCAGGTGACTCTTTTGAGTGTTTCCGGGCAGTCTGCCATTCGTGATGTCAGTTAACAAACTAAATAACCGCCACAAGTAGAAGCACATCCATAATATCCGAGTGGTTGAAAACGTTTTTTGCGCTAGATTAATAGAGAGAGTTTAAATCTGGTCGGAGGGAAACGCAGTCGGCCAGCTTTCCACTTCTCTGCGGCTGCACTGAGCAAACATCTATCAGTTTGTTCTGGCCTTATCAGCCAGACTTTCTACTCTTTCTTCCCGCTGCCGAGGAGAAACCACGCACGTGCGCGTGACGGTAAACAGTTTGGAGGTGAAGGAGAGTGAGCGATTTTTAATTAGCTTTGGAATTCTTTTTTTTGTGCCAGGATAAGTTGCCAAGTTAAAGAGTACAAAGCACTCTTTTTCTTTCTTTTAAAAAAATGACAAAACGATGACAAAAAGAGTTTCCCCAACGAACCCAGATCTGAAGCTTGAAGCGCTTGTCGTTCCTGCAGACGGTCTTGACCTTGAAGTCGATGCCCACCGTGCTGATGAAGGCCGAGGTGAAGGAAGCGTCTGCGAAGCGGAACAGGAAGGACGTCTTCCCCACGCTGCTGTTGCCGATGATCAGCAGCTTGAACATGTAGTCAAAGCTCTGGTCGGCGCTGTCTCTCTGCTCCTGGCCCGCCTCTGGATCTCTGGCTAAAGCCATCTATGAAAAGCAGGCGGGACGAGAGGAGAAGAACAGTCCGTCACACTCCCGACCTCATGGGGCGACCGGGGGAGCTCAATCATAAAAAACAGTGAGTATGGAACCTGTGCTTTAAAACAGGACTGTGTGATTATTCATCTGATCGGCTGCTTTTCTCAGTTAGACATCGTTGTAAATTGTCTTTTGTTGGCGGAACACAACGAGACATTTCATGACGTCGCTTTGGGGTCTCGGGTAGATTATTTCTGGCATTATACACGCTTAATGCACTAATCAGCAAAAATATTCAACTAATAATGAAAATAATTGTTAATCAAGCGTACAACCTAAACCACACACAGAAAGAGGAGACTTTAGTGTGTGCAGGAACAATATAAAATCCCGATGAACAAAGAAGTAATTACAGGTTTATCTCGAGTCTATTCCTAAACAGGATTAATGACTACAGTGGCCGTTTCTTCCAGTAATGTTTAAAAAAATATATTAAAAGTTTCAATTTAAAAGTAAAAAACAGTTAGATAATATGAAAATATCGGGTTCTTTATTTCTCTTTATTAACTTTTTGATTATGTAAATAAGTTGTATTTTGTCTATGAGACTGTAAATTAAATATCTTTGCATTTTTCAAGACGTGAACTCTGGCTTTTGGATTCGGATACTTCGCAGACAGAAATAATCAATCAGTTAACCAAGAAAAACAAAATGTGGCTGAACTGATAATGAGAATAAGAAGCATATAAAACAATCTTAACAGAGATTATTGTGGAGGGGAAAGTGAATGTGAGGTAAACAGACATGTGCAAAGTCCAGGATCTCTTATACCGCTGCATTATATAACTATTTGCAACATGCAGCAAGGATGTCAACTATGTGCTCAGCTGATGCTTACGTGAGTGAGAACAATTAACATTTAAAGGAACTAAATAGAAACCCATATATCCTTGGCCTATTCACAGACTGATTGGGGGGTCTGGGATGGCAACGTGGTGACACAGTACTTGTGTGTTTGAATGTCAGAGTGAGGAAGCTCAACTATTTGAGGATTCACACACTCACTTGCTTGAAATTAATTCACACAATAGCAGATGCTGATGTTGTAAATGGAGGTGTTGTTTAAAAAAAGAAGAAGCTGTGGTACGAATCTCAACCAGGGCGAGATCCTTCCACTGTTCTTCTTCTTTCTCCGTCCACCCGTCAGCGCGGCCTCGCGTCGTATGAACTCGGTGGACTCGTATTGGTCGGTGGATGCTGAGCGGTGGGTGAGAAGAGACGAGGGAGAGGGTCAATAGACTCTTCTCTCCTCCATGTGCATCTCATCTCCATCATCCATCATCCATCTGACCATCCATCGACCCGTTTGAACACACGCCCATATTTATCTTGCCTCCCTCTCTCGTTTTCATCCATCTATGCATCCCTGCTGTCATCATCCATCCACCTCTCACCCACTGCATGCGCTCCTTCCTCCCATCTTTCTGCATCATAAGGAGGATGGCTGGCCCATCCATTCATCCTCCTCCTCCTCTTCCTCCTCTTTCCGAGAGGCAGACTATCTGATTGCCGATATCTCTCGGGAGACTAGCTCAGCATAACCACTTCCAAGACCATAAAGAGGGGACTTGGCGGCGCGCTGCTGTCCACACTCAGCAAAATGCTGATTGCCCACGCTGAAGGATGTGTGTGTGTGTGTGTGTGTGTGTATATGTGTGATTCTGTGTGTGTGAGTGTACAACGCTGGATGCTTTGGCTCTATAGTAGAAAAACAGGGTAATCTCGTCTCTATGTTGACATTTGGGCTGAAGCAGTTCATGGAAATGCGTGTGTGTATGTGTGTGTGTATGTGTGTGCGTGTGTGTTTGTGTGTGTGTGCACTTCGCAAGACCAGGATAGGTGGGTCACGCACTTGTTGACACTTGGAATATGTCGTAGCCGATGTACACAGCTCAACTTCGCAATGTGTGATATTGGGCTATATAAAATAAACTGAATTGAATTGGAATGTGTCTAATTAGTTCGAATGTACCGCAAACTCAAAAGATCAAAGGCTCCCCGAGACGCACGTGAAGTTAAGGTGACAGTTAGTCTCATTTGCCTAAAGTGCCTCACCATACGGTAGCGGACTACATACTCGTGGCAGTGAGAACAAGTCCTCTGCCGTGGGAATGTTAACTCGCCTTTGGGTCGGTACAGTCCGTCTCCTCCTCCGGCCGCCTCACGTCTCCCCTGGAAGCCGATGGGTGCGCGCTGCCGTCGGGCGCTCCACTTCAGGCGCTGTGCTCCGGGATCTCCAGGCTGCGTGCGTGTGCCCGTCACTGAGACACCCACCGTAAAGCCACAAGTCAAGTCAGCCGCGGTTACATCAACGGAACTTCCGGTAGAGACTGTCAAAATAAAACCGCTATTTCTCTCTCTTTCTCTCTCTGAGTTGTCATCACTTCTCAATACCTGCTGCAACGAGCTCCATCTGGTTCCATCCAGTCGTGAGAATCACTTTCTTTGGCTTCTCCAGTGCATTCAACACCAGCCAACCACTGCTGCTGAGTGAGAAGTTAACAGGGAGATTATGTGTCCACCGTCTCCTGGATCACAGACTACCCCACAGTATGTCCTACTGGTGCGTGTCTGAAACGGTGGCCAGTGATGTTGGCACCCCACAGGGAACTGTTCTGTCTCCCTTCCTGTTCACCTTGTACACCACTGACTTCCAGTACAACTCTGGGTCATGCCACCTGCAGAAGTTCTCTGATGACTCTGCAGTGGTCGGGTGTATTAATGATGGTCGGGAGGAGTACAGGGCAGTAGTGGATGACTTTGTGGAGTGGGTCGGTAGTAATCACCTGCTTCTGAACGTGGCCAAGACCAGAGAGGTGGTGGTGGACTTCAGGAGGAAGACCACTGAGAGGATGTGGACATGGTGGAGGTCAGGTTCCTGAGTTGAACAAAACTGGGAGGCCAACATCAACTGTGTAGAAGGGGATAAGTCGACTCTTTTTCTTGAGGAAATTTTGATACTTCAATGTATGCAGCAAGATGTTGGAGATGTACCAGTCTGTTGTGGCCCGTGCGCTGTACTTCTTAAAATAATTGAACAACATCAATAAACCTTGCACCGATTTCACTGTATATACTTTATATATACTTTTGATATTTTCATTTTCTTTATTATTGAATTTTTCTTAAATTGAATGTCATGCTCTGCTATTTTATTGTATTGCACATATTGGGAATTTTTTTCATTTACAAATAAAGTACATATTTATATATATACATATATATATTTATTAGGGCTGTGAAATGATTAAAATTGTTAATCAAATTAATCACAGGTTTCTGTGGATTAATCATGATTAATCACATATTACCGATATTCTCTGTATATTTTTGTGAGAACATAAAGATTTATGACAAAAGACGGATATATACATTTATACACAGGGGTGCACATGAAATAAAAAAGAATCTAAACAATTCATAAAGTGTTTCAAATGACTAATCTTTGAAAATCAACCATTTTTGCGCGAGCGTTTGTCCTACCAAACCTTTAGTTTGAAGGAATATCACCACACTTCCGCCGTTATTTTGTCGAGCCTGATTCCGTTTGGACAAAAAACTTCTGGCGGCCCCGCTGCAACACAATGTTGTTTGTTGAGTGGCGCAGGCATGACGCGCTAGTAACGCATCAAAACTCATGACTCCCAGTGGAATTGATCACATTTATACCGAGGGTGAAACACAGCAGCTGATTCGTGACGTCCAACATTCCCTTCGCAGAGCTGGACTTCAAGTTGTGGCACAAAGCACGTCTTCACTAAACCCTGAGCGACGCTGCAGAGGACTCGCGCACCCAGGCACATGAACCGAGCCCTCTACCTGGCAAAGCCCAGAAGTTGATCTATTGTTGGGCTTTGACAATGCCAACAAGTTGCTGTGCTGTATCGCCTGATTACTCATGTTGGGGAGAGAGAGAGATTGTAGGATTAGGAACTGGGAAGCTGTCAATCAGGATGGAGAAACTGTGTGTGTGTGTGTGTGTGTCAATGTTAACAAGAGAGACAAATAGGACACACAAATGGGAACAGAGAGAGAGAGAAAAATGCTGCTGCGGGGCAGTGATGCAACAGACCTGACACACCTGCAGCGTGAAACAGTGTTTTTATTATTGGTGCTCGGCCGTAACATGCCCGAAACATTACACGGGATGTATTTAGTGTATTTACATTTCAAAAGAAAATCATCCACAGCTCTTCCAGTGTGTGAATGATTTTGTTTTGAAATGTGGTATTCTAAATAAAAGGTGTTACACTCAAATTCCTAACGAGCTAGATAATCCCTTTAGTACTAAGGCAGATCAAATATGATGTAATATATGTATTACATTATGAACATAAAGAAATAAGATGCATTTTATCATGTTATGGGAGAAACAAAATGCAACTAGAAATAATGTTAACTCGTGACACAATATGAACAAAATATAAAGCTTGGTGCCAAACAAAGTGAAATCAAACAGGAACCTGAACTTAACTGTAGATTCAGTCTGATAAATGAACAAGACTCTTCTGATAACACATTTAAAACCAAACTTGCCATGAAACTTCCAATCATCAGGCAGTCGTAGGTTCTGGAATCAGAGTTGTGTTTGGGTCACTTGGGGCGGAGGCACCTGGCCGGGTCGTTGCGTTCCCACAACCTGTGGAACTCCTCGGCGAAGGGTCGCACCAGCTCCGCCTCCTCGGTGACCACGAGGTTCTCCGTGTTGCTCTGCACCGCCGTCAGCGTCCAGTTGAGGGAGCCGGTGATGAGCAGCCGGCCGTCCACCAGAGCGAACTTGTGATGCATGTGGACGGAGTTGGCGTCGCAGCGCACGCAGATCCCTGGGGGGAGCAGAGTGTCCATGACATTCTTACATACGGTTATTACCATGACTCACTTCTTTCATGCTATCGGCTTTTGAAGATCCCAAAATATCTAAATCCTAGATTGTTGTTGCAACGACAAATGTGCTTCGTAAATAAAGTGCAGTATCTATTCCACATAAACCAAGTGATTACACAGGGAGTCCAAAACCAGAACACAGGTTATACACTAAATGCTTGTCTTATCTTTCGTACAGAAATAGTTTCTCATCAGTTGTGTACAATAGAAACTATCTTAAGAGAGAAAAATGACTTTTGGGTGTTTGATTCTGGTTTGCGTCAGATGAGTAGAGTTGGGTCCCGAAAACCGGCGCCAATGTGGACCGAAACCAACGCAACGCACATTTCACTTCGTCCTGAGCCGATTGAAATTGACTTTTTTTTACAATGCGACATGCAGCAAATGCGACAAAATAAGTGTGTGTAGAGGGGGGCACATCTCAAATTTAATGAAGCATCTGACAACGCATGCCATCCATTTGTAAGCGGAGGCATGCAGCGCGTTTGACTTCCTGCGTGAGCCGTGCCGAGCACATCAGCGGTCGGGCTGGGCGCTCCCCAGAGACCCTTGAAAACGTGGAGACCGATGATGACAAGAGCAGTCTGAACTCAGATTAGTACCGCAACGTTGATTGTATGTCTTGCATTTATAAAAGTAGGTCGACAAATAATAAATTAGGCATTATAACCATGTTCAAGCTAACTGTCAGTGCGGCTATGAGAACGGGAATATGGCCGAAGAGGTTTCTAATGTCGTCATTGTCAATCGTCATTTTGTGCTTCTTCTTTTTTTAAATTATTATCGGTTCAGGCACCGTTTAGGCCCCGGTATCATTTCAAAAGTAACGGTTTAGCACCGGTATCGGAAAAAACCCAAGCGATACCCATCCCTACACACGAGTCCTTTTTACATTCGACTGCAGACCAAACTCAGAGAAAGATTAGACGTGCAGATTCTCTCGAAGGTTTTTAAACTGTCCACTTCTCTTGCAAACATTTCCACTTGAACCCCTAATCGCTCTGTGTGAAATGCCCCTTTCCGAAGATTCTCCCCGTCTCAGTGAACGTTCGTTCCCCTTCTGAGGTGAAAATCACCACCCAGAGTTATTTGAGGATAGAAAAAAAAAAGGTTTCTGCAGAAAGAACAAGATTCAGTATGAAAACAGGAGTGGACTGTCCCTTGTGCCAAAGTGGCTCTCACGAGGTTTGCAGTCGACGCAGTCGACACACACACACACACACACACACACACACACACACACACACACACACACACACACACACACACACACACACACACACACACACACACACACACACACACACACACACACACACACACACACACTTTGCCTAATGAAATTTGCTGACCAGGTTGCCAATTTCTTACTTACTTAATTCTTACTTAATAACATATAATGTATAAATGCAGAGGGCTGAGAGGGGAAGAGAGACTCAGAGAGCGATTTACTCTGACTCATCGTAAGTTTTGTCGTGGAAACCCCTGTTCACCCAGACAATTCCCATCATCCCTCCACTCGCTACACAGGACGTACTGACAAAGACAGCGTACTCCGGGAACACAGACGGAAAAAAACCCTATTGAGTGAAACCAGACTCATCCTTCCCGTATTTCAGGAGAATTGTGTCCATAATTATGACCCCATTGAGGTTTAGTGTGACTTTTATCTCTCGGAAGGCTAAGAAATGACTCCCTGGTCTCCTGTTTTGTGAAATTGTCCAGGTGCATCATTACAGTAAAACCCAATCATATTCGTTTCCCTTACCCGCCTTGCGGAGGACCCCTATCTGGGAGCCAGAAACGGCGACGTAATCCCTGTCGGAGAGGATGCGGACGGCGACGCCCCGGGCGCGCAGCGCCAGCACCGCCCTGCTCAGGTTCTGGTTGGAGAAGGCGAAGACACACAAGTCCAGAGAGGAGACGGCGGACAGGACGAGGCGGAGAAGACGGGACAGAGAGGTCTCCACGCCGTGGGGCAACGGGCAGAGACAGGACCTGGAGGCCAGAGAAAATAAGATATACAGTATATATATATATATATATATATATATATTGCACTTGATAGAATATGAAAGTGAGGAAACCAACTGTTATGTAACGATAACTCTATTTCGCAAAAATAATCCAGTTTTCAAGCCGGCAAAAATGCAAATAGACCCGGTGGTTCATACTTTTTGTTTGGAGGTATTATTTCATGTGAAAAAAAGAAAGAAACAAGTGGGATAAGGAATAGTAATTGCACTAACTAAAATCCACTTCCCAAGAGCATCTCGGGGCTCTGAATTTCTTTGCATTAGTGGGCCACTCTTACAATACACTTGACACTGATACAGAATAAATAACATAGAGCCTCCTTTTACTCGGTGCAGCGATTAGGTTTCTCTCACCCTGGCGACAGGGAGGTGAAGATGTGCTCAACGCAGGCAAGCTCAGAGGGAAAGAAGAGGACCTCGTTGAGGGTCTTCGCCGGCCTGAGGCGCCGGAGGAGCAGGCCGAGCAGCTCCACGCCGAGAGGGAGCGCCACCGCGGCCAGGCCGAGCACCTTCACCGTCCACATCGCCGACATTTGCTGCAAAACAGGATACACACTTAGGAGAATGCAAACTTTCTCATCTTTATTTCTGACCACCAAATGTTTTGTGTGGTTTTTGTTTCCATGCGATGACAGGAGTCATAGAGTCAAAATGATGGTTATGCTGTAATTGTTTATATATTTAATGAACTCATGAATCATTAACCGGCATATCAGTGGATGATGAATACAATCTTATTTTAAAATAATCGTATGGCAAATACAGAACATCTGAACTCTGGATGAAACCTGTACGAGAGTTGTCATAATCAGGTCTGAAAAATGACTCACCTGTTGAACATAATAATACACATAGGCTACAACTTTATGAGTCATTTTCTTTCATATTGTGCATCCTGACAGAAAAAGTTCAAAATGAGGTGTTCACTTTCTTTACTCAATCAGGGGTGGAAGAATAACTCATATCTCTGCTCATATCGAGCAATACAAAACATAGTTGGTTTCAAGTATTCTATAATTCAAGATCATACTTGCAAGTAGGCCTACAGAAGTATTGACAGCGAGATGTACTGCAAGCAAGTACTTAGGCAGAACGGTCCCTTTCACAGAATTACATTAGATCAATTAATTCATGCACACACTGATTGTTTTTTATTTCCTCTGGTGGAAGTTTTCTCAGCAAAAAGTGGTCAAACTGGACACAAAACTGAAGTAAAACTTTGTAGTGGCCAAAGTAAATGCTGTGACATTATGCGTTATTTCATCACATTTAAATCATCAAGTACCTCAAAACTGTACTCAAGTACAGTCACGTCGCCTGATGTTTTATCGCTCTTCAACGGCACGGATTATAAGGTGATGGTGATGTATAAAATATATTATCCCACATCAACACCAAACACTGGGGAGAGCGAAGACACACCACGACGCACATTATAAACCACGCTCACTGCCAAGAAGTTAAAAACTTAACATGTTGGGAGCTCCACAGGGCATGGCAAAGCATTGAACTGGAGTAGTATTTAAGACAACACAGCAGACCTGAGAGTTAGCGTATGTCGCCACCACGTGGGAACAGAGTGCTGCAGGAATCGGTACCGTGGAGGACACCGTTTTGGTTATTACTCGAATTAGCATTTTTGGCACTTCCGGTTCCCTCGTCTCGAAGTCAATATGCTTTTTAAATGTTTTTTTAGTTAGGTGCCCGAAATAACGTCTGTGGTTGACAGCAGCTGGTGAGATTTAAATAAACAATGTTCTACTAATTAAAACACGACAATGAATACCCCTCTTGTGATGTTGTAAAGTGTGGACGTGTGCTAACAAGTGGCTAAATTAAACTACAAAACGTCATCACGCCGTCTCGTCCGCTCAGGTTCATGGGACCGTACTATAGTTCCTTCATAGCCTACGTTATCTTTTTACTTATGCCGATTGCATCAACGTTTCAAACTCATAAAAGTGGTAAACCTCTGTACATATTATCTTGCGGAACAGAACGTTTTCGTCTCAGAGTTTACTTTCTGCAAAAATCCCAAATTAAATGCAACAATCCTATCGCTTTTCTTGTCAAGGGACCCAGTGGGACGCTAACTTCCGGTAGAGGCGTTGCCCAATCAACATAACTGACAGGCCAGCGAGCCAATGACTGGCCGTGAAGCGCCAGCACTCCTCCAATCACTTCACGGGAAACCCAGTCGCCGGGTCTTTGGGGAGGACTTTCCCACTTCACCGCAACGTGTATCTTCTAAAAAGAAAAGGTAAACAATAGTAAGCTTTACTTATTAACATTTAACAATGATGATCACGTTTATTCGTTATGGTTCTTTGAGGCATAACCAAAGACGCGAGTTCGTGGCCGTTTAACTCGCCTTTTATCGAAAGGCGATTATGTTGTAACGTTGCTGGAAACCAACAACAAACATGCTAACGTTAGCCTGCTAAGTTTAGTTGCTAACAATATGGAGCAACAGCTGGAGAAGTTTTCTAGTCGAGAGTTGTCGCTCTTTTTGGGGGGGGGATCTGGGATCTGGAGGGTTGTATCTCTGGTGCTGTCCCTTCGTGGCACATGTTCTACTTGTTGAAGGTGCTGGTTTGTGTTCGTCTCTTTCTCACACAGACTCGACTCACTTTGTGTACAATGGGTCGCCGCAAGTCAAAGAGAAAGCCCCCTCCGAAGAAGAAGCTGACCGGAGACCTGGACTCTCAGTTCACCTGTCCGTTCTGCAATCACGAGAAGTCATGTGATGTCAAAATGTACTGGAAATACACCAAACGCCCGCCTTGCTTTAAGTTTGATTCATTGATTTATAAGGTGATCGATGCCAAACGTTTTTATTACTATTTTCTCAACAGGGAGAGAACCAGAAATACTGGAATCATATCATGCGCAGTCTGCTTGGAGGAGTTCCAGACCCCTATTACCTGTATCCCTACTCCTGCATGAGTTTTAGATTACATCGCCTCTTTTTCATATTGTAACACAATAATGACAGAATTACAGTGTGTTCCATCTGTTTTTTGATCATATAACAACAACATATAATTGTTGTATTAGCTTTGAGTGTTAATGTTTATTCTAAGTAATATGGAAACAAAATGTCTTTGCATTTTCCTGGATCCTGTAAGGGCTCAGCATGGCTTAGGAGACCTCTTCCCCTGGCACATTTACAATTAATTGGGGGCTGGTCATGCCCCTCAGCCCCCTTCACATACAACCACCTGTTGTTATGTGACTGAGGTTCCACACTTATTTCACAAGATAATAATGTCTGTATTGTTCTGAAAGGTATGATCAAATCCACAGATATAAGCCACATTCAGCAAAGAAAACAACAACAGCCAACTCCCATCCTTAACCTGTGCGCCTCAGATCTGTCGGAGCCAGTTGACGTGTACAGTGATTGGATAGATGCCTGTGAAATAGCCAATCAGTAGCCCCCATGGAGCTGGGTGACTTTCAGGAACTTGAAGATGAGAATGAGGAGGTGGCTCATTGGGATAAAGCTGTTAGGAGGACATTAAGGGAACTTTTAATTGTTCAGAGGTTTCTACATGGTCACTCACAAATTTGTGAATCGACAGCAAAAAACGGCGCAAAACAATTTCAGATTTGATATTTGCGACGGGACTCGATTTGTCATAACGCATTGACCATTGTTCTATTTTCAATATATATATTTTTAACTGCTAGATATTTTTAAATGCAGAAATTAGATTTTTTTAGTAGCGACCTGAAAAGGGCTCCGATCGTGGCAATTTAAATGTGAGATCAATAGAGTTCAATCTTTTTGGGTAGCATTAAGAGAACGAGAACGGTGTGGATCTCATTTTCTTATCATACACGTTGACAGTTCAAGCGTGATGTCACCGCTGCTGTCCACGGTCCTCCTTGTGAAGACAGTTGGATCTCAATATTATGTTGTTCCACTGGTTAGAGGAACGGGAATGTGTAGGCTTAACTCTTTGCTGCTAAAACCAAAGGTTTTGAAAAGTCCTTGAATCAATCATTTCATTGGATTGTATGTTTTGGGCTTGCATTTCTTTTTAAATCATACAATTATCTTTGTTTTGAAGTGGGATGTTCATAATGTCATTTTATCCTGAAATCAAATGTTGATATTGACTGGTTATTTTCCTATGCAACCACATATGGTGTTGAAAAGTAGACTGCTTTTAAAAAATAAATGTAATGCACTTGATAACTGTGATCTTGGAAATAAAGGCGAAATAAGAGTTGATACCAGTACGCATCTATTGGTTTTCACTATGTTGTATAATAACCCTAATGTACTGGGATTTAAATCCATGATGAGAGTGGATTTGTTACTGACACACCATTTTTTTTAATGTTGTTCTTTTTGTGTTTCTTTTTGAGTCTTTATTTTTAATGGTTGGATGAAAAAAGAGATGGTATTGACATAAACATCCTTTAGCACTGAGCACTACCAACTGGTAACAAATGGAGGGGCAACCTCAGAATTACAATGAGGATACAATACAATTATGAAAAAAATCATATCCACAAATACATGTTTAAGTAAGTATCAGTACTGACATCATAAACAGCTTAATGTAGCTTGTGTTGAATTCAAGACACAATTCGTAGTAAAAGTTGAATGAGGTAAAAGCACTCAGAGACTTCCAAAAGTATTCTTTATTTTATTTGAGTTCGTATTGCTTCACTGTAGGTTTTAAGAAAAGGCACACAATAAAAACGTACACACGGCTTCTGATCTCCTGTTGGCATCTGTTACCGTGACACATTTGCTTCCGGTCCTCCCTGCATGCTTTGGATGAGGCGGATCACGAACGAAAGGAGATAGACCGCATCTGGAGGGGTATCGACGACGCCTTATGAAACATGGAGGAGGACTGCAATGGGGAATGATTATCACTTAGTCTCTCGCCTGTCTCCCGCTAGCGTCCCCTCCCCCTCCTTCCCCCTCCACACGGTCCTCGCTCCAGCGTTCTCCTCTCCCATTCAGCACGCGAGGTCAAGTGTCACCCCCGTCTCCGTTGTCAAGGCTGCCAATCACCCATGCACACAGTGAGTGCGAGGCAACGGTTGCCAGGGAAACAGAGCGATTTCGGTTGCTAGGCACCTGGAGCTGTGCTCACAATAGTCATTTTGTTGCTTAGAAGCCAACACACACACGCACACACACAAACACACACACAAACACACACATAAATACACCAACACACACAGACACGGCTTTGCCAAATCAACAGGTTTACACAACGTCAGTGTAAAACATATTATAAATTATATTTACCCACCGTGCTAATAAATAAGCGATTTGCTTATGCAGTAGTAAGAAATCATGGAGTGGTGCATGAAAAGAGGGGAAGAGTGCAATTCATCAGGCACATTTGTAAAAGTATGGTGATATGTTGCTGAATTTGCAATAAAATGTTGATTTTATAATTTATAATATAGCAATAATGCTAATGCACCAAAAATGTAAGCTGGGATGTTTTATTCCAACTCCGTGTCTATACCTGATTAATCAAACGTCCATAACGCCTCAGACCCACACCTCGACTTGATCAATATCAGACATAAAAGACATCCATCACTCTGACTAAAAATATCTATACCATAAAATCAATCAATCTCTTATTTCCCCCTTGGCACGCTGGACCCGGTGAACCCAGATGCGGAGTGTGTGTGTGTGCGTGTGTGTGTGTGTGTGTGTGTGTTGAAACATATGGGGGGAATCTGTCTGAATGCTTGTTTTCATAAGATCCATCAATCCCATAATTTCCCCTCTGGCATCATGTGAACCGTCATGCAATGTATATACGTGTTTGTGTGTGTGTGTGTGTGTGTGTGTGTGTGTGTGTGCGTGCGTGTCTGTGTGCGTGCGTTTGCGTCTCCATAATGACAGCTGGTCAGCTGAGCCTGAATGCTGAGATGTCAGCCGAGGGTGCGAGTCTTGACATGTCCTCATGTGTTTCTGTCTCCTGTTGCCGCTACAGGCATCACACATTACACTCTCACACATCTCGAGCACGAGCTGCGGAGTCAAAAATAGGAGAGATAGTGGACATGTTGTAATGCACTGTCCAGCTCCGTGGAGCCAATCACATTTATTATTTTTTTTGTGGTACTTTTCCATTCAGTACTTCTGGTGCAGGGGCGTGGCGGGCTGTGAGAGACACTCATCAGCTGATAAGATTATAGGCTCACTTGTAAGCACGACTGACTGACAAGGGTAATGTAATCAAGAAGGTTTGGCATTAACCTCTAAATCTGGGGACTTTGGTGTTAAGCTCCCCGAAACTAATGCCCGGGGAGGGTTAGCTCAGTGACACGAGTCCTCTCCAGCACCTCTGCAGGAGGAGGAGAGGGCTGAACCTGGCCAGCGAAACCAACTCATTTCCTCCACAGGTGGAGAGAGTGACATGGTTGATAAACCCGGCACGGGGATAATACAATTTAAAGCAGAAGCTGGATTGGAGTTTGGCTAAAACCCGGATTGCGTTCTATTTCTGATTGAACAGAATAAGCCCATAAAAAGACACCTCTGGGTGCTTCATTTAAAAACCACCCCATGTCTGCGTCTACATTGGTGTGTGTGTGCCCGGGCTCATGCCTTACTGATCGGAGCTCTGCTTTTGGGTCCACGGTAGACGATAAAGCCTCCTCTCGACTACGCGTATTCTCAAGCAATAACATCCACATCTGTATTATCAACCCAAGAATACCCGTGGTCGAGACCGGAGCAAAGAGGCCCAGGTCTCTCCATCTCTCTCCTCTCAGCTCTGGGAGTTCATTCCTCCTGTTTTTCGTGTTGTTGATGTTCTTCTGTGTGCATATACCCTCCGCTCCTGCACTGTGAATGGGATGACAGCGGTGGAGGGAGGAGGTCTGTGCGTGCAGGCACATCTTTGGAGGACAGCACCTAAAGGAGAAGAGGAACAAAACAGATGCTATTTATCTGTGGGTAACAATGCAGCGGCGGCGCTCGAGGGGGACGTAATACACAGTTCACGCGCGCCTCGAGTGGCAGCTCATTGTTGGGACTTAATATACCCGACTGTCAGCTGCAGCCGCACAGGCAGTGCGCTGCACACCTGGGCTGCACCGAGCAAACAGATTGCACCGCCGACAGCCGACAGCCGACAGCCGACAGCCAGTCCCTCTGCTCTCCCTCCCGGCATCAAGCAGCCATTTAGCCGCGCGCCGAGGGAGAGGGGCCGGCTCACCAATTATCAAATAGGTGTCAGTGTGTGTCACAACGCGCTGAGGGGGGGATTACCAAACAGATGTTCAGCCCTCACCTCCAGCCCCTCCTCCTCACCTCATGTCCTGCATTTATTCAAGTTTCCATAAAGCCTCTTCTTCTTCTTCTTCTTCTTCTTCTTCTTCTTCTTCTTCTTCTTCTTCTTCCAATTGTTGGAAAAGCCCCCCCCCCCACCCCTCTTTTCCCCCCTCTTCCCAGTGCGCTGTTTCTCTTTTCCTCGGTCTGTCCCATGGAGGATAGGCCTGACTCTTCCTCATCAACACTTGCCAATTAGAGACACAGTTGTTGTCAATCAACAGCGGAGGAGGAGAGAACAAGAGAGAGTCGTTTGGGAAAGGGGGTTGGAGGAGGAGTGAAAGGGGGGGGGGGGGGGCGATCAGCACCACAGACAGCTCCTCCCTATCCCTTGGAAAACTCCAGTTTACCACCACTTGATTCTCTCTCTCTCTCTCTCTCTCTCTCTCTCTATATATATATGTATATATATATACATATATACATATATATGTATGTATATATATCTGTTTCCTCCTTACTGCCCTCGGTGTTCACCCTTTCACCCCTACTTCCCTCATATCAGCTCATGTGCGTCAATCCCCCGTCTCCCTTCACCTCCCTTCACACTTATCACTTTTCACTTTAACACTTTAATCTGATAACTGTTCAATACACTTAATTATTACCTCGTATATGCTTCTATTCCGTCTGTATATTTAATATTGATATTGTAATAAATAAATAAAAAATCGTACTATTTTTTAAACTTTATTTTGTTTTGTTACTTTCTTTACTTACATGCGTGCACCTGCTGCTGTAATCCTGCAATCTCCCCACTGAGGGACTAATAAAGGAATATATAATCTAATCTAATCCTATCAAACCACAAGTCTCTGCCACTGACAATCCCTCTCGTCTCTCACACTGCTGCTACATCTCCTAACCACTCTGTCTCCTGTAAGGGAAGAGACAAAAACTCACATCCATGAGGAAAATCTTGACACTCGTCTCCCTCATTACCTAGACTCCCCTAGTGCTCTCTGTTCATCTCTCCTCTCTCTCTCTCTCTCTCTCTCTCTCTCTCTCTCTCTCTCTCTCCAACTGTCCGTGTCTGGGGCTGTGGATGATGATGACAACTCAAGTGGACGTGTCTTCTGTTCTCACCAGAGCTGTGAAGAGATGCACTAGGTGTCAGAGATCTGGTGTAATAATACGCGCCATGCTGCGGCCCTCCTCCGTGACCACGCTGTGCCGGCCCGTCTCTCTCTAACTCGACGGCAGGCTTCAGAAACACTTGCCAATGCACGGGCCCAGGACCCCCGTGTTACACCTCTCAATTCAGGTAAACTGACCCTGCATTCGCCTACAGCCATGCCCAATAATAGCTGCGCAAGATCGGATGCCAACTTTATTCTCACAGGCGTGAGACATCGGGTTTGCATTTGGATACGACAATCCATTTCCGGATGTTGATTTGAGTGAACAGTGAACCGGCTCCTGCTGGAGGGCCTTCATGTCAGACGATCTGTCTGCGCTTGGATATTAATGTCTGACGCAACAGACAGATAACCCCTTTAATGCACATGGTGGTTCAGACGGGATGCAGAATCTCAAGCGGCTGCGCCGGGGGAGCGAGACGAGTCGACGGCCTGAGGCGCAGACGGACGCCGGGCGGCCGCTCCGCACATTAGGCCTACTGCTTAACTGCTTGGAACTAAAGGCGCTGTTATGGGGATGTTTATATGCTTACGCCTGCAACAGCACATTTTTCTAGTCACTTTGGCTATGTGTAGATTCTAATAGTCACTACCCAGACACAAATAAAATAAGAATAAAAACAAATGACTCAGTCATACGGCAATGAATTCAGCCTGGAGTGCGGAATAAGACACAAAGTTTTTAGTGACCAACTTATCAGAAACACTATGGATTTCCTAGCCCATATAACACACACACACACACACGCACACGCACGCACACACACACGCACACACGCACGCACACACATACACACACGCACACACACTGTACAATTGCAGATAGCCCGAGCACCTGTCTTCTACGTGCCAGGCTTGGATATTAAGCTTTCTTTGTTTGTAAATACATCCGCTCCCACTGACAAGGAGAACCCAGTTCCAGGGTGGCAAGCGTGGGGATTGCATCTTTAACCCTTTGCAGGGACCGTGGAGGAGAGTCGACACCATATTTGTCTTTATCGTTTAGCAGGCTAAAAAAAGAAAGAAAAATAGAAGAAAGGTGCTGCCGCGCGGCTGGTTGAGCTTCGAGCAGCTGCAAATGCTCATCAAGTGATTCGACGGGAACTTTATTTGGCCGTGATGCAGATGGGACCGACCTGTTTGCTCGTCAAATGAAAAAATGAATTGTTGGGGCGTTAATCCCCGGGTCGCGCAGAGAGCCACGCGCAGGAGTCGACCATTCCTGTTTTCCTCACTTAGATGGATATAAAGATGTCTAAATATCGGGATGGACGGTCTGAAGTGACGGGACCCCGAGCGACGCCGCGCATGTCAAACTGTCGCTCTGTTTCAGAGTAAATGGGGAAAATAATATATACATATTCAACTTACCGCCGCGTCCACCTTTATGTCAGCTCCCCCCCGAAGAAGATGCTCCATACATTGTATCCATGCTGAAGTGTGAGACAACGCTGTGCGGGGAAACGCCCCCCCCCCCCTCCCCCCTCCCTCCCCCGCTAGTCCTTTCTCTCCTGTGCGCTTCTCCTCCTGCTTGTGGGGAATCACATAACCACTCCTTGTTTTTTCCCATTCTCTCCGAGTGAGCGATGGAGCGATGGAGCCTATGCAGCAGCAGCATCATCATCATCATCATCGTCATCATCATCATCCCATGCAAGTCAGCTGCAACCCCTCACCTCTTTGCTCCTCCTGCTCCTCCTCTCCTCCTCTCATTCTCTCATTCTTTTTTTCTTTTTTCTTTTTTCTTCTTGTGGCCATGCAACTCTGACACCGAAGAGCTTGCCCTATAGAGCAGCGGTTCCCAACCTGAGGTGTGGGGACCACAACGGGTTCATCGTGGAGCTCCGGTTGGCCATAGTAAAAAATGAAATACAACTGAAACTGAAGCTTACAGTGAGAATCTTGTCAGATTCCTTGTATAAACACGCCTTGAGACAAAGTCCTTAGGCTTGTTTATACTCTCTGTTTGAAGTAGGACTTGTTGGATGTTTCTCACAGTTATGTTCCCTTTAGTCAAATCCGGCCCTCGAATGCAGAATGGCCAACAGCGCAGCATCCGCCCACATCCGCCCACATGCTCCTCGACTCTTATGCAGTGTTTTTTTTGTATTTTCTACATTTTTGTTTTGTTGTGTGGATTTCAAGCGAGTGGTGGACTAAACGTTGTGTCACATATTGTTACTCGTTACCCGGAGAGAGGCTAGAAGGAGATATGTGATTCCAAAATGTGAACTTTCTTCAATGAAAACCGGCGCAGCTCGCATTAGCAGATAGCGTTAGCACTTCTATGCTACGCTAGTGACTGAAGGTATACTCAATTCAATTCAATTTATTTGTAGAGCCCATTTTCACAAATTACAAATGTGTCTCAAAGTGCTTTACAATCTGTACATATAGACATCCTGCATTAATGACAGTAACATGAATAAATACCGACCCAGCGTTACAGGAACTATGTCTGGAGGCTGTAGCTTCTATCTTCATCTTTTTATCGTGTTGTTGCTGCAGAACCAGTTCTCTCTGAAATCGCACTAAGACGGGTCAGTTGGACCTGTTCCATTATATCCCCATAGGCTGATGATATTGTTCATTTATATTATCTTGCATGTTTTACGACGACAGTCTCTCTATAATATTCATATTAATGGGTATGGACAAACCTGTAAAATGTAATCCAATCATGTGCAATAAATAATTAAGTCTGCTGCCTTTATTACGCTTAATGTTGTACACATATTGACTCAACTTCACAGTCTTTTTTGAACTCACAGTTTGTATTGCTGTGAGATGGTTGCATTTTACATCATAATAGCAAATGAGATGCAGGGACACAATATATTGCAGCATATGCTTACAATGGAAAGCAATAGTTTCAAAAAGCAGTAGTCTAGAGTGGAATTATTGTTTCTATTATTTTGTCCAAGAAGTGGACACATCAATAAGAATCGAACAGAATAGACTCACAATGAAACACTTGAAACCAACAGCTGTCTGACACATTTTGCATTACAATGACTTACTGTTCATAAATGAAACAACATAAGCGCGGAGGTGAATGAGATGCAGAAACAGAGGAGCATCTCGTGAGACAAAGCCACCACTCTATCACTCATTAGTGGATGGAATCATAATAGACTGAATTGGGACTTGGTTTGTCCTCAATGATGTTCCCTGCAGGGTCTTAACAGACGTTTCTATAGCCTGTGGTGTGTGTGTGTGTGTGTGTTTGTGTGTGTGTTTGTGTGTACGTACG